>NC_056684.1:94169062-94779479 GCF_018350215.1 Panthera leo
TTAGTGTGTGTGTGTGTGTGTGTGTCAGTCAAACATTGTTCTCAACCCTGTGCACTTTTTTTTTTTATAACTCTCAAAACAATACTGTGAAGGAGACATTATGATTATCTCAATTTTACAAAGAGATAATCTAGGCATAGAGAAATTAGCTGCTTTGCCCAAGATCTTAAACTAGTAGAAAGTATAAATTTGAAGCACGTTTGAACTTTAATTATTTTTAATATGCTGTATACCAGATGTTTGACTGAACATCTCATTGTAGTGCTTACAAGCAAATACAATATAGTTTTCAATGTATTCTTATCACAAGGATTTATCTAGGATGACATGCTGTCATTTGCTATTGGCCCACATTAATAGGTCATATACTACATTAGAGACATATTTAAAAATAAATTTTTGTAATCTATTCATGTATACTTATGATTGCCTTTTGGGATTATTTTCTATGTAATTCTCTGAAAATCTTGTCAATAAAAATAGCTTATGGTGTTATCTCAAGTGCACAATCGATGTGCCAGGTGTTGGCCTTATTAAATAGCTAGTAAAAAGTTTTTGTCAGCTTCTAGAGGAAACTTGCAAGGTGGTGCCTCTAGTTTGACAATTATTTTTAATACTGTAAATTAATGTGCAGAAGAAAAAGAGCAGCATGCACAAGCAAGCTAGCTTATAAAAATGTTGAATAAGAAGACATAACTAAGTACCAATACTTATAGCAACCAAGGGCAAATAAATGCCATAAATTCACTGATGTAATCTAATTTGAAAATTCAGATTATTTAGAGAAAGGAAAACGTAACATAAAGAACCACTGTTACTAAATAAAGATTTTTGAATACACATTGCTTGTTTCTCCGCTTTGTAAAATAGAATTGAACTTGTTAGCTTTATCTGAAGGTGACCTCTGAGCCCATTTGTGTGTGAAATTTCTCTTCTGTTCCTTTCTCACTCCTCACTCATTTTATTTGTTAGTTTTTTTTTCCTAACATAACAAACGTATATCCAGCTGTCCAAAATATTGGGGGAGGCAATTTAATAAATGTTTCCTTTTTAAGAAGAAATAAGAGAATGGCATGGACAATTATACCTTTTTTTTTTTAATTGTAGGCACCTGTTTGGGCAATGTTTGCAATTACTTTCATTACACACAGACTACTATTTTTCTTCTTCCTTTTGGTAGGGATGAATGACTATGGCTTACCTTAAGAAACAGAATAATTTGTCTTAAGGTTACCTAATAAGTTTAAGGCCTCTTCTAGAAGAATGCCAACAAACTCAATATCATAGGAATTTAGTGGATATTTCAGTTGGGTAGAGAGTTATAGATTGTCTTCAAAGCCCTGATAAAATTAAGGGTCCATATAAGTTTCCGAACAAAGGAACAACATGCTTAACTCAGTGTGATTTTTAGACTCTTTTCTCTGATAAGAGAGAAGAATTGAACAAGATGTTGGCTTCCAGACATAAAAAGATCCACATTCTGAACTCTTTTATCTGCCTGTTAGTAGTGGCATTATGTGTGATGAATTAGAAGAGAAGGAGGTGAAAATACTTAAAAGAATTTTTGTTCCCACAGAGAAATGAAAACATGTAGTTGTATGTGTTCCAAGTGACAGGAAGAATACTCTCTAAAGAATAACCTGGGTCTTTGTGTCTTCATAAGTGACTTCCTTCAAGTGTAGAGCAGAAAAGCATTCTTTATGAAAATGCCAGAAAAAAAAAAGGAGGTACATGAATAGCAGTGGAGTCAAATGGCCTCTTTCTGAAACCAGAGTCACTGCTAACTTTGTGACGTCTTTGTGCCTCAGCATCTCCATCTCTATTCCAAAGGATAGCTATAGGAAGGAAGGCAGATAATTCATACAAAACATTTAGAACACTGTCTAGCACTTATCAAGAGTTACTAAGTACTGCTGTTATTGTAATTTCCACATTTCTGTCTTCAGACTCAACATTCTTGTGTGAACTTAACTATATTGGCTCAATACATAATCTGTTTTTCTCGGTCCTAGTCAATGGACAAGAGGTTCCTCTGAGAGGTGCTGTCTACCATTAGAGCAGCGAGTAATATTTGGAAAATTAGGTGGAGAGGAGCTATCTTAGGTGTTTGTCAAGGGGGAATGAATAGCAGGATATTTTCAGTGCCAGCAAAAGACTTGACTGAATACCTGAAATCTACATGGTAAGAAACAAGGAAGGAACAAAGGGAAGAGAAGGAGGGAAGGGAAATGAAAAAATGATTTTCTGGTAATGCTATAATTTAATTCCTAGAGCACTCCCAAAGGGGAGAGAGTCCAGATTTAGTGAGTGTATATTTAGGCTTCTATATAAAAAGTCAAATCAGCACCTCTGCATGTGCTGTGGGAAAGAAAATACCCATGGTACTCTTGGAGTAAAGGATCCGGTATTAAGCATTTGGTAGATTATAATGGCTAGTGATTCCTTTCCCTTTCAAAATGTCTTTCCTCTAAATTTATATTACTAATATTAGCACCATATATGTAATATAATATGCATCTCTTACTGTTTGCATTTGTTTTAAAGATTTCATTGAAATGAGTCTGGGAGGGACTGAACATACTCTTTACATACCTGTAAGTACTAATATTTTTTAACATCATAATTTAAAGAATAATAGAAAGGGATGGTATTGTCAAATCAGACATTGCACTGGCAAAGTTAAGCAGGTAGGGGAGACCTTATTCAGGCTATTATGATAGGGGAGTCAGAACTCAACTCTGCTGAAACAAAGGGCTGGAGAGTTTTTAAGAACTGGGAGTGGGGTGGAGAAGGGGGCAGATAGGGCCACCTAGGTTTGCTAATTGACGTTACCCTAAAAGAAAAGTAAACTTTCTTATATTTTCATAACAGGAAGCATTTTTACAATTTGGAGCAGTGCACCCTCTTAAATTATATCCCCACCCTCTCACAGAGACTAGGAAATAGGTATACTATCTTCCTTGAGAATTACATTTCAAAGGGGTGGCTCCCAGGTTCTTGAGAAAGACAGTCCCAGGTTATAAAATAGGCAAGAAGCCTTTCAAGAAGATTTACAGCTCAAAGAGGCAGAAAAAGAATTTACAATTATAATTCTAAGAAAGGAAGGAGAGACCTCCATGTTAGACCATCTGTATTCTGTAAAGACGTAGTGAAAGGAGCCTAGAGGCAAGAAGATGCCTGTGTAAGGTGTAGTCAAGCTGAAGGAAATATTAAGGCCATCTTGGTCAGTAAGAGAAAAATGTGGTACTAGTAAGTGTTAAAGAGGGGCTTTACTAGGCTGGAATGTTAGGCTTTTGGCTTTTACATAATTAATCACTATAACTCTATCTAAGGCACCTTCAAATATCCAAACAAACATACTTTAAAATTATTAGAGTTTTTTAAACATGGAATTCAAAGTAACATAAAAAGTAAATATTTAGATTTATAGACTTAGTAGACTTACAGCTCTATTAACTTAGTAGAATGACAGTATTAATGGCAACTTGAGAATATTAAAGTATTGTGTAATTGTCATACGGAGAAAAATGCCCCAGCAATAGAAGAAAATGGAAATGGGTTAGCATTTATAGCAATTTGAGGATTTAATTAAATACAAGGACTACTTCCTTAACAATTAAATACAGTTAAAGATCAAAGGTATGCTTATTACAACTACCTTCCAAATAGACCAGGTGGGACACCACCTTCATCCAATGTTAGTTGAGTCCCTTTTGATATCTTGACTAGATCCTACAACTTTGCAATTCCTTTCTATTACCAGAGCAGTCTCACTTTGGTATAGAAACACAGTTCTATTAATTTAAATACTTAAACTCCCAACTCTTTTCCTGTCTATTCTGACTAGGTCTCTTGGCTTTAGGAATTGCAGAATAAAGGGAAGGCAGGATCTACTCTTCTTACAGCCCTCTCCACTCAAAAGTGTGTTTTCAGAAGTGCCTGGGTAGCTCAGTTGGTTGAATGACAGGCTCTTGATTTTAGCTCAGGTCATGATCTCATAGTGGTGAGATCGAGCCCCCGTGTAGGCCTCTGTGCTGGGTGTGCAGCATGCTTAAGATTCTCTCTTTCCCTCTTCTTCTGCCCCTCCCCTGCACACATGAGCACGTTTGCTTTCTCTCTCTCGAAAACAAACAAACAAAAAACAAGGCAGGTTTTCAGGATGGGGCAGGGGTAGAAAGAATGGAATGTGTAAAGTAGTGAACTGGGCAAACTTGTAGCTCTCTCCTTGTTGGGCGTAATCACATTTGATTATCTTTGTGCCTATCAACTTAAGATGGGGCAGGTGACATTTCCAACAGGCTTCACTGTCTCTTGGAGAGCCATTTTCCTGCATCTTCTCCAGGTATGTACTGTCTGTCCCTCCAGAACTTCCTGTTGTACCTCATCTGGTAACATTCACATCTCCTGTCTCTAATGTATGTTTCCTGTCCAGTGGTATGGAGGCCCCACCAGAGAGGGAGCCTCAAATTTATCTAGCCTTTTCTGCCAAAAATCTAGATTGCATTGACTTTCAGGTTTTATTTTCTACACCTTTTGGGAACCGGGGCCTGAATAGAGAAGATCCTACTTTTCTCCTTATATGGCAGCCCCCAAGAAAAAAGTCCATTATCCAATTCCATTTTCTTCTATGTATTCCACAGGGACAGATTATCAAGTTGAGTCTGTTAAATTGATATCCTAAACAGGAAACAAAATGCTACTCTCTTATCCTTTTAGTCATCCATTGTCTTTACGAGTGATTCTCTTAGAGCCAATTTCTCTTGGCTTTTGGATGCAAAGCAATAGCTAATAACCACTGAACTTCCCCAGAGGTCAGCAACATTTTTAATTCTCAATTATCTTCTTGTATTGACTGTTGGACTAGGTAGAATAGGCTAGATTTCTAATTGGTGATTTTCAGTAATGCTCCTGAGATGTGGCTTATTCCAATGATGGTGATTTTCTATACTTACAGTGAGGTCAAGGGAATGCCTTTGCCTTTGTTGGGAGTTTAGGTTAACTTCTTGAATAAGAGAAAAATCTCACAGAATATGTGGTTGAATGTAAAATGTGTCCTCACAGGATTGTTGAATGTATTGAGATACTGTGTATTAGGCCTTGTGTTTGGAATACTCTAGATACTCAGTGAAAGTTACCATGATCATACTTCTCCTTTCCATTCTTACATCCTTTGTTACTCTAGATTTTGACACACTGTACTAACCTGCTTATCCTACTTGTCTCAGTTTTGGCATTTATGGTACCTATAGTTGTCACCAATTGTCAGGTAAGCACCCACATGTCAGCCTTCAGTCACTGCCATGAGAATAAAAATATATACCCACGTTTTTTGCCTACCATTTCTTTTAAGTTTCGGGCTCATTTGGCAAACTGTCTCTCGAGAATCTCTATGTAGTTATTTTACCCCAATCTCAGTCTTTAAAATCGAGTTTTCATCTAACCAAAAGTGCCTTTTTCCACCAAGATTTTTATAATTTCTGTCTTTGACAATATTTTTCCCTCCTAATTACTTAAGAAAACAATGCTGCAATTGTCTGTGAAACTTGCTTTTCTGTTCTGCAAAAAATTTTGCCAAATAATAATTCTTTTAATTTGTATGATGGAGGAAATCAACTTATTCTTTATTTTTGCTTTTCACAGAAAATACTGAAGGCAGATTTTTCTAAGCTTATGTCTTTGTAATTTTGATAAGCCCTTAACTGGTTTCCCTTTGGGTACTCTTTTTCAATCTCCAAATCATAATGCTCAATGCTTCTCTAGCCAATCTGTATTAATAACTGCTTTCAATAAAGTTACACTACTGTCAAAAATGAAACTTCATTAGCTCCTCCTTGTCTCAAGAAAAAGTTTAAGCCCTTGATATAGTATTCAAAAATTCAAATCTATGTAAATCAGCCCTAACTTTTTCCCCCTGAAACTCCGCTTTAGCCGAACAGATCTGTTCACTATTTCTGGAATATGACTTGTTCATGTACATGTAGAATGTATTCTTTTTTCATCTTAACCAAAGCTCATTCTTTTAATAAGTAACTTTAGTTTCACATTTCCAGTGAAATTTTCTAAGCCACACCACCCTCCAAAGCACTTAGAGCACTTTTTGCCTGATGCATTTTTTTAATAACACTAATTTTTTGGAAAACTTAATGATTTTAGGCCCTTTGTATTTGTTTGGCATCCATTATTTTATTTAATCCTTCCAAAAACCTAAAGGATGGGTATTACATCCATATCTTTAAGATATAAAACTAGGCATAGAAATCTTTCAAAATCCCGACAAAGTTTTTTAACAGTAAGTTCAGAATTCAAACAGTGGTGTATCTTGTTGTTAAGCCATTTTATTTTCATTACCTCAGACTGAGATATTTGAGACATCAAAAGTAATGGGGAAAAAGAAAAGGACTATTAATTATATAATTTAAAACAATGTTTCCATGAAATATCAGAGACTGAAGGCAGATTGAAAAATGCTAAGATATAAATAAGTACCATTGTATATCATTTTATTTCCTTTAAAAAATACTCAAGTGGGTCCCATGTAACTTTCTAACAGTTTTAAAAGAAAAAGAAAGATGGGGAAGAAAAACATATGGAAGGGCTTTCAAGATAAAATAAAACTGTGCTAAGAAAGTCACTTTGTAGATAGCCATTCTCCTGAAGGACATATTGTTAAGACATATTTTAGTTGAGGTAACATCAAAGAGCAGCATGTCACAGATAATAAAGTCTTAGTAGCACAGAAATTTAAAAACTGTAGATATGGCTCCTTCTAATGACCTTTGCTTTACATTGTTATGTGTGTTATAGAATCATTAATAAGTATGGTTAAATGAGAACCAAAATTTATGCAACTAAATTATTTCTACAAAACTAAAAAGTACCAGAGCCATTAGGGTTCACAATTAATGTGTGCATTTTTCTTATTAATAATTATGCCCATTTAAAACAACCATTACTCCAATAATGTGAATTTAATGGGGAAAATATATAAGAATACTATTAATTTTCTTTCTGTTAAATTAACAAGCCCTTTTTCTGACATCTAATGTAGGTATCATTTATAGGAAAAATCATTAAAGTCAAACACAAAGTTGATGAGGGTTCAAAAATAACTTTAACTCCTGTATAGCATATTTCCATTAATATTAGAAAATGATGTATAGGTTTGTACAGTAAAGTAAACATGTCATAAATAATTAAATGGCAATTGATATTATATTCTATAGGTTTTGCATATATTTTTATACAATTTTCTGTATAGTCAGCATAATATTGTGAGACTAGCATTGATAGTACTTTTTAACTTTTTATTATGAAATTTTATCAGAACAGAAAAGCCACAAATACAGTTCAAATAATAACAGTGTTTCCTTCATCCAGATTACAGAAGCATTAACATTTTAATATATTTGATCTATTATTCATTCTCTTCCCCTTCACACACACTCTATCTCTGAACTGTTTAAGTTGCAGACATCATGCCCTTTACCCCTTAATACTTCAATGGATATTTCCTAAAAATTCGTATTTTTATTCTTATATATAGCCACATGTATATATTCTTATATACATTTTTATATATAGCCACAGTAGCCAAATCACACAATTGGCATTGCTACTGAATTATTATCTAATATACATTCCTTATTAAAATTTTCCTTAGCAGTATTTTTAAAAAAAGCATTGTTGCACATAACTATTAATATTCATTTGTTTTGAGGAAATTTTAAGGCTTCAAGAAATGCTATTGTCATACTAGGAGTTTACTCTCATTTTTTAGTAATACAAATCTTCCCCCCATACTCTACCCCTCTAAAAAAAAAAAAAAACAAACACATCTAGCCTTGAAATGTTGTTAAATGGATTTTTTAAAATATTTTTTTAACATTTATTTATTTTTGAGACAGAGAGAGCATGAACAGGGGAGGGTCAGAGAAAGAGGGAGACACAGAATCTGAAACAGGCTCCAGGCTCTGAGCTGTCAGCACAGAGCCCGACGTGGGGCTTGAACCCACGGATCACGAGATCATGACCTGAGCCGAAGTTGGACGCTTAACCGACTGAGCCACCCAGGTGCCCCTTGTTAAATGGATTTTGAACTGGCAGGCTCATAGTTCATTTGAGCAAATGTACACAAAATTAGAGGCTCAAATATTAATAAAAAATAAAAGCTTACATCAGTGATTCCAAATGACAATCTAGATCTGCTCCAGGACCTATCACTCGGAAGTGTATGTATCATGTATATCACTCGTGTCTCTCACACCAGGTTTATGCCAGTAATTTTGACACACATTTCTGGAAAAATGTGCATGCTTATGTTGCTCAGGTTAACTTTAGTTATTAACATGTTTCAAAATTATTAATGTTGGATTTTAGTAAACTAAAAATGAGTAAGGCTAAGAGCAGGAATTAACCAGTATGTTGTTAGTCCAGTCTCAATGTATGGCATATTTCTAGGAAGTCTTATTTGGTCTTATTCCCAAGACCAAACCCAGTCCCCTTTCTTCTAGAAAGCAGATCTTTAGTCCAAGCAATATACCTGCACTATTTTCCTCTGCTGGGATTCTTTCCTGGATAACTTGCCCAGTACTATTTCTTCATGATTGCACTCCCTTTCTGAATTTAAAACTTCCTCCCCACTAAGTAGTATTTTACTTGAAACTCAGCCCTCCTATACTGAGTGTGTACCTCTTCCAATAATCATTATCAACACTACCAACATTATTAACTAACATTACTGATAATAGAACTTAGACAAATAGTTTAAATAATCGGCCCAAGGTCGTAGACAACTAAAATGATAGCGTTTAGAACTTGATCCTGGAAGGGTATAGCACAAAACAGAACCAATGCACTTCCATTTTGAACTTTGCTCAGCTACGAGATTCCCATTGCCATGGCTTCCCATTCACCTGTCATGCTTTGTCAAATGGCTATTCTACCTCCCTTGTTAACCTCAAGTACCCATGACAGCAGTGTTCTCTTAGTCTCCTCAGATCCTTCATCATCTCAGGTTGATTTTTTTACTTGACCCCAAAAATGTGCCATATAACTCATGCTAGAAACATCTGCCAAACTCTTCATTAGCCTACCAGCACATGACACATAATGCAAAACTGTGATAAAGAGGAAGGAATCTAAGTGTACCACTACAGAAAATCATCAAATCACACACAAAAAGAGACAAAAAGAAGAAGGAATTACAAAATAGCCAGAAAACAATTAACAAAATGAATAGTAACTCCATACCTATCAATTACTTTAAATGTAAATGGAGGTAATCATCCAGTCAAAAGACAGAGATTAACTGAATGGATAAAAAAAAAAAGTTCCAACTTTATATGGCCTATAGGAGACTCACTTAACACCAAAAGCAAAGACAACATGAGCAAAAATAAACAAGCAAGATTATGTCAAACTAAAAAGTTTCTGTACAGCAAAGGGAACCATCAACAAAATAAAAAGTCAACCTACCAAATGAGTGAAAATATTTGCAAGTCATATGTCTGATAAGGGATTAATACTCCAAATATACAGATAAGTCATACATTTCAGTAGTAAAAACAAAAAAAGAAAGAAAAGAAAAGAAAAAAGAAAATCTAGTTTAAAAATAGGCAGGGGAATTAAATAGACATTTTTCCAAATAACACATACAGATGGCCAATAGGTACATGAAAATATATTGACATCACTAATTGTCAAGTAAATGCAACCAAACAATGAGTTATTACATCACACTTCTTAGAATAGCTATCATCAAAAAGACAAGAGATAACAAGTGTTAGCAAGGGTGTGGAATAAAAGGGAACACTTGTGTGCTGTTAGTGGGACTGTAAATTGGTGCAGGTGCTCTGGAATACAGTATAGAGGGTCCTCAAAAAATTCAAGATAGAACTACCATATTATCTGGGTATCTATCTATAGAAAACAAAAATCACTGTTTCAAAGAAATATTTGCAATTCATGTTCATTGTAACATTATTTACAATAGGCAAATTATGGACACAATCTAAGTGTCCATGGACAGACAAATGGATAAAGAAAATGTGATTTATATGTATATATAAAATGGAATACTATTCATCCATAAATAAGACGAAAATCCTGCCTATTACAATAGCATAGATGGATCTTGAGGTCATTATGCTAAGTGAAATGAGTCAGACAAAAATACTGTACAATCTCCCTAAATGTGGAACCTAAAAATATATATGTGGAACCTAAAAAAGACCTGAACTCATTGAAACAGAGTACATATTGGTGACTGTCAGAGGCAGGGAGTAGGAAGTGGGCAGAATGGGTAAAGGTGATCAAATGTATAAACTTCCAGTTATAAGTTAAGTTCTAGAACACGTGTGCAGCATAGTGACTATAGTTAAAAATACTGTATAGTACAGGGACAGCAGGGTGGCTCAGTCGGTTAAGCGTCTGACTTCAGCTCAGGTTATGATCTTATGGTTCATGAGTTCAAGTCTGGCATCAGGCCATCAGGCTCTTGGCTGTCAGTGTAGAATCTGCTTCAGATTCTGTGTACCCCTCTCATTCTGCTCTCGCTCTCTCGCTCTCTCTCTCTCTCTCAAAAATAAAAATAAAAAATACTATTATGTAGGGGTGGCTTATTTGGCCAAGCATCCAACTTTTGATTTTGGCTCAGGACATGATCTCACAATTTGGGTGAGTCTGAGCACTACAGCGTGGAGCCTGCTTGGGATTTTCTCTCCCTCTCTCTGCCTCTCCCCTACTGGTGCTCTCTCGTTCTCTCTCTCTCTCTCTCTCTCTCTCTCTCTCTCAAAATAAGTAAATAAATATTTAAAATAATACCATTGTATATTTGAAAGTTTCTAAGAGAGTAGATATTAAAAGTTCTCATGACAGGAAAAAAGTTTGTGAGATGATAGATGTTAACTAAATTTATTGTGTTAATCATTTTGCTATACATATCAAATCAATCTACTATCTAATTATATATAATACATAATAATACAATATGTATAATATATAATTGCTGACTGGATATATCTATATCTATATCTATATCTATATCTATATCGATATAGATATAGATATAGATATAGATATATCTATATAGATATCGATATAGATATATATAAACCACATATCTAACTAATAAAATGTTGGACCAGAGGTGGGCTTGAGCAGACATTCTATAGCTAATCCCTTTTGCTGCTTTCTGATTTGTTCCCTGTTTCTGCCTGCTGACCTTCTTTTTTTGCCCTTAGCGGGACATGGGTTTGGATTGTATAAAAACTAACCCCAAGTGAAGTCACCAAAACTGTCTTAGAATCCTGGCATGTCACTTACAAAAATTTATTGACCCTTCCTTTACTATTGCTTATTTTTCCGGGGAGCTTAGTTCTTTTGAAAAAAAACATATCAAAAAGAATTCTAGCTTCATTTACTCTAGGATGTTATTGCAAATGATACCCTCAAAGCTAATTTCTCTAAGAGTAGGAGGGAGAAACTTCCTTACAAATAGAGCTTTTATTTGTTGCATGAAAGCTTTGTAGCTAAGTGGGATTACCTATTAAAGAATTTTTCCTTATTTTTTTTTCCTTAATTTTTTCTTAATTTTTCCTTAATTTTTTCCTTAATTTTTTCCTTAATTCTCTTTTTTTTTTCCTGTTAGAGATTCTTGGAGTAACTTCTTATAGTACCTTTAATTGTTTTTGGCCCTGACTTGGTAGCTTTATTTACATAATTCATAATCCTGATTCATA
Organism: Panthera leo; assembly: GCF_018350215.1. Taxonomy (NCBI): domain Eukaryota; kingdom Metazoa; phylum Chordata; class Mammalia; order Carnivora; family Felidae; genus Panthera; species Panthera leo. The sequence goes on from NC_056684.1 coordinate 94,180,801, forward strand.
TATAAGTCATGTTTTGCTTTTTCCCCTAATTCCAGATAGCTTCCAAATGCAAAGGTAGTGCCAGTGAGCTTGCACATGCTGACACCAAAAAGCAAACAGGAATAAATAATACATACACACAAAGCATGTTTAATTTACAAAGTTGGACCTGTATTTGTAAGGTGGTATGCCTGCTGACATGTCCTCTACTAATTTTTAATGAGATGGTGAGAAGCCTGGAAACTGTATCAGATTCCTTAGAACAGAAGTGCAAAAATAAAATGGGCTACGATCAATTTAGAATATTCTGTATTCTCAGAAGGCTTGCCCTAAAGTACTATAGGAATGGAAGGCAGGATACATGTTAAGAAGAAAACTGCATAGTAAATGTGCTTCACAAGATTGGATTTGAGTGATTTTTTTTAAAGGGAAAGCAAAGTATAATACTGAGACTGTGTAGTCACTAGAGCTTAATGTTTTAAAATACAGATAATTGTAGAGTCTTGCATGAAGAGAAAACTGTTATTTTATCGTTCTTTAATAGCCTTTTGGGGGCTTTCTTAAAAAACTCCTGTTTGAAGAGCTACTTAAAATAGATCTCTAAAAATAACAAGTAATAAAATTAAACCTTAAAAAAACTTTTATTGTATCTTGAAAAATCACATGCATATTCTCAGCTGGGGAAAAACATTTTTATAAAAAGATTTGTGTTTCCATTGGTTTGTAATATAGAAATATATTTTATTTAATTGAAATGCATATAATGTAAAATCAAATTAGATATGTAGATATAATTTTATTTTAATATTAAGACATATAGATATTATACAATGACGTTATAAAATAAGATCGTATTTATTTTTTGCAGTTGCACTGAATGCTTTTGGTATGAATCTCTGACTCAGACTACTAAATGATCAAAACAGTTTTAAAGCAATTAAGATGACACATCTCAAATATTTTCTAGGTCTACTGTTATTAAAGCAACTAGGAGTAATCTTTTCAAGTCTAAATCTTTAAATTCTCTTACCACCCTCTCAATTTCAAACACCATCGACCTCCAAAAGTGTTTTCCACTTTCTCTGAAGGAATCTGTTTCTGTGCATGTGCTGCTTTTGAGCTCTTTAATGATCTATTAAATACAAGAAATACTTTTGCCCTTTATGGAGGAGGGGAGTAAAACAGTACTAAATTTACGATCAGAAGATGGGAGCAGGTGCTTTCACACATTATCACTTATCTGCTGGCTCACTCAGTGTGGGGCAGCACCAGGCATGCAATCACAGCTCCTTGCCCTGGATCTTCAGCTTTGGGGACTTGGGGGTTTGAGATTGCATGGCACTGTGGAGGGCGACAACTTCTACAGGACATCCGCAGGTTCCAGTCTATGCTTTTGGTTTCCAGCTCAGATGTGCTCAGGGTTCCAGATCATGGTTGTGGGTTTCAGTCTGTACTTGCTCTCCCCATATTACATTCATTTCTCCTTTTCAACTGCCACCCTATGGATCTCAAGGTCCAGCAACAGAATCAAACAAACAAACAAACAAACAAAACCAAGTCTTAGAGTGTTTAACCAATATTCATAATGACTTAGCATTTCTGCTTTTCTGGTTGAGCCCAAATTGATCCTATCATCATCATCATCATCATCATCATCATCAGAAATAATTTGTAAAGCAGGAAAACAACACTACATAAAACTTAATCTCACAACATAAAGAGAAATGAAGACAACAACCATTAAAAAATATTTCTCTTTTAAATTTACAAGAATCTTTATTCCTTGACATTCTTATTTAAATGTTTTGGACAGCTTAAAAATGCCAATAATTAAGTAAGCTCTTGTTGTTTAGCTCCCTAAATCTCCTTCTTTGTGATTCTGAACCTAGGGTTCTACAAATTCCATCTCCCCTTTGTTGGCTACAATCCTATGGGGGGTGTATAAATAGTAAGCACTAAAAGGACACTGGATGGCAAGAGAGAGGTAGGAGCTTTTTCCTGTTTGCTGTTCTTTCAGTGTCACCCTAGCAATAACTTGCTGCTCTGGCAATAGCAGAGTTCTAGTAGCCGGCTTCTTTGGTAATCCGAGAACCAACTGCTAAAACCCCTGATAAGAATCAGCCAGCTAGCCTTGCCCCAACACAGAAGTCTCAGCCCTTACTCTTGGCTGCTCAGGAACTTAAAAAATTCTGACCTGGGTGGCTCAGTAGGTTAAGCATCCGACTTCAGCTCAGGTCAAGGTCTCTTGGTTCCTGGTTTCCAGCCCCTCATTGGGGAGGCGGGGAGCTGTCAGCTCTGTGCTGACAGCTTGGAGCATGGACCCTGCTTCAGATTCTGTGTCTCCCCCTCTCTCTCTATTCCTCCCTGGCTCATGCTCGCTTGCGCTCTCTCTCTCTCTGTCTCTCTCTTTCTCAAAATTAAATAAATATTTAAAAAATTCTATCTTTAGAATTCAGAGTACCTACTCTATGGAGTCCTCTGTACTTCTTTCTAGTCGCCCTCAAACTGTTTTATTTCTTCCCCAAATCTGAAGGATAGTAGTTGTGTTAGCTTGATGTTTTTGTTCAATATTCTAACACCTTTAAACTAATACTTTGTGTTAAAATTTTCTCTTTAAAATACATAGAGTGCTTTCAGAATTCCTAACTAGAGCCTAAGTGATATAAGACAAACACAAATTACTTTTACTGAAGTATTTTATATAGTTACTTCATTTACTATTTTAGGAATTAATAAATCACAAGCTAAAACTGATTATATAGATTTTGTATGGAAACAGAAAAACTGTGTGACCTTTATTTACGTAGTTAACAAAAAGTCACAGTATTGGATTGAAGCAGAGCAGATTATTTTTGCCTTGTTGGATATGACCACAAAATATGCAGTTTAAGATTTTAATACTGATTTTCCTTCAATACTGATTCACTGTAGGAATCCATATATTTGTCAAATTTTGGTTTAGCACGTGAATCATTTTAAAAATCTCTTGGTTGCTCTTTGTTCCATTTATATATATGGATTGTTACATTTATTTCACAATTATTGAATAAGCATGCAGTTGGAAAGTTTTTTGAACTTACTACTATGCTTAAAGAAGCAAATTGTTTTAAAATATTTTAGCAGGAGTTAGATTAAAATCATCAACATTTTAAACAGATGTTTTAAAACATCATGCAAAAGTCCACATGATTTTAACTGCACTTTTAAATTTTACAGTGGCTGAATATTTACCTTGTTTGAATCAATTGCTATATCTGTCTTTGTCATTTCTAAGAGATTTTTTTCCACATGAACAGACCAAATTTTAACACTTTATCAGGTGTTATTTTACAGATAGTTGCATCTGAACTTTCTACTAAGTAACATTAGAATATCTAGGTATGACATGCCATCTCCAGGGTGTTTTTGAAGCAGAGAGTGGTGGAAATAAATGCATTATATTCTGATTTTCATATATATATTTATACACACATAATGTATAATATTGGATACTGACTGTGCTGGAAAAGAATCAGAGCCTTTCAGGATGTGTGTGTGTGCGTGTGTGTGTGTGTGTGTGTGTGCGCGTGTGTGTGTGCAAGAAGGACGAAATGAAGCAAGTGGATTGCAGAATACCATGGAAGTAAAACTGGCATTCAGAAATGAAGGGAAAATGTCAGTTTACCTCAGGCCCTGAAAAACAATCTTTTAAAAGTTCAGGCATGCTCATATTAAAAAGCAGTGATCTTTAGGCTATTAGTAATATGTATTTTTAGTTCCAGTTCTTTAGGTTGTTGTTGTTGGTTTTTTTTTTTTTTTTTTTTTTTTTTTTTTTTTTTTGAAATTAAGTTTTGGATTTTGGTTTCCAAATGGTACAAATCACATACTCTCAATTATGACTCTTGTTTCCTGGATTGTAAACATGCCTAAAAAACAACCACAGTATCACAGAAGAAATCTTGAAGTCTTGAAAATTAAAGATCAATTTTTAAAACACATTTCAAGATGAAAGATAAGAATTTTATTAGTGAATTCAGAACATAAGTAGGAATTAGTTGTGCCTAGAGTTAGTATTTATAAGGTTTAAAACTCCATTTGACCTAGAATTTTTGTTGTTGTTACCAAATCTCTCAATCCCACCTTGCTCCCCCCACCACTACCCTCCCAAATCCGGTGTTCATGTGTGATGTGTACTTGTATGCACCTGGAGAGACAGAGACAATGTCTTTGGACAGTTCTAGCATTACATGGTTCTTATCCCTTATAATTCCATATTAAGAGAAACTTTTACCTCTAACTTGCATATATCACTTTTCATTGAGGAACTACGATTGGCTGTTGGGATCATGTGATCTCTTCTTGTACCAATCACTGTAAACTGGGAAACTCTGATTGGCTAAGTCTGGACCATGTGTCTAACCTGAAGTCAGGTTACATATGTCCTCTCTAACCATATTAACTTTAATGATGGTACAAAGATATCTGTGATTTATATCACCCTGAGATGTAATGTGTAATACTTAACATCATATTACCCTGAGTGAAAGAGAAACTTAGAACTGGTTGGCTTTGTATTAATAAATGGAGAAGTCATTTATTCTGTTTAACATGAATTGTCAAAGTTCAATTGCTTTTTCCCCAAGGTTTTAGCTCTCATATAACAAAATTACTAATCCTGTGAGTAAAGGTTAACTCTGTTTAATGTTACCATTTATACTAATTGAAATGATATAATTTTTAAAAAGTACATGAGCCAATAAAGTATATCAGTTCCACTATTTCATTTTGTGAATGTTATTGACAACTGCTGTACTGTGTCTTTAAATTGTAGGAGGGGGGGGGGGTTCCGGAAGATGGCGGCGTAGGAGGACGCGGGGCTCACAGCGCGTCCTGCCGATCACTTAGATTCCACCTACACCTGCCTAAAGAACCCAGAAAACCGTCAGAGGATTAGCAGAACGGAGTCTCCGGAGCCAAGCGCAGACTAGAGGCCCACGGAAGAGGGTAGGAAGGGCGGCGAGGCGGTGCGCGCTCCACGGACTGGCGGGAGGGAGCCGGGGCGGAGGGGCGGCTCGCCGGCCAAGCAGAGCCCCCGAGTCTGGCTGGCAAAAGCGGAGGGGCCTGACAGACTGTGTTCCGACAGCAAGCGCGACTTAGCGTCTGGGAGGTCATAAGTTAACAGCTCCGCTCGGAAAGCGGGAAGGCTGGAGGACAAAGGGAGGGAGAGCTGCTGAGCCCCCGGACGGCAGAGCTCAGCTTGGCGGGGAACAAAGGCGCCAGCGCCATCTCCCCCGCCCATCCCCCAGCCAAAATCCCAAAGGGAACCAGTTCCTGCCAGGGAACTTGCTCGCTCCGCGCAAACACCCAACTCTGTGCTTCTGCGGAGCCAAACCTCCGGCAGCGGATCTGACTCCCTCCCGCTGCCACAGGGCTCCTCCTGAAGCGGATCACCTAAGGAGAAGTGAGCTAAGCCTGCCCCTCCAGCCCCCGTGCACCTTGCCTACCCACCCCAGCTAATACGCCAGATCCCCAGCAACACAAGCCTGGCAGTGTGCAAGTAGCCCAGACGGGACACGCCACCCCACAGTGAATCCCGCCCCTAGGAGAGGGGAAGAGAAGGCACACACCAGTCTGACTGTGGCCCCAGCAGTGGGCTGGGGGCAGACATCGGGTCGGACTGCGGCCCCGCCCACTAACTCCAGTTATACACCACAGCACAGGGGAAGTGCACTGCAGGTCCTCACCACGCCAGGGACTCTCCAAAATGACCAAACGGAAGAATTCCCCTCAGAAGAATCTCCAGGAAATAACAACAGCTAATGAACTGATCAAAAAGGATTTAAATAATATAACAGAAAGTGAATTTAGAATAATAGTCATAAAATTAATCGCTGGGCTTGAAAACAGTATACAGGACAGCAGAGAATCTCTTGCCACAAAGATCGAGGGACTAAGGAACAGTCACGAGGAGTTGAAAAACGCTTTAAACGAATTGCAAAACAAAATGGAATCCACGATGGCTCGGCTTGAAGAGGCAGAGGAGAGAATAGGTGAACTAGAAGATAAAGTTATGGAAAAAGAGGAAGCTGAGAGAAAGAGAGATAAAAAAATCCAGGAGTATGAGGGGAAAATTAGAGAACTAAGTGATACACTAAAAAAAAATAATATACGCATAATTGGTATCCCAGAGGAGGAAGAGAGAGGGAAGGGTGCTGAAGGGGTACTTGAACAAATTATAGCTGAGAACTTCCCTGAACTGGGGAAGGAAAAAGGCATTGAAATCCAAGAGGCACAGAGAACTCCCTTCAGACGTAACTTGAATCGACCTTCTGCACGACATATCATAGTGAAACTGGCAAAATACAAGGATAAAGAGAAAATTCTGAAAGCAGCAAGGGATAAACGTGCCCTCACATATAAAGGGAGACCTATAAGACTCGTGACTGATCTCTCCTTTGAAACTTGGCAGGCCAGAAAGGCTTGGCACGATATCTACAGTGTGCTAAACAGCAAAAATATGCAGCCGAGAATCCTTTATCCAGCAAGTCTGTCATTTAGAATAGAAGGAGAGATAAAGGTCTTCCCAAACAAACAAAAACTGAAGGAATTTGTCACCACGAAACCAGCCCTACAAGAGATCCTAAGGGGGATCCTGTGAGACAAAGTACCAGAGACATCACTACAAGCATAAAACATACAGACATCACAATAACTCTAAACCCTTATCTTTCTATAATAACACTGAATGTAAATGGATTAAATGCGCCAACTAAAAGACATAGGGTATCAGAATGGATAAAAAAACAAGACCCATCTATTTGCTGTCTACAAGAGACTCATTTTAGATCTGAGGACACCTTTAGATTGAGAGTGAGGGGATGGAGAACTATTTATCATGCCACTGGAAGCCAAAAGAAAGCTGGAGTAGCCATACTTATATCAGACAAACTAGACTTTAAATTAAAGGCTGTAACAAGAGATGAAGAAGGGCATTATATAATAATCACAGGGTCTATCCACCAGGAAGAGCTAACTATTATAAATGTCTATGCACCAAATACCCGAGCCCCCAGATATATAAAACAATTACTCATAAACATAAGCAACCTTATTGATAAGAATGTGGTCATTGCAGGGGACTTTAACACCCCACTTACAGAAATGGATAGATCATCTAGACACACGGTCAATAAAGAAACAAGGGCCCTGAATGATACATTGGATCAGATGGACTTGACAGATATATTTAGAACTCTGCATCCCAAAGCAACAGAATATACTTTCTTCTCGAGTGCACATGGAACATTCTCCAAGATAGATCATATACTGGGTCACAAAACAGCCCTTCATAAGTTTACAAGAATTGAAATTATACCATGCATACTTTCAGACCACAATGCTATGAAGCTTGAAATCAACCACAGGAAAAAGTCTGGAAAACCTCCAAAAGCATGGAGGTTAAAGAACACCCTACTAACGAATGAGTGGGTCAACCAGGCAATTAGAGAAGAAATTAAAACATATATGGAAACAAACGAAAATGAAAATACAACAATCCAAACGCTTTGGGATGCAGCGAAGGCAGTCCTGAGAGGAAAATACATTGCAATCCAGGCCTATCTCAAGAAACAAGAAAAATCCCAAATACAAAATCTAACAGCACACCTAAAGGAAATAGAAGCAGAACAGCAAAGGCAGCCTAAACCCAGCAGAAGAAGAGAAATAATAAAGATCAGAGCAGAAATAAACAATATAGAATCTAAAAAAACTGTAGAGCAGATCAACGAAACCAAGAGTTGGTTTTTTGAAAAAATAAACAAAATTGACAAACCTCTAGCCAGGCTTCTCAAAAAGAAAAGGGAGATGACCCAAATAGATAAAATCATGAATGAAAATGGAATAATTACAACCAATCCCTCAGAGATACAAACAATTATCAGGGAATACTATGAAAAATTATATGCCAGCAAATTGGACAACCTGGAAGAAATGGACAAATTTCTAAACACCCACACTCTTCCAAAACTCAATCAGGAGGAAATAGAAAGCTTGAACAGACCCATAACCAGCGAAGAAATTGAATCGGTTATCAAAAATCTCCCAACAAATAAGAGTCCAGGACCAGATGGCTTCCCAGGGGAGTTCTACCAGACATTTAAAGCAGAGATAATACCTATCCTTCTCAAGCTATTCCAAGAAATAGAAAGGGAAGGAAAACTTCCAGACTCATTCTATGAAGCCAGTATTACTTTGATTCCTAAACCAGACAGAGACCCAGTAAAAAAAGAGAACTACAGGCCAATATCCCTGATGAATATGGATGCAAAAATTCTTAATAAGATACTAGCAAATCGAATTCAACAGCATATAAAAAGAATTATTCACCATGATCAAGTGGGATTCATTCCTGGGATGCAGGGCTGGTTCAACATTCGCAAATCGATCAACGTGATACATCACATTAACAAAAAAAAAGAGAAGAACCATATGATCCTGTCAATCGATGCAGAAAAGGCCTTTGACAAAATCCAGCACCCTTTCTTAATAAAAACCCTTGAGAAAGTCGGGATAGAAGGAACATACTTAAAGATCATAAAGGCCATTTATGAAAAGCCCACAGCTAACATCATCCTCAACGGGGAAAAACTGAGAGCTTTTTCCCTGAGATCAGGAACACGACAGGGATGCCCACTGTCACCGCTGCTCTTTAATATAGTGCTGGAAGTTCTAGCATCAGCAATCAGACAACAAAAGGAAATCAAAGGCATCAAAATTGGCAAAGATGAAGTCAAGCTTTCACTTTTTGCAGATGACATGATATTATACATGGAAAATCCGATAGACTCCACCAAAAGTCTGCTAGAACTGATACATGAATTCAGCAAAGTTGCAGGATACAAAATCAATGTGCAGAAATCAGTTGCATTCTTATACACTAACAATGAAGCAACAGAAAGACAAATGAAGAAACTGATCCCATTCACAATTGCACCAAGAAGCATCAAATACCTAGGAATAAATCTAACCAAAGATGTAAAAGATCTGTATGCTGAAAACTATAGAAAGCTTATGCAGGTAATTGAAGAAGATATAAAGAAATGGAAAGACATTCCCTGCTCATGGATTGGAAGGATAAATATTGTCAAAATGTCAATACTACCCAAAGCTATCTACACATTCAATGCAATCCCAATCAAAATTGCACCAGCATTCTTCTCGAAACTAGAACAAGCAATCCTAAAATTCATATGGAACCACAAAAGGCCCCGAATAGCCAAAGTCATTTTGAAGAAGAAGACCAAAGCAGGAGGCATCACAATCCCAGACTTTAGCCTCTACTACAAAGCTGTCATCATCAAGACAGCATGGTATTGGCATAAAAACAGACACATAGACCAATGGAATAGAATAGAAACCCCAGAACTAGACCCACAAACGTATGGCCAACTCATCTTTGACAAAGCAGGAAAGAACATCCAATGGAAAAAAGACAGTCTCTTTAACAAATGGTGCTGGGAGAACTGGACAGCAACATGCAGAAGGTTGAAACTAGACCACTTTCTCACACCATTCACAAAAATAAACTCAAAATGGATAAAGGACCTGAATGTGAGACAGGAAACCATCAAAACCTTAGAGGAGAAAGCAGGAAAAGACCTCTCTGACCTCAGCCGTAGCAATCTCTTACTCGGCACATCCCCAAAGGCAAGGGAATTAAAAGCAAAAGTGAATTACTGGGACCTTATGAAGATAAAAAGCTTCTGCACAGCAAAGGAAACAACCAACAAAACTAAAAGGCAACCAACGGAATGGGAAAAGATATTTGCAAATGACACATCGGACAAAGGGCTAGTATCCAAAATCTATAAAGAGCTCATCAAACTCCACACCCGAAAAACAAATAACCCAGTGAAGAAATGGGCAGAAAACATGAATAGACACTTCTCTAAAGAAGACATCCGGATGGCCAACAGGCACATGAAAAGATGTTCAACGTCGCTCCTTATCAGGGAAATACAAATCAAAACCACACTCAGATACCACCTCACGCCAGTCAGAGTGGCCAAAATGAAGAAATCAGGAGACTATAGATGCTGGAGAGGATGTGGAGAAACAGGAACCCTCTTGCACTGTTGGTGGGAATGCAAATTGGTGCAGCCGCTCTGGAAAGCAGTGTGGAGGTTCCTCAGAAAATTAAAAATAGACCTACCCTATGACCCAGCAATAGCACTGCTAGGAATTTATCCAAGGGATACAGGAGTACTGATGCATAGGGGCACCTGTACCCCAATGTTTATAGCGGCACTCTCAACAATAGCCAAATTATGGAAAGAGCCTAAATGTCCATCAACTGATGAATGGATAAAGAAACTGTGGTTTATATACACAATGGAATACTACGTGGCAATGAGAAAAAATGAAATATGGCCTTTTGTAGCAACATGGATGGAACTGGAGAGTGTGATGCTAAGTGAAATAAGCCATACAGAGAAAGACAGATACCATATGGTTTCACTCTTATGTGGATCCTGAGAAACATAACAGAAACCCATGGGGGAGGGGAAGGAAAAAAAAAAAAAAAAAAAAAAAAAAAAAAAAAAAAAAAAAAAGAGGTTAGAGTGGGAGAGAGCCAAAGCATTAGAGACTGTTAAAAAACTGAGAACAAACTGAGGGTTGATGGGGGGTGGGAGGGAGGGCAGGGTGGGAGGGAGGACAGGGTGGGTGATGGGTATTGAGGAGGGCACCTTTTGGGATGAGCACTGGGTGTTGTATGGAAACCAATTTGACAGTAAATTTCATATATTAAAAAATAAAAAAATAAATAAATAAATAAATAAAAAAAAATAAAAAAAAAAAATAAAAAAAAATAAATTGTAGGAGAGGGGGTCTCTGTATTTGTTGCAGAGATAGTGCTATATCTTCCAGAAACCTTTCAAGAACTTCATGTTTCAATTCAGAACTGTGCAAGCAGTTTTAGCATTTTAAATTTCTCTTCTCCAATGTTTTAAATGCCATATTTCATAGGTTTAAGTTATAAAGCTCAATGATAATTGTCATTGTGAAAGTTGAGTTTTAATGGAATCTGTGGCTATTTTTATAATGGACATATGGATTTTTATAATGGATAGTTTTAATGGAATCTGTGCCATATTTTGTTGCCTATTATGCTGTTGTGGGGGAGACTGAAACTTTTTCTCAAAAAAAGGCAAACTTTCTATATTGTTATGTTTATATTAGAACAAGAGGTTTTATACACGCACCTAAAAAAAACCTATAAATTTTATAACCTATATTTAAATTCCTAATACAAAGAACTCAGTATATTCTCCAATATAATGATTTAAATAAAAATATTTTTGTAAGAAATGTAAAATAATCCTGTCCCAAATTGATAATTTTGCAGGTTTTCCCATTTTTAAGAAATTTTCCTATATATTTCAAATGGTATTAGAGTTAAGAAAGAAAAATAATACATAACATTTAATCGGGTGCCCAAATAAACAACACAATCAGCTACTAGAAAATTCATTACAGTCCTTTCTGCATTGCAGGAAAACTGTCACAAATTTGATTTCACTGCCAGAGATTTACTCCAAATCAGTACATAAAAAAAGGATTCCTCTTTGCAAATGTTAAATCCCAACTCATTTTCTTCTGAATCCACCAACCCCACAGTTTTTCCTCTTGTAACATCAATGGAAGGGTTGTGAAAGCAAACAGCTGTCCCTCTATTATTATTTTTTTTTTTTTTCATTACACGCTACAGACTGTCAGTAACTCTTATAAATTCAGATTGAACTGAACAGTCTGAAGAAGTTCAGTTCAGGGTCAAGCTCCCTGAAAGAGCATGAAATTGTGCATTGCTGGAAATAGAGGGTTTAATCTTTGTGCCAAGGGTCATAAAACAGGATCATCTCGTCTTTCAACCATTACTCTTCTGCTGCAAGGAGTTCCTAGACTATTTGTAACTTTCGCTGATTGAAAGAAGAAACTGTCATTTGTTTAAAAGAACAGGGAAAAAATGCTATAACCTACCTACTACTTGGGCTTGATTTACTGAAGTTCTGCTTCACTGACATATTCAATAAATTGCAATTAGTCCTCGCAGACTTAATATTCAAAAACCCATGGTTACTGGAGTGTGCTTTGTAGGAGTCAGTCATGCAAACCAGGGCAATATATTGATGCACATGTGGTACATATTTTAGTGACATTATTTCTGTTTGATTTGATGTTCTCTCTGCACAGCAATATTTTAACAATTCTTAAAATGCCCTCCTTTGTAGTTGACAGCATAAAAATTCCCTTTTTAACATCAGGTAGAAAATAGTAGAATTTATGCTTAAAGATAGCTAAGAAGATGTTATAAAGCTAAATTATACTACAAAAGCCTTGTAACTATACTACAAGTCTTTTTAAGCCTTTTTTTGTATGGTGTCATTTAAATAATTATTCATTCAACAAACATTTTAGAGGTTGTGGTTAGAACTTCCTATACTTAATGGACATTATTCCCCCTTAATGTTATTTTTCAATGTAGCTAAGAGAATTATATATATATATTATATATATATATATAATATATATATATATACAATTATATAAGACATAGAGAACTGGTTTAGATATTGATAACGTTGTTCATTATACTATATCATTTGACATTTTCCTGAATTCCTCTCTCTATGGGGAGGCTCATTGTATTTTCTGGTTCTTGGCTGCTTAGTTGGAAAAATAATTATTATAGGATTTTTTCCTTAATTTGAATAATCAAAGGTTATATATAGAGTACACATACACATGCATGTATGCACAGAAAGAATGATAAAGTCTCTGATATTTTGTTTCTGGTCTAAACTATACTTGTATTTCTTTTTTAGACACCCATATAGAGGGAGTTTTATGATATTATATGTGTCTAAGGCCATATATTAAATTTCTTCTATATGTCTTATTTTCCTTCGGTAACATATTATTTTTTCTTAATTATACACATAAAATCAATCAGACATGATTTCACTTGAACATAACCCCCCTCCCCCTTTTTTTTTGTTTGTTTGTTTCACCATTAGTCACTAGAATGCAATTCTCTCCTTTCTTCTCAAGTGTGAATTCCTGGTCTTCAAAGTTTTTACTAAAGACATAGCTAATGTAATGCTGTTTGTTTGAAGTTACTGGAGTATTAGACAAACCAGGGGATTTAGATGGACTTGACACTTTGTAATTTGCTTATGGGTACATGTATCCCCTTTTTGGAAAAAAAATATTTATTGAGGAATTAAAATAAAGTTGATTCTTTAGAAAATGTTCAGAAGCTCTGTGATCTAGAGGAAAACTGTTATTGATAAAGTGAGAAATGAGAATAACACAGTCCATTTATTATAGAATTAAAAGTAAAATATTTCATTCTAAAGTAAGTTTAGTATATTTTAATTATACTTATTTAAGGTATTTATTTTAATATTTTATTGGAGAAATTATCTTTATTTTCTTAAATATATTTTCTCCATGCATTCTTTATCTTATGTATACATTTTCAGACTACAAATTCCTAGTGTATATAGACCTGACCTTAAGCATAATCTTCAGGTGGTTTTATGTTTCATAATTATTACTGAGATGTATATTTTCTTACTATAAAAGAATTATCCAAAGTTTCGAATTGTAAAATTACAGGAAATCATGTATGTTTTCTTCATAGTGTTTGAATCATATTAAACACACTTTGGAAAACTGCCTTTTTCCTACCTGAGATAGTATTTTTATAGTTTTGTTAAGTAGAAACATTTCAAAATATATACTTAGTTTCAGAAATATTTCAAAAATATAGTTGAATCAATTGACATGTTAAAATTTAATACATGCTAGTAGTTTCTGATTCATCATAGGTATATTTTTATGGAGGCACTTCATAGTGAAAAATGTTTGCCTATGCAGATATTTCCAAAAGTATAACTTCCATGTTTTCACTAGGGCTGAGTAATAATATAACACATTTTTAAAATGACTGTTATTATTTTACCTCAGAGTCTTTGTTATGAAAAGTAAAGAAAAAGGGAAGACTATTTTTGTACTCCTAGAAGCCCTCTGGCAAGCTTAGGCTGACACAAATTTTATGTAGGAGCTATTGGTTTGGTGGTTTAAATAATAATACTCAAATAATATTCACTGAGTCTGTAAAATATTTTTGTGTCCTTTATATTTCTGATATTTTCCAATTACCTTCTCCTTTTTCTTTGAGCTCTGTGCCTTTTACTAAGGTCTTGTTTTGGGAATTATGGTTTGGAAGTTTTCATGTTATTTGCCACATAATATGATTGCTTTATTTTATTCTTCTTTCCAGCCTATTTAGATGGCAATCATAACACACTTCTCTAAAAGTACAGAGTTCAGGGGCGCCTGGGTGGCTCAGTCAGTTAAGCTAGGGACTCTATTTCAGCTCAGGTCATGATCTCACAGTTCGTGAGTTTGAGCCCCACATCGATTCTGGGCTGGCAGTGCAGAACCTGCTTGAGATTCTCTGTCACCCTCTCTCTATGCCTATCCTTTGCTCACTCTCTCTTTTTCTCTCAAAATAAATAAACATTTAAAAAAATAAGAGTTTGAAAGTGCTAGGGTAATTAGAGGTGCTGCTGTCTTATATATGTGAAAGTTCACTTTTATTTTTTTAAGCTGACTTTAAACACTTCTTTATATTTACTTCAGTGGTGTAGACATTTACAAATGTTAAAATTCTAATAGTGCTTTGATTTTTTGAAAATATAGAAAGTATGTGCCTTTTTACCAAAATGAAAAAATGGCAGGTGAATTTTTTTTAATTTTTTATATTTTATTTTATAATTGAGAGAGAGAGAGAGTAGAGGAGAGGCAGAGAGAGATGGAGATAGAATCTAAAGTAGGCTCCAGGCTCTGAGCTGTCAGCACAGAGCCTGATGCAGGGCTCGAACTCATATGCAGTGAAATCATGACCTCAGCTGAAGTTGGGTGCTTAACCAGCTGAGTTACCCAGGCACCCTGCAGGTGAATGGTTTTAAGTCATCTCAATTATATTGTTTTACATTCTGCCTAGTTATAATTTTAGAAATCAAACGTGCACATATTCAAGGAAGACTTCCTATACTGTGTGGAAGCATGACTCATTAAAAAAATACATGTTTACGATTATTTTAATTCTTTAGCACTCCCTTCAGTTAGTCTTGTAATTTTTAACCATGCTCATTTTTCACACCCTGTTCTCATTCATTTCTTGTTAAGTTCATCTTTATAAAATAATATTTTTATAAATGGGTTGCTAAAAAATAAAGATAATTGAACTTAAAGGAAAGGAGTTGAGGGGACTTATAAAACAGCCTTTCATGTTTCATTTTGATAAGTAAATGTATCATGTGTATCTAAAGGATGTTTATTAAAACTGAAAAAATTATTTGAAATAAAGTGATTCATTAAGACAAACTTTAGAGGTTAGATTTGTTGAATAATGTATTATTTTATTTATTTATTTATTTATTTATTTATTTATTTATTTATTTATTTATTTGAGATAGAGCACGAGTTGGGGGGGAGGGCATAGGGAGAGAGAGAAGGAATCCCAAGCAGGCCCCACACTATTAGTGCACACCTGGATGCGGGACTAGATCCCATGACCCTGGGACTATGACCTGAGCCAAAATCAAGAGTCAGAAGTTCAACCAACTGAGCCACCCAGGCACCCTGAAGAAATTATTATTTTACTTACACATATATAACTGTATGTGCATATATACCTAATAGTATGATCACATTCACAATATATAAGAGAAAAATGTTAGCATTTGTTGGACAAAAATGCAGAAAGAATTGAGAAAGCAATGACTCTACCAGATTGGAAAATGTTACCAAGTTACAGAATTTAAAAGGCTGCTATTTTCTAAATGTTGCTTCTTTTAATTTCCCTTTAAAATTGGTAGCAATGTGGAGAAGCACAAAAATCCAATACCCTGAAGAGAAAATACATCATTAGAAACTTATTTAGGATTAATATAATTGATGAATCCTTTCTGTTGTACTGAACATCTATTTTGTATAAGGAGATGTGCTGGAGCAAGGAGTCTAAAGAGGAGTAATAATTCATCTGACCCTCAAGATTTTTACCACTAACAATGCAATTAAAGTGGATAAATGCTCTTTTCATGAAACTAACTTTGATTACTCCTAACTCCCTGGAGACATTATTCCCTTATAGAGGAGGTGACAAGAGTTGACAGCCCATAAATTAAAACTTTGTTTGCTTTTTAAATGATTGCATGTAATCACACAGACTTAGGACTTCCGAGTTCATATTTGTCTACTATAACTATGAAAAGAGAATGTTAAAATTTTGGTGAAGGGAACCTTCGGTGACAATTGAGGTCCTAGACAGTGAATTTTTCCTCTCTGTAATTTTCCTAGAATTGCAGACACTCAGCTTACACAGAGTATTAATGAACACAAACTTTCATCTAATTTCAGTTGGACAAAAATAATCTATTATAGGCTGCTTGCTTTGTATGAAAGAATGTTTATTTTTTTTGCTGGAATGCTGTATGCTAGTATTTGTGTAAGTTCTGCTTTTATAATCTTAGGCTTTTAGAAATTAGAATCCTTAGAACTAAAAGTTTAAATATATTCAAACTAAATAAGTTGAACAGTTTAACAATTAAATGAGAAGATCCTAATTATAGTTCTACAGACACTGTGCAAGTCATTTAACTTTTTTTTTTTTTTTTTTTTTTTTTTTTTTTTTTTTTTACTATTCTGTGTTAATTCAAATGGAATAATGCTATATGCTTTTCGAGCCTAGGTTCAAAGCCTGACTGCTTTGGGTCTCAAGGTACCTATGATACTGCTGAGATCCATTCCTGATTCCCCACTGTAGATTTGGATATACCTTACAGGTTCTCTAATGTCCAGTGCTGCTGCTGCTTTTTTTTTTTTTTTTTTTTTTTTACTTCTTAGGCTTTATTTTATGCTTTGCAAGGACAAGCAATACACATGTCTTATTCATAGTTGGTTTTCTTGCACTTTTTGAATAAAAAAATTGGTAATCAATGCGACAATATTATGTCCTTGTATCTTTTGTGCTACAAGCTATGATAACTATTACATTGAATTATGAGACTCTTCTGATTACTTTTTTCATAAAAATAGCTTAATTTGAAAATTAGTTTATATTTAAAAATTCTGTTAAGTTGCACCTAATTATGTCTAATTAACTTTACATAATATTGAAATTTGCATGCTTTAAATGTTACATAAACATTTATAAAAAATACAAGGATGAGGAAACTAAAGAATTATTCCAGAAATGTGGCATGGTTCGGTTTTCATCTTTTATGGATTATTTGTATTCAAAAACATGGACATTGATAGATACTGTGCTCTATCACAATAAGCCCTAAAATGTCAACAGTGACAAATGATTATTTATTATGATTATGTGCAAGCCAAAGACCAAATCCCACGTGGAAAACTATTCAGAAAGATTAGTTATGTAAGCCTATATTAAATAAGTCTGAATCTTCTATAAAATAAAAGTCAGTGAAGATATGTTCGGGATCTGAGATCTGACATTAAAGATTTGCTGCAGTAAACAAACAAGTTAACTGGCTCAAGGCAAGCAAAGGTGGAATGAAGGACATGTATGCTTAGAATGTAGTTTTAGGCATTAAAAAAACTATCTGCCACATGATCTTTTGCTTATAATAAAAAAGCATATTGCATGGGCCAGAGATATCAAGTAAGTTATTAGGTCATATAATAGTTTTAACTGGGACTGCCAATGTGGAATAGTCTTATCACATTGGTTGTTATTATTAGATACATAATTTTAGATGCACTTAACATTTACTTATTTCTAAAGTTTATTTTTTACAGAGAGTCTAGTGACAGCGGGCATGTACAGGTGAATGGGGATGGGGCAAAATGAGAGAGGGAGAGAGAGAATCCCAAGGAGGCTCTGAGCTGTCAGCACAGTGTTCGAAGCAGGGCTTGGTTCCATGAACTGTGAGATCATGACCTGAGCTGAAATCAAGAGTCCAACACTTAACCGACTGAGCCACCCAGGGGCCCCAGTTACACTTAACATTTAAAATGCAATATTGATATATGTGGGACGCATTTTTAGAAATGTAATTGACAAGGTCTTTCCCTTACAACTCTCAAAAGTCACTTCCCCCTTCCTAATACAGATCAATAGCCAGACTGCCTGGCTTTGACATCAGACTCAAATGCTTACTCTGTGACATTAAACTCTGCACTCAGTTTCCTTCTCTGTAAAATAAAAATTATCATAATAGTATCAATATAGATTTGTGGTGAGTAATAAATGTATTCAAGTAAAGCTCTTAGAGAATGCCTGGCAGGTAGAAAATACAATGTAAGTGTTCATTACTACTTTCCCAACTGGCAGTGCCCTGATTTAAACTGGTAGAATCTGTAAGATCTATTTCTGATGATTAGTACTTTGGTACATACATGGATTATACATACACAAAAGCTTTACACTTGCGATTTTGAGTGTCTGACATGTTTATCCTGTCTTTTTAATAGTAATAATGGACTTTTGTAACTTATGAATGGATTAAATTCTTGTTCAAAGCCATAGTGGTGGTCACCATATTAACAAAGCTTCTAAACTTAATTTAAGGAAAGATTTATCATGAATTTATACAAACAAACAAAAATGACCCCCTCCAAAAAATTGCACAGTAATCACTACTGGTACAGTGACAGTGCCAGACCCACATTTATTTATTTTTTTACTGTATTCTGGGGAATGAAAGCTTGACGTTTCATAACTATGTAGTAATTGTAAGAAGACATTAGTAGAAGATGAAATGACAGGCTGATGGAGTCACCTTGAGCCAGGGCCCATCTGCTGGTACGTAGTTTTTTCATTGTAAGAAGTATTCTTTAGCTTAGAGGTAATAAATCATCTCTCATGTGACTTTTGCTTTTAGCAAATTATATGAGAAAAAATAATCCAAGTAGTTTGTAAGGAGTGAGTGTGTGTGTGTGTGTGTGTGTGTGTGTGTGTGTGTGTGTGTGTGGTGGGGGGGCGGGGGTGGGTAGTCATATTAAATCCTGGAGCTAATTCCTTAACATCCAGGCCAAAGAAAAACATCTTCATCACATGTGTGGATCACCAGAAGAGGCTTCTCTATTCCTGACCACCTTTAACACATCATTTTTAAACTTTTTATTCTTTAGAATATTTTTATTTTCTGAAAAAATCAGACCTACGGAAATTTGTAAGAATGGTAAAATATGTATCTACATTGTCTTCATCTCAGTTCACCAATTATTATTGAGTGCATTCACCTTCTTTCCCACATAAATTCTCTTTCTCTCTCCCTTCCTGCTTCTCCCTCCTGAATTACTTGAGATTTAGTTGCAGACTTAATGACAGTTTTCCCCTAAGTAGTCCATCATTTATTTTTAAGAACTAGGGCATTCTCTTACATAACCACAATGTAATTATCATGCTCTGACAATTTAACATTGATATAATATGATAATCCAGTATATAGTCCATATTCAAATTTCCCCAGTTGTCCCAATTTTTTTAGAGCTATCTTTTTACCTTCTCCTGGATTTAATTAAATAAAAATCTCTATGTTTGATTTTTATGTTCTCAAATACACTTTTCATATGGCATCCAGAGTAATCTTTTTAAAGTTTCAAATGCATTATGGCATCTCTTTGAATCTTTTCATTACCCTTAAAATGAAATACAAACCTCTCCGCAGTTCTCCAATCTCTTATCATTTATTTTCCACTTCAAGTTATTTTTCAGTAATATTAACCTATTTTTCCACAAATCACCATGTTCCCTGTTAGGTCTAAGTCTTCGTGCATAATGTTCCTCCTATCAAAATATTCTACCTTAATTTCTCTGTTCATTTACCTAACTCATTTATGTTCTGTGTGTCACAGCTAATACATCATTGCCAGTGAAAAGGTTTATCTGCCAATATAAGACTGAATTTGGTGTCCCACTATGTGCTAATGTAGCACCCTACAGTTATAGCCAGCAGAAGATTTATCATACCACTTTTTAGTCACATCTTTTCCAACTAGAGTACCCATCCAGTTGTTGAGTCTTGAAGACAGGGACTGTATATCTTGTTAACTACTATACTGTTGAATTTATTGAGTGTTTTCACATAGTTGGTTCAGTGAATGAGGAGCAATAGACGACACTAAATCATAACTGCTTTTGTGAATCCTGGAGCTGAATCTGCATAAAATTATAATTGAGTGATCTGTTTGGGTCCTAGGTTACTTCTGAGTTAGAAACAGGGGGAAAAATGTGGTTGTTAATATTATCTGGGCTCTGAAAATATTTTCCCAATTTAATTTATCTGCTTTTCATGATTATTTGTATATTACATTTGCTGTAACACTGGAACATATAAGTAATTCATTCTAAATTTCAGGATTGGAGGACTCTCCTAATTTCCATCTATTGGAAATATATATTCAGATCCAGTACTGAAAATTAATCCTATCTCTCTTGCAGTTTCCTCAGGCATGTTACAATAGTAACAGACTAAAATTCTAGACTAAATAGTAACAGAGTAAATTTTAAATTTCTGTTAAAAAAACAAATTATTAGAATATATTTTTTAAAAAGGACTCAACTTCATGGTATCTCCAAATGTATATTTCATATACAAGGAAGGGGTTGAAAGTAAATGAAGGGAAAACAACAGACATTTGATGATTATTATTCATAGATTGCATATTTGCAAATTTGCCTCTCTCTAAATTTCATTTATAACCCTAAAATCAATAGTTAACATGGCTTTCATGATTATTTTTGCATGTACACCGAGCAATGAAAATTTCAGTCCCCAACATGGACACTCCCAACAGAGGTCAATGAAAGTAATACTCTGCCTGCTTGTTTCAGCTCTCCTACTATGAAAAAGTATTCTTTTGCAGTCTATTTAGTGTCATTCTTTTTATATTATTGTGCTTTTTATTGGTGACTTTGCTATTTACATTGGCCCCTGGAGCATAGTGATGAAGTGTTGTCTGGTGTTCTAAGCTCAAGAAAGCTATTATGTGCATTATGGAAAAAGTATGTTTATTAGATAAATTTCCTCCAGGCATGAATTATAGTCCTATTGGCCTCAATGAAACAGGAATAGAAAGTCATAAAGGCTAATGTAAAGGCAACAGAATAAAAAGAAAAGTAGAAGTGGATACAATAATAAAGGATTATAAGTATTTGTATTGGCATGAAAGCTTTTGAATCATTAATTAGCAATCTGACAAGGTGGCTAATCAAATCAGGGTTATGACAGCTGGTCTCTTGAATGTGAAGATAGATGAAAATAATGGGAGAGAGGTGACCAATACAGAGAAAAGAAAGTGAAAGCACAAATGAAGTAAAAAGATACTCCCAAGAAGGGAACCACAAAATCAAGTCAGATAAAATAATTTTTAAAAAGTTGTCCCCACTCTGGAATAATGTCAGGTTAAAAAGATGTATCATATCCAGCACAAGAAAAAAAAAAGATCTATAAATAGAAAAATATGGGAGAGCCTGGGTGACTCAGTGGTTGAGTGCTGGACTGCTCATTACACCTCAGGTCATAATCTTGAAATCATGCAATCAAGCCCCACCTCAGTCTCAGTGCTAAGTGTGGACCCTGCTTGGGAATCTCTCTCACCCTCTCTCTCTTTCCCTCCCCCACTTGTGTGTGCACACATGCATGCATGCTCTTTCTGTCTGTTTCTCAAAATAAATAAACATTAAAAAAAAAAAAGAAAAACAAGTAAAATGTTACAAAAGATTAAAGAAAAAAAAGTCTATGAATATGGACAAGAGAGAAACTAAACTACTTTTAAATGTTCAATATTTGGATATTATGAATGCCAAAAAAATGTGCCAACAAAGTATTATATGGAAAAAGTTGTGAGTCAAGATTTTTTATACCCAACTACCTTATGTTTCTTTGGAAGGTTTATCAAGGACACTTTCAAATAGTCATAGGTTAGAGCACTCATAGACCCACTCCTACCTTGAAAAAGAGCTCAAGTACTTGAAAATGTACTACAGTAAGGTCCATTCCTTACATTTGAGAAATCTTCTGTGAGAAAAAAAAAATAGATATCTGTATGCTAAATGTCTAAATATTTGAAAGTAATATAAGGCAACAAATAGATAAGAAATTTTTATTATATTTTATCAAATATTCTTTCATAAAGACAAAGTAAAAAATATGTATATAACTATGGCTTGTCTATAAGTGAAATTCAACAAGATATCAATGATAACGAATTAGTCATTATCAGGCTTTTCTGGATGTGCTGTTGACAGGCCAGAAATGTTTAGATAAGTAATAAGTAAATACATGAATAACTCATTATTATTTATTCCATTAAATGTTATTTTTATAACATTTCATATATCAATGTTACTTTTTATTCTATTTCTTACTTTTAGTAAAACCAATGTGTTTATTAAGATTTTCAGTATTCATGGCCTGTTGATACTAATGAAGTAAAGGATTAAAATATAAATGTAATTTATTTAAAGCATATGCAATATGAATATTTTTGTTAAATATAAAGTTATGAAAATATTCATAAAATTAAAATTACGTTGTATGTTGTGAAGTTACTATCCTTCTAAAGCATTTAATATTACCTATTAAAATAAAGAGATAAAATATAATTACAATTAACCAATTATAAATTTCAAATAAAAGTTTTAAATAAACTAGAAAACTCTTATATATTTGAACATTTAGGAAAAATAATGTATTTGTAATTCTAATATTTGAAGTCTGTATAATTGCCAGTGAAATAATATATCTCAGGCTGCATGTATACAAATTAAAGAGTAATGTATTTAATATTACAATATATTATTCACTTTCCTAGTGCAACTGTTGTGACTGCACTCTAATTAATGAGTAATTCTGTACAATAAATTTTAAAAAAACAACAGCAAGACATTGAATTTTCGGTGCTATTTTGAGAAGATAGTTCTTTATGCAAGAATCAATTGTGTTCAGCTTTCTGAAATGAAGGATTTTTAAAATAATCAATTTGCCTTTCTTTTATTTAAGCATTCTTTTTAGTTAAGTGTCCTTTCACCTGGAATCATCTCCAGTGTGGGATACAGTTTTGCTACCCTATAGAAGTTTGCTACACCAAACTCTCAGACATGAGGAAACATTTCTCTGTGGCCTAAATGGTGTAAATCATGAGAGATGATTAGGTTGGATTGTATTTCATCAGTACTTACCACTGGATTAATGACAGAGCTATCATGTATTTTTATTAAAATTAAAGTTTTGAGTGTGTTTGTGATAAGCAGAGCCTAGGATCCACTCGACCTGCAGTGTAAATATGTCTTCCATTGAGGCACATTGCTTTCCTGCTAGTCTAACTTTTTGTAAGACATGTGAAAAAAGTTTGTCATTGGGGAATGAATATACATGACACTCGGCACTAAGCAGTCTGGATTTGGGGGATTCAGAGTTTAAGGAGTCATCTGGAAAGGCAGCTACCTAAAACCTGGGGAGCAGAGGCTCATGGGATTTTGTAGTAACACTGCCAAATGGAAGAAGCCCCATACTATCAGAAGTTGACCTTATATACAGTCCCTTTTACTGAGTAAAGAGGACTCTGGAGTCACAATGTTCTTGTTGCTCAGAAGTCTAAGTTTCGTGAGTTTCTGGGTTTATTTTTGGATAATTCTACTAATTGAACCATACTTGTTTCTCTGCAGTAACTTTTCTAGTAGTAGCAAAAGGTGTTTCTAATTCTCACCATTATTTTACTAATCAGATAGAATCTTTTATGATGTTTGAGGACATTCCAGAGCTTTCAGTGAACAGAAAAGAAAAGTTTTTGAGGGGATACTTTACCCTTAGGATTAGAAAACACTTTTCATCTATTTCTACAAAAGCATTTTAATAAAGGCAGAACAATGATTTTCTGCATGCTTTGTTGTTTTAATTGGAGAAGTCTAAAATACTGCCTAGGGACAGAAGAATTTTCCTCTTCATATCATCTTTCTTGTATGATCAATGGGTGTTCCTGGGTTAAATATCTTTTTAAATATCAGTGAATTATCTTAAGTATTATAGAGACACAAAGCAGTAAAGATATACAACATATTGGTCTTGGTTTTCTATGGAGGTGGGATCTGAGCAATGTAAAAATAGGATATATAATAATTTCTTTTTTTTTAATGTTTATTTATGTTTCAGAGAGACAGAGAGACAGAACATGAGCAGGGGAGGGGCAGAGAGGGAGGGAGACACAGAATCCAAAGCAGGCTTCAGTCTCTGAGCTGTCAGCACAGAGCCCAACATGGGGCTTGACCCCATGAACTGTCAGATCATGACCTGAGCTGAAGTCTGACGCTTAACTGACTGAGCTACCCAGGTGCCCCAATAATTTATTTTTCTAAAGGAAAGGAAAGACATATGGCAAAATGTCAGTAGCAGTTATTTCCAGATAGTAGAATTATAAGTATTATTTATTATCCATGTTTGTAATTAGGCATGTATTATTTTAAAAATTGAGATATTTGTGGATGGTTGGATTATTTATGTAATGTAATTTATATTATGTAATTTGTGGATGGGTGGATATATATGTGAACAAACACACACATATTTTTTTAATCTGAAGGAATTTATAATCTAGTGAAGGAGATAGAACATGTACATAAGTATCTATAATACATGTAGAAAAATAAGGATGTCAGAAGTATTACAGATAAAGTACCATGAGTGATTAGCATGAGAAGATAAGACAGTGAGTTTTTTCCTTGGCTTTTGGATTTTGCAGAGAGAATACTTTCTTTTGTACTGGACAGAACACACTACTTTCTATTTTTCAATTATATATGTCAGCAGTAATTTTTACCATGACCATCTCTGATGACCTCAACACTTGTCTTCATACAACCAAATTGAATAGGTGTTGAATTTCAAAAATATAATTAAAAATCCAAATATAACAAAGTATATATATTTCAAAAATATAATTAGAAGTTATAATAAATAATTGTAGTTAATTAATATATACAATATTAAGTAATAGTTTGTGGCACTATAATTTCCATCTGCATAATTTACTTGATATGCTTCTTTTAATATGATTTTATATTTACTATCCAAAATATTCTATCAAATTCCTTCAGCTATGTTTTGAGACATGAATCCCAAATTTAAATAACTTCGGGAAGTACCTTATAATTTATGTCTCATTTGTGAATTCAAAAAAAATAATTTAGATGTTTTTTATTTGAGAAAACAATGAGATTAATGTAAGGTGGGAAACAGTGTAGGTTCAAAAACTTTTGTATTTTTCAGATTCTCAAATTTTGCCTATTATGGTGTAAGTTTCTTATTTAAAAGATGGGGATTTACATTAGTGAGTAGAACTGCTGGAACTTGAGGTAAAAGGAATCTGTTGAGTTTTGTAAAATATGCAGAAAAATCCTTGAAAGTAGCCTGTGGGTGGCAGTGTTTTGATATTCCCGAAGATAATCATCTCAAGTTATTTTTCTTTCTATGATTCATGTTTATATCTTGCCTCTGAATCATATATAAAAACAACCAGCTGAGTGTATGTTGTCACTGGTAAGCACTTTTTAATGAACCAGACCTCACTTTTGTTTGAACATGCATCAGTGTTTATGGTTTTATTTCAGAACATCACCAGAATAAGGATTATTTTGGCCAAGAGAAAATTAAATCAGTCAGTGATGAGAACTTATGAACAAGAACAGGCGTCTCTAATGGTTCTGTAGCTTATTTTATCTGTTGTTCTATTTCTTCTCTGTGTAGTGTGTTGTGAAGTGTATGATTTATTCATAGAAGACACTGTCACTACCAAAGAATTGCACTTTAAACCACTGAAAAGTCTTGAAAGAACCCATTAAAGAAGGGAAGAATAATCAAAATATCAGGCATTTATAGACCATGTTTTATTTTTTTCCTTTGAATAAGTCCTAAAGTTGATCACTAAAGTTGAACCAAATGAAAATGCAACCATTCTGTAACTACAAAAATGACAACTTTGTATGATTCAAGCTAATTTGTCTTATTTCAGTCTAGTCAATTCCGATGGTTCTTGGAGCTTCATTTCAGTATGAGAAATCAGTAATAATAGAAATGTTCTCTGAGGAGCAGTCAAAAATTAATGTCACCATAAGATAAATGAGCCAGTTATAAAAGTGAAATTGAGGTTTATTTAAGGGATCTTAACAGGACGCCCATCACAAAGATAACATGTCTTTTATTCAACTGGGGGTGGTTGTCTGATATGGCTGGTGTTAATCGTTCACTTATTGATTTGTGCAGAATTTTAGATTCCACAAAACATGTGAAAGTAGTTATATTAGTTGCTGTAACAAAATTCCACACACTTTGTGGCTTAAAACAACAAGAATTTATTCTCTCACAAATCTGACGTCTAGAAGACTGAAATCTGGAAGGGCCCAAGGTGTTCCTTATCTCTTCTAGCTTCTGGTGATTGCCAACTCCCTTGACTTCAATTGCTACCTCTGTTTTACATTGCCTTCTCTTCTGTGTCTGCTTTCTCTTCTGTGTGTCTCTTATAAGGACACTTGTCACATGACACCTATACCACCACGATAATCCTCATCTCAAGGCCCTTGCCTTAATTACATGTGCAAAGACCCTTTTTATAAATAAGGTGACCTTACCAGGTTTCTTTAAGGGAGTAGGATGTGAACATATCTTTTGGAGAGACATCACTCAACCCACTTAAGGAAAAGAAAGATTATGATCCACTTTTGTTTTAGTTTGTTAGTTGTAATTCACCACCAAGTAATTTGGGGTCTAATGAAGTTCTTTATTCATATTTATCCTCCAAAGCAAAATAAGAAACCTTTCAGAAGTATACTCAGTCTCGGAATAGGCAGAAGACAGTTGAAAAGCACTCTCATTTCTGTCAGTTGACTTGCTGTTCCATGAGGAATGTGGCTCACAATGGGATAAGAAGCTTGCACCAGAATATAAATCTTTATCAAGATAATTTTTCAAGGAAGAAAATGTTATCTGAAAAAATTTAGTATACTTAGAGATATAAGTAATTTACATTCTGGTATGGCTTTCTTAGCAGATTGGTGATGGTTCACAGAGGAGAACTATGTGTACCATTGTTCTAGAGGGTTTTCTAATAAGGCTGCCTTGTAGTTTTCTAGTTCTCTGAGAGAATGTAACTTTGTTTGAGTAACAGCAATAAAGGTCTAAATCTTATAGAGTCATTTAGCTTTAGGGATTAATTTGTAGAAAACCTTTAAGCTGTGATTTTTTGTTTCTTGTTGAGAAGGTAACCATTCTGAAGGTTTTGGTTTTATTGTAATAAAAAGCTGATGAGTTTTATATAACGTAAAATTTTAAATTCAGCATACCTTTCCTCCTCTGGATTCATCGATTCCTTGCCTTCAAATACTTTCTTGACTTGGTGCTGATTCTCAAGTAATAAGTAACTAAATTTTTGACATGTAATGATGATTTCTGTAAGAATCATTTTAACATTTTGAGAATCATGCTTTTTACATTCCCATTAAGATAAATCGAATAATCTGAAACTATTTGGAAACATCTGGATATAACTCCCCCTTCCAATTACTAAAAGGAATTTACTTTTATTATCCTATTTATTTTTTTATTTCATTTAATGTTTATTTATTTTTGAGAGAGAGAAAGACAGTGCATGAGTGGGGAAGGGGCAGAGAGAGAGGGGGACACAGATTCCGAAGCAGGCTCCAGGATCTGAGCTGTCAGCACAGAGTACAATGTGGAGCTCGGACTCACTAGCCATGAGATCATGACCTGAGCTGAAGTCGGATGCTTAACTGACTGAGCCACCCAAACACCCCTATTATCATATTTCTAAGAATTAGTATTTCACATATCAGAATAAATTACTTCACTCATTTATTCAAGCAGAATTTCTTAACATTTTGGATACTGAAACTCATTAGGCATATTTTACTCTTAAGGACTAACAGACTGATAAGGAATATGAAGAAATGCTCACATAATTGCAATAATAGAATTTGATGCTGGATAATTACAAATCCCATGAGAGAACATAGGAAAGACTCTTACTTCAGAGTGGAGGATCCAAGATTTCCTGGAGGAAGTGGTTCTTCAGGTAGGTATGAAAGGTCAACTAGAAAATTCATCCACTGCTGAATTTTCCTTACCACTATATACCACCCTACAGGAATGGTAGTTTTGTTAGATAAAAGAGGTAACTTTGACACATTAGCTTTTTCTACCCACATCTGGTATGGCCTTTCGTATTATGCCAGACACTTGGCAGCTTGGTTACCTTCAAAAGCTAAGGATCTGCAAGAATGTTGGAAAACATATTTAAGGGTCAGTGGAAGGATGTCTAAGCAAGGCTTTACCTTTTTATAATACATATATTGGCAGGCAGAGACCATTATTCCCATATCTTATTGAAAACAATACTGTGATGCCTATGATACAGTATATTTTAGACTGAAGTAGGTAGCTTATAAACCTGTGGACAAAACTAACTGTGATTACTGGAATTTCTTGCTGTATGTATACCCCTCCAAGACAATGCCAAAGCTTTGTAGGGTGGTATTTTCTCCTACCATAGTAAGTAATAAACTCAGCTTTGTCATATTAACAAGTTGGGTTGGTGATAATAAGAAGCAACCATTTCACAAAATTTAATGGTGAAGAACTATTTGACAGTCATGATTTAGTAAATTCATAAGCAAGCTGGTTTGGGCCTTGATTTAGAGATAGGATAGGACTCTTTGGGACTTCTAAAGTCTGACTTTTTGAGTCGGTAGAATTGTGGGATTTCCTCTGGAATAGATTTTGTGAAAGTTCAAAGCAAGATATGAAACTAGATGGACAACTTTTTGTTGTTGGTGTTGTTAGAGGCATAATGATTTACTGATTAAGAGGGGACTGTTGTTCAGGCAGCTGGATTGGCAACTCAGTATGTGGTTTGCTTCTAAGCCTGTGAACACTGAGAAATTTCTGCTCCTACTAGGTAGGGATTTTATCTTTTCCTAATCATTAAAGATGTGTTTGCATTAGCATATGGAGTGAAATACAAAGGCTCTATTTTAAATAAATGAAACAATTTGTCACTGCATGTGACAAGACTTCCTCCCTGTGATAATGAATACTTGTATAGAAGAGGAAACTGCAAAGAACTGGGAATTGAAGTACAAAGAAAGGAGCTGGATCTCACCATACTAAAGACAGAGCTTTTGCTTTTAAGTGTAAATCTACCATTTACTATGTCCCCTGGTGAAATAAAGGTATCCTTCATTGTGTATTAACTATGACCTTGAAAGTTAAAAAGGAATGTACAATGCAAACGAGAAAAAATGAATTAAACTTAACAACAAAGAATTTTCTTTTGTTTAAATTATCCAAAGTAAAGGAATCATCAAGGCTTTGTAAAAATGAACTTTGGCTTCTTTTCTAATTATCAAGTAAAAATGTCCATAATTAATTATTTGCTTTACCAGGATAAGTTTCTAAATCCATATTGCATTTGAAATGCAATTCCTTAAATTACATAATTTTACTGCTGAAATATTTCCTAGATTTATGGAAAGGAAGTATTTACAATTTTTCCAAACATAAGTAGTATGAAGTAGGAATAACAATATTCTGGAGAAATCTAGTAAAACTATTTACAGTAGAACAATTGCCTTATTTTGTATTGTGCAACATCTTATGAACCAACACTATGTAAGACTCTCAAGTGTTTCTTCTTGTTTATAAAATAACTATCAATAGGATTTAAACAAGGAAAGAATCTACCATGAGAATTATGGAATAGGGATTAATTATGAGAATAAGACCTTATAAAATTATGGGAAATACTGAAGAAGGAGGGGTCTGGAAGAGGAATTTGGGAGATCACTAGCCAGCCCTATTAAATTACTGACATGGCCAAAAGTCAGGATTTACAGGAGATTCTGAGAAGCTAGTAATTAATGTCCAGCTACCAAATGAAATGGAAACATAGAGTAGTTAAGGAAAAAATCTAGGGCAAATTGTCCAAATTGCAAAGCTCTTGCTTTTAAAGGTCTCCAGCCAAATATCTGATAATGGACTTTAGTTGTTATTGATCAGTAGAGCTGGCAGTAGAAGAGCTGAATATAGAGCGAAACAAGACAAAAACCATTTTTTCTGTCTGTCTGGGCATCTAACCCAATGACCTTCAAAGAGTAATGGTAGCTGCTTTACTTCTACTTTCCAGTTCTCAAGCAATTTCCTAATTTGGCCAACTCTAAGCTAGAACGTATAAGGCATGGAATTCTGGGAAACATGCTTCAGCTTAACTAAATTAACAGAATACAAATTTATACATAGTTAAATATAAATTATAAAAAACTTTCAAGTAGTGTTTAAGGGAAATAATGGAGATAAGCACAGTGAAATTAATTTACTAACAACCACATTATTTCTGCTTTTTCCATTATATAAATTATGAAGTATAAATTTGTACATAATAGAAGTATGTGTGATGTTAATAAATTAAAATTTCAAAGACTTTTGTATTAAGTTTAACAGTAATTGAAAAAAGCCTATTATTGGAAAAAGCCCAAACATTTACTTTCATTACTAAAAGGACAAGCTCATTGATGATCTGAAACTTATCCTTTGTCATCCAACTGGCAAAGGATGACAGTTCATAGAAAATAGTTTATTTGGTATATTCTAGAGTAGCAACAAAATTATTACAGAAATCACTCCAAAAACCATCTCAGACAAACTAATATACAAGGTAATTCTTCCCAGCAGCCAGTTGAGACTAACATGAAGACTCCGTTTATGCAAATGCAATCTTCCTATGTATGGATAAGTCCTCCTATACATGGATTCACCAGAACCTTAAGATCAGGATAACTCTAGGATGATTTTGTTGTTATGTGGGAACAGTGGTTAAAAAATAAACAGAAATAAATGATAAGGAAAGATAAGATTTTTTGAATCTTGTTTCATATAAATATTTCCCCAACAACTTCTATTGAAAAATTTTAATCCTATAGAACTTTTTAAAATATTTTTTTAAGATTTAATTTTTTTTTCAGTATATGAAATTTATTGTCAAATTGGTTTAAGATTTAATTTTTAAGTAATGTCTACACCCAACGTAGGATTGAATATACAACCATGAGATCAAGAGTCACATGCTCCACCGACTGAACTAGCCTGTCACCCCAAATCCTACAAAACTTTGAACAGTCATACTCTCTTTTCTTAGATTGACAAATTGTTAAAAATGGGCATATTTGTTTTGTCTATGGATAGATAATGGATAGAGGGGTAGATGGATAGATATAATAGATGATTGATAGATAGATAGATAGATAGATAATAGATTATAGATAGAATGATTATAGATAAATTATGGATAAAGGGATGGGTAGATGGCGTGGTGAGTTTAAAATTACTGGATAGTTTTCAGCTTCCCATATCAAGAGGTGATGTTGGTCACCCAACTCCTTGAATCTGGGATGGCCTTATATCTTGCTTTGATGTGTAAAATGCAGAAGTGACATTGTGTGATGCCATGTAGGTCTTGATGCTTACTCTCTCCTCCTGGAGGAATTCTGCCACCCTGTGAACATGCTGTAGCTAAAATTCAGAAAGGCCAAGTAGAGGAAAATTAAGGTGCTCCAGCCAACAACCTGCTGACAACCAGGAATGTGAATACGGTGATCTTAGATCACCCGTCCCTGGAGGAAATGCCAGGTGACTGCATTGTGAATGAGCCCAAGGCAGATGAGTAATATCATTTGAGCCTTGTCCCAATTGCCAACCAGAAACTTGAGAGTTAATAAGTGATTGTTATATCAAACTAATCCATTCATTTTGGGGTTGTTTGTACATAGTAAAGGCTAACTGATACAGATGGATAGACAGATATTTATTTGTTAGTGAGTAACAGGTCTAATAAAAATACTTTACCTTTAAATACTTCTGTATGTGACTACTAAAAAGAAAAACATTTTTCTATTAAATTCCAGTGTAATCATTACATTTAAGAAATTTGACTTTGAGAGGTACTTTGGTGGCTCAGTCACTTAAGCGTCTGATTTCTGCTCAGGTCATGATTTCACGGTTCATGGATTCGAGTTCAGCAACGGGCTCTGTGCTGACAGCTCAGAGCCTGGAGTCTGCTTCAGATTCTGTCTCCCTTTCTCTCTGCCCCTCTTCCTCCCACCCCTCTCTCTCAGAAGAAAAATAAAAAAAAAGAAATTTGACTTTGATCAATGTTATCTCATATACACATTGAAGATTTCCTAGTTCAATAATGTTATTCATATTATCTTTAGTTTTAATCTAGTGTATTCAAGGATCAAAAAAAAAGTTAGTAGTTTTGCCTCATGGTCACTTTTTTTTTTAAGTTTATTTATTTAGGATGGGGGCTTGGGGTTATGTGTTAACAGCTAAATCTCTGAAGGGGCTAGAGACTGACATCAGCCATATGGATAGCCATATGGATGGTCTACATGATTAAGTCCCAATAAAATTATGGACACCAGATAGGTTTCCCTGGTTGACAAATTCATACCAATTGTAACACATTGTTTCTAAATGAGTGGATGTTGTTCATGATTCCATTAGGAGAGGATAACTAGTTCTACAGTTGGAATTTTCATGGATTCTGCTCATTCATGTCTTCTCTTGACTGATTTTAGTATGTCACTATGATAAATAGTAACTGTCAATATAACAGCTTTCAGTGGTTCTGTGAGTCCTAGTGTATTATTAAAGCTGAAGGTGGTCTTAGGGACCCCTAAACTTGCAGTTAGTGTTAGAAATAAGGATGATTGGGGACTCTGACTTCTTCCTTTGGTATCTGAATGTGGTCTTGTAGGTTTTCTAACTTCAAAATATAATGCATTTTATATAGAGGATGTATTTTCAGTTGTTGAGGCTATTTTTCATGTCACTTAAGTGTTTTTTTTTTTTTATTTTGAGTTTTTCTTATATATCTTCTACAACTTTTACTGCTATTATTTTATTGTTTATTTATTTATTTATTTTGGAGTGTTGCTAAATGTTTTATTTATTTTTATTGCTAAGTGTTTATTTATTTATTTATTTTGGAGTGTTGCTAGTGTAAAAAGAGTTTTCTCTTGTTATATTTTTTATCTAGTTTTTGTTTGTGTATGTAAAGGCTAAAAGGCTACTGCTTTGTTGTATGTATGTACATATGGTTACTTTGGAAATTATTTGCCTTGAGTTACTTTTATAATTTATTATCATGTATTTTTTTAAGTAATACTATCAGTTTTTGTGGAAAGATATAGTTTTACCTTTTTTTCTTATTTCTATGTCTTTCATTTTGTATCTTTATGTTGGAAAATTATACAGATGCATATAAGATATGTATAAATTCTATTTTATTAAGTTTTTAAAAAATCAGGCTTAAGAGTTGTATTTTGTGGGGCGCCTGGGTGGCTTGGTAGCTTAAGCGTCCAACTTTGGCCTGGGTCATGATCTTGTGATTCACGAGTTCGAGCCCCACGTCAGGCTCAGTGTTGACAGCTTGCAGCCTGGAGCCTGCTTCCAGAT
The DNA here is from genome assembly GCF_018350215.1 of Panthera leo. Taxonomy (NCBI): domain Eukaryota; kingdom Metazoa; phylum Chordata; class Mammalia; order Carnivora; family Felidae; genus Panthera; species Panthera leo. The sequence goes on from NC_056684.1 coordinate 94,214,379, forward strand.
TCTGTGTCTCCCTCTCTCTCTGCCCCTCCCCTGCTCATGCTCTGTTTCTCTCTGTATCCCAAAAATGAATAAATGTTAAAAAAAAATTATTTTAAAAAAAGAATTGTATTTTGTATGTGTTCCTTATATCAATATGATGAATTATATTAATGGATATCCTAATATTTAATTATCTTTGCACTGTTGCATTTCTAGAGTAAAATCTCGGATGGACTTGTTATATGAATTTCTCAATGTGTTACTGAAATCTATACACTAATATTTATCGAGAATTTCTACACTGATATTTGTAAGAGAGACTGGTTAGCCATTGTCTTTCTATTTCTCAGGAGGTTTAAAAATATATTTATCAAGTATAGCATTGATACCTATAGTTAATAAATATTAATGCTATATTTGCTTAATTATATAATTTTGAATGTTTTCTTAATTTTCTGTGTACTGGAACAATTTATATAATATTGGGACTAAGTAGTTTTTGAATATTTGGTTATGAAAACATCTGGGCTTGGTTAATTGTGTGTGTGTGTGTGTGTGTGCGCGCGTGTGCGCGGTTATTAAAAAAATAATTTTGTACTCTGGAAGGGTATCTCTCTAAGCTTCTATGATTACTGGAGTTAGTCTTTAGTAAATTATATTTGTGGTCATTTTTGCATTTTATTAACTTGTGTTACATTGAGTTGTAAAAAGTCTTAAATTTAAAAAAGTTTTTGCTTTACTTGGAGTACTTTCATTTTCATGAACGGTTTGTTTAAATATTTGTGGTTTACCACGTGAAGTTTAGGCTCACCTAGGAGCTTGCATGGAGCTGTCCCTGTTCAAACCCTCATCCTCCTTCAAGTGCTAGCATTTATCTTCTGTGCTGTGTGAGATCGTTAAACCAGAAATGTTGCACCCCTGAAGTCCCACAGCAGCCTCAGACTTCCATATTTTTAACTTCTAACCTTGGGAATGTCCGTTTCTTTCTTTACTGGCTCACAGATTTAAAAAAAAACAATTAAATGAGGTATCCTGTCAGTTTTTAGTAAAGAAGTATTTTAAATGTCTAATAAGCTGTCAAAAATGTGATGAGTCAATAAGAATACCACTTTTCCATTTAGATTAAATAAAATCAATGTTAACTGCTTTTTCCACTTTTAAATTATTGTGGCACTAGCATTGTTCACATCTGTTTTTACTTATAGATGATTTCATACTGCAAGTGCATCTTAAAACTTCCCAGTTATGATTTTACATAAATATTTTCAAGTTTTTCATTTGAAAGCTCATTTTTTCTTAATGCACATAGTTTTACTGAACATTAGAAATCACTATATGCATATGTCTTCAACAAAGCCATCAAAATCATACCATTCTTTGTTTACACAAGTTCCACACTAGATCCTTCTCATTTAGAGATAGACATAGTTTTTTTAAAATTTTTTTAATGTTTGTTTATTTTTGAGAGAGAGAGAGAAAGAGTGCGAGCAGAGGAGGGGTAGAGAGAGAGGGAGACACAGAATCTGAAGCAGGCTCCAGGCTCTGAGATGTCAGCACAGAGCCTGACACGGGACTCAAACCCAAGAACCGTGAGATCATGACCTGATCCAGACGCTCAACTGACTGAGCCATCCAGGCACCCCTAGATAGGCATAGTTTTTAACAAATATGTAACATGTGCTTTTACAAGTTCTTTCCATAGAATATAAATGTTTTGTTTTCATAAAAGTAAAAATTTCTGTATATGATACAGAAAACTTTTTCCTTTTTTGCAGGTTTATTTATTTACTGTGAGAGAAAGCATACATGGGGCAGAGAAAGGGCGAGACAGAATCCCAAGCAGGCTCCACACTGTCAACACAGAACCCAATGCGGGGCTTGATCTCACAAACTGTGAGATCATGACCTGAGCCATTCAGGTGCCCCAATACAGAATTTTTTTTAAGTTTCAAATAATTCCAGAAAAAAAAAGTAATTTCTGTCAGTTCAAGTAGTCAAATGCTAAGTAATTGGTTCATAAATGGTAGGACAAATTTAAGTTCAAATACTTTTGTTCTCCAAAGATATTTCTTATATTTTACATAAGGAGGAAAAGGAAAATTCTAAAATCTGATTGGGGAGTTATTTCTCATAAACATTTGTTTTTAAAAGTGATTAATGTTAAATCCTTCTTTTAAAAAGTAAAATATTTTATTATCTCATATTAAACTCTGCACAGATTACTTCAATGATAAGAAGAGTCCAATTTAATATTAGGGGATTTTAAGTTATGACTAAATCTTAGGAAAGTCTTCCACTGAATGCTTACTGCTTCCTATATTGCCCTAGACATTTGACTTTTAATTTGATTATATATAATGTAGACACTCTACTTTCTATAAAACTTTGGGAGGAGGTCTTTATATATTTTAAATCCCAAGAAACACTAATGCAATACATTATCACAGCAGATCGTCTGGAAAATGGTCAGTGACAAATTTCTAAACAATATTTACTCTAAATCTCAGAGATAGTAAGCTAAAGCATTTTTACTATAAATAGTTAAAATTGCTTATAAATATAACCATTCAGAAAATTAATAAATATTTATCTAAGAAATCAGAAAATAAAAAAGTGTATAGAAAATTATATGAAATTCACTATTATTCTATCACCCCAGAGGCATTCCAATTGTTTTTACATATCTAAATGAGTACTTTTTTTTATAAGTTATGATAGTACTAAATATATTTTTGTTCTCCAGGCTTATTGTTTCCTTTTACATTGTATTAGTACTTTGTCATAAAACTAAAATTTATTTTTAACAAAAATCAGGTTTTTTTAAAAAAAATTAGTGTTTATTTATTTATTTTTGAGAGATTATGAGTGGGGGAGTAGTAGGGAGAGAGGGAGAAAGAGAATCCCAAGCAGGCTCGGTGCTGACAGTGCAGAGCGCAACATGGGGCTTGATCTCACAAACTGTGAGGTCATGACCTGAGCTGAAATCAAGAGTTGGACGTTTAACCGACTGAGCTACCCAGGCACCCGAACAAAAACCAGTTTTTAATGAACGTTTCCAAATAGTTTACCATATTTTACTCAACTAATGCAATTATTTGGGGGGAGGGAAATTTCACTTGTTTACTTGTTCACTTGCTTATAAAAAATGCCACAATGGATATCCATGAATATCAAAATTTGCCTGAATATTTTATTACTTGTAAAAATCGAACTACTGGATCACAAATATATTTTTCAGAAAGAGTATGTAAATTTAATGTCCAAGTAGGAAAATATGATATCTTTCTCAGTATATAATATTATTATTTTATAAATATCTATGTATTCAGTAGATTAAAATGATGTATTTATTTTTTAATGTTAATTTATTTTTGAGAGAGACAGAGTGTGAGTGGTGAAGGGGCAGAGAGAGAGGGAGACACAGAATCCAAAGCAGGCTCCAAGCTCCGAGCTGTCAGCATAGAGCCCGATGTGGGGCTCAAAGTCATGAACTGTGAGATCATAACTTAAGCCAAAGTTGGACACTTATCTGACTGAGCCACCCAGGCACGCCCAAATGGGATGTATTTATTTGGTTTTCCTATAATTTATTTTATTGCAAGTAAATGTGAACAATTTTATAGGCTTATTACATTTTACAAATTTTCTATTTAATATCAGAATTTTAAAATTGTAACCTTTTCTAATGAATGAGGTAAAATTTGCATAGAATGAAATGCACAATATATTGAGTTTTAATAAATGTTTGTTCTCACACACCATAGCTATCAAGGTACAAAATATTTCCATGACCCCCAGTTCTCCTGTGACCCTTTTCCAGAAACCACAGGCAGCCACTTTTTGATTTCTATCACAACAATCAGTTTTGCCTGTTCCTGAGCTTCATGTAAACAGATTAATAATATCTATTATTTGTGACTGGCTTCCTTTATTCAACAAAATATTTTTGAGATTTATCCATGACATGAATGATGTTTGTATTCATATTGCATTCTTCCTAAATCTCTGATCAGTTTTCAATAGTATGAAAAAGCATTTGCTAATTTATTCTCCTGTTAATAAATGTTGGCATTGATTCCAGTTTTGAGCTGTTTTGAGCCAAGTGTATAAAAATTTTTCTGGTGGACATATGTATTCATTTATCTTGGATTAATACCTAGTAGTAGAATTGCTATATCATAGCTTATTAAAAATTGGTACCCTTTTCCAAAGTGAGTGTATGATGTACAGTATTACTAGTAATGCATGTGAGAATGTCAGTTCCTCCACATCCTCACCAAACATTTAATGCTGTTATTCTTTTTATTTTAGTCATTTTGGCGGTTATAGTATCATACTGTAGTTTTAACTTGTACTTTCATAATCAGTAATGATGTAATGACATGAGCCACTTTTCATGTCTTTTTGGCCATTTGTATATATTTACGTATAGCCATTTGTATATCTTCCTCTATGAAATGTCTGCTCAAATCTTTTGCTATTTATTTGTTTGTTTATATTGACTTGATTTTAAGAATAATTTTGGGCCCCTAACAGAAGTGATGAGAAAGTACAGAGATTTCCCATTTGCCTTTTGCTCCCACACATGCATAGCCCCCCATTATCAACATCCTCCATAAAAGTGGTACGTTTGTTACAATTACTGTACCTATATTGATATATTATAATGACCCAAAGTCCATAGTTTGCAGTACAGTTCACTCTTGATGTTGTATATTTTATGGGTTTGGGCAAATGTATAAAGGCATGCATTCATCATTTCAGTATTATACAGAATATTTTCACTGCCCCCGAAGTCTTCTGTGCTCTCCTTATTTATCCCTACCCCCAACTCCAAGAAAACAGTGATCTTTTTACTATCTCCATGGTTTTGCCTTTTCTTGAATTTCGTAAAGTTGGAATTATACAGTATGAAGCCTTTTCATATTGGCTTCTTTCACTTAGTAATATGCACTTTTTTCACTTGGCAATATACACTTAAGGTACCTCCATGTCTTTTCATGCTTGATAGCTCATTTCTTTTTAGCATTTAGTAATATTCCGTTGTCTGGATGTGCCACAGTTTATCCATTTACTTACTGCAGGATATATTGGGCAATTTCATGTACATAGTGTACCTTTAACATTCCATACGCACTTCAAAAATAATGTGTATTTTGCAGTTGTTTGATGAGGTGTTTTACAAATGTCTATGGGGCCAAGGTGGTAATAATACTGTTCAAAATTTCTGTATCCTAACTGATTTTATTTACTATGTATTCTATAGGTTCCTAAAAGAGGGTTGTTAAAGTATCCAGTTAAAATGGTGGATTTGTCTGTTTCTCTCTTATTTCTGTCAGTGCTTGCTTGATGTGTTTTGAAGCTTTGCTTTGGGGGTATGCATATTTATCATTGTTACTGTCTTCTCTCTTTTACTTTTTACCTTTATCTTTATGAAATGACTTTCATTATCTCCAATTTTCCTCCCTTTTTGTAAATCCACTTTGTTCTTATTAAAACAGGAACTCCAGGGGCGCCTGGGTGGCGCAGTCGGTTAAGCGTCCGACTTCAGCCAGGTCACGATCTCACGGTCCGTGAGTTCGAGCCCCGCGTCAGGCTCTGGGCTGATGGCTCAGAGCCTGGAGCCTGTTTCCGATTCTGTGTCTCCCTCTCTCTCTGTCCCTCCCCCGTTCATGCTCTGTCTCTCTCTGTCCCAAAAAAAAAATAAATAAACGTTGAAAAAAAAAAAAAAAAAAAAAAAAAAAACAGGAACTCCAGCTTTCTTTTTTTTAATTAATTTATTTGGGGGGGGGGGGGCATGAGTGAGGAAGGGGCAGAGAGAGAGGGAGAAAGAGAGAGAATCCCAAGAAGGCTCCATCCTATCAGTGCACAGCCTGAAGTAGGGCTTGAACTCATGAACTATGAGATCATAACCTGAGCCAAAATCAAGAGTGGGATACTAAACCAACTGAGACATCCAAGTTCCCCAGAACTCCAGCTTTCTGACACTTACTGTTTGCATTATGTATCTTTAATAATCATGTTACTTGCTACCCAAGACTTCATCTTTAAAATGCATATCTTATAGGTACCGTATAGTTTTTCAGCTTTATTAAAAAAAAATCAGGTGGGAAAATCTCTACCATTTAGTTGAAATGTATAGACCATCAACATTCAATTTAATCATTGATACAAGTTTGGGTCTAACATTTTACTATTTTAGCATTTTATTTGTTTCCTATTTATTTTCCCCTGAACTGTGTTCCTCTGTTTCTCTTTTTATGCTTTATTTTAGGTTATACATAATTCTAATGTCTCCTTAGAATTTTATTTTAGTCTTTATACTTTATACTTTTCATTTTTAGAATTTCCTGTAGAGCATTTCTTGGTACAGTAGCATCTAGCCCAAATGTGCCTATTTAATTTTCAATCTTAATTAATAAATTTAATGTAACCATTAGTCTCTCAGTCTTACTAGAGATGGAAACAACATAATTAGTTCTGCATTTTAGAAAAAGACTCACATCAAAACTGTGAAGAAGATAGACACACAGACAGGAACAGAAAGAGGACCAGAAAATGAAGGTAGGGATGTCAGACAATGCTTTTTATTTATTTAATTTTTATTTTTTAAAGTTTACTTATTTTGATTAGAGAGAGAGAGAAAGACAGAGTGGGGAGGAGTAAAGAGAGAGGGAGAGAGAGAATCTCAAGTAGGAACCATGCTGTCAGTGCAGAACCCAGTGTGGGGCTCAGTCTCACGAACTGTGAGATCATGAAAGGAGTCAAAATCAAGAGTCAGACACTCAACCGACTGAGCCACTCAGGTACCCCAGACATGATGCTTTTTAAAATAATTATATAAGCTAGTATAATGAGATTCTGAACTAGAGAAATAGTAATAAGACTAGAACAGGGATTTTAGAGATACTTGAAGAATAGAAGAAATGAGAATTACTGAAAGGTGTTAGTAGAAGCAAAGGAAGTAAAACTACAGGAAGAAGCCAAAATGATATTTCGAATTAGGTTGACTGTTCTGAGGTTAATGTTTTGACAAACATCAGGAAAATTGGAGTAGAAGATAATTTTAAAGTGGGGAGATGGAAAATAAGATCAATTTTGAACTTAAAATTGTGTTTCTATGGCCTTTGAACATGGCCAAAGAGAAACATGAAAGAACAAGATATTTTAATTTTGAATAGCTATTAAGATAGTTAAAATTATATAATATTAGTACAGAAATCTCTGAAATATAAGCAAATTGAACCATCTAATAGTCAATAAAAATAATGAAATGGTGTCTTATGGATGTATTCTGTGGTCATTGGTTTCTTTTTGAGATAAATATTTCTAAGCTGCCTAATGCTGACTCTGCTATATATTTTTTTTCATTTAAAGTCTTCCATTTTCTGTCTTGGGCAGCCCTTTTGCTCACCCCAAGTCTCTAGTGCATTCGGTGAATAGGACTCTCAAGTTAACCTGTCAAATTCAATTAACTGCTGCAAGCTGTCCATGGTGACACTTGCTGTAATTAATTGAGAAAACCAGCATAAAGCCACCGCCTTCAGACTACTTTGTAATTGAGTGTGAAGTCCCATGAGATCTCTTGCTCAATTCCAAGTGCATGAGCTTTTGGGTGGGATGTGGGTCGTGCCATGGAAACCATTTACAAGCTTGTTAAAAGCTGTGTCCAAAAATCCGAATACCAACAGATTTGCACTTGACAGACCTGATTGAACAACACTGATAGTTGTCTGTGTAGATAGGTAGTTTCAACTTGTTTCTCTTCTTATTTATGCCAATAGATAGTTCAGATTTTTCCCTTTATACCCAACTGTTCATAGAAAGAAATTATGTTATTATTCTTTAATATAATGGCCAGTGAATTGAACATAGTTTAGATGATACAGATACAAAAATTTAATTAAAGTAATGTAAATGGTAACATTTATAAATTATGTTTGTCAGTGCCCACAATATTAGATATCCTATATTTTCATAGTGTTCAGATCCCTTAACACAACCTCTCAAAATGGGCATATCTGAATGTGCAGAAGTAGGCTACAACATCCTTAACTTAAGGTTCTGTGCTATCTTTGTATCAGTTATTCAGCAATTTAATTTTTGTCCTTCCAAATTCCCTAGCCTTCTTCCCTGGGGTGCCAGAAAAACAATTCTGAGGTAACTGATTAAAGCTTAAATTAATCACCACTAGATGGTAGCCTTGTCAGGGTTCAGTGATCCATGTATTTCATTCCTTGGGTTGTTTTGATGAGGCAGTAGGATAAAGCATATATCATAATTGCCACAAATCCAGGTACAGAATGAGCACTCAGTAAATACCAGCCATTATTTTTATTTTTAAATTAATATGTATTAAATATTTATTGCATATTAGTCATGGTATCAGATAATCTAAAAAATAGTTTAATAATCAGCTATTATAATTGTTTTCAATTTTGTATTTTTAATGAACTTTGATTATGTGGTTAGTCAATTATATAGCAACACATTTAATTTTATATATTTTAGCAAAGTTGTTTTAACAATTTGATATTTAATTATAAGTAAAAACCTATTAACACACATTAAATTTTCTGTAAGACTTTAAAATAATTACATATATATTTTTAATTTTAACATTTTCCTACCATTTTCTGATTGTCAAAGCCCTACATAAACTTTTCTCCATAGCTATGCAAAACATCCATTTCATACTCTCAAGGTATCAATGATCATATTCTCCTATGGGCTGTAATGTTTCATGCAAAGTGCATCAAAAACAAAACAAAACAAAACAGAAACACAAACTTATGGAATAATAACTTTTTACCAGATTCTTCAGAGGATACAAAAATGGATTTAAATGTTTAAATAATATATTTAAAAATTTTAAGTTTATTTATTTTGAGAGAATGAGAGAGTGAGGGAGAGGCTGAGAGAGAAGGAGTGAGAGAGAATTTCAAGCAGGCTCCACACATCCAGCTTGGAGCCTGATGCAAGGCTTGAACCAATCAACAGCAAGATCACAACCTGAGACAAAACCAAAAGTCAGATACCTAACCTACTGATCCACCCAGGTGCTCCTCTAAATAATATTTTAAATGTCTCCCATGCATTTTTTCTCTCAAATGAGTGATCAAGTGTCCAAACTATGCTGATTATTAAATATTTCATCTTTCTTCCACTAAACTTAAAAGCCAAATTTACCTAATATAAATTCATTTATATGCCTATGCATGTCATTTTTATGTGTGTCTTTCTGGCCAAAATTCTATTCCATTTATTTATGCTTCTAACTTGAACCTGTCAATTCTAACTCTTTTTAATTTTTTTTTTTTTTTGGTTTCAAATTTACATACTCATTCTTTGGATAAAACTGAGAATCAGTCCATCATTCTTCTTAGAATCACTAACCCCTACAATAGCACAATAATTAAAATACTACGTGTTAGAATCTAATTTTTTTTTTTTTTAGAGCGAGACAATGAGTGAGTGGGGTGGAGGAGCAGAGGGACAGAGAGAGAGGATCTTTTTTTTTTTTTAAAAGTTTATTTATTTATTTTGAGATAGAGCGTGTGAGAGTGCATACACATGAGCAGGGAAGGAGCAGAAAGAGAGGGAGAGAGAATCCCAAGCAGGTTCCACATTGTTGATCTCATGAACCATGAGATCATGACCTGAGCCAAAATCAAGAGCTGGATGCTCAACTGACTGAGCTACCCAGGCACCTCTAGAATCTAGTATTTAGATACAAAATCAGTGATTATAGGAAAATGTATAGCTTTGAAAAGTTAATCACCATATATAGATAAAATCTCCAAATCAGAAAACTAGAAAAACACAAGATAAATAAATGAAAATATGTACTGAATAATAAAGATAACATTAGAAATTAATGAAGTATAGAGGGGTGCCTGGGTGGCTCAGTCAGTTAAGCGTCCGACTTTGGCTCAGGTCATGATCTTGCGGTCCTTGAGTTCAAGCCCTGAGTCAGGCTCTGTGCTGACAGCTCAGAGCCTGGAGACGGCTTCGGATTCTGTGTCTCCCTCTCTCTCTGACCCTCCCCCTTTCATGCTCTGTCTCTCTCTGTCTCAAAAATAAATAAACATTAGAAAAAATTAAAAAAAAAGAAATTAATGAAGTATAGAAAAGAGTACACCAAATTAGTCAATATTTTATTTTAATATATACATAGATAAATGTTCATTCAAGTTCGTCATAAGGAAGGTAAAAGCATATATATACAAAATGTATAGTATTTGCTGTAATTTTTCAGTAGGAAAGAAATCTAAGCTTAGTTTGCTGAGTTTTTTGTTCTTATCAGTAAAAGTTGTTGGAGTTTGTAGAATGAATTTTTTCTTTATTGGGAAAATTACACTGATAGCTTTATATGATGGTGAATTATTCTTATATGCAAAGAATTAGTACTACTTTGTTCTGATATATTATTTTTGGTACTTGATTTTGTCTGAAAATACTGTTTTTATTTATTTATTTATTATTTTTGAGAAAGTCAGAGAGAGTGCAAGCAGGGAAGGTGCAGAGACAGAGGGAGAATCTCATGCAGGCTCTATGCTGTCAGTCCAGGCTTGACCCAGGGCTTGAACTCACAAAACTATGAGATCATGACTTGAGCCAAAATCAAGAGTTAGATGCTTAAATTACTGAGCTACCCCAGCACCCCTGAAAATATTCAGTTGTTTAATTTAAACTTATAAGTTAAAAATAATTTATAAATTCTCTGCATACTTTTCCAATTTGGGGATAAAAATTATACTATTCCTCAAAAATCAGTTGAATATCTTTCCCACTTTATGTTTTATGTAAATTATAAATTAATTGTCCCTTGAAGACATGGTAAAACATACCAGTAAAAAGTCTTCTTAGTGTCCTTTATGAAATTTTTTGACTATGAATAAAGTTCTCTAAAGGTTGTATTTTATTTAATTGGCTATATCTTCATGAGTCAAATTTGGTAATTTATATTTTCCTAGAAAACAATCCATTACATTTAGGTCTTTCAGGTCTTTAAATTTATTGGCATAAAATTTGTTCTCATCATTGTTATACATATATTTCAATTTCTATTACATCACAATTTTGCTGTATTTTTCTTTCCAAATATTATTTATCTGTGCTTTCCTCTTTTTATTTCCTGTGACTATTATTGCTAGACATTTGTGTAATTTATTCTTCAAAAAACAAGCACTGAAAATTAATCTCTTTGTTTTTGCATCTATTTTATTAATATGTGCTTTATTCAACATTATTTGCTTATTTAAAATTTTTTAAATTTGTTCTACTGCTCTTTAGAAAATTTTTGGAGTTGTTTGCTTTCAATTTCCAAAATTCTATTGGGGTAAAAATATTTGTTGTGACGTATTTATTTAAGATTTTTATAAGTTTGAGCAGGCTTTTTCCTGTATATTAATTCAGTTGATATGTTTTTATCCTTGGTTAATTTTCATTTATATTTTGCTGACATCGTTTCTTTTTCAGTCTTTCTGGCTTCTTTTCATTTATAGGAATATCTGTCACAAGTAAATATTAGCAACTGTGTCAGTATAAAGTACAATCAGTAGAATTGGTAAGGTGGAAGATGACTAGTCAAAAATTGAATGATAAATGGGGAGGAAGTAATGTTGCTATTCTGGTGGGGCAATCTGAGATTTTTTTTTCTTTTTTTTTTTTTTTAACGTTTATTGATTTTTGAGACAGAACGAGACAGAGCATGAACGGGGGAGGGTCAGAGAGAGGGAGACACAGAATCTGAAACAGGCTCCAGGCTCCGAGGTGTCAGCACAGGGCCCAATGCGGGGCTCGAACTCACGGACTGCGAGATCATGACCTGAGGCGAAGTCGGATGCTTAACTGACTGAGCCACCCAGGCGCCCCGATATTTTTTTTCAGTACATGAAGTTTATTGTCAAATTGGTTTCCGTACAACACCCAGTGCTCATCCCAAAAGGTGCCCTCCTCAATACCCATCACCCACCCTCCCTCCCTCCCACCCCCCATCAACCCTCAGTTTGTTCTCAGTTTTTAAGAGTCTCTTATGCTTTGGCTCTCTCCCACTCTAACCTCTTTTTTTTTTTTTTTTTTTTTCCTTCCCCTCCCCCATGGGTTTCTGTTAAGCTTCTCAGGATCCACATAAGAGTGAAACCATATGGTATCTGTCTTTCTCTGTATGGCTTATTTCACTTAGCATCACACTCTCCAGTTCCATCCATGTTGCTACAAAGGGCCATATTTCATTCTTTCTCATTGCCATGTAGTAATCCATTGTGTATATAAACCACAATTTCTTTATCCATTCATCAGTTGATGGACATTTCGGCTCTTCCATAATTTGGCTATTGTTGAGAGTGCTGCTATAAACATTGGGGTACAAGTGCCCCTATGCATCAGTACTCCTGTATCCCTTGGTAAATTCCTAGCAGTGCTACTGCTGGGTATTAGGGTAGGTCTATTTTTAATTTTTTGAGGAACCTCCACACTGTTTTCCAGAGTGGCTGTACCAGTTTGCATTCCCAGCAACAGTGCAAGAGGGTTCCCCTTTCTCCACATCCTCTCCAGCATCTAAAGTCTACTGATTTGTTCATTTTGGCCACTCTGACTGGCGTGAGGTGATATCTGAGTGTGGTTTTGATTTGTATTTCCCGGATGAGGAGTGACGTTGAGCATCTTTTCATGTGCCTGTTGGCCATCCGGATGTCTTCTTTAGAGAAGTGTCTATTCATATTTTCTGCCCATTTCTTCACTGGGTTATTTGTTTTTCGGGTGTGGAGTTTGGTGAGCTCTTTATAGATTTTGAATACTAGCCCTTTTTCCGATATGTCATTTGCAAATATATTTTCCCATTCCGTTGGTTGCCTTTTAGTTTTGTTGGTTGTTTCCTTTGCTGTGCAGAAGCTTTTTATCTTCATAAGGTCCCAGTAGTTCATTTTTTCTTTTAATTCCCTTGCCTTTGGGGATGTTTCAAGTAAGAAATTTCTATGGCTGAGGTCAGAGAGGTCTTTCCTCTAGGGTTTTGATGGTTTCCTGTCTCACATTCAGGTCCTCCATCCATTTTGAGTTTATTTTTGTGAATGGTGTGAGAAAGTGGTCTAGTTTCAATCTTCTGCATGTTGCTGTCCAGTTCTCCCAGCACCATTTGTTAAAGAGACTCTTCTTTCCTGCTTTGTCAAAGATGAGTTGGCCATACGTTTGTGGGTCTAGTTCTGGGGTTTCTATTCTATTCCATTGGTCTATGTGTCTGTTTTTGTGCCAATACCATGCTGTCTTGATGATGACAGCTTTGTAGTAGAGGCTAAAGTCTGGGATTGTGATGCCTCCTGCTTTGTCTTCTTCTTCAAAATTACTTGGGCTATTCGGGGCCTTTTGTGCTTCCATATGAATTTTAGGATTGCTTGATCTAGTTTCGAGAAGAATGCTGGTGCAATTTTGATTGGGATTGCATTGAATGTGTAGATAGCTTTGGGTAGTATTGACATTTTGACAATATTTATTCTTCCAATCCATGAGCAGGGAATGTCTTTCCATTTATTTATATCTTCTTCAATTTCCTTCATAAGCTTTCCATAGTTTTCAGCATACAGATCTTTTACATCTTTGGTTAGATTTATTCGTAGGTATTTTATGCTTCTTGGTGCAAATGGGAATGGGATCAGTTTCTGTATTTGTCTTTCTGTTGCTTCATTGTTAGTGTATAAGAATGCAACTGATTTCTATACATTGATTTTGTATCCTGCAACTTTGCTAAATTCATGTATCAGTTCTAGCAGACTTCTGGTGGAGTCTTTCGGGGTTTCCGTGTATAATATCATGTCATCTGCAAAAAGCGAAAGCTTGACTTCCTCTTTGCCAATTTTGATGCCTTTGATTTCCTTTTGTTGTCTGATTGCTGATGCTAGAACTTCCAACACTATGTTAAACAACAGCGGTGAGAGTGGGCATCCCTGTCGTGTTCCTTATCTCAGGGAAAAGCTCTCAGTTTTTCCCCATTGAGGATGATGTTAGCTGTGGGCTTTTCATAAATGGCTTTTATGATCTTTAAGTATGTTCCTTCTATCCCAACTTTCTCGAGGGTTTTTGTTAAGAAAGGTTGCTGAATTTTGTCAAAGGCCTTATCTGCAATGATTGACAGGATCATATGGCTCTTTTCTTTTCTTTTATTAATGTGATGTATCACATTGATTGATTTGCGAATGTTGAACCAGCCCTGCATCCCAGGAATGAATCCCACTTGATCATGGCGAATAATTCTTTTTATATGCTGTTGAATTCGATTTGCTAGTATCTTATTGAGAATTTTTGCATCCATATTCATCAGTGATATTGGCCTGTAGTTCTCTTTTTTTACTGGGTCTCTGTCTGGTTTAGGAATCAAAGTAATACTGGCTTCATAGAATGAGTCTGGAAGTTTTCCTTCCCTTTCTATTTTTTGGAATAACTTGAGAAGGATAGGTATTATCTCTGCTTTAAACGTCTGGTAGAACTCCCCTGGGAAGCCATCTGGTCCTGGACTCTTATTTGTTGGGAGATTTTTGATGACTGATTCAATTTCTTCGCTGGTTATGGGTCTGTTCAAGCTTTCTATTTCCTCCTGATTTTGGAAGGAAGTTTTGGAAGCGTGTGGGTGTTTAGGAATTTGTCCATTTCTTCCAGGTTGTGCAGTTTGTTGGCATATAATTTTTCATAGTACTCCCTGATAATTGCTTGTATCTCTGAGGGATTGGTTGTAATAATTCCGTTTTCATTCATGATTTTATCTATTTGGGTCATCTCCCTTTTCTTTTTGAGAAGCCTGGCTAGAGGTTTATCAATTTTGTTTATTTTTTCAAAACACCAACTCTTGGTTTCCTTGATCTGCTCTACAGTTTTTTAGATTCTATATTGTTTATTTCTGCTCCGATCTTTATTATTTCTCTCTTCTGCTGGGTTTGGGGTGTCTTTGCTGTTATGCTTCTATTTCCTTTAGGTGTGCTGTTGGATTTTGTATTTGGGATTTTTCTTGTTTCTTGACATAGGCCTCCGTTGCAATGTATTTTCCTCTCAGGACTGCCTTCGCTGCGTCCCAAAGCGTTTGGATTGTTGTATTTTCATTTTCATTTGTTTCCATATATATTTTAATTTCTTTTCTAATTGCCTGGTTGACCCATTCATTCTTTAGTAGGGTGTTCTTTAACCTCCATGCTTTTGGAGGTTTTCCAGACTTTTCCCTGTGGTTGATTTCAAGCTTTATAGCATTGTGGTCTGAAAGTATGCATGGTATGATTTCAAGTCTTGTATACTTGTGAAGGGCTGTTTTGTGACCCAGTATGTGATCTATCTTGGAGAATGTTCCATGTGCACTCGAGAAGAAAGTATATTCTGTTGCTTTGGGATGCAGAGTTCTAAATATATCTGTCAAGTCCATCTGATCCAATGTATCATTCAGGGCCCTTGTTTCTTAATTGACCATGTGTCTAGATGATCTATCCATTTCTGTAAATGGAGTGTTAAAGTCCCCTGCAATTACCACGTTCTTATCAATAAGGTTGCTTATGTTTGTGAGTAATTGTTTTATATATTTGGGGGCTCCATATTCGGTGCATAGACATTTATAATTGTTAACTCTTCCTGATGGATAGACCCTGTGATTATTATATAATGCCCTTCTTCATCTCTTGTTACAACCTTTAATTTAAAGTCTAGTTCGTCTGATGTAAGTATGGCTATGGCTACTCCAACTTTCTTTTGACTTCCAGTGGCATGATAAATAGTTCTCCATCCCCTCACTCTCAATCTGAAGGTGTCCTCAGGTCTAAAATGAGTCTTTTGTAGACAGCACATAGATGGGTCTTGTTTGTTTACCCATTCTGATACCCTATGTCTTTTGGTTGGCGCATTTAGTCCATTTACATTCAGTGTTATTATAGAAAGATATGGGTTTAGAGTCACTGTGATGTCAGTAGGTTTCATGGTTGTAGCGATGTCTCTGGTACTTTGTCTCACAGGATCCCCTTAGGATCTCTTGTAGGGCTGGTTTAGTGGTGACGAATCCCTTCAGTTTTTGTTTGTTTGGGAAGACCTTTATCTCTTCTTCTATTCTAAATGACAGACTTGCTGGATAAAGGATTCTCAGCTGCATATTTTTTTTTCTGTTCATCACATTGAAGATCTCCTGCCATTCCTTTCTGGCCTGCCAAGTTTCAGTAGAGAGATTGGTCACGAGTCTTATAGGTCTCCCTTTATATGTTAGAGCACGTTTATCTCTAGCTGCTTTCAGAATTTTCTCTTTACCCTTGTATTTTGCCAGTTTCACTATGATATGTCGTGCAGAAGATCGATTCAAGTTACGTCTGAAGGGGGTTCTCTGTGCCTCTTGGATTTCATTGCTTTTTTCCTTCCCCAGATCAGGGAAGTTCTCAGCTATTGTTTCTTCAAGTACACCTTCAGCACCTTTCCCTCTCTCTTCCTCCTCTGGGATACCAATTATGCGTATATTATTTCTTTTTAGTGTATCACTTAGTTCTCTAATTTTCCCCTCATACTCCTGGATTTTTTTATCTCTCTTTTTCTCAGCTTCTTCTTTTTCCATAATTTTATCTTCTATTTCACCTATTCTCTCCTCTGCCTCTTCAATCTGAGCCGTTGTTGTCTCCATTTCATTTTGCAACTTGTTGATAGCACTTTTTAGCTCCTCCTGGCTGTTCCTTAGTCCCTTGATCTCTGTAGCAAGAGATTCTCTGCTGTCCTTTATACTGTTTTCAAGCCCAGCGATTAATTTTATGACTGTTATTCTAAATTCACTTTCTGTTATATTGTTTAAATCATTTTTGATCAGTTCGTTAGCTGTTGTTATATCCTGGATGTTTTTCTGAGGGGAATTCTTCCATTTCGTCATTTTGGATAGTCCCTGGAGTGGTGCGGGACTGCGGGGCACTTCTCCTGTGCTGTCTTGAATAACTTGTGTTGGTGGGCGGGGCTGCAGTCAGACCTGATGTCTGCCCCCTGCCCACCTCTGTGGCCACAGTCAGACTGGTGTGTGCCTTCTCTTCCCCTCTCCTAGGGGCGGGATTCACTGTGGGGTGACATGGCCCATCTGGGCTACTTGCACACTGCCAGGCTTGTGGGCTGGGGATCTGGTGTATTAGCTGGGGTGGATCGGCAAGGTGCACAGGGGCAGGAGGGGCAGGCTCAGCTCGCTTTTCCTTCAGAGATCTGCTTCCGGAGGAGCCCTGTGGCACCGGGAGGGAGTCAGACCTGCTGGAGGGATGGATCCGCAGAAGCACAGCGGTGGGTGTTTGCTTGGTGCAAGCAAGTTCCCTGGCAGGAACTGGTTCCCTTTGGGATTTTGGCTGGGGGATGGGCGAGGGAGATGGCGCTGGCGAGCGCCTTTGTTCCCCGCCAAGCTGAGCTCTGTCATCCTGGGCTCAACAACTCTCCCTCCCATTGTCCTCCAGCCCTCCCGTTCTCCAAGCAGAGCTCTTAGCTTATAACCTTCCAGATGTCAAGTCCTGCTTCCTGTTGGAACGCACTCCATCTGGCCCCTCCACTTTTGTAAGCCAGACTCGGGGGCTCTGCTTGGCTGGCAAGCTGCCCCTCCGCCCCGGCTCCCTCCCGCCGGTCTGTGGAGCAGGCACAGCCTCTCCTCCCTTCCTACCGTCTTCTGTGGGCCTCTCGTCTGCGCTTGGTTCTGGAGACTCCATTCTGCTCGTCTTCTGGCGGTTTTCTGGGTTATTTAGGCAGGTGTAGGTGGAATCTAAGTGATCAGCAGGATGCGCAGTGAGCCCACCGTCCTCCTACGCAGCCATCTTCCCAGGATACTCAATCTGAGATATTTTTTAAACACTTTAAAAAGTTGGTGCCTGCAAAGCCATATGTAGAGTCAGTCTTAACTAAAAAAATGAAACAACTTAAACAATAAAGAATGAAATATCTTTGGGGGCACCTGTGTGGTTCAGTTGGTTAAATGTCCAGCTGCAGCTCAGGTCATGATCTCATAGCTGGTGAGTTCGAGCCCCCAGTCGGGCTCTATGCTGACAGCTCACAGCCTGGAGCCAGCTTTGGATTCTGTGTCTCCCTTTCTCTCTGCCCCTCCCCTGCTCACACTCTGTCTCTCTCAAAAATAAACATTAAAAAAAATTTAAAAAAAAAATGAAAAATCTTTAATGCTCCTGGGATGTATTCTACATTTGCCATTTCTATGATTCTTTAGCCTTTTACAAATTTCAGAACTAAAGAGATATGGAATCATAATGAATTACAAGTTTCCTCATACCATTCTCCTAATTTTTATCCAAGTGTTAAATCAGAAGGAAGAACATTGTGAAACAAAACCAGGCAGAAAAGAAATTCGATAAGCAATGTATCTTGTTTCAAAAGAACAATATAGGCACAATATGCAAATTTCAAAAGAAAGCAAAAAATGTTTATACACAGGTATTATAGGATTGATATGGTGTTTAATAACATTCACCACACACACAAAAAAACTCAAGCATATATATATATGGTAAAGATTACCCATATTACAGATATTCTACACTCAGAAAACCAAAAATAGAGAAGAGATTCATTGGCAGCAGGAAACATTTATTATGTTGTATAAAATGTCCTTACTTTGAACTTAAAATATTAAAATGAGTTTTAGGAAGAATTCATAATAAAAAAATTGAAGAAAATAAAAATTATAGTTTAATGTGGAACATCATTGCTTGCAAATACCTATTCAGGATAGAATTCAAAATGTAATTTTTATGGAAACATTCTTTTTTTAAATCTTATGAAAGAATTCTAAATACTGAATACCCTTTTGTAGCTATGAATAAAATATAAATAGTAGTTGACTTAAGGCACATGGAACCCCTTTCTGCAGTTAAGAATCAAGAATCTCCCTGTGCAAAAAGTAACTTTCCTTCTTTGCATTCCTATTGCATGTGTATCTATTTAACAGGATTTTTTATTTTTTTATTTTTTGTAGAAGCATTCACTGTGAGGGCCAGAGAGGACCAACAGAGTTGTATGACAGAGATTATGAGTCATCCATAACTAAGCTAGTAGATAAAATTAATCCAGACTTAACTAATCACTTTATTTTTCAGTTAAGGAAAGGAGAACTTAAGAGTGAACTTGGTACTGTTATAATTCACATGATGCTCAAATGTATTTCTATTATGTTTTTGCTGTGGTGGTAATCACTATAGTTTTATTGTTTTGAATGTTTTTGCATTATATACAGAGTCATTGTGTAGTTAGCTGGATCATTCCTATATTGTCATGACATCAATCTTGTTCACTGGTTTAGTCAACAATCTGCTACCCACTGTGTTCCAAGCACAATGCTAGGTGAGAGATAATTCTTATTCCATTTCTCTATCTCAAAAATGCATGTGCTTTGATGGGCGGTGGGAGGGAGGGGAGGGTAGGTGATGCGCACTGAAGAGGGCATCTTTTGGAATGAGCACTGGGTCTTGTATGGAAACCAATCTGACAATAAATTTCACATATTAAAAAAAAGAAAAAGGAAAAAAAATGCATGTGCTCTCCAATTTTAGCATGTTCTATACCTTGTGTTGTTATCAGTAGCTTTGCTAGAGTATTGAAGAGGACTTGGATAATGTGTTCAGGCTTCAGATGTGGGAGAGAAAGGAAACAATAATTTTGTTAAATTGTAAATGTGGTTGGACTGTTGGTAAATACATTTGCAACTTTAAATCGGTTACTTTAATGTTTTAATATCAAAATGAAATGATGGTGGAGCTTTGAGTTAGGGAGATTCTATTTGCTTGATCTAAACAGAGTACTTTCTTTGGCTTTCAATTAATAATTCCATCAGAACTAACTTCAAATATCTCCTAATTACTTTTCTGTAATCATTCTTTATGTCGTCCTTATTCTTTATATCGGTAATATTCTATTTGGTGGTAAGCCAATGTGATGATTTCCCTAAATAAACATCAGATAATACAAAGAATATTAAGAAATAGAGTTTCTCTGAAGTACAAAATAATTTCATTGATTTATTCACAATAAAGGAGCCAGTCAGCAAATACACATTACTCATGGCTAAACATTAGTATTAAATAGTAGAGAATTAAAATATACACACTACTCCTGCAAATTCTTTCTACATTAAAACATAAAGTGGAAATGAAAATCATCATTATGGGCCTCCTCATTCAACTTCCAGGTTAGTGTCCAACCCTTAGTCTCCAAATAATTGGACTATACTGCACAATCAGATATATAAA
This sequence comes from Panthera leo, assembly GCF_018350215.1. NCBI lineage: Eukaryota > Metazoa > Chordata > Mammalia > Carnivora > Felidae > Panthera > Panthera leo. Next base: position 94,234,577 of record NC_056684.1, read on the forward strand.
ATTTCATTGTAAATCTTTTATTTATTTACATTATTTGCTTGAATTTTACCAATGGAAGAGTGGTCCACAACTTGGATTTTAAAGAAACTAGAAGCATTTTTAGAAAGAGTAAGCATAAGATAGATTATTAGGATAAAAGAGGAAGATTTAGACATGCTGATGTTGGAGAATATAAACTGAGAAACATTTACTGCTTGCAGCATTTCGCTTTTCTATATGCCTTCACCAGCTTGAAATTTTATATAAAAACAGGATTGCTCTGAACAAGGTCAATTGCATCTGCATTAAGAAAATAGCAACATTTTAAATGAGAAAAGATCAACATAGAATACTATAATAAAGATTACAAAATAGAAGGAAAAGTAAGATTTGAAATCAGCGTGACTTACAAAGCAATAATAACACATACTTATGAAGCTAGAATGATAGTAATTATTTTGAGAGAGAGAATAACCTCTATTTCTGGAGGTGAAAATCATTATGTATTTACATATTAGTTTAGTTTGACCTCTAAGAATCTGTTTTTACATGGCTGACTTTGTAAATTCACTCAGGTTCGTGCATTCTTCATTTACCGTATGTTCACAATTATACTTAAACTTAAGGTAATTATGCTCCAGGGTCAATTCAGGGTCAGAAGAAAACTGTGCTAATGAAGACGATTACTTCAGCAAAGCTCAGTTTATAAACTGTTTATTCTCTTCTGAATCGGGAGGCACTGTGGCAAATTTCTAGTCAGCAAAATTTGTACTCTGTAATGGTAAAAGTTTTCCCTTCTATCTTATTTATTACACATTTTAAAGTTTGTCTCAGAAGGGATCAAGCTATTTTCTTAGAAGGCAGTTTCTTCATGCAAGAAGGTCATATGAATTCACACTTCAGTTTTTGAATGTGATTATATTCACTCTGCTATTAGAAGAAATCTACTTAGAGGTTATATATTTTTTTCGTAGTTTGTTTATTTATTTATTTGTTTATTTAATTTATTGTCAAATTGGCCAACATAAAGTGTGTAAAGTCTGCTCTTGGTTTTTGGGGTAGATGCCTGTGGTTCATCACTTACATACAACACCCAGTGCTCATCCCAACAAGTGCCCTCCTCAGTGCCCATCTCCCATTTTCCCCTCTGCTGCAGCCCCCATCCACCCTCAGTTTGTTCTCTGTATTTAAGAGTCTCTTACGGTTTTCCTTCTTCCCTCTTTGTAACAATTTTTTCCCCTTCCCTTCCTCCATGGTCTTCTGTTAAGTTTCTCAAGATCCACATATGAGTAAAAACATGTGATACCCGTCCTTCTCTGACGGACTTATTTCACTTAGCATAATACCTTCCATTTCCATCCACATTGCTGCAAATGGCATGATTTTATTCTTTCTCATTGCCAACTAGTGTTCCATTGTATATGTAAACCACATCTTCTTTATCCATTCATCAGTTGATGAGCCTTGAGTCTCTTTCCATAATTTAGAGGTTATATTTCCACATGTGGTGGCATAGTATATTTATCATATTGACCATTACTTGTGACTTGATCATAATTCACATGACACATAATAATAGTCAGAAAATAAATTGCAAGCAAAAGGGCTGCAATAACTGTTTTATTTACTTAAACTCAGATCCTAATATAAGCCCAAGCATATGATTATTTATTGTGGTAAATTTAATGACTGGCACTTAACCTGTGTAATTCTTACTCTACAACACCCAACAGCCATTGAACATGGGCATGTGACAATGTTAAAGTATTTTTGCATTTATTACTTAGGCCAATCACTTTGTTTTATCAAAGGAAGTGAGAAAAACAGAAGGACTGATTTTCCTGGTGTCACGCAAGTATTCCAGCTGTGAAAATGTAATTAGAACTGACGTCCTTTGATTTCCAGATTAAGATTCATTTCTCTATACCACATTATATCTTGTTGCTATTTTAAGTTCTTAATTTTGGGGTTTTTCTGGAGCAATGTAAAGAGGTATTTCTTTTAGAAAAAGGAGAAAGAAAAAAAGAAAGAAAGAGAAAGGAAAGGAGGGGAAGAGAGAAAGAAAAGAAAAGAAAAGATAAAAAGAGTGAATTCCTGCTCTTCTGTCTAGTTAATTCTATGCCAGGTAGCTAATAGCAGAAAAGGCTTGAAGAGGTGACGTTGCTTGTGATTAACACTTGGTTAAAGGATCATTTGGTTATGTGCTATGATTTCAGTTCAGATTTAAAAGTTTTGTTTGAAAATAATTCATGAATTACAAATTTATACATTGCTTATATTTGGGTTTTATGTTTTATATAAACAAACACTCACATTCCTAGAAACTCCAAAAGTCAAATAAACATATAAGATTCCCACTTGCTGGAAAATTTTAACATACCTACTGATCATATATTCAAAAGTTGGCCCATTATTAACGTTATTCAGTTTACTTTTCAAATTAGAAGCCCAGCAGCACCAATAACATAAGCAAAGAAATACAGCCCCAGCAAGACAGCAACTATAATTTTTCGACTAGTTTGGTGATATCCCAGAAATATTTCCCCCCATCTTGCTGGAATTGTTGTTTATAGCAACAAGAATTGTGACTTGTAGCAAAAATAAGGGACCAACAAGGTAGACAATACTGCGATACTATCCACCAAATATGCATTGCCATACTACTAGCTAGTATGGAAGGAAAGTGAAAATTGAAAGCTGAATGTAAATTATCCAGGAGAATGTCTAACTTAAGAGTATATTGCCTTATGGATATAAAAAAAGGAGGGATTGCAGACAAAAAGTACAGTGAAATCTGAAAATTTCTTGTTTCCAGGAAAAAAAAAGCTATTAAGTTGATAGGTTTTTATTATTCTATTTGGAAAAGTGTTATATCTCTTATGTGGTCCAAATGTTTATGTTTCTCCCAATTTTCTGTGTTAGCCTGATGCCCAACATGATGGCTTTTGGAAGGTGGGACCTTTAGTATGTAATTAGGTTATGAGTGCAGAGCCCTCATAATGAGATTAGTGTCCTTACAAAAGAGGCTCTGGAGAGATCCCCAGCCCCTTCCAGCTCATGAAGATATAATGAGAAGCCCACAGCCTCGAAGACGGCCCTCACTTGAGTGTGCTGGCATCATAACTGTGGACTTCGAGACTCTAGAACTGTGAGAAATAAATTTGTTGTTTATAAACCACTCAGTCTGTGGTAGTTTGTTATAACAGTTTTGAACAGACTAAGTCTCTTTAAAGTAGCAACTTCCTACGTGGAAACAGTGTCAACTGTATAGTTAAATGCCAGTATTCTTCAGGCCCTGGATATTGAAACTTTAATATTAACTACCTATCAAGCCTATTCGGCTCATAATTCCTGTCTTCCAGGGCTTGTATTACTTCCTAATACTGTACATTTTCAACACCCTCACTCCAGAGTGAACAATCATTGCTTAGAACTTCCTGAAGGTAGAAAGGGCAGTTATTATTCTGCTATATTCTATTTAGTTATCTGTTGTAGGATCTATGCATTCTAAAGATGGATCATTTGACTCGAGATTAAAAGATATCTGAGCAGGGATGCCTAAAGTTGAGTCTTCTTGGAATGATAATTCTTTAAAACAATATAGTATCTTCTGAACATTTAAAAATGCAATACTTTATGAATCAAATGAGATAGAGCTGTTGCACCTATTAGCAAGGTAAAATACAGCCAAACATAAATCTACAACTGAAGATGAGCAGAGTGATTTGAGGCAAAATTTTATTTTTTTAAAAAAATTTTTTTTAATGTTTATTTATTTTTGAGACAGAGACAGAGCATGAATGGGGGAGGGGCAGAGAGAGAGGGAGACACAGAATCGGAAGCAGGCTCCAGGCTCTGAGCCATCAGCCCAGACCCTGACGCGGGGCTCGAACTCACGAACCGTGAGATCGTGACCTGAGCTGAAGTCGGACCTCAACTGACTGAGCCACCCAGGCGCCCCGAGGCATAATTTTAAATCAGCACATAGTAATGTGCTAGATCTCTAGGCTGGGTATCTGTTCTTCCTCTTTGCAATGTCATCTCTCTCATCTACCTTTTTTTTTTTTCTTCATTCTTTCCCATTTACTAAAACAAGTTCCCTTCATGCAATGGCTATAAACTCTTTATCTCTGTTTCTTTAGAGTTTCACATTGTGTCAGGTACATGGTCATAAATCTTTGTTCAATGAATAAAAGCATCTGGAGGAAACTGGATCTAGTGGGTATAAGTGGGTAAAGCTTAATGAGATACCTCCACAAATGGCCTGGATATAAGACTATTTTAAATGGATACTTTTGATAGTTTTTCCAGACACTAGCAACAATAAGTTATAATGAAATAGAGTCCTATTCATAATCCGTACATAAAATATAAGACAGTAGAACATTGTGCAGAGCCTGAATGAAAAAAAATAAAGTTTCATTAACATACAAGCATTGAAACAGTAAAGAGATAAATTGTGAATGAGGAGGCCTGAGAATCTAAGGATGTCAGCTTTTCCAATTTTTACTTACTTAATTTAATTTTAGTAATATTCTCAAAATGCCTTTTATTTCTTATTTAAAAACTCAGGTACTTCTAAAACTGTTCTTAAGTAAGAAAGAGGAAAACTATAACTAGTTTGAAATAGAAAAGTAAAAATGGAATTGCCCTACCAGATATTAAAACCTATCAACCACTACCATAGTTAAAAAGAAAGTGGAACTGACATAAAATTAAGCAGGAAGTTTAAAACAAAGTTGATAAGTAGAAACAACATCCTTATCAGTGTTTTGGTGTTAGAAGAAATAGTAGCCCTAAGAACTTAGAAATTAGCTTGCTCCTGGAGAGCTGAGTTGTGAAATCAGTACATAGTTGTACATATAAATTCACCATAAAGAAGCATACAATTATTTACATGTTAAAGCATTAGCAGCCTAACAACAACAACAACAACAAAAATCAGCTCTTCAAATTAATTTAGTAAGTGCTATCTGCCCCCAACCCCTATCGTTTTTTAAATTTTTTTAAGTGAGTTCTGTGCCCAGTGTGAGGCTCTAACTCATGAACCTGAGATCAAGAGTCACATGCTCTACTGACTAAGCCAGCCAGGCACCACCCAGCCCCGCTTGTTTTCTATTGTTATTCTGAGCTATGTGCCAGTCAGCCTCACAGAAATAGAACGCACTAGTCCTGGAGACCTGAGAGTGTGGTCATTGTGGCACTGCAAGCGAATTCACTGACATCTGGTTTTACTATTAGTCTTATGTGAGTTTGGTTTAGATATATTATTCCTAAGAGAAAAGTATTTTTGATATGTTGACAAGTCAGGATTTGGACTATGTCAGGCAGAAAGCCAGACTCTGAATTATAGTAAATTCATCATGGAATTGTGTAAGAAAATTCTTAGGAGGCAGTCTGATGGCTTTCTCTTGATGGTATCTGACTTGATGACTGGGTGGATGCATGTGATTTTCCTTTGTAATTTCTCATTTGATATTTAGTACTTAATAAATATAATAATTTAGTGAAATTTTTTTCAATAAAATATATTGAGAAATTAGCATATTTATCAAGAAATTAATATGGACACATCTCTCCCACATTCATAAAAATTAATTCCAAGTGTACTAAAGTGCCAAATGTGGAAAAGAAAGACAGATTAAAAGGCTTAAACAAAAATGTAGGTTAGTATCTGTCTCATTTCTGGATGAGAATAACTTTTTGGATATAAAAATGATAAAATATAAAAAATTAATAGATTTGATCTAAAACATTAAAATTGCGTGTGAATATAAAAAATTGTAACTACAAGGTGAAAATAAAATTATTAACTGTTGGCAATAAATAGGCAATCAGATAATATCTATAGTCTATCAGGATACCCTGAAGAAAATGTCAAAACCCACAATTAATGGAAATGGCACACCTGGAGGTAATTCCCAAATACATACATATGACTGATAAACTGATGAAAATGCACCCAATTTGACAGCAAAAGAAGTGCAAATTAGTGCAGAAATTATGTATAATTTTTAATTATCAAATTGGCAATAATTAACAGCAATATTAATGTTTAATGCTTGAATGAGACAGGTAATCTCTTATACTAACTGTTGGAAAGTAAAATAATTTAAAGTTTTGGAGAGGCAATTTATTGATTGATTTTTTGTGTAAAATTAAAGAAATTGGGTCTACTTATGTACTCTTTAAAAGGGAAAGAAAAGTAAATTCTTTGTCCTGCAGGGCAGAAAAAGTTTCTATCTGAGTCATTCAAATAGATTAAAACATTAGCAAGCAATTCTAAACATGAGTATCTGCACTGTTGTGTATTTTAGTGGTATTGAGGGCCTCTGAAATTATTTTCAAATGACATTGGAATAGATCTGAAGACTAATCTCTCTCTCTCTCTTTTCTAAGGTGGAACACATGCACATACACACAGGCACACACATGCCCGCACACACACACGCACACACACACACATACGTTACAGTTCGGATTCTGGAGGAGCAAATGGGGGCTAATTCCCAGTGTGTACATTCCTATGTGTGCTCTACAAAGTAATTCATTTTCATAATGACCTATTATTCTTGCACTATTAGTTTGCTTTTCCTTCCTTCTCTTCTGATCAATTTATTACAGCAGGTGGCACATTCTCCTAGATAAATGTCAGACATGATTTTAAGAAAAGAAATGATTTTTAAATATTTGGCATCTTCACCTACAGTATTATAATTCTTCCTTGGAGACGCTTTCTTTTGGAAGTGCTAGTCGCGGTGTTTGCCAAGGGCATGCCTATGGGGAATGTAAAAGAAGGAAGCAGATTTGACTTTAGTAAGTGATGAGGTAATCAGTAATCATGAAACTTTTTCATGGTTAAAACAAGCTCTCACATATCTACTATGCCTCTCTGAGGGCTCTGTGGTGCAGAAAGGACCTAGAGAAGGCACATTGCTGCCATAGTACAACCTGTGGATTCCTCATTCCTTAAAGATTGCAGTCTCTCAAAAGATGAAATATTGCATTCATTTAGGAATTTAGATATCTTTATTGTAATATTTTGTGTTGGATCCTTTTGAATATAAGTTCTAACACCTAATGGGCTGCTTGTGAGCTCTACAATTAATTAATTTCTCTTGCACATGTTCCTTATCTGTAAAATGATGATAATATTCCATTGGGTTATGATGACAGTTTATGATGACAGTTAACTGAGATGATGTATTATGATGTCTAATGTAGATGGTAACCACAGAGTAAATAATGGATGCTATTATTATTTTTACTATTATTGTTATTATCATCATTACTGTGTGTTTATTAAAGAACATTGGGAAATTTGAAAGTAGTATCTGATCTTTCCCATAAAGTACCTTATAATCACGGGGGGACCTGAGGTAACAAGGAGCAGTCAGCTTGTAGTAACACATAACTAAGCACAGAGTAAGTAATGAACTAACCAGTTTCCAAATTTTAACATTTAAAAAAAATTATTTCCAACTTAAAGATATCTCTAGAAGGAGGCATGAATTTGTGTTCAAAGGGCTATTTGAGTTTGGATTACATTTAAGAGTTGGTATTTTTTAAATAGGCAATGCATAATATTTTTCCATATACTTAATGTTTCTTTTTTTAGGATTATTTATTTATTTTGAGAGAGAGAAAGAGGGAGCAAGTGGAGGAGAGACAGAGAGAGAGGGAAAGAGAGAGAATCCTGAGCAAGCTCCATGCTGTCAGTGCAGATCCCGATATGGGGCTTAAACTCACAAACTGTGAGATCATGACCTGACCCCAAACCAAGAGTCAGACTCTTAACCAACTGAGCCACCCCAATGTATGCTTAATGTTTCTAAGTACAAGTCCAAAACCATAAATGACTATAAAATTATAGTAGCTCGTTTGGATGAATATAGGTTTTTTTTTTTCTGATTATAAAAGCAGTGTCTATTTCATATAAACATTTTTGAAAATGCCAATAATTTCTGTTAAAAAAGGATAATAAAGGCAATAAAATATAATCCATATTCCATCATCCAGAGATAGTCATTGTCAACATGTGATATGCTTTTTTCCAATATATTTTATTAGGCACGTATCATAAAGCTATAAATGTAAATATTAGTGTCTACCTTATAATTGTTAAAATTTATTGAAATGCACAGAGATATGTGCTGGATAGAGAGTGATATAAAGATAAGACTCATGGGGCACCTGAGTGGCACAGTTGGTTAAGTGATTAAGCGACCGATTTTTGATGTTGGCTCAGGTCATGATCTCATGGTTTGTGGGTTGGAACCCCACATCAGGCTCTGCACTGAAGGTTCGGAGTCTGCTTGGGATTCTCTCTCTCTCTCTTTCTCTCTGCTCCTCCCCGCTTACACTCTGTCACTCTTTCTCTCCTTTAAAATAAATAAATTAACTTAAAAAAATCTAAGATTCTTATAATAGTATACTCATGTTATACTTTGGGAGTAACTAAGATGTAAATATATAACACACCATTCTAAGGATAGAAATGAGTGGTAGAAAATAAATATATATTGAATCGTGGCAGATGTATCAGTCAGTGGCTAATGTGAGAAAAAACAATACACACCAGAAAATTCCAAAGATGGAGAGCTATAGTTGAAGAAAGAAGTGAAAGGACAAATAGATGACAGTGATCCAACCCAGAGGTCAGTCATAGGATTAGGCCACTACTATCTTAGGACTGCTAGGAAATACAGTAATCAGGGCCTAGAAATCACTAGCAAGGCATGTATAGCCGTGAAAAATATTTTAAATTCATTTAATATTTAATTTTATTTAATAATTAATTGTTACATCTTTGAGCCCTTAATACATGTTAGTCTCTTCACTGAGTTTGACCTGTTTTGACTTGTTTCATCCTTGAGACCAAACAAAGATAAAGTGGAATGTATTATTTCCATTTTAAAGCTGAGAAAGAGTTAGATGCATTTCGTGAGTTTGAGCCCCACATCGGACTCTACACTGACAGGTCAGAGCCTGGAGCCTGCTTCAGATTTTGTGTCTCCCTCTCCGCCTGGCTCTCCCATGCTCATGGTCTGTCTCTCTCTTTTTCTCAAAAATAAATAAATATTAAAAAAATTAAAAAAAAATAAAAAAGAAAGTAGAGTTACAGAGAGTTTTAATTCCTCAAAGTTACACCGATCCAAGTGGCAGAGCTGGGATTCAAAGCCAAGCTATTTTGTTTAATGTATTGATTACTGACTTCACTGCAATGAAGTTATGGGTATTTATTCAGTTGCAGCCAATCTAGTGTTTGCTTTTAACCAAGACATTTCGTAAAATCTGAACTGTTATCTAGCTGCTTGCAGGAGCAAGTAGTAAATCACCAGTTTAAAACTTGCATAGATTCACAAAAATCATTTTATAGCCCTTAGTTGCTTTATTCTAGACAATATCTGTAAGGCAAAGAATTACCAGTGTGAAGCCCTCTTCCATGTGTACTTAGTCCAGAATATAAGACAAGTTTGGAGGTCAGGCTTCTTAGGGTGTATTATTGGAAATTCTTCCTGCCCGAGCTGCTCTGCTCCAGTGCGTGGAGGAACAGTGACCTGAAAAGGAGTGAGTGTGCTAATCATGCCTGGGTAAACCTTTTCCCTCTATGGACAGACGCAGAGCTGGGTCATCTTTGCCAGCAGATGTTGAAACCAGTAAGCTTAGGAACAAGGGGAAAATCACCTCTCACCTCTAGCACCTTACCTCTACAAATGTAATTATAAATGTTCTTAAAATCCTTTCTAGTTCAAAAGATAGAAGCACCTAAGTTGCTATGACTAGTCTCTGATGGAATTTCTGAACTTTCCTAGTCTGAGATGTAAAAGATCATCCCATTGCACTGGAAGATTATTAACTAAATTAAGTGCTTACTATGAATTCTGAAAATGTTGTCCACATACTATTCACTTATTTTCAAAATATTCTCTTGACTTTAACAGGAAATACCTTCCTTCTGACTCAAAATCCTTTGTCTTTTGCTATCAGGGGAAAAAAAAGGTAATGGGAATGAAGAGAGAGAGAGATTTATGGCATTACAGAACAAAGCTAAATGCTAACTATGACAGAGCAAGGTTGATATGGATTTCATTTCTCATCCAGGTTAGGATTTTAATTTACTCAAAATGCTTTTGAAGCAATCAAATATTTAGACAGCCCAAATAAAGAAAACATATATCTTCCTCAAAGAATGAATTAGGTTCAGATTAATGAATAGCAAAGAGCTAGATAATTTTATTTTTATACTAAATTTCATGACATTAAACACTCTTGATAGAAAAATCAATCATGTGAAATACCTCCTGTCTTCAGGAACAGAATGATTAAAAGTGCTTCTGAAGAGAAAAACATTAGATTTTAAATAATTGAAAACAATTTTTGAGACAATTTATCTTCCTTTACAATTGTGTTTTGAATAAAGACTTAGAATAAAAATGACATGGTATACTAGAATTATCTTTCCAGAGAAAGGTCTTTTCAGGAAAAAGCCAAGAAGAGGGTGCAAAAGGTGGCATATGAGAGACCTGAAAATGACATTATGGTGACAAATAGGTTAGTCATTTGGTAAAGAAAAAAGTTTAGTATTGATACTATTTTGTTTGTGTGTGTGTGTGTGTGTGTGTGTTTTGTCAGAAAATGTGAGGAAGTAGACATGTGTGAAAGTGATTATAATAAAACTTGAAAAAAAGAAATACAGCAGGAGTGATAGGTCTAATCAAACATATAAGAACAATTACTATCCCATAAAAGGATAAAGGATGGAAGTTTAAAAAGAGAGGTAGAAAGGCAATTCTAATAGTTTCAAAATCAATGTTTTAAAAAATACATTTATATTTTCAGGAGTGAAAAAAAGGGAGATGACTTCAGATATCTTTCCATAGCCATACTGTTGATGCTGCTGTTAAATTATAAAATTTCATCAGATTTTTGTCTGAGTGGTAGTTAGGGTCATGCTCAAGCCTAACACCAAACTGTAAACTTTAAAACTTCAGTAGATGTTTAATTAAATTATATAATATCATCATTTAAGAACGATAATTACAAATAATTTGTAAGCAGGACCAAATTTTAAGAAAAATATTGAATTATGTTTATAATATTTGAATTTGTTGATTTTGAAATATTTTACACTCTAAAATAATTTTATATCCATAATTACAGAGTTTAAATTATATGATTTCTAAATTCTGAGATGCAGATGAGATATGGCAATATACAATAAACTTTAGCATTTTAAGAACTTAGATACATCTTCATGAAATTTTGATCATGCTAAGTATCTATTCTGGAAGCACTTTCTGTGAGAAAAAACTTTTTAGTTCTCAAAAAACATTGGCTTCAGTATATAAAAAAGTAGATGAGATTACTCAAGTGAAATGATTTTTTCATTCTTAAAATATAGCAGGAATATAGATAAAAGTATTACCTAAAAAATGACTCTAACAGTCCTATTTCTTAGTTGTAAAAACCACAACTAATGTATATAAAGTACCTGCTATGATACTTGGTACAGCATAATTATTTGATGATAGGTTGATGAATATATTGATTAATATTGGTGTAAGTATATCTATATCTTTTTACCTGTGGGCAGACAAAATTACTTATGCTTATACAACATATATATATGTTGTACAACATATATATACAACATATATAAGCTTATATATGCTTATACAACATATACAACATAAGCTTATACAACATATATATATATATATATATATATATACACAACATATATATACTTATATATATACAACATATACAAGCTTATACAACATATATATATATATATACATATGCTTATACAACATATATATATATACATACATATATATATATATACAACATATATATATATAAGATATATATATATATAAGATATATATATATATAAGATAAGCTTATACAACATATATATATATATATATATATATATATATATATATGCACATGTGTATACACAAACATGCATACATTATTGCTTTTTAAAAATTATTTATTTAAATTCAAGTTACTTAACATACAGTGTAATTTTGGCTTCAGGAAGAGAGCCCAGTGATTCATCACTTACATATAACACCCAGTGCTCATCCCAACAAGTGTCCTCCTTAATATCCATTACGCATTTAGCCTGTTCCCTACCCATCTCCCCTCCAGCAGTCCTCAGTTTGTTCTCTGTATTTAAGAGTCTTTATGGTTTGCCCTCTCTCTGTTTTTATATTTTTCCTTCCCTTCCCCTATATTCATCTATTTTGTTTTTAAGTTCCACATATTATTGAAATCACATTAGTGAAATACAATATGATATTGTATATATTATTTTAATTTAAACCTGTGAAAGGGCATTGAATATTTGTATTGTATATATGTTTTCTTTGTAGATTTTCTATGTGGAAAATAATTTAGTTTCTAAATGTTTCCTCTCTCTGACCCTAGTGCCTGGCATAGAGTACATGCTCTATCAGTATTTATGGTTGAATTTTTTAAATGGGTGCAATATTTGGGGTGCCTGGGCAGCTCAGTTGGTTAGACGTCTGACTTTGGTTCAGGTAATGATCTCACAGTTTGTGGTTTCAAACTCTGCGTCAGGCTCTGTGCTGATAGATCAGAGCCTGGAGCCTACTTCAGATTCTCTTGTCTCCTTCTCTCTGTGCCCATCCCTTGTGCTGTTTCTCTCTCTCTCTCTCTCTCTCTCTCTCTCTCTCTCTCTCTCTCTCTCAAAAATAAGCGTTAAAAAAAATGAAATGGATGCAATATTTGATGGGGCATGCTTAAGTGTCTTGATATCCTCCACATCTACTTAATTCTGAGATATGTCATTGTTTTTGCCTCTGTCTTTTCCTTGACCTCATCAATTATGTCCCATCCATTAAAATCCCACCCATAATTTTCTGCCATTGTGACCTCTCCCCCTGAAGTCATGGTAAACTGCTTTGTGCATAGTGTCTTCTTTTTCAGTACACACATGACACCTATAGGCCGCCACATTCTGCCATTCTTACATTGCTTTAGTTTCCTTTTATGTAATGATTTAATCTGGATGTAATTCTCTCTAATTTCTGAATAGAATATTAAGTTCTTTGAGAGCATATACTGGGACCTATGTTTCTTTGCACACCTATTTTAATTCCTCTAGTAAGTGCTCAGTAAATATTTAGTGTCTTGAAAAATTTCCCCAAACAGAAAATTATTTATCAGTAATATCCAGTTGTGTGGTAGAATTGTCACTCTCCTATACTGCTTGTAAGAGCTGAATTTAAAGAATATTCACATTTTAATTTAGTTGAATATATATAATAGATACCTAGGCCTCTGAAAACTTCTACCTCTCTTCACCCCAGCTTCTGTGAAGAGACTCTCCCAGCGTTCCTACTGACAAAGAATACTTAATCCTAGCACTTAAGTGTATCCACACTACTCTGAAATTTCTTTGAATGTAAGGACAAGGACATTTTCTTGTTCAACCCAAGCCCTTTCATAGCATTCACTGATTAAATATTTGTTTAACAGATTATAAAATTATATAGTTTTACTACTCAAATTTATCTTATTACACGAAGAACAAGAAACATTTTAAGATCATATGGCATTATTTATATGGATGTTAAAAATAAATCTTTTCTTAATTGTTTCTGAACTTTTGTTAACATCATTATTTATTATTTAATGCCATAGAAATAGGTGAATATATAATTATTTTGGTTTAGGAGGGATTCCCCACTCCAAACTCAACTTACTATGTTTTTCTATGATTAATGTATGAAAGATAATGACATTTTTCTCTTAAACAGTGGAAAGATTTTATGCCGATACAAAAATATTACCTATGAAGAGGGGACAAATGGATTTCCCACACATACTGACACTGTGTGCCAGCAATTTCAGCCTGTCAAATGTTTGTCTAACAACAGCACCTCTGTGCTTATTTGAGCATTTTATTGCATTTTTCCCTTTATTAAAATAAGTAATGCTAATCACAAGTAGACTCTTATAATATGAATTCAAATTAAACAAAAATAAAACTACTATGCTTTTCTAAATTTTAGCCCCAATCAGCTTGGGATTAAATATATGTGTTTATAAAGGAAAATACATGAATTGTAGGACATATGCAAAATACTAAAGAACTGTTACCAATAATTATGTCTAAAATTAGGATTAATAAAGGCATTGAAAATATTTTTAAGCTGCCTAAAAACTCTCTTTGTAGCTTCCAAATCTGTTGTTTAATGCTAACATATCTTTCAGGAAAATGTTCAAAAATTCATTATTATTGAAATGGACTATTAAAATACAGAAAATTAATTTCTCTTTGTCTAGCATAGAGTTGGGCCTCAATAAAAGTTTGTGCAGTAGACAACAGAATAAATATAGAATAAAGTTTACTATGTAAATAAGTTAATGAGGGAATAAAAACAATAAATGAAATTCTAGCTTTTTCTGCAAGTGGGAACAGTATCATTGAAAAGGTATGAGAGGTAGAGTCAGTATTTAACCCCTCCTATGAAGCTGTCCCAATTCTCCTACAAAACCTTGAGTTTTCTCTTCCTTATTCAAATATAGGAACTTGCATGCACCTCCATTTTAGCAATATTAGCTTGAGCTACAATTGTTTGCATGTCTTTTTTCTTCATAAGGGTGAGTATTTTGTTAGCAGAGCCAATTCTGTATTCCTCCATGTATCCTTATAGTTAAAGTAGTAGCACACTTTTAATAGATGTTTAAAAATGTTTACTGAGATTGAGAGAGAGAGAAAGGATTCAAGGAAGGAAAGATTTGAAAATCTCATAAATAGTAACATTTTCACGTATGTGCTGTGAAGTATGAGACAGAGCTTAGAGAATAAAAACAGCACATATTACATAGCAGATATATGTCTTATAAGTGTTGCTACTGTCTCCTTCTCCCCTGTCTGTATCATGCTGGTTTTGTGAATAGTACAACAAGGTATACAAGAATAGCTGTGTGGTTTGTGGGGAGACAAAAATGTGGGATAATTAATTTGTATTTCTGACTGGATGAATGATATATTCTTCACTTAGTAACTGATTATTGCAAAATAATCATTATGCTATAGCATGCTAAAGTATTTGCTTGAAACTAATTGTTGTGAACTTTTTATATGCACCCAGTGAACTTCCTATGAATTATTAAAAGGCTAAGCAGGAGAAAATTGTTTCGTTAGCAAATTAATCTATAATGCATAAAATGCAAACTGCTGAAAAGCACAGCCTTTTGGCTAAAGATTTTGGGTCTCCACATTCCATATTTTGATCTCCATGACATTCAGGTAACTGGTTGAAATGTTAAAAATTCAGTCAATGCTGAAGTTGTTTATACCTGTCTCATACCAAACACCTAATTTGACATTTTGGACAGAATTGTCTGAATTGATCATTTGTCTTGACATCAGGTAGATACCCCAATACTACCTCAGATACACACACACACACACACGCACACACACACACACACGCCCCTATACGTGTCTGAACCATGGCAGATATTTTATAAAATAATTTTTAGTCATTGTAGGAAATTATAAAATCCATGTAATTGTGAATATAACTGGTTTATGGCACGAGCTGATCCCCTTAGGTTGCAAGCAGAAAGTCATTTTTTAACTCTCTATTAATTTTTGTTTCTTTACATAGAATGATACACTAGGCAGATTCTCTATTTTTGTTTTCATTATTTTAGAAGTTACAAACTCCTCTGGTTGCTGTTAGTTGCAGAAACAGCTTTTTTTTTTTTTTTTTGGTAATTAAATCCCATTCATTGTGCATGACTGAAAACTCCAAATTCGCATCTTTTGTGAAATGATCCCTTCCCCTGTGCCACAAACCTCTTTGTGGAATGCCCATCCTCACAAAGGGGCATGGCTGACTTCTATGTTGCTCCAAATTCTTTCCTTCTTAGCTTGTCACTGTTTGTGGCTCCTCCAGAATTGATAATGGGTGAAAAGGTCAAACTCTTAATTACCTGGATCATTTGCAATCTGGGATCTGGTTCTCTGTGTAGCCAGTGGAAAATTCCTAGATCTTTATTTTTTTAAGTTTATTTATTTATTTAGAGAGTGAGTGAGAGCAGGGAAAGGGCAGAGAGATTTGGGGGGGGGGGGGGGGGGGAGAGAAAGAGAATCCCAAGCAGGCTCCGCACTGAGCCTGTTGCAGGGCTCGAACTCATGAACCATGAGATCGTGACCTGAGCTGAAATCAAGACTCCGATGCTTAACCAACTGAGCCATGCAAGCGCCCCTGTAGGTCTTTATTTCATGGATGCACATGTAGATTTCTAGGGATAATCGTCAGGGGACTTCTGTGATATTGCTGAGGTGGGCCTGCCTCCTGTCTGTGTTTCTGCATAGCCCACTCCTCTGCCCTTCTGGAAGTGTTCCTTCCATCATGCTCCTTTAGTACCCAGTAGTCTTGTTGGTGGTATCTCCTGTAAGGTGGCTGCAGACAGATTCCTTTTGACAGGGTCCACATTTGGGCCCTAGGAATCCCTGGCCTTTGCCTTGTCATCTCTGGAAGGGCAGTACTCACCAACTTTTATTCTTTTCTATATGTGAGAAGCTCCAGCCACCATAACCTTGCCTCTTGACTTCTCAAGTGTGTGTCAAATGGCAGCCCTTATAGCTTTGAAATTCTAGGGTCATTCATCTGAAGCTCCTCTCACTTGAGGTGAGGAGAAGCCATCTCTGTGTGTACAGCATACCAACAAGTCTTTCAAAATATAACCTCTTTCTCCCTGCCTCTTTCATAAGCCAGAACTGGGTGATAGGCCAGATCTAGCCTGACTGGATTTGGAGTATGCTCTTTGCAAATTCTGCAAAGAAGATACGTCAACTTTTAAAGATGCAAGGTACTTAGAAACAATCGAATTTGTCTTTTTACAATCTGGAACCCCTTTCAAAATGCTGAACAAAGAGGAAGACTTTTAATATCTAGTTAAATAAAGAAAAATGCAAAAATCATTACCAATATTACCTATTTTTCTCTCTCCCAATTAATACAAATATATCTGAGATCATACTGTGGATAGAGTTATGTATCACCCATTATTACTTAAGCAGTTATAAGCATCTCCCCATGTTACTAAATAACAAAAATGGAAATGTTTAAATAATTGAAGAGTATTATTGGATTGAGTATCTGGAAGGGCATATAACTTATCTTTCTAGTTGATATACTGCTGGGTCACATGGAGCTATGTCTTGACCATTTAATTTTTCTTTTAACGTTTATTTATTTTTGAGACAGAGAGCATGAACGGGGGAGAGTCAGAGAGAGAGAGGGAGACACAGAATCTGAAACAGGCTCCAGGCTCTGAACTGTCAGCACAGAGCCCGACGCGGGGCTCAAACTCATGAACCGCGAGATCATGACCTGAGCCGAAGTCGGATGCTTAACTGACTGAGCCACCCAGGCTCCCCTGTCTTGACCAGTTAAAGAGGACTGTCTGTGATCTGAAAATCCTGGTTACTGGACTTATCCAGTGACTGAATAGGTCTCTGGATTTGGTCACTTGGAGAGAAAATGAGTGTTGTTTAAGTGTGGGTAAGAGAACTCACTGGAGTGTGTATTATTTCCCCCCTTTTTTTTCTGACAAAGAGCAAAAGTGTATTTTCTAGCCCTTTTTGTAGGTATGTATAGCCATGACTTAGGAGAGGCCAACGAAGAATAAGCAGCCTGTCCCATAAAAACCTCCTGAGTGATCTATTTTCTTACTTCCTCCGTTCAGTCTGAAGGTCCATGCCCAGAGCCTTAGTAGAAGCCTCATGTTGAAGATGGAGAGCAGACCGTAGACTATGACCCCTTTCCTCTGCTCTATCCTGGCCCGCCTTACCACTGATGGTATTGCACGTATGTGAGAAATAAACTTCCATTGTGCTAGCTGAGATTTCGGGGGGGGGGGGGCATTTCCATCCTATTTCTATTGATATATGTTGATGTTTATGTTATCACTTGTGTCTTATTGGAAGGTGATTTTTTTATAGTTGGAAATAATCCAACCCCAAATTAACAGAGATCCCAAAACAAAAGAAGCAATATATTACTATCAACACTGCTCTTCTCTGCTTCTTAGTAACCATTGTTTCCTTCAATTATTATAAACAAACAGAAATATATTGTGATATTTTGGCATTGTGGGCTACCGATAATTATAGGTAAGAGCATATTGTGACAGTATGATGCTAAGATAACTGGTCAGGCAAGAAAATTAATTATGTAGCTTTTACCAAAGTAATATTAATGAGCATTATAGGAGTCTTGTCTGTGCTAGAAACCAAAGACTGTGTAAAATGTGATTTTGGAATCATGATTTTTTTTAATTTGTGTGAGATACTGTATGTATGTTTGAAGATTTCAGACCAATCTCTAAAGATTATTTTGAAAGTAAGTTTTTAAAATGCATAAAATTTGCCAAAGAAAACAATTTATTTTGTTTTTATGTCAAAACTATTAGGATTTTTATTTGAATCAAAATTTAGCTTAGTAGATTGTCATTCAATTAATTGAATGAATACCTCTCCTATAAGTGATGGGAGAACTCTTGGATTGACAAAGAGAATCTATACTACCCGGTGACTGACTGAACAAATTAAATCATATCCCTTAGTAGGGGGTTGACTTTTGACATACAGAGATATGGCAGGAAGTGAATTTTTATCAACAATTCAAAGCTAAGTTAAATATCCACAATTTAGAATTTTTATTTTTTTTTTTTTTTATTTTTTTTTTTTTATAATACATTTTTTTTTAATATATGAAATTTACTGTCAAATTGGTTTCCATACAACACCCAGTGCTCATCCCAAAAGGTGCCCTCCTCAATACCCATCACCCACCCTGTCCTCCCTCCCACCCTGCCCTCCCTCCCACCCCCCATCAACCCTCAGTTTGTTCTCAGTTTTTAACAGTCTCTAATGCTTTGGCTCTCTCCCACTCTAACCTCTTTTTTTTTTTTTTTTTTCCTTCCCCTCCCCCATGGGTTTCTGTTATGTTTCTCAGGATCCACATAAGAGTGAAACCATATGGTATCTGTCTTTCTCTGTATGGCTTATTTCACTTAGCATCACACTCTCCAGTTCCATCCATGTTGCTACAAAAGGCCATATTTCATTTTTTCTCATTGCCACGTAGTATTCCATTGTGTATATAAACCACAGTTTCTTTATCCATTCATCAGTTGATGGACATTTAGGCTCTTTCCATAATTTGGCTATTGTTGAGAGTGCCGCTATAAACATTGGGGTACAGGTGCCCCTATGCATCAGTACTCCTGTATCCCTTGGATAAATTCCTAGCAGTGCTATTGCTGGGTCATAGGGTAGGTCTATTTTTAATTTTCTGAGGAACCTCCACACTGCTTTCCAGAGCGGCTGCACCAATTTGCATTCCCACCAACAGTGCAAGAGGGTTCCTGTTTCTCCACATCCTCTCCAGCATCTATAGTCTCCTGATTTCTTCATTTTGGCCACTCTGACTGGTGTGAGGTGGTATCTGAGTGTGGTTTTGATTTGTATTTCCCTGATAAGGAGCGACGTTGAACATCTTTTCATGTGCCTGTTGGCCATCCGGATGTCTTCTTTAGAGAAGTGTCTATTCATGTTTTCTGCGCATTTCTTCACTGGGTTATTTGTTTTTCGGGTGTGGAGTTTGGTGAGCTCTTTATAGATTTTGGATACTAGCCCTTTGTCCGATGTGTCATTTGCAAATATCTTTTCCCATTCCGTTGGTTGCCTTTTAGTTTTGTTGGTTGTTTCCTTTGCTGTGCAGAAGCTTTTTATCTTCATAAGGTCCCAGTAATTCACTTTTGCTTTTAATTCCCTTGCCTTTGGGGATGTGCCGAGTAAGAGATTGCTACGGCTGAGGTCAGAGAGGTCTTTTCCTGCTTTCTCCTCTAAGGTTTTGATGGTTTCCTGTCTCACATTCAGGTCCTTTATCCATTTTGAGTTTATTTTTGTGAATGGTGTGAGAAAGTGGTCTAGTTTCAACCTTCTGCATGTTGCTGTCCAGTTCTCCCAGCACCATTTGTTAAAGAGACTGTCTTTTTTCCATTGGATGTTCTTTCCTGCTTTGTCAAAGATGAGTTGGCCATACGTTTGTGGGTCTAGTTCTGGGGTTTCTATTCTATTCCATTGGTCTATGTGTCTGTTTTTATGCCAATACCATGCTGTCTTGATGATGACAGCTTTGTAGTAGAGGCTAAAGTCTGGGATTGTGATGCCTCCTGCTTTGGTCTTCTTCTTCAAAATTACTTTGGCTATTCGGGGCCTTTTGTGGTTCCATATGAATTTTAGGATTGCTTGTTCTAGTTTCGAGAAGAATGCTGGTGCAATTTTGATTGGGATTGCATTGAATGTGTAGATAGCTTTGGGTAGTATTGACATTTTGACAATATTTATTCTTCCAATCCATGAGCAGGGAATGTCTTTCCATTTCTTTATATCTTCTTCAATTACCTGCATAAGCTTCCTATAGTTTTCAGCATACAGATCTTTTACATCTTTGGTTAGATTTATTCCTAGGTATTTTATGCTTCTTGGTGCAATTGTGAATGGGATCAGTTTCTTCATTTGTCTTTCTGTTGCTTCATTGTTAGTGTATAAGAATGCAACTGATTTCTGCACATTGATTTTGTATCCTGCAACTTTGCTGAATTCATGTATCAGTTCTAGCAGACTTTTGGTGGAGTCTATCGGATTTTCCATGTATAATATCATGTCATCTGCAAAAAGCGAAAGCTTGACTTCATCTTTGCCAATTTTGATGCCTTTGATTTCCTTTTGTTGTCTGATTGCTGATGCTAGAACTTCCAGCACTATATTAAACAGCAGCGGTGACAGTGGGCATCCCTGTCGTGTTCCTGATCTCAGGGAAAAAGCTCTCAGTTTTTCCCCGTTGAGGATGATGTTAGCTGTGGGCTTTTCATAAATGGCCTTTATGATCTTTAAGTATGTTCCTTCTATCCCGACTTTCTCAAGGGTTTTTATTAAGAAAGGGTGCTGGATTTTGTCAAAGGCCTTTTCTGCATCGATTGACAGGATCATATGGTTCTTCTCTTTTTTTTTGTTAATGTGATGTATCACGTTGATCGATTTGCGAATGTTGAACCAGCCCTGCATCCCAGGAATGAATCCCACTTGATCATGGTGAATAATTCTTTTTATATGCTGTTGAATTCGATTTGCTAGTATCTTATTAAGAATTTTTGCATCCATATTCATCAGGGATATTGGCCTGTAGTTCTCTTTTTTTACTGGGTCTCTGTCTGGTTTAGGAATCAAAGTAATACTGGCTTCATAGAATGAGTCTGGAAGTTTTCCTTCCCTTTCTATTTCTTGGAATAGCTTGAGAAGGATAGGTATTATCTCTGCTTTAAATGTCTGGTAGAACTCCCCTGGGAAGCCATCTGGTCCTGGACTCTTATTTGTTGGGAGATTTTTGATAACCGATTCAATTTCTTCGCTGGTTATGGGTCTGTTCAAGCTTTCTATTTCCTCCTGATTGAGTTTTGGAAGAGTGTGGGTGTTTAGAAATTTGTCCATTTCTTCCAGGTTGTCCAATTTGCTGGCATATAATTTTTCATAGTATTCCCTGATAATTGTTTGTATCTCTGAGGGATTGGTTGTAATCATTCCATTTTCATTCATGATTTTATCTATTTGGGTCATCTCCCTTTTCTTTTTGAGAAGCCTGGCTAGAGGTTTGTCAATTTTGTTTATTTTTTCAAAAAACCAACTCTAGGTTTCGTTGATCTGCTCTACAGTTTTTTTAGATTCTATATTGTTTATTTCTGCTCTGATCTTTATGATTTCTCTTCTTCTGCTGGGTTTAGGCTGCCTTTGCTGTTCTGCTTCTATTTCCTTTAGGTGTGCTGTTAGATTTTGTATTTGGGATTTTTCTTGTTTCTTGAGATAGGCCTGGATTGCAATGTATTTTCCTCTCAGGACTGCCTTCGCTGCATCCCAAAGCGTTTGGATTGTTGTATTTTCATTTTCGTTTGTTTCCATATATGTTTTAATTTCTTCTCTAATTGCCTGGTTGACCCACTCATTCGTTAGTAGGGTGTTCTTTAACCTCCATGCTTTTGGAGGTTTTCCAGACTTTTTCCTGTGGTTGATTTCAAGCTTCATAGCATTGTGGTCTGAAAGTATGCATGGTATAATTTCAATTCTTGTAAACTTATGAAGGGCTGTTTTGTGACCCAGTATATGATCTATCTTGGAGAATGTTCCATGTGCACTCGAGAAGAAAGTATATTCTGTTGCTTTGGGATGCAGAGTTCTAAATATATCTGTCAAGTCCATCTGATCCAATGTATCATTCAGGGCCCTTGTTTCTTTATTGACTGTGTGTCTAGATGATCTATCCATTTCTGTAAGTGGGGTGTTAAAGTCCCCTGCAATGACCACATTCTTATCAATAAGGTTGCTTATGTTTATGAGTAATTGTTTTATATATCTGGGGGCTCGGGTATTTGGCGCATAGACATTTATAATAGTTAGCTCTTCCTGGTGGATAGACCCTGTGATTATTATATAATGCCCTTCTTCATCTCTTGTTACAGCCTTTAATTTAAAGTCTAGTTTGTCTGATATAAGTATGGCTACTCCAGCTTTCTTTTGGCTTCCAGTAGCATGATAAATACTTCTCCATCCCCTCACTCTCAATCTAAAGGTGTCCTCAGATCTAAAATGAGTCTCTTGTAGACAGCAAATAGATGGGTCTTGTTTTTTTATCCATTCTGATACCCTATGTCTTTTAGTTGGCGCATTTAATCCATTTACATTCAGTGTTATTATAGAAAGATATGGGTTTAGAGTCATTGTGATGTCTGTATGTTTTATGCTTGTAGTGATGTCTCTGGTACTTTGTCTCACAGGATCCCCCTTAGGATCTCTTGTAGGGCTGGTTTCGTGGTGACAAATTCCTTCAGTTTTTGTTTGTTTGGGAAGACCTTTATCTCTCCTTCTATTCTAAATGACAGACTTGCTGGATAAAGGATTCTCGGCTGCATATTTTTTCTGTTTAGCACACTGTAGATATCGTGCCACGCCTTTCTGGCCTGCCAAGTTTCAAAGGAGAGATCAGTCACGAGTCTTATAGGTCTCCCTTTATATGTGAGGGCACGTTTATCCCTTGCTGCTTTCAGAATTTTCTCTTTATCCTTGTATTTTGCCAGTTTCACTATGATATGTCGTGCAGAAGATCTATTCAAGTTACGTCTGAAGGGAGTTCTCTGTGCCTCTTGGATTTCAATGCCTTTTTCCTTCCCCAGTTCAGGGAAGTTCTCAGCTATAATTTGTTCAAGTACCCCTTCAGCACCCTTCCCTCTCTCTTCCTCCTCTGGGATACCAATTATGCGTATATTATTTTTTTTTAGTGTATCACTTAGTTCTCTAATTTTCCCCTCATACTCCTGGATTTTTTTATCTCTCTTTCTTTCAGCTTCCTCTTTCTCCATAACTTTATCTTCTAGTTCACCTATTCTCTCCTCTGCCTCTTCAAGCCGAGCCATCGTGGATTCCATTTTGTTTTGCAATTCGTTTAAAGCGTTTTTCAACTCCTCGTGACTGTTCCTTAGTCCCTCGATCTTTGTGGCAAGAGATTCTCTGCTGTCCTGTATACTGTTTTCAAGCCCAGCGATTAATTTTATGACTATTATTCTAAATTCACTTTCTGTTATATTATTTAAATCCTTTTTGATCAGTTCATTAGCTGTTGTTATTTCCTGGAGATTCTTCTGAGGGGAATTCTTCCGTTTGGTCATTTTGGAGAGTCCCTGGCGTGGTGAGGACCTGCAGTGCACTTCCCCTGTGCTGTGGTGTATAACTGGAGTTAGTGGGCGGGGCCGCAGTCCGACCCGATGTCTGCCCCCAGCCCACTGCTGGGGCCACAGTCAGACTGGTGTGTGCCTTCTCTTCCCCTCTCCTAGGGGCGGGATTCACTGTGGGGTGGCGTGTCCCGTCTGGGCTACTTGCACACTGCCAGGCTTGTGTTGCTGGGGATCTGGCGTCTTAGCTGGGGTGGGTAGGCAAGGTGCACGGGGGCTGGAGGGGCAGGCTTAGCTCGCTTCTCCTTAGGTGATCCACTTCAGGAGGAGCCCTGTGGCAGCGGGAGGGAGTCAGATCCGCTGCCGGAGGTTTGGCTCCGCAGAAGCACAGAGTTGGGTGTTTGCGCGGAGCGAGCAAGTTCCCTGGCAGGAACTGGTTCCCTTTGGGATTTTGGCTGGGGGATGGGCGGGGGAGATGGCGCTGGCGCCTTTGTTCCCCGCCAAGCTGAGCTCTGCGGTCCGGGGGCTCGGCAGCTCTCCCTCCCTTTGTCCTCCAGCCTTCCCGCTTTCCGAGCAGAGCTGTTAACTTATGACCTCCCAGACGCTAAGTCGATCTTGCTGTCGGAACACAGTCTGTCCGGCCCCTCCGCTTTTGCCAGCCAGACTCGGGGGCTCTGCTTGGCCGGCGAGCCGCCCCTCCTCCCCGGCTCCCTCCCGCCAGTCCGTGGAGCGCGCACCGCCTCGCCGCCCTTCCTACCCTCTTCCGTGGGCCTCTAGTCTGGGCTTGACTCCGGAGATTCCCTTCTGCTAATCCTCTGGCGGTTTTCTGGGTTCTTTAGGCAGGTGTAGGTGGAATCTAAGTGATCGGCAGGACGCGCTGTGAGCCCCGCGTCCTCCTACGCCGCCATCTTCCGGAAACCCCCACAATTTAGAATTTTTAAAAATTCTTTTTGTCTTAGTGAAAAAAAAAATAGATACCAGGACAGATTTTCTGTATGTGTTTCAAGAATGATCTTCTTTTTCTTTAAAAAAAAAATTTTAAGTTCATTTATTTATTTTGAGAGAGAGGCAGAGAGAGCAAGCAGGGGAGAGAGGCAGAGAGAGGGAGAAAGAGAATCCCAAGCAGGCTCTGCACTGTCATGTGAACCCCAATGCAGGGCTTGAACTCACAAACCGTGAAATCATGACCTGAGCCAAAACCAAGAGTCAGATGCTTCACCAACTGAGCCACTCAGGTGCCCCAAGAATGATCTTCGTAATAGGGCACACAAGACACATCTTTTACTATACAAGGCAAGCCCCCCAAAAAAAGTCAGGTAAGGGAATTCTCTGTAGAAGTCTTGTGATATCTGCCACTCCCACATGCCTTTTTGAAGGATTTCGTGCATATAAATTGCCGTACACTTCACAATGTGACTTTGTCAATGCTCATTGCCTGGGCAGTCAAGAATACCCTGACAGATGAACAAAGAGATTCTAAATTACCCAGTGACAGATTGAACTAATTTAATAATCTCTCTTAAGGGCAGGTGTTAGATTTTGACCTACAGGTTTAACAGGAAGTGAATGGATGCTGATTCTAGAAAGAGAGAAAGGGAGAGGGCAGAATAGGTGTGGAGCCCTCAGAAACCATGGTAAGCAAAAGCCACAAAGTGGAGCAATAGAGAAGAAAGTGGTCCATGAAAGTGGCAGTAGACAAAACCAGAAACATAAGTAGTTGAATCACTGTCATGGAAATTTTTGGAGCTCGCTAAGCGCTGGGCACCTGCAGGTAAAGTGAGGTAGGATTACCAGGTGGCTACAATTGTAATGCAACCTGTACAGAATTATTTAGCTTCATTATGCATGAAGCTCTGCAGCCATTAAGACTCTGTATAGTTATTTCTTACTTCTCCGGATGGCTTTATACCAGTCCCCCACGAACTGAAATAACATCAATGTATCTGTTCCTCAAAACTCAGCTGACAGTTCTAACACAAATGGCAAAGAGGTTTTTGAGCAGTCATTTTTTGTTTCTAGAGAATATTTTAAAATAGATTCTTTTATTCCTGATTATGACAAGTCAGAATATTTTTTGTTTCAATTAATGTTTATTATAACTCTTTGTGAAAAAATTATTTTTTTTTAAATGAGATAATACCTGGGTATAGTACCTTGCCCAAATGTCCATGACAATTAAATGGAGAAGAAGGGTGCGTGCATGAAGATAAGTGCACATGATTATTTACAAAAATTAATAATATACTCCACAAGTAGTTCTACAAATTATTTTTATCAATAACATTTCATGGATTTCATTCCTTCCTTTCCTTCCTTCCACGTACGTACACATGTTTCTTCCTCAGTCTTCTTAACCGCTGAATAGTATTCCACATCACTGAGGCACTAGGATTTATCTAGCCATGTCTCTACTGATGGCATAGCTATTGTTTTCAGTTTCTCAGTCTTGGAAATATAAAAGGATATTGAGTGGAACTTTTCTTATTGCCTAAACACAAATCTGAAAACAAGGAAGAGCTATGTCACACTCTACAGAAAACTGCAAAATCCTGGGGCCAGGGTCCCTCTTAATATAATTCGCAAATCTTCTTGAGAGTGAATACTAAAAAGGAGGAGAAAGAACCTTTGGAATTTTGTGCTGTCAGCCTTCAAAAGAGAATGATAACGTTTCCTTTTCCTCAACATTCTCCCATACTGAATGAGAAAAAGTCCAAAAAAAATTACTCTGAATTTGACAATACCCAATGATCAGCATCCCATTCCTAGCTGTTTATGTTCAGATCCTCAAGCTCTGTCTGTACCAGTGTCTGTTTCCATTATTACCCATGGCATTGAGAATAGTTTGTCCTGATTAACTTATATATGTCAGTAGTGCCTGGATTTAGAGGATGTCAGTAGCCATCCAGGATAAGAAAGAAAACAACTGACAAAGACTGGTAATTACATGCCCAATAAAATAAAAATATTTTGTCTGGTTTTTTTTTGGTCATTCAAATCTCCAGCCTGTTTTCTTATCAGCAGAGAATACTGTAAGGAGATATAAAGAACAAATTATGCCTTTCCACATCTGAGTGACTCAGGCCATACTTACCTGCTCTGAGTCGGGGAGGAGATAAACTTAAAATTGGATTTGAAATACTGGCATTTAGTATGATAGTATAAGTCTTCATTTAGACCAACCCTCCCAGTGGTAACAATTATAATACAAAACCAAAACAAAGACACCTGTCTGAGTGTTTAAATGAGGTTGTTCAGTGGAGTCAGAAACTGAACAAGTAACCAAAATGGAGTTTCCCATTTTCTGACAGTTCTTCGCTACAAGCGGACCATGGAACAACACATCCCAAGTGTGGTAAATCTCTGCTGGAAATACCACTTACTGGTTATAGCAAAAGGAAAGGGATCCTGGACAACAATGGCCAAGTGTCAGAAAGTGAGGGGGATTCTCACAGGAGAGAAAAATGGGGAAGGAGATCCCATGATTCTGTGTATGACCACAGAAATCCACAGAATCCACAGAGACCACAGAAATCTCAGATTTATCTGTGAACCACACATGTATGGAATGGGCTCAAAGCACTGCAGCAAAAGCTTCAGTAATAGAGTGGAGACCCCAGACGATGAGACCGAATTAATAGCCCAACTGTAAAGGGACAAATTACTAGCTAAAACAAAAACATCAACATAAAGGAATAAAGAGGGTCCCAGAGTGAAAATAATGTTCAAAATTTTGTCAACCAAAATTGTCAACATTTAAAAAAATTTTGTAACCCATTCTAAATGGAAAAGAAATAAAAACCTGTCATGACAAAGATTTGGAAATAAGTATTCATAGCCACTTTATTTGTCATAGCAGACTTCGCTCAAAAATGAATAGTTTCCATAGAATGGAATTTTTAAAAAAACTGGCTATGCCAAGTGTTGGTAAGGATGTAGAGCAACTGGAAATCTCATATACTACTGGTGGGAATCTAAGATGTTACAACCGCTTTGGAAAATAGCTTGGCAGTTTCATAAAAATCAAAACTTATGCTCATACAACCCAGCCATTGTACTCTTAGGAAGTTATCCAAGAGAAATGAAAATATGTGTCTCCACAAATATCTGTTAAGTATATGTTCATGGCCACATCATTTGTAACAGCTCAAAAATGGAAATAACCCAAACCTATAACCATTAATAAATTTATTAACAAAATATTTCCACAGAATGAAATACTTCTAAAGAGAAATGAATTACCAACACATGGGACAATAAGAATTAATCCCAAAATAATTATCCTAAGTGAAATAAGCAAGGTGTAAAAAAAGATCACATATCACATGATTCCATTTACATAAAATCTAGAAAATGCCAACTGATCTAAGACTGAATTTCAAATGAGAACAAGGAAAATTTTGGGAGTGAGGAAATGTTACGTATCTTGACTGGAGTAATTTCACAAGTGTTTTCCATGTTTCACGATTTATTGAAGTGTGCATTTTAAATATATACTTTATATAAAATATAGCTGGACAAAATAGTACAAAAATTCAAATTCAAGACCAAATTTAAACTCAAATGGACTAGGAATCTCTGGACACGTCCTGGGTGTAATGTAGGGAACTTCTACTCAGGAAAGGAAATTCAGTGCAAGGTGGTTGGATGCAGTAGGCAGAGAAAAATAACACTGTTCAAAGTTTATAGCTTACAAAGTTCAGACTGCTCTGTGCTCTAAATGACCAAATACTGTATTGAAGACCTTTATTCAATTTATATCTTGATAAATACTGCCAGATAGTCCACCCAAGCAGTTGAACTAATTTTATAGTCCAATAAAAAAATGTTTGAGAGTTCTCATTTCCTTTTCTATGTCATCATTGACATTAAATAGTACCAATCTTTCTACTTAGTGAGATGACCAACAAAAATGTTAAAGTTAGTTAAGAAGCAGGGGCCAAAGGGCAAAATGTGGAGGGATCCAAAATCTGAAAGGTCAGGAAAAAAAAAAAAAACTTTCTAAAGAGTCAGTGGAAAGATTCTGAAATGCTACAAAAGGTCAAAGTGTCTGTTTTATTTAACAATAAAGTAAGTTGTTAATTGTTTACGTGAGAACAATTTCAGTTCATCATGATGAGAGCAGAAGTTGATCTTCATGGTTGGTGGGTTAAATGAAGGAAGAATGCAGAAATAGCATGAATAGTTTGTGAGGTTTTTTTTGTTTTTTTTGTTTTTTTTTTAGAATTTTGCTGTGAAGGGAGAAGACAATCATAGTATAAATGATTTTTTTTTGTTTATTTAAGTTTTTGAAGTTGTTTTACTTACGAAATAAAAGATAAGCATGTTACCCATGGGTCACCTGGGTGGCTCAGTCAATTAAGGCTCCAACTTCAGCTCAAGTCATAATCTCACAGTTCATGGGTTTGAGCCCCGTATCTGGCTGTGTGCTGACAGCTCAGAACCTGGAGCCTGCTTCAGATTCTGTGTCTCCTTCTCTCTCTCTTTGTACTCTGTCTGTCTGTCTGCCTCTCTCTCTGAAAAATAAATAAACATTAAAAAACAAAGATGAGCATGTTACAACATTAAGAATGTCATAGAAAGACCATTACTCTTAGAGGAAATTAGGGACATTCAATATGGTGAGAGGTGTGTGGAACATGTGTGGAGCTATTGTGGGGTTTGAGTTAGGGAGAATGTTTGAAATGTCACTCTTTTTTTAATGTTTATTTTTGAGAAAGAGGGAGACAGAATGTGACCAAGGAAGGGGCAAAGAGAGAGGAGGAAACACAGAATCGGAAGGCAGACCCCAGGCTCTGAGCTGTCAGCACAGAGCCCGACGTGGGGCTTGAACCCACAAACCCACGAGATCAAGACCTGAGCTGAAGTGGGACGCTTAACTGACTGAGCCACCCAGGTGCCCTGAAAAATCACTCTTGAGAAAGGGAGAAAAAACTATATGACTTGGCAAATATGGAAATTCACCTGGACTCTGCTAGAGTAGACAGATAGGATACTCCCAGTTCAGACACCTATGTAATGAAGTAAGCACAAGATTTCTCTACTTAAGCCTCTTTAAAGATACTTGTATGATTTATATAATACGTTTGAATCAACATTAAGAAATATAAAACATTGAAATGTAATGCAATGGCAAGTTTAGTACATCTGCTACTCAGAAGTGCTCAGGAAATATACTTTCTTGCTTTTCTATGATCAAACTAAACTTCCTCTTTAATGCAGCATGTTAGTTACTGGGGCGATTAAAAGAAACACATATTAACTTTCAAAATTAACGTATCAGAGTCTTTTGAATGTAAGTAATTGATTTTATTGGCTGTTTATTCAGATAATTCTTTTTTTTTCACTTTTTAAAAATGTTTATTTTTGAAAGAGAGACAGAGACAGAACACGAGTAGAGGAGGGTCAGAGAGAGAAGGAGACACAGAATCCAAAGCAGGCTCCAGGCTCTGAGCTGTCAGCACAGAGCTCAATGCGGTGTTTGAACCCACAAACCATGAGATTATGACCTGAGCTGAAATCGGACATTTAACCGACCGAGCCACCCAGATTCCCCCAGATAATTCTTATTTATGTTTTTTTACATCCTCCCCCCTTATCTTTTCTCCACCTGCTCACTCCTTTCCAAAAAGTTGTCTGGGTATGTGGATGACTTTTATGGCAGTTACAGGTATAGTTTGGTCGCCAAATTGATAACAGCTGGGGTGTGAGTGGACCTAACTGGTCTTTTGGATCATTGTTCTGGCACCTACCACTGAAGTCTTTGATCACTTTTTCTGTTGAAAACTCTACACACTGCTGAAGCCACATTTCTTTTGTTCTTCCTCTCTTCTTGGCATTCACTGAGGTACACATGAATTTTTGGATTCACCATAGATAACATTACTCATGAGGAGTCCTATCTTGAGTTGATCCAACTAGCACATTGCCTCTGGTATCCTTTCTCAGTGATGAGTGAGCACCCATGTGAATGCAGCCTCCTTCTACAGCCCTGCAGCCTCCCTAAGGCAAGATCAGAGGAAGAAGGCCACTAACCCACTGTTCTCAGGGTCCTCCACACGTACTTTAATGTTTCCTAGTTCTTATTGATACCAGGCAGGTCAGTAGGTACAATAGGTAAGGGATTGTTGAGGTCCTCAAATAAACTGATTAATAAGATTCAATATATTGTTTCTTTATGTCCATAGTCTATAAATTTAATATAACTGTAAATGTTATATAATAAAACATTAAGATAATGCTAGAATAATGAATTTTCAGTGCTTCACTTAAGAAGCAGGTGAAAATATTTAGTCCTGTAAAGATATTTAGAAACTGGCTTCTTTTATGGCTCACTCTAGATTCCCCTTCCTCTACCTTCTGTTATTTCTAGTGTCTCACAGTTTGGGGCTCAGTATACAAATTTGCCATCATATGTTTATTCTCAGCCTATACTTTTAATCAGAGTCTCAGTACTGTCTTGCTCATGAGGCTGTCCCCTCTAATTGTATTCAAAATGCTGTCTGCTCTAATTGTTAGCGCAAGAATGGTTGTGTAATATTTCAGTTCCTGTTTCTTGATCTCTCTAATTTGAGAACTCTTCTTCCATATTTGAACACATGATCTTCAAATACAAATATTTTGTATTCTTTGATGATTTCAAATGACTAGGCTAGATATAGTTCTTGACTGGGTCCAAACTCACAGTCAAGTTTCCCATTATTTGAATGCTGGGTGAAGTGACATTCGCTGTGCAGTGCCTTTCCATCTATCCATTTCATGCTGTCCTCAATATTTGTCATCACATTTATCTGCTGGGCAACCCCTGCTTGCTATTTGTGTTAATGTTTAGGTAAGGCATGGCTCTAAGTTACCTACTGGGGGGCTGCTCACATCTTGTTCCGACTAGGTGACAGCAAGATCTTGTACATGTGACCTGGGACCCTATAACTAGCCTAAGGAAAGGAAAGACTAACAAAGAGCATAAGTACATTTCCAGTGGCCAGACCTAAGCAGTGTGGTGTCCAACAGTGGTACTCATTTGTGGCAGCTGTGGGTTATTTCCAAATCCTGATTTTTAGTTTTACATTCTCTGTAATCTTACCCTGTGAAACGAACATTACATTCTGTTGGACAAAATCCTTTGCATGTATACAAAATTTCTTTGATGCAACATATGGTATGCATTTTTAGTTAAATAAACAATTACTATTTATTTTATCTATAATCTAGGTTGACTGAGTAGGGAATCAGCCATTTTTGGTGGAAAAAACTTTTTGCTCCAATGTCAGTATCTGAAGGTCTTTTAGATGAGAGGCTAATACAGTTCCTTTGTGTCTGCATGTTTTAAGGCTGATAGCATTCTGGGAACCACGAGCAGGAGGGGGTTTAAGTATCTAGACATTTCAGTATGGCATGTTCTCCCTGCCCTTATCTTTCATAGTGTTCATGAGTCCAATCTCTATTTGATTGTCTCCAGATATTAAACCTTCAGTATTGGTCTCTCCAGATGTTTAAGTTTCAGTTATTTTCAAGGAAAGAGAGGGCTAGTCACCATAATCAGTAGGATGAATGTGACACCTTATCAAACCAACCCATTAATTCTCCAGTTTTCAGCATGAACTTGTTTGCACCTGGTGTTTTCAGTTGTTTAGAGCAATGGCTCTCCAACTTTGATGTGCATCAAAAACACCTGCAGGGCCTGTTTAGAAATGGATTGGTGGGCCTCTTCCTCAAAGATTCTGGTTGTGTAGGTCTGGAGGTGGGATCCAAGAAATTTTGTTATGCTCCTTGTTGAAGATGGTGCTGCTGAGCTAGGGACACGCTTTCAGTTTTCAGCTTTCTCCAATCTGCAAAGTTAACCACTGTGCTTCCTCTTCCAGGTTTTAAAATTGTCTTCTCTTTCTTCCTCCCCTGATGTTTTTATCCAACAAATTTAGCCTTTGAAAACTTTGTTGTCATGTTAGTGTGGTTTGGGGAGACCAGGATTGAAATATGTGTCAAATCAGCCACATCTAACTTGGTGTCTGATGGGTTCACTGGGCAACTCCTGTTTCTCTGATATTTATCCTCATGTCATTAATAACATAATACTAATAACAATGTTATTAGAATGATTATGATATTAGTACAGATATTTCACTAAGTACAGATGATTGCACTAAGTAAATATTTTTATATTTTTAAAAGTTTTTAAGATTTGAGTATAGTTGACAAGTTTATATATATAACATATATAAACATATATATATATATATCTGTATATATATGTTTATTAATGTGTATTTACTTTTGAGAGAGAGAGAGAGAGCAGGGGAGAGGCATAGAGAGAGGGAGACAGAGGATCTACTGTCAGCACAAACCCCGATGTAGGGCTTGAACTCACGAACCATGAGATCATGACCTGAACTAAAGTGCAGTTTTAGTATATTGAATCAATTAAGATTTCCCAGTTATATTTACATTATACATTTATAAGAAACATAATTAAACATAATGAAAACAAAGAAGTGGGTTTTGGCCCTTAAATGTTTAATATTGTTAGAATGAAAGAGAACAAATGTATTTTGGAGTACAATAGTCTTTCCCCGTTGTTCTAGAGGTTACCCTTTTTAGTACTTTCCTAGAACTTTACTAGACTTTACTAGTAATTTTTAAAAATTAAAAAAAATTATAATGTAAAAAATAAACTTCAGAGAGCCGCAAATTATTTATTTTGAAAGATACATATTCTTTAAAGTTAATGGTTGTTTTGAGCTATTTAGTGGAATCAATAATATCTGTACTAAAATATTCATAAAATTCAGAGACTTAACACAATATTGCCCTTGTGTAATTATTCTATAAACATATAATTCAAACATTTAAAATGTACAATTCAGTGAATTTTAGTATATTCATAGTCATGCAACCATCATCACAATACATTTAGAACATTCTTATCACTCAACAATGAAGTCTCGTATCCATTAGTAATCACCCTTCATTTTCCCCAATACCTCCAGCACTAGGCCACTGCTAATCTACCTTCTGTTTCAATATATTTCCATATGATATTACATGTGTCTGTTGTGTTTGAGTGTGTCCTTAGGCTTGAACTTCCCCATATTCTTTTCTAAATAAAGTCAATTCCTTTGGGTGAGCTTCAGTGCATTCTGTTCCTATGGCATCTTTCCCCTTATGCAAAATTTCTGATTCACTGTCCTAAAGCTAGGGGCAGAACTTTGACCATTTCCCTTGGGGTGATATCCCTGAATCATGGACAGTTTGCTGAGTGGGAACAATATCTTCTGGTCTCCTCTGTGGAACCTCTGCATTATGAGAAATTGGGGTGAGGACTATTAAGGCTCCAGGTTTTTGGCCTCTGGTGCCTGGAGTAGAGTCTCTGCCCTATGAATGGGTGCCAGGTAGAAGAATGGAGCTTAAGACATTTTGGCCAAACTCGCCTGGAATTTAACCTCTGGAAAACAGAGCACAGGGAGGTGAAATGCTACCAATCTGCTTTTCCTGGTGAGATTTCCTGGTGAGATTGCCAGTGCGCTGAGGAAAGGAGCCCTGTCTTCTTGTCCACATCTCCTAAAGTGGTGATTCTGTCATGCTGAGCTGGCGGAGCAGAGGGAACAGACCATTCATTGCTCAAGTCTAACAGACTAGCTGTTTTCTTACCAAGATTTAGCAAATTTTCATGACTGAATATTTCTTTGTTTGCTTTATTCTCTTGCAACAATTTTCAGAGACTTTGAATGGTTGGTTTTGTTTGATTTGTAATTAATATTCACGAGGTAATGATTTTTTTTTTTATCATGAGAAGCGGGTCTGTGAATCTAAACATTCTGCCATTCTGAAGTAAATATTCCGAGAGATATTTTTTTAAGTGTTGAAACTAGAAAATACTATATTTCATATGCTTTGGCTTGCCTCAGATAATTGGAATGGCATCATCCTTCATTTATATTTCTTCCATGTATGCTTGGAAATATAGTAAGTTTAATGCCCAAACATAAAAATATTTCTTGTTCTCATGGTATATTTAATATGGTTAAATTATCCTTTTATGATGTAGATTAACTTTCTATTTCCAGTTTGACAGTGTTACTGAAAGTCTTGTTTCAGACATGCGTCAAATCTGTGGAGGACCAGTTTGTATGAAAGAAAACATTTTCTGGTATTAATTCCAAGAATATATGTACTTTCTACAGTTTAGATTTTCTTGCATGTCTCAGTTTAACAGCACTATTGTATGAAAGAGTTTTAGAGGCATACCAAATTATTTTTATGTATCACATCATTCTAATTCTGAGGAAATGAAGCTACATTTTCTGACAGTAAATTCCCACAAGAATGTAACTCAGGAACTTCTAGGATAAATGGTCATTGCTGCATTTCTTTTTCTATAATGTGGAGATAGTTGTTCAGTGTTGTTTTGAGGATTAAATTAATACATGCAAAATGCTTAAAAGCAGTGCCTGGCACATAGTATGCACTCAGTAAATGTCAGTTGTTGCTGTGATTGTTGTTATTGTTATTCTTGTGAGCTAGTATAGGTTGACAATGAAACACAGGTTTTCCTGTCAAAGATTTTTGTCAGAATGACTTTTCATTTTAAGATCTGAGGAGAGCTTCGCTTTTTTTCACTCTAAACATGAGTAAAGTTTCTGAGAGTAGAAATATAAAATTAGTATTGGCTCATATTCAGACCACCACAAAGAATAAATTTTGATACACTCACCCTCTGATTTAAAAGCTCACTTAAATTCAAAAGAATGTTGTAATTTCTTTGATTCCAGTTCACATCAGGAAGCCATCTTTTAAGATTTGCTATTGCTTAACTTTGGAGCTGAATAGAACTTCTTTTTGAATCCGACTTCATCCAAGTCTCTAATCTGTTTTCTATACCGATCTCTTTGAGATTAAACAAGTTTAATGAAAAGCATTATTTGTTTGAGTTTATAGAATAGGCTGAAATTTAAGAATCACAAAAGCACCTCTTTTGTACTCAGCATCTGAGACAAATTTTCAGAAAAAGAACTCATGAGCACAAAGAGATAACACAGGTATCAAATATGATAATAAAGTTTGTTTATACTCAACTTTGATATTGAATTTCCAACAGTTTAACTTATACAGAATATAATATTGGTGTTTTTGTTTCCAAAGAAATTACTTGCTATGAAATCAAGGTAATTGGTTCATATCATGAGTCGTATAATGTTGAAATTACTGTTTACATATGTGACATTAATTGAAATCTTTATAGTCTTTCTTCAGGTAGTTCAGTGTTCTTTTGGAAAAAAGAAATCTTCTATCATAATAGAATATAAAAAATCATTATTCATTTAAAGCATTCTGATTTATTTTTTATAACTTTACAATATACTATGAAGACTCTTCCTGGCCTTATTATTTAAAGTTCTTCCCTCTTTTCTACTTTCCTTGCCCATTCTTTCCTCCCTTTCTGCATTGAGTACAGAAATGTTTGGATGCAAAAAAATTCCTTCAACCCTTTCTCTTTTTTTTCCTTGTTTTTATTTTCCACACTTTTTGTATCAGGTTCTATGGAATCAAAGCAGATTTTCACTAGCCCTTTAAGAAGTTATCATTTAAAAATAATTCTTTTTTGCATGAAATTTTAATTTTTTTATTTGAGTATAGTTGAAACACAATGTTACTTTTTTTTCAGATGTACAAATTAGTGTTTGATAAGTTTGTATATTATGCTCTACTCACCACAAGTATAGCTACCATCTGTCCCATTACATCACCATTACAATACCACTGACTGTATTTTTCTTTAAAACCTAACTCTTTACCAAGTCATTTCCATTCCTTGTAGAGTAGTGAAAACGATTGTTCTTATGGACCACCATCTAGTCACTCAAGCATTTTGGCTTTTAGGTGTTAGGTTGTTTTCAGGGGCCAGTTATTCCATATATATGGTGTACTTTCTATTGTTTTACAACTAAAAAGAATATATATTGACCCCAAAAATTTTTGTCCAAAAAAAACCCTGCCCATGTTATAGGTTTTGATATTTCAGAGGAATTAGCTTTAATTTAATTTTTAGTCCTTAAAAAAAAACCTTTTGACCCCTTTCACCCATTTCTCTTACCCTTTATCCTCACCTCTGGTAGCCACCAATCTGTTCTTTATATTTCTGAAATTGTTTTTGTTTGTTTGTTTGTTTAGATTCCATTATAAAAGAGATCACCTGGTATTTGCCTTTCTCTTTTGTGGTCTTTGTCTTTTGTAATCCCATTTTAAATAATAGGCCTTTTTACTAATTTGTGAACTGGTTGTTACTGTTCTTAGAGATAAGGAGCTTGCAACAAATGTAAATTAATTATTTCCCTAATATATTAGAGATAGAGATTTTCCAGGAAGAACTCAGTATGTTTATTTCCATTCTGAAATAAACTGTCAATCACCTCACAGACTAGTTAAGTCTGCTGGAACTGGTCTGTAACCTGATTTTGAGTGGCATTGCTATAAAGGGTTTTAAGATTTCCTTTATACTCATGTAATGGAGAAAAACTTTTTATTAGCACTATCTGTAGAAAGAAACAATAAATTTACTCATTTTCCCCTAAGAATGAAGAATGGTTACTTATGAGAAGTAAGGAACATCCAAATTTCACATGTATGCATCAAAAATTGGTTTATTAATCCTATTATATTCTTGGACATACTTGGCATTCTCAAAATGATAAAATATGTTGATTTTGTCAGCTATAAATGTTTTTATTATAAACTATGATTCTCTTTCAAAGAAGTAAACATAGCTTTGGGGCTTAGAAATTATATCAGTCAGGGAACAGCCAGGAAAATAGAAATATGCCACCTGTTTCAAACAAAGAAGACATGAAACAGGGAATTGGTGACAGGTATTAGAAGGACTGGTGTAGCAAAAAGGAGAGGTGCTGGCAGAACAGAAATGGATAAGTGTGTTACCCTCATTTCAGAAAGCTACTTACACCAGTGGACTAGAATCCTTGAACCAGCACGTATGCACCTATACTGGCTGGTGGAGGGTAGCTGCACAAAGACTGAAACTGCCAGAGAGATACCATAGCTAAGAGAACTAAAACCAAGGGAAACAAAGGCAAAAATGAACTATTGGGATCTCATCAAAATAAAAAGCTTCAGCACAGCTAAGGAAACAATCAACAAAACTAAAAGGCACCTAAAAGTATGGGAGAAGATATTTGCAAATGACAATTGGATAAAGGGTTAGGAGCCAAAATATGTAAAGAACTTATCAAACTCGACACCCAAAAGCAAATGATCCATGTAAAAAATGGTCAGAAGACATGAATAGACACTTTCCCAAAAAAGACATCCAGATGGCTAACAGGCACATGAAAAGATGCTCAACATCACTTATCATCAGGGAAATATAAATCAAAACCCCAATGAGATACCACCTCACGCCTGTCAGAATGGCTAAAATGAACAACTCAGGGAACAACAAATGTTGGTGAGAATGGAGAAAAAGGGGAATGTTTTTGTGCTTTTGGTTGAACACAAACTGGGGCAGCTACTCTGGAAGATATTATGGAGGTTCCTCAATAAATTAAAAATAGAACTACCCTGAGTCCCGGCAATTGCGCTACTAGGTATTTATCCAGAGGATACAAAAATGCTGACTCAGAGGGGCACATGCACCCCAATGTTTATTGCAGCACTTTCAACAATAGCCAAAGTATGGAAAGAGCCCAAAAGAGTGAAATCTTTCCATTTGCAACAACATGCATGGAACTAGAGTGTATTATGCTATGTAAAACAAATCAGTCAGGGAAAGACAAATATCATGATTTCACTCATGTGGAATTTAAGGAACACAACAGATGAACATAGGGGAAAGGAAGGAAAAATAAGATAAAAATAGAGAGGGAAGCAAACCATAAGAAACTCTTAAATGCAGAGAATAAACTTGGAGTTGCTGGAGGGGAGATGGTTTGGAGGATGTGCTAAATGGTTGATGGGCATTAAGAAGGGCACTTGTTGGGAAAAGAAAAAGAAAGAGCTGAAGCAAGTACCGAAGAAGTTCAGCTACTAGTGGGACTGATGGAGTTCCCAGTCACCTCGTCTTATCCATGCATC
This sequence comes from Panthera leo, assembly GCF_018350215.1. Classification (NCBI taxonomy): domain Eukaryota; kingdom Metazoa; phylum Chordata; class Mammalia; order Carnivora; family Felidae; genus Panthera; species Panthera leo. The sequence goes on from NC_056684.1 coordinate 94,273,421, forward strand.
ATCAGCACCTACGAGCATCTACTGTTGTCTGAACCAAAGGTTCTCAGTTCTTCTAAACTTCAAAATTACCTGCTAGGGGGCACCTGAGTAGCTCAGTCAGTTGAGTGTTCAACTCTTGATTTTGGCTCTGGTCATGATCCCAGTGTTGTGGGATCAAGCCCCTTGTCAGGCTCTGCGCTGAGCAGGGGTCTGCTTGGAATTCTGTCTCTCCCTCTCTTCCTGCCTCCTCCTCAAAATAAATAAATAAACTTAAAAAACATTAACTGCCAGGGCCTTACACTGACAGAGTATGACAGAAAGCAAGTGAAGGGAATCTGGGAAATGTAGCATGTGGACTCCCAACTCTCATAGTTCAGAGTAGAATATAAAAGGATGGATGTAGAACAGAGGTGGAACAGGTATATAACCAGCTCAGTTATCCTCATTGTCTACATTCATCCATACATATACTTTTAAATTTAACTGTATAATATATATATCCACTCTTATATTTAAACTTTATATATATATAATAAGAATAATAGTGTCCCATTCTACCTCACAGGTTACAAATTATTCTTGATAAAAAAAATATTCTTTCACCTTTCCAAAAAGGATATACACTAAAATCCATCATTAATTTTATCCATCTCTTGATAATATTATTTTCTCTTAAAGCTCAGTCACCATTTTACCAGGATATTCACTACCATACATAATAATTAGGCTGGGTAGTAAAACTTAACCACCATCCTAACTTTTTACATGAAATAAAGCAAAGAATATGGAAAGGAAGAAAAAGGGAAAAGAAAGGTAAAGGAAAAGAGAAGGAAGGAAGGGAAAAGAAAAAAGGAAGCAAAGGAAAAGGGTTATATGACACATAACAACAAAGAAATTAGATATGCAAAGTAGTTAAAAACATTATGTCCTTATGTAACTGGTCATAGACCCTGGTATTTATTGACTTGCTTAGTGTGCCATTCTGGATATAGAATTAGAGTTACCCCTGAGAATCCCTTGAATTCCCCACACATCTTTGCAATTCAATTTTCCCTATATAGTGTTTATTAGTCACCCAGTTCAGTATAGTATCCCCATACTTTGCCTGTTAGTTTCAGCGTCAAAGCATCTCAAATAGCCAGATGGCATCTCAACTTAAAATTCAAGGTAACCATTAAATTGTCCCCTGGTGGAAATATGCCTCCCTTAGGAACTGAAACATTAAAGCAGTAGAGCTTAGGAATGGCAAATGGAAATTCTGTAGGATGAAATGCAAAAATTCTGCAAATGGCTTGTTATTATAATAGTTAAAGGAGAGACTATAACTTTCTCTCTTGATTCATGTGTGTGTGTGTGTACAACATTATATTTTGTTTGACAATTCAGAACAAATACTACATCTTATAAGACTGCATCCCAACTTCACAGGTCCTTGCCTTCCAACTGGAACTTTAACCAAGCCTTCAATAACTCATTTTATGATTTTATAAAGCACTGCTTCTAAGTGCTGGGATACATAGTAAGACCAGTGAATTCAATGACTGTGGTTCCTTGAATGGATGCAATGTGTGGAATGGTGATGATAAATATGGATTTGTTTAAATCCATGGAGAGGGACACTTATAGAAGCTTTATAAGTAAAAGGGACAATCCATATACAAAATATATTTCTGTCACTCTCTTTACAATGAAAGGGACAGTGTAACCAAGCAGCCACTGAGTAACTGACTGGTATACCCAGGAAATAGTGCCATAGCAGAGTCTTAGCATTGCCCTTTGATGTTGGCTAGTTGGCACTCAACAAATGTAGTAACCAGACCAATATGGGATAGGGGAGTAAAGGGCTCTGCCTTCACTAAGGCATTTAAAAATGCGTGGTTGAAGAGGGACAGTGTCCTTGAGAAGCTCTGAAATGGCTATCTTTTTAGACAGGGGAAGAAAATGGGAGATATCGTGATTGAAATTATGGATCCTGAAGTGGCAGAAGACAAAGTGGGGGTTGGAGGTAAATCCTGATAGGTATGAACACTGCCTTTTAAATCAGCTGCCTCAGATGAAGTAATTCCAGGATGTGGTTCATCATTTCCATAATGGGCTCAATGAAGAATGCAAACTGGTGTCTGTCTTCCCTGGCACTGTGATGTTGCTAATCCTCCCATCGGGATTGACAATTTTATTTCTTCACACACTTAAAGTTGGATTGGTATTGTGTCTCTTTTTGATAAATATAATAAGGAAAAATTGGTCTTATGTTCGTTCTACATCCTAGAACTTAAAGAAGACTTTTGGCTTCTGCTCTCACTCTCCTGGGATACTGAGACCACCATGCTAACCTCATCTAGAATGAGAGAACACATGGAGAAGAACCTCGTTTCCCTAACTGGCAGTCAATATCAACTTGCAGAAATGTGAATGAGGCCATTCGGACCCTCTACTTCAAGGTGAGCATGAAATGCTTGCAGCTACATGAGTGATTCCTATCAAGACCAGCAAAAGAACTACCTAAACTGCCATCCTGTTAAATCATCTGAAATAATAAATTATAGTAATATTAAATTACTAATTTGGGGGATTGTTTGTTATATAGCAAAAGATTACTGAATCTCAGAGTCTTCAGTCAAGGAAAATCTGTTCTCAGAACAGGGAAAAAAGCTCATGTTTGCTAGCAAGAGAGTCATAGGAGGGATTAGCATTCCAAGACACTCAGACACCAGAATCCACCCAAATATTTACATTTCTTTTCTCAGAGTTCCACTGTTTTCTAGCCATTGCATTAATTTTCACCAAAACACCTAGAAAGAATGTGCATTACACAAGTGTTTTAATTCTAAAACCTTTAAAATTTATTTCGCTGTTTCATTTTCCAGCTGTATAGTTCCTCATCTACAGAAGGTAAGAGATTAGAAGCTATTTGATTTTCTAACTGTGCCTTGAGCTGGAAGTTAAAGCCTGCAGTTGATCCTTCTTTCTGTAAGCTTACAGTGCAAGTAAAAAAACAGCCAGCCCACCTCATAATGTTAGTCATTATATTTATCTGATGGTCATGTTAAACAGATGCTTGGTCTTCCAAAGCATTGCATTTGGTAACACTCAGATATCAGAAATCTACTAACACCTCTAGGTTAGGATGCAGGAACTTAAAATAAGCTGTGTCACAGCCAGAGTCACTGGCACTGAAAGTGCTGGAGCTGCTAAAGATGTGCAACCACTGAGGTCACACTTCATCCTTACTCTCATTGTGTGTCCATACTAAACCAAGTCCAGAAGCAAATGTGTCTTCCTTCTCCCAACCTCTCTTCACCCACAAGTCCTTCCCATTGGTATTAGATAATAGGGAGCCACCTGTAGGGAGTCTGGGACAGGTAGTTCATAGGCTTCTAGCTTACAAAGTAGGAGAACAGAATATAGAAGTAGTCTGTGAGATAGCAAATAATTGGAAGGAAAATATTTTCCACTGAAGAGATTTCCTTGAGTTTCAACAAAATGACTCTTCTTTAACTGTCAAAGTCATCCTGGGCAAAAGTAACCTCTTTGGAATTAGGTTTTATCATTCATTTCTTACTAAGGGAATTGTACTAGGAATGACTTCCAGTTTCCCTTTATCTTCTAAAAATGGCTGCTGATAAATATTGATATATCAGCTTAACTTTCTCAGTCTAGTTAGCACTGTCAATAGAAGGGGAATGCAAGCCACGATGGAAGTAATTTAAAGTTTGATTTAAAGTTTTCTAGTGGCCACATTAAAAATAGTAAAAATAAATGGATGAAAGGAATTTTAATAATATGTTTTACTTCTGTATGTCTAAAATATTATGTCAACATATAATCAATATAAATATGATTAATGAAAGAGTTAACATACCATGATATTGTAAGATTTCACAATCCAGATGTATTTTAGACTTACAGGGAATGTCATTTTGGAGTAGCTATGTTTCAGATGCTCAATAGCCACCACGTAAAGTGGCTACCACATTGAACAGTGTATATGTAAATAATAGTTTTTTTTTTTCTAGACAGATGGAGTAATATACTTTTTTCCATTTTCTCTTATTCTTTATTTCTAGTGCCTACAGGGTATTTTTTATTTGTAAAAATAAAAACTATAAAAATAATAATAGCAAGTAGCTGATGAAATAATAAAAATACCAAACTGTAAAATTATGCTTCCTCAGAAGCATAATTAGAAATATTAACTAGTTGGGGTACCTGGGTGGCTCAGTCGGTTAAGTATCTGACTTCGACTCAGGTCATGATCTCACACTCCGTGAGTTCAAGCCCCATGTTGGGCTCTGTGCAGTGACAGCTCAGAGCCTGGAATCTGCTTCAGATTCTGTGTTTCCCCCTCTCTCTGCCCCTCCCCTGCTCATGCTCTCTCTCTGTCTCAAAAAGAAATAAAAACATCAAAAAAAAAAAAGAAATATCAACTACTTAAAAACACAATAAGGATTTTCATATATTAAGGATATGAAATAGAAATCAGAGCTTTCAGAGTTTAAAATGACGTATATAGCAAGAATAGAAAAAGAAAGTATAAGCTTTGAGGTTGGGTGTTTGAATCTTAAGTTCAACACTTCTAGCTCTGTTACCTTTGAAAATCTAACTTTTCTTCCACTGAGATTCTTCATCTGTAATATGGAAATAAAAGTGCCAATTTTAACAAGGTAGTTATAAGGATGAATGCAATCATTCTTCCCAGGAGTTCATATTAAAACGTTTTTTGAAAGAATTGAACTTTGAATTAGTAACAGAGAGTAATATATACAAGGAAAAAGTAAAAACTCATTTTGGCATACTTGATAGATCAGATAAAATACTAGGATAGAGAGTTAAATATGTGACCTGATAGAAAAATTATTGCCATAAACTATCATCTATCATATATATCATATATATATGATAGTTTATGGTATGTGTATATATATATATATATATATATATATATATATATATATATATATATAGCTTATATATACCATATGTATATATATATATATATGATACATATGACAGTTTATATAGTTTATATGTATTATATACATTATATATAGTATGGTATATATGATAGCTTATATAGTTTATATGTATTATAGTTTTTCTATAAGGTCACATATTTAATTATCATAGTATATATGATATATAACCATATATATGATATATATTATATAACCATATGATAGCTATGATATATATGATATATGATATATAACCATGTGATATATATATGATATATGCATGATATATGTCATCTGGTTATATATGATATATAACCATAATATATATGATATTTATGATATGATATATATATGATATATATGACATATAACCATATATATGTAGATGTATAATAATGGATACCTAGAGTAGCAATTTATATATACGTGCACACATATACTCATACATATATATTTACATATATGCATACATTTATGTATATATCACACACACATATACATGTAGACATATGGCTACCTTATAAGATAGTGCAGGTATAAGCAGTCTAATTTAGAATCCTGACTTTGTCCACTTTACTTGCTCTGTGCCCTTGGGCATGTTATCTAACATATGTAGTTTAGTTTACTCACCAGTAAGAAAAACAAATTAATACCTAATAATATCTACTCCATACAGTTGTCATGAGAACTAATGAATTATGATATTTAAATAGCTTAGAATGTTGCCTGGCATATGTATGTGTATATGTATATATATATGTGTGTGTGTGTGTGTGTGTGTGTGTGTGTATGTATATCTATGTGAATATATGTGTGTGTGTGTGTGTATATATGTGTGTGTATATATAAAAGTGTATGAGTATATGAGTCAAGGATATAATGATTTAAGTGTAAAATATACATATATATATATATATATATATATATATATATATATATATGTATGTATGTATATATGAGATATGAGTTTGGCATTGTTAGTTAACAGTTTCCAGCAAGGAAGTGGTACATACCTGTGTTTAAGACGATCTCTTTGGGGCACCTGGGTGGCCCAGTTGGTTAAGCATCCCACTTTTGGTTTCAGCTCAGGTCATAATATAAAGGTTCATGAGATTAAGCCCTGCTTCTGGCTCTGTGCTGACAGTGCAGAGCCTGCTTGGGATTCTCTCTTTCTCTCTCTCTGCCCCTCCCCCACTCATGCATGCTCGCTCTCTCTCAAAAAATTAAAAGTGATCTCTTAAGCTATTTTTTGGAGAAAATTTGGAAGAAAATTGCAATATTTGGATTGATACATCATGGCATAAACTACAATTGAGGCCGCAGGGATGTAGATAAATGGACAGATTTAAAAACTATTGGTTGGAGTTAACTGAACTTGCTTGGTGATTGATTATATACACATATATCACAAGATTGATACTCAGTTTTTCACTTGAACAAAAAGTGAGGAGGAGAAGGGGTAGCATTATAATTAATTTCATTTTGAGAAAATGTTTGAGATTTCTGTGGATTGTTAAGTGGAGTTGTTCTGAGAGATACACTTTTAATTCTCTGGCATATTGTAGATGTTTGAAGCCTTGAAAATAAATGAAATGGCTCTAGAAGGGCAAATAAGGAACTTAGAGGAACCAGGAACCCCATAAAATCGTATAACATTATCTCTGTACTGTATGGTTTACAAAGAATCTTTATATACTTTATCGTATTGAATTCTTCCAGCTACCTTGTAAGCAAAGCACACTTCTCATTGTTCAAATGATACAAATGAGATTTAAGGCGTAAGCTATTTGCCAGTGGCAGTTCCAAAATTTCTACAGAGGAGTGAAGTAAAAGGAGCACTCTGGCTTGGAGATGAAGATGGAAGCTGGGTATTATTAGGAAAATAAAAGTATATGAGTCAAGGATATAATGATTTAAGTGTAAAATATCGGGCATGATAGAGATTGTACATGATGTAATATCCCTAGCCCATCTCCCTTCGTACAGCTCGTGGTTATTTTGGAAGACTCTAATATAGATAAGTTATAAACTGAGAGAATATTTGCTTTTAAAAAAGCTATATGATTTCATGACATACTTATTTCAATAATCATTAGCATTCATGCTCCAAGCAATGTATAAACATTTTCAAGAAGGTTAAAATAGCAGTATAATGAATCACTCTTTATGGTGATGGGGAGACAGCTGAGATATATAACCCAATTATGAATTGTGATCACATATTTATACTAATTTAAAAAAATAAAATGAGATCTGAACAGAACATACAAAACTTGTTAAGGGTAAGTTTACCCCCATTTTAAGAAAACCTCAAGTCTAAAAACCAACTTACATCTTACAAAGGAAGTTACAAAAGAGTCATTTTGAATTATAACATATCACTGATCTCTTAACTAACCACCAGTGGGAGATATAATCCCAGAGCATCAAGATTGAGGGGAAAAGGAGAAATGGAGTAGAGAAGAATGAAAAATACAAGGTGATATATTCCTAAACTGGCCAAGCTTCACAGGAACATGCAGCTGCTTTTTCCAGGCAGGTCATGTGGAATCACCACACTATAGAACAGTCCATTAAGGAGAGGAAGGAAGAGAAATATATCTGTCAGTTACTTCTTGTTTCCATATTTCATCCCCCAAGAGGCATTCATCTTGTTCCCCCAACTCCATTTGCAACGTGTGTTCCCTGGTACCTGTGGGCACCTATTATAGAAGCCAGATTTCATGTCCCACATTGGGACAATTCAACATAACCCAGAAGTAGTAAAAGAGGCCATTATCTACTCTGAGTTCAGTATGGCTAGACTTCCAGCAGATACCCAGCCCTTACTTGAAGTATGGCTAAGAGCCAGCAGTGACAGGAAATAAGGGATGGACAGTAACCAGGAGGTCTCCAAGAAGGTGTCATGACCCAGAGAGCAGATTGAGCAAATCTGGAGACACTCAACAGGGTTTGATACATGAAATTCAATAGAAATTCATGTAAATAATTACAGAGGTAGCGATTGGACAAACATCTTGCTCACTTGTATCACATGAAATGGTGGATTCCTATAAAATCAAAGATAAGTAAAACCAAATCTTAACCTCAAGAAGTTCACAGTCTTTTGAAAAGGATCAGTGTTCAAACAACCTTGTACCAAGCAATATCAGAAGCCAATAACAAAAATATCATTCTGGTGACAGTGGTGTCAAAAAGAGTAGAATATCAGGGCACCCAGGTGGCTCAATTGGTTAAGCATATGACTTTGGCTCAGGTCATTATCTCCCAGTTCATGGGTTCGAGCCCCGAGTCAGGCTCTGTACTGTCAGCACAGAGCCTGGAGCCTGCTTCAGATTCTGTGTCTCCCTCTCTCTCTCTGCCCCTCCACTGTTCGTGCTCTCGCTCTCTCTCTCTCTCTCTCTCTCTCTCAAAAATAAATGAGTAGAGGGGCGCCTGGGTGGCGCAGTCGGTTGAGCGTCCGACTTCAGCCAGGTCACGATCTCGCAGTCCGTGAGTTCGAGCCCCGCGTCAGGCTCTGGGCTGATGGCTCGGAGCCTGGAGCCTGTTTCCGATTCTGTGTCTCCCTCTCTCTCTGCCCCTCCCCCGTTCATGCTCTGTCTCTCTCTGTCCCAAAAATAAATAAAAAACGTTGAAAAAAAAATTAAAAAAAAAAAAATAAAATAAATGAGTAGAGTACCTAGTTGTCAAACGTGAAGATGCCAAACTTAAAAAGAATGATTATAAATTTTCCATGCTGAAAAATATGACAGGAATGACAATGTATTTCAGGTCACTCTGGGTTCTAGTCTCAATTTTGTTTCTTTTTAGTTCTAGGGCCTCAGGAAGTGATTTATTCTCTTGAGGATTCCTTGACTTTATCTACAAAGTAAGAGGATTTGGATTAGAGTATATCTAAAGTCAATCTGGCATCTAAATTCTAACTTTTTGTGTGTTTTAGGAATACACCTATGTACTGTAAACCTTGAGTCACATGCCTCACCATACCCCACATTTATATTTTTCCCCACTTACTTTAGCTCTGAAAATATGGAAACTTTTAAAAAGAAAATGTTCCTTCCTCCTTTCTTTCTCCTCCTTCTCCTCCTCTTCTTCTTCTTTCCCCACCCCCCTCCTCCTCCTCCTCCTCCTCCTCCTCCTCCTCCTCCTTCTTTTTAATGTTGCGACTCCTCACTTTCTGCCATTACTATTCCTTGACATGAGAGTTTAATACTAAATCAGCTTTTCTGCCTTGGAGCAGGGGATTTAGCATTTGCTTATCTTGCTTTTGATCAGTGTGGAGATGAGCTCCTAATACTCCTCAAATAAACCGTGCTCTTTTTTATTGCCTTGTTAGGTTTTCTTATAGATGATCTTTTATTCTTTTATTTTCTTTATCTTTCAAATTCTATTTTCAGATATTGCACAGCTCTTCAGAAAAGAGGATTTATTTTCCTTTTGAGAAATTCCTCCCTTGGTGATGATTTCGTTGTACATTAGATTAGTGTTGTTACAAATGGTGTTAAGATAGGGTAGCATCTATATATCGTGAAATAACACGGAGTGGTTTCTTGACAACTTGACTTTTATTATTATCTCTCCAAGTTGAAAGATCTGGTTTTCAAATAGAGCTATATATGACACCAATGATGGGAAGCCAACACAAAATTGTCACATATGATATTTAGTTGTAGGGCTTTTGCATTTAGCAAGATCGGCATATGTGCTTCCACAGCACCAAGCAATATTAGGTGTCTGGAGCTGTAAATGAATTGCTTCTGAAAGTCACAAAGTCACCCTAGGAATGAAGTATTTGACAAGTGAAGCACAAGAACTCTTTTTATATCACATTTGGTGAATTAGATCATAAGACTCACTCAGTGATTGGTTGAATTTTTCATGGCAGGAGGAAAGCAAATACTGAATTATGAAGTGTTGATACCTTTAGCTTACTCTCCCACAAGCCATTTGCTTCTAGATGGCATTTAAGCATTTAAGTATAAAAATTAAGAGTAAAGATCTGGAATTCAGAGTACAATTCCTGGTGCTATTTTCTGGATTGTGTCCAAACCAAGAACAATAGGATTATATGCCTCATTACATTAGATATCTACTTTCTGGAGTTAGATATTGACAGGTACAACATGTAACCTAGCATATGTCACTTTTAATGAATAATGATAAGGTTTTGGTACAGCTATTATAGAAAATAGTATTGAGTTTCATCAAAAAATTAAAAATAGAACTACAATATGATTCAGCAGTCTCACTTCTGGGTATATATCCAAAGGAAATGAAATCAGTGTTTCAAAGAGATACCTTAACTCCTGTGTTCACAGCAGCATTATCCCCAATAGCCAAGATATGGTAACAACCTAAGCGTCTTTCAATGAATGAATGGATAAAGAAAATGTCACACACACACACACACACACACACACACACTGGAATATTCAACCATAAAGAAGGACATTTCTATAATATGCAGAAACATGGATGAGACTTGAGGGCATTATGCTAAGTGAAATAAGCTAGTCACCAAAAGATAAATACTGCATGATTTGATTTATATGAGATATCTAAAATAGACAAATTCATAGAATTAAACAGTGGATACTTGTGTAGCACAATCTCCAATTATCCTGGAGATAATCCTGAAGTGCCCTGACTTTCTTGCTTCTTTCACACCTGCTTCAAGTGCCACTTACAGATGGTGTCATCACTACCACCTGAACCCAGAAAGTAGCCGAAAAAGTGCTCAAGGAAGCAGCTGGGTTATCTGGCATCAACTACTTGTTTTGCTGCAAAGCCTCTCCCCTGCACTACTTTGCAGTTCAGAGCATCTCCCTCTCAAATGAAAAACAAAAACCAATACAACATTTAAGAACTCCAGGTTTTTGTTTTTGTTTTTGTTTTTGTTTTATTTTTCCATTCTAATCTTCCTCCCAGAGCATCGACAGCCTGTGAGGGCATTGCTGCTTGCATGCTTCAGTGTATACAGCACACACAAATTCTTATAGCAATGGAGGCACCCACCCAAGTGTGTTCCTATTAGGCTGGTATTTTTTTCTTTTCTTGTTCCATCTCCCGCTCCACTTACAGTCTAATTCCAGCAGATACTATCACATCAGGGGTCCTGTGCCCTTCCCTGCCATTTGGTATAAAACAGATGCCAGTATTCCCATTGTTTTCTCTTAGCAGCTGAGACAAGCTACGGTTTGTTTGTTTTATTTTTTTTGTTTTTTTGTTTTTGTTTTTGTTTTTGTTTTTAAATAGGGCCTTCAGTTAGGGTCCTAATTGAACTCCATCTCTCTCAGATTTGGAACCACTGACATACACATGGAATACACTGAACCAAGGAGCCCAAAATGAGTCTGGGTCATTGCTTCTTATATTCCTCGGGTCATATAGGCATTTTCTGGAATTAACTTTCATAACACAAGAATCTTAGTAGGGAAGCAGCTGAAACACTGCTCAGAAGGAAATTTATTACTTTATACATTAAAAAAGGATAAAAATCAAAGATATAAATTCAAAATTAAGATAGTAAACTAAAATCAAATTTAAACCAAAGAAAGTAAAAACAAAGAAATAATAAAGATAAAAGTTAAAACCAAATTTGAAGATAAAACTCAAATATATAATTAAGAGAATCAACAGAGACAGAAATTGTTTATTTAGGCAGCTTAATAAAAATGCAAAGCCTCTTTAGAGTTAATCAGAACCAAGAGAGGATGTACATTATCAACATCTACAAAAAATCTACAGCTAATATATTTAATAGTGATAAACTTGAAACTTGTCCATTAAGATTAGTTGAAAGGCAAGAGTATTCCCCCCTCAACACTACTTTTCAGCACTGAAAGTTTTAGCTAATGTAAGAGAGGAGAGGAGAGGAGAAGAGAGGAGAGGAGAGGAGAAGAAAAAAGACAAGACCTACAGATTGGGAAGGAAGAAATAAAACTTTCTCCCTTCACAAGTGGTATAGTTGTCTATGTAGACCATCTGAAAGAATCAACAATTAAACCTCCTAGAACTAATAAGGTGGTAGGATATAAGGTTAATATAGAAAAAATTACAAAACTCTGATGAACCAAACCAAACAACAAAATAAATGAGTAACTATTCCATGTTCATGGATTGGAAGACTCCAATAGTGTCAAGATGACAATCTGACATTGGCAAACTTATTTTAAAGTTTATATGGAGAAGTAAAAACTGAAAATAGCCAAAACAATGTTGAAGGAGAACAAAGTTAGAGGACTTACATTATCTTACTTTAAGACTTACTATAGAGATACAGCAATAAAGACTGTGATATTGTAGACAATAAGAGTAGACAAATAGAGGAATAAATAGAATAGAGAGTCTAGAAATAAACCCACATAATTTTAAGCAACTGATCTTTGACAAAGGAACAAAGGTAGTACAATGGAGAAAAGACCGTCTTTTCAGCAAATCATACAGGAACAACTGGACATCCAACTGAAAAAAATTAAACATAGACCTTAAACCCTTCGCAAAAGTTGTCTCAAAATTGATCACAGACCTAATTATAAAACACAAAACTATAAAGCTCCTAGATGATAACATATGAGAAAACCTAGATGACCTTGGGTATAGTGATGACTTTTTAGTTTAGATATAATACCAAAGGCACAATGCATGAAAGAAATTATTGATAAACTGGACTTCCCTAAAATTAAATACTCATGCTCTGTGAAAGACAGTGTCAAAGAATGAGAAGACAAGCCACAAACTGGGAAAAAATATTTGCAAAAGACCCATCTGATTAAGGACCATTAGCCAAAATATACAAAGAACTCTTAAAACTCAGTACTAAATGAACAATCCAATTAAATAATGGCCTAAATATCTTAACAGACACCTCACCCAAGAAGATATATAGAGGCACATAAGTATATGAAAAGATACTCTGCATCAAATGTCGCCAGTGAAATGTGAATTAAACAAACAAACATTGAGATATCACTATATACCTGTTAGAATGACCAAAATCTGGAACACTGACAACAAATGCTGGTGAAGATGTAAAACAACAGAAACTCATTCATTGTGGGTGGGAATGCAAAATGTTACAGACACTTTGGAACACAGTTTGGTGGTTTCTTACAAAAATAAACATACTCTTATCTAGTGATTCAGTAATTGCACTCTTTGGTATTTATCCAAAAGACTGGAAAATTTGTGTCCACAAAAAAATCTGCACATGAATGTTTATAGCAGCTTTATTCATATTTTCCAAAACTTGAAGCAACAAAGATGTCCTTCAGCAGATGAGTGCAAAAATAAACAATACTACTTCCAGATGGTGGAATATTATTCAGCAATAAAAAGCAAGCTATCAGGACATGTGGAGAAATCTTAAAGCAACAGATGTCAATGTGAGAAGATTGATTGCAACTTTTGACATTCAGGAAAAGGAAAAACTATGGAAGTAGTAAAACGAAGAGTCATTTCCAGGGGTTGGTGAGTAGGAAGGATGAATAGGTGGAGAATGGATGATTTTTAGGGCAGTGAAAATACTCTGTATGACATTATAATGATGGAGACATATCATTATACATTTGTCCAAACCTACAGAATGTACAACACCAAGGGTGAACCGTAACATAAACTGGACTTTAGGTGATGATGATGTGACAAGGTAGGTTCATCAAATGTAATCAATGTACCAATATGGTGGGGGATGTTGATAATGGGGAAGGTTATGCATGTGTGAGGACAGCAGGTATATGGGAAATATTTGTACTTTTCCTTCATTTTTCTCTGTACTTAAAACCACTCTTTAAAAAAATAAAGTTTTAAAAATAAATTTTAAATATGTAGTGAGTGCCAGCAATTAAAAAATGGGAAGCCACTATGATAGTATGTCTAAAATGAAACAAAATTGGCAATAAACTTGACAGTTTGAAGAAAATGGGCAGAATTCTTTGAAAAACATAACTTACCATAACTGACAGAATGAAAACAAATCTGAATGTATTTTTACCTTAAATAAATGTAGAGCACACATTTGGATGATTATATTGGCCCAGAAGAATTATGAAAATCTTCAGGTCCAGATGATTATATTGGTGAATTCTTGCAAATATTAAAAAGAAATGATATGAATTATACTTGTACATGGAAAAATAGAGAGTATATTTTAAATTTATTTATGAGGCTGCATAATTTTTAGTGAGACCTAATAACATTAGTAAGAAGGGAAAATCTTCTTACTGGCCAATATTTCTGGCCAATATTTCTCATGAATATTGGCAGGAAAGTCCCAAGCAAGATATTGGAAATCAAGTCCAGAGATACAAAAAAAATAATACCTTGTCATGATCAAGTGGGGTTTATTTCAGTAATGCAGTTTTCAACTAACATCAGAAATCAATCAATGTAATTAATTATGTTAGCAGATGAATAGAATAAAGCCATATAATCGTATCAACAAATGCAGAAAAATATTTGATAAAAGTCAACACCAATTCATGATAAAAAAAATTTTCAGCAAACTAAAACTAGATGGGAAATTCCATAATTTGATAAAGAATGTTATATATATCAATGTTCAACCAAATAAAAAGAAACATTAAGAGATATATATTTAGGTATTTATTGTGAGAAATTGGCTAATGTGATTGTGGGGCCTGCCAGGGCAATTTGGAAAGCTGTAAGCAGATCATCAAGAAGGAAAGGCTAGAAATAACAGGCATGAGATGAAGCTGTGGTCCACAAAGGACTTGTATCTATAATATAAAAAGAATGCCTTTAGGTAATTAATAAAAAGTCATACAACCTACTGTAGACATGTCACAAAAGGAGATCTACAAACAGCCAAAACTTATGGCAACTTATTCAACTCAACTAATCAGGGAAATTAAAAATAAAACTTCAAATTATACACAACCACTAGAATGACTGAAATGGACGAAAAAAGGGAAATACCTAGGATTGGGGGTGATACAACAGAAATACAAACATATAAGCACAAAAAAATCATATAAAGAACGTTCAGAGCAGCACCTGTTGCTAATAACCCCAAACTGCAAACAATACAACTGTTTATTAACAAGAAAATGGGCACAACATATGTTATGGTAAAATCATTCAATAACTACTCGCCAGCAGTAAGAATTAAAGAAATTTTACATACACAAAATGGATAAATTTTACAATGTTAAACAAAAGAAACAAGTTATATTTGATATAATTCCATTTGTATAAAATTCAAAATCTGACAAAACAAATCTAGTAATCATATTTGAGGAGGGGTAGATATGACCAACATAGGGTATAAATAAACAGGATTTCTCAGATGCAGATAATGTTTGTTTTTATTTTGGGTACCAGATACATAAATTTATTTTGTTTTTTTATCTGTTTATTTTTTAATATAATTTACTGTCAAATTGGTTTCCATACAACACCCAGTGCTCATCCCAGCAAGTGCCCTCCTCCCTGCCCATCACCCACCTTCCCCTCTCCCCTCACCCCTCATCAACCCTTAGTTTGTTCTAGTCCTTAAGAATCTCTTATGGTTTGCCTCCCTCCCTCTTTGTAACTTTTTTTTTCCCCTTCCCCTCCTCCATGGTCTTCTGTTAAGTTTCTCAAGATCCACGTATGAGCGAAAACATATGGTATCTGTCTTTCTCTGCCTGGCTTATTTCACTTAGCATAACACCCTCCAGTTCCATCCACATTGCTGCAAATGGCCAGATTTCCTTCTTTCTCATTGCCAAGTAGTATTCCATTGTATATATAAACCATATCTTCTTTATCCATTCATCAGCTGATGGACATTTAGGCTCTTTCCATAATTTGGCTATTGTCGAAAGCACTGCTATAAGCGTTGGGGTACATGTGCCCCTCTGCATCAGCACTCTTGTATCCTTTGGGTAGATTCCTAGCAGTGCTATTGCTGGGTCATAGGGTAGTTCTATTTTAATTTTTTGAGGAACCTCCACACTGTTTTCCAGAGTGGCTGCACCAGTTTGCATTCCTACTAACAGTGCAAGAGGGTTCCCGTTTCTCCACATTCTCTCCAGCATCTATAGTCTAATGATTTCTTCATTTTAGCCACTCTGACTGGTGTGAGGTGATATCTCAATGTGATTTTGATTTGTCTTTCCCTGATGAGGAGCGACATTGAGCATCTTTTCATGTGTCTGTTGGCCATCTGGATGTCTTCCTTGGAAAAGTGTCTATTCATGTCTTCTGCCCATTTCTTCACTGGGTTATTTGTTTTTCAGGTGTGGAGTTTGTGAGTTCTTCATAGGTTTTGGATACTAGCCCTTTATCTGATACGTCATTTGCAAATATCTTTTCCCATTCTGTTGGTTGCCTTTTAGTTTTGTTGATTGTTTCCTTAACAGTGCAGAAGCTTTTTATCTTCATGACGTCCCAATAGTTCGTTTTTGCTTTTATTTTCCTTGCCTTTGGAGATGTGTTGAGTAAGAAATTGCTGCTTCTAGGTCAGAGAGGTTTTTCCTGCTTTCTCCTCTAGATTTTTGATGGTTTCCTATCTCACAGTCAGGTCCTTCATCCATTTTGAGTTTATTTTTGTGTATGGTATAAGAAAGTGGTCTAGTATCATTCTTCTGCATGTTGCTGTCCAGTTCTCCCAGCATCATTTGTTAAAGAGACTGTCTTTTTTCCATTGGATATTCTTCCCTGTTTTCTCAAAGATTAGTTGGCCTTACATTTGTGGGTCTAATTCTGGGGTCTCTATTCTATTCCATTCATCGATGTGTCTGTTATTTTCCAATACCATCCTTTCTTGATGATTACAGCTTTGTAGTAGAGACTAAAGTCTGGGATTCTGATGCCTCCTGCTTTGGTCTTCTTCTTCAATATTAGTTTTGCTATTTGGGGTCTTTTGTGATTCCATACAAATTTTAGGATTGTTTGCTCTAGTTTTGAGATGAATGCTGGTGCAATTTTGATTGGTATTGCCTTGAATGTGTAGACTGCTTTGGGTAGTATTGACATTTTAGCCATATTTATTCTTCCAATCCATGGGCATGGAATGTTTTTCCATTTCTTTATATCTTCTTCAATTTCCTTCATAAGCTTTCTATAGTTTTCAGCATACATATTTTTTACATCTTTGGTTAGGTTTATTCCTAGGTATTTTATGATTCTTAGTGCAACTGTGAATGGGATTAGTTTCTTTATTTCTCTTTCTGTTGCTTTATTGCATAAAAATGCAACCGATTTCTGTATATTAATTTTGTACACTCCGACTTTGCTGAACTCATGTAACAGTTCTAGCAGACTTTTGGTGGAGTCTTTTGGGTTTTCCATGTAGAGTATCATGTTTTCTGCAAAAAGTGAAAGTTTGACTTCACCTTTGCCGATTTTGATGCCTTTGATTTCCTTTTGTTGTCTGATTGCTGATGCTAGGACTTTCAATACTATGTTAAAAATCAGTGATGAGAGTGGAAATCCTTGTCATGTTCCTGATCTCAGGGGGAAAGCTCTCAGTGTTTTCCCCATTGGGGATGATATTATCTGTGGGCTTTTCATAAGTGGCTTCTATGATGTTTAATTATGTTCCTTCTATCCCAACTTTCTTGAGGATTTTAATCAAGAAAGGATGCTGTATTTTGTCAAATGCTTTTTCCACATCAATTGACAGGACCATATGGTTCTTATCTTTTATTTTATTAATGTGATGTATCACATTGATTGATTTGTGAATATTAAACCAGCTCTGCAGGCCAGGAATGACTCCCTCTTGATCATGGTGAATAATTATTTTTATATGCTCTTGAATTCGATTTGCTAGTATCTTGTTGAGAATTTTTGCATCCATATTCTTCAGCGATATTGGCCTGTAGTTCTCTTTTTTTTTTTTTTTTTTTTTTTTTTTTTTGCTGTGTCTCTGGTTTGAGAATCAAAATAATGTTGGCTTCATAGAATGAGTCCAGAAGTTTTCCTTCCATTTCTATTTTTTGGAACAGCTTGAGAAGGATAGGTATTAACTCTGCTTTAAATGTCTGGTAGAATTCCCCAGGGAAGCCATCTGATCCAGAAGTTTTGTTTGTTGGGAGATTTTTGATGACTGATTCAATTTCTTCACTAGTTATGGGTCTGTTCAAATTTTCTATTCCTTCCCATTTGAGTTTTGGTAGTGTGTGGATGTTTAGGAATTTGTCCACTTCTTCCAGATTTTCCAGTTTGTTGGCATATAATTTTTCGTAGTATTTCCTGATAATTGCTTGTATTTCTGAAGAATTGTTTGTAATAAATACGTTTTCATTTGTGATTTTATCTATTTGGGTCCTCTCCGTTTCTTTTTGAGAAGCCTGGCTAAAGGTTTATCAATTTTGTTAATTTTTTCAAAAAACCACCTCTCGGTTTCATTGATCTATTCTACTAGGTTTTTTTTTTTTGGATTCTATATTGTTTATTTCTGCTCTGATCTTCATTATTTCTCTTATTCTTCTGGGTTTGGGGTATCTTTGCTATTCTGCTTCTAGTTCCTTTAGGTGTGCTGTTAGATTTTGTGTTTGGGATTTTTCTTGTTTCTTGAGATAGGCCTGGATTGCAATGTATTTTCCTTTTAGGAGGATGCCTTTGCTGCATCCCAAAGGGTTTGGATTGTTGTATTTTCTTTTTTTCTTTTTCTTTTTTTAATTTTTTTTTAACGTTTATTCATTTTTGAGACAGAGAAAGACAGAGCATGAACGGGGGAGGGTCAGAGAGAGGGAGACACAGAATCTGAAACAGGCTCCAGGCTCTGAGCTGTCAGCACAGAGCCCGATGCGGGGCTCAAACTCGCGGACAGCAAGATCGGGACCTGAGCCGAAGTCGGCCGCTCAACCGACGGAGCCACCCACGCGCCCTGGATTGTTGTATTTTCGTTTTCATTTGTTTCCGTATATCTTTTAATTTCTTCTCTAATTGTCTGGTTGATCCATTCTTTCTTTAGTACGATGCTCTTTAACCTCCATGCTTGTGGAGGTTTTCCAGACTTTTTCCTGTGGTTGATTTCAAGTTTCATGCATTGTGATCTGAAAGTGTGCAGTATGTGATCTATCTTGGAGAATGTTCCATGTGTACTCGAGAAGAAAGTATAATCTGCTAGTTTGGGTTCTACAGTTCTAAATATATCTGTCAAGTCCATCTGGTCCAATGTATCATTCAGGGCCATTGTTTCTTTAACAATTCTGTGTCTAGATGATCTGTCCATTGTTGTAAGTGGAGTATTAAAGTCCTCTGCAATACCATATTCTTATCAATAAAATTGCTTATGTTTGTGATTAATTGTTTTAAATATTTAGGTGCTCCCGAATTTGGTGCATAGACATTTACAATTCTTAGCTCTTCCTGATGGATAGACACTGTAATTATTATATAATGCCCTTCTTCATCTCTTGTTACAATCTTTAATTGAAAGTCTAATTTGTCTGATAAAAGTATAGTTACTCCAGCTTTCTTTTGACTTCCAGTGGCATGATAGGTACTTCTCCATCCCCTTACTTTCAATCTGAAAGTGTCCTGAGGTCTGAAATGAGTCTCTTGTAGATAGCAAATAGATGGGTCTTGTTTTTTTTTTATCCATTCTGATAACCTGTGTCTTTTGATTGGAGCATTGAATCCATTTACATTCAATTTTATTATTGAAAGATATGTGTTTAGAGTAATTGTGTTATCTGTAGGTTTCATGCTTGTAGTTTTAAATCTGTTTAATAACATCATTGGGCTGTGTAGTTTTCTTTGTTTATTACACTACATGTATTTACTTTAAAAATTATGTATTATACTTGCATGATAGTTAAAGAACATAGGTTCTGGAAATCAAACAATCTGTTCCTCATGTTACTTATAAGTTTTATAATCTTGGGCAAATCAATTTATTCTTCTAAGTTTCCCCATATTAAGAAGAGGGATAATAGTATCACTCATTATTTAGACTTTTGGAGAGGAAAAAATGTAGTAATAATGTAAAATACTAAGAACCAGAAAGTGCATGACTAAATTGAGTTATGAAATATGCTGATTGTGCAATATGTGTATATTCATATTTAATGAATATTATATAAGTATTATATAAATCTTATATATATAAATATAATATAAATGATATATAAATATAATATATTAATATAAAAATATATATTATATATATAAAATCTTCATGGCTGTTTCCCATTTTTGTTCATCTTAGTGACTCTCAATCTTATCTTTTAGTACTATATTTTTCTCTTGCAGTTGTGTACATAAAAATTTGGTACTAAAATGTAGTTATGACAATGCTATGAGGAAAAGACTGCAATAGTACTCTTGTCAGGCATAACACTAAATTCTATATAACAGCCTAAAGGATAATGTTGTGTCATTTTTAATTCATATAACTGGAGGATTAAACCGTATCATCACTGTAAAATCCATCTTTACTACTTGTAAACACTTCACTGACTTGTTATCCTAAGGCAAAACCAAATGCTGTTAGCATATTATATATTATTTATGACTATTGTGGATATTGGGTCATGGGCATTAAATTAGAAGAGAACAAAGTACCAATGTCAAACCTCAAAACAATGAATTGGCTCTGGGAGTTGACGAGTATGACAGAGCAAAAATAAGAGATTGTGATGATGCATTTTGTCCAGAATCCTGGAGACTGTATGAAGGGCAGGAGTTCAAGGTAATTTTACATAGAGTGACCATAGAATATTTTGACTAAGCCAACATATTCCTGAGGATAAAGTGAGGTGTTATTAATATTGTTGTTAAGACATCATTGGCTATTATTCCTGTAGGCAAACTGAAGAGTCATGTTGATTACAAGATTTTCTTTGAAGGGATATTTCATAATTAAGTGCTGTGTTTGGTATGGTGGGTTGAACTGGGGAGTGGAATTCTGGTTGGCAAAATTGCAAAATCTAAGTTTATAAAGAAGTTGAAATCTGAAGGGGCCCCAGATAAGTCAACACAGATGTTTCCTATAGTTGCTGACTCTCTCAATTCACACACCATCCAGCTGCAAGTGCCATCTTACCCCATGCAGAATTTTAATGAGCCCATGAATCTTCTTGATTTTAAAAAGGTAAAATAAAAGTATAATTAGAACAACAGTCTCCCATAGTCATCATTAAATAAATATCACTATGACATGAAAAAATTAAGGTCAGAGAATTGGGTATTGAGACACCCTGCTCCCCCCATCTCTCCAAAGAAGCTTTCCCTCACTCCGGGCCCAATGCAGACACTTTCTATCCCCAGACAACTTTTTGCGCACTTCGCTCACAACACTTTTTACAAAATCAATTGTTGACTCACTTGTATGTGTCTGATTCTTCATTTAGGCTTTTGACAGTACAGAATTTGATATATTTACCTGTGTTCAAACATGCTACCCAATGCCCAGTCGTTGGTGGCCATTGAAGCTTTATTAAATTCATGACTAAAATTTGAATAACTTTTGCATTTTACAAAGCACTTTCACACCCATTTATTCCATAGGAGAATTCCTCAGAGTAGATGCCTAGTAAATATATTTGAATTGTCATCTTTCATATCTATTGAGAATAATGCAAAAGCTCTGTTAAGTTTGTATTTCAGTAAGTCTCTACCATATATTAAAGGGAAATTTTCAAAATTGTGTTGTTTACTGGTAATAATTCTATTTTCATAGGATAAAAGAAGAAGTCATTCAGGCTTCCACATATTTGGTAGAATGGCCATCTCAGTAGCAATGATTAATAGATTTGTTCAGCATATTCAAGGAACGTTTCAATATAACCGTGAAAGAACACCAAAGAACAACATCCTGCATTGTTTATCCTAATGTTTTATACATTACTTTTCAGCTCATTCCAGAGTCATCAAAGTTCATTGCTGACCACTGATAAACACATTTATCCTTGTCTGAGAACTTTACAAGAGCTTCTTTAACTTTATTGTCTTATTTAATGTACTCTAGCCAACATCATCCCAGTGGGAATTGCTGCCTTAATGCTTCTATTTTTTGCTTTGGAATATTGGTTTCCTCTGTGTCCTCATTTGAAGCTGTCCTTACAAAATTTTATATTTCTCCCTACACATATTGTTCCATATACACACATATTTTAACTTAGTTGCCCTAGGACATGCTCACTGAGTTCTGAAACTTCATTTTCTACTTAATTTCTAGCTTTTTAATTTTTGTATGATGTAGGAAAATCTTAAAAGCTTTAACAAAAAGTGATTTATTCATAGATAGTTTTAAGCTTGTCTCCAATATATGTTATTTGATACTCAGCTTTTAATTTATGATACTAATTGTATATGCCTCTGTTATAGCCCAAATAAAAATTGATATTTATGATAGGTAATCATATATATGTATTTGAATTTGCTTATACTGTGACTAAGAGTTGTTGGTGAGTCAGAAGCATTAAATTCTATAATTCGTGTGTCAGCTTAAGAAAATATAGTTAAAGCCAATTTCCTAAAAATAAAACTTGGAAATCAAAACACAACATCATTTACTTATGGCTTTACCAAATATTGAAGATCATCTTTAAAAAACTGTTCGTTGGCTTTTGTAGTAAAATTATGAAAAGAGCCAGAATTAATACATTATCTCAGTATTCTTTGTCATGAACACTGGTTTGCATTCTTTGATTGCCACAATTTTGTAGTATTGTACAGTAACACTTCACTTTTGCGTTTTACCCTTCCAAGTAAAAAAATCTTCTTTTCTGTGGTTGGTCATATATTATTATCTGGAATACTTTTTTGATCTCCTCCTTTGCTTTATGCTAGAATTTTGGTTGATAAATTTAGAGAAACTGAAACTGTTAAAGGATCTAAATAAATCAATGAGCATAGATAGCCAGGAAATACTGCATCTTTGTTGTCTGTACTCAAAGCTAATGATTTCAGAATTGGCTAGACATAGTCATCAAGCAGTCTAGTTCTGTGCTTCCTATTTTGGTTTGCTTGCAGATCAGCTTTCAGTCTGACTATGTATAGATCATTGATACCTTTAAAAATAAAATACACTAACTCAAAGTATAGGCTATACATATATGTGTGTGTGTGTGTGTGTGTGTGTGTGTGTGTGTGTGTGTGTGTGGAAAATATTTCTACAATTTGATTACATAAGACTAATTTGTATATAAGTATATTTTATTTATAAATTAGGCATTTACAAAAGCATAGTTAAATGTGTGGGAATTCCTCTCAATACCATCAAAAACCTAGCAAGATATTTAGAGAAACAAAGCTGTGCAGCAAGCACTAACAGAAAACAGAAGACTAGTCAGCCAGCTGTACTAGACATTGTTAAAGCTCACTGAGTTAATCAGTTTCATTTTACTGCAACAAGTTGCAAAAGGCACGCTGGTTCATTGAACTTGCCCTAACTGAAATGATACCCAGGGGAAGGAACACTTTAAGAGGAATCAGCCAAAGAATCAACCTCATTACTGGAGCTGCTGAATTTGCACACTAAGGCCTCTCAGGCAAGGCTTACTTGCACGAAATTAAGATTTTTTTAAAAGGGTGCAGAACTATGTGAAGAGAATTAGCCTTGGCTGCTATGATTCCTTTTGATAGCCTTAGATCTAAATGGGATTATTCCCATTTTCACTTCAAATCTAAAAGGCAATTATGTTAATAATTTTTTCTGACTTTCCAAGGTATTATTTCTTCAACTTTCTGTTTCAATGTCAGGGTCACCCAAGTCTGCTCTTCTTTGTAATATCTTAATGATTTTCAGTTTGAAGATCAATACTTTTTCATTTTTATCCTTGCTCATGATTAATATTTTTCAATGATCTATTACTTTAGATAAGCCTATTTTAAAATTTTTTACTTTAGTATCAAACATTTCCTTAATATAGAGCAAATCTGAGGAAGAAAAATCTTCAACAGAAATATACTGTCCTATTAAAGAATCTAGGATTAGAATGATTGTTTCTTACTAAAACTGTAGAGCTAAGAATAAGGGTAACAATCTATATCTTATATACATACATATCTGCATAATATACAGAAATGAAGACAATTAAGTAGATAGTTTGATAAGTAGGTAGGTAGAAAGCAATATTCTACTAGTTATAGGATCAGTTCTGTAGCAGACTTTATTTTTTTTTTAATTTTTTTTAACGTTTTATTTATTTTTGAGACAGGGAGAGACAGAGCATGAACAGGGGAGGGTCAGAGAGAGGGAGACACAGAATCTGAAACAGGCTCCAGGTTCTGAGCTGTCAGCACAGAGCCCGACGCGGGGCTCGAACTCACGGACTGTGAGATCATGACCTGAGCCGAAGTCGGCCGCTTAACCGACTGAGCCACCTAGGCACCCCAGTTCTGTAGCAGACTTTAAAAATTGAGGTACAATTGACATGCAGCATTATATTCATTTCAGGCGTATACCATAATGATTCTATATTTCCAAATTTTGCAAAATGATCACTGAAGTAAGTCTGCTTAACATATTTCACCATGCATAGTTACAGAAGTTTTTTTCTTGTGATGAGAACTTTTAAGATTTACTCTCTTAGTAACTTCCAAACGTGTGATACAGTGTTATTAGTGTAGTTGCCATGCTGTACATTACACCCCCATGACTTTTTTTATTTCATAGATGGAAGTCCCTGCCTTGTGAGCTCCTACACCCATTTCTCCCACCTTCCACCCTACCCCATCCCCCCCGCTTCTGGCAACCACCAATTTGTTCACTGTATCAGTGGGCTTGTTTTTTGTTTGGTTAATTTTATTTAAGATTCCACATATAAGTGAGATCATATGGTATTTGCCTTGTTCTATCTGACTTATTTCATTTAGTACAACGTCCACAAGTTCCATCCATGTTATTGCAAATAGCAAGGTTTTCTTCTTTGTTATACCTCAGTAACACTCCACTGTGTATATACATCACAGTTTCCTCATTCATTCATCCATGCATGGACATGTAGGTTGTTTCCATACATTGACTATTGTAAATAATACTTCAATGGACATAGAGGTGCATGTATCTTTTTGAGTTGGTGTTTTTGTTTTCTTTGGGTAAATACCTCAAAGGGGAATTACTGAAACTTATGGTAGTTCTACTGTTAATTTTTTAAGGAACTTTTATTCTATTTTCCATAGTGGCTGCACCAGTTTACATTCCCACCAGTAGCACACAAGGATTCCCTTTTCTCCACTTCCTTGCTAAC
Organism: Panthera leo; assembly: GCF_018350215.1. Classification (NCBI taxonomy): domain Eukaryota; kingdom Metazoa; phylum Chordata; class Mammalia; order Carnivora; family Felidae; genus Panthera; species Panthera leo. Next base: position 94,298,505 of record NC_056684.1, read on the forward strand.
ACTTACTATTTCTTGTCCTTCTGATAATAACCATTCTAACAGGTATGAGGTGATACCTCATTATGATTTTAACTTACATTGCCCTCATAATCAGTCGTGTTGAGCATCTTTTCATGTACTTGTCTACTTTGGAAAAATACCTAGTCAGATCTTCTGTCTGTATTTTAATTTGTTTGCTTTCTGTTTACTTGCTACTGAGTTGTGTTTTTTAAAAAATATGTTGGATATTAACCTCTTATCAGATATATGTTTTAGAAATATTTTCTCCCATTCAGTAGGTTGCCTTTTCATTTTGTTGATTTCCTTTGTTGTGCACACACTTTTTTAAGTTTGGTACAGTCTCACTTGTTTATTTTTGCTCTTGCTGCCTTTGCTTTTGGTGTCAAATTAAAAAAAATTATATATATATATAGATATATATATCTATCACTAAGACCAATGTCAAGTAACTTACCACCTATGTTTTCTTCTAGGGGTTTTATAGTTTTAGGTTTTACATTTAAGTCTTTAATCCATTTTAAGTTATTTTTTGTGTATTGTGTAAGGCAGTGATTCATTTTCACTCTGCATGTGATTTTTTAGTTTTCCCAACACCATTTATTAAAGACACTGTCCTTTTCGCTTTGTATATGCTTGGTGTCTTTGTGTAAATTCATTGACCATATATGCTTGGGTTTATTTCTGTGCTGTCTATTCTGTTCCATTGATCTATATGTCTGTTTTATTGCAATACAATACTATTTTGATTACTATAGCTTGTGATATAGTTTGACATCAGGGAGCATGAGACCTCCTGCTTGTTCCTCTTTCTCAGAATTGCTTTGGCTACTTGAGGTCTTTTATGGTTCCATACAAATTTTAGAATTGTTTGTTCTAGTTCTGTGGAGCATGCCACTGGAGTTTAAAAGGGATTGTAACAGACTTCTTATATTATTTAAAGACATGCATTTAAACTGTACATTTCAAGACTGTTCAAGCAACCCTTACTGGTTGAGAGCAGTAAAATATATGCAATATAAAAGAATAAAAAAAGACCTCTTCAAAAATTTTTCAGAAAGCCATTTAGTATTGAATAACTAGGGGTGCTGTGGTAGCTCAATCGGTTAAGCATCTGACTCTTGATTTCAGCTCAGGTCATGATCTCACGATTGGTGAGTTCGAGCCCCGTGTTGTGCTCTGTGCTGACAGTGTGGAGTCTGCTTGGGATTCTCTCATCCTGTCTCTCTGTCCCTCCTCTGCTCATGCATTCTCTCTCTCTGTGTCTCTCAAGAATAAATAAATTAATTAAAAAAATAAAAAAATATATATTGAATGACTAAATGTATAATGATATTAAAAATTATGGTCTATTCTTCACTGGAGTCCAAGTCTGCATGATGCATAGATTATGTTTAAGCATTTAGGCAAACTCTCTTCTATAATTATCATGATGTATTAGGTTTATGCTCCTTCCAAGCATCTTGCTGTTGTTATTGTTCCTGAACACTGTAGTCTTAGTGAGTTATCCAAGGTAGATATGAAGCGATACTATATATAAAACAGCTTACAAAAATTTTATATATGTTATGATGTTTGTCACAAATTGCAGCTTTTCTTCCATGTATCTTAATATTTATCACTATGGTAATGAGTTGAGTCATGAGCTTCCTGAGAAAAGATGATAAATACTTTACTATATGCTTAACATATTTGAAATTATGAATATGTTATTAAAATTATTATTACTATAAAAAGTTTGCATTTATAAGAACACTTCTAGTATTCAATCAAATCCATTTCCCTCAATCTCCAAAAATACTTTTTTGGCTTTTAGTTTTATTATATTTTTTTTCTAAACCAGCTTCTTCCTGAGAAGTTAGTTGAACTTCTGAGAAGTTGGAAGAACAGTGAAAAAAGTTGTTTCCTTCCTATTACTGCACCATCTCAAAAAATCCATAGACACATTGTAATATGCAAAGGGTCAAAGCAAAGCTGAGGAGGGCAAAAGAATATGGAAGAGGCACATTTACTTCTCAAAAGCCGTGGCTTTGAGTGTACACATGACTTCAAGTCATATTCTATTAGTGAGGACATGTTACATGGCCTCACACAACTGGGAGACAGACAACCATCTATCCCCCTGGTCGCTTACCTTTATAGCCGGCCTCTTACAATGGAGGCACTCAACCCCCTCCTGAAGATAAACAATCCAAAGTCAAACTCCAGGATCTCTGGGTGATCTCAGGGTGATGCAGAGCCTGATTTACAGGTTTACAGGTGATTCCTCATGTGTTAGTGACTAAAAGCCACATTATCTGCTGCCCCTGAGGACACACATCCATGCATACCCATGCCTTGGCCTGGAAATGGTATGTACATTTTACTTGCATTCCATCAAAGGATATCAAATGTCTCACAGTGTCTCATGTCACCAAAAAATTGGGGTGGGGTGTTATTTAGTTCGTTGCTTTTCATAACACTAGGGTGTTGTGAAGTACTTATTTTTGCTCTTATTTGGCAAAACATCAAAATAAATTGGCAATGGTTTTCCTGTTTTTAGATTTTTATAATTAATAATGTATACCCTTCACTTTCTGCAGTTGCCTCTATGTGTGTGAGTACACTCACACACATCCCTTTAAAAATAACTATTTCAGGGCACCTGGGTGGCTCAGTCAATTAAGCGTCCAACTCTTGATTTCGGCTCAAGTCATGATCTCACTGTTCCTGAGATCAAGTCCTGTGTTGGGGTCTGTGCTGACAACATGGAGCCTGCTTGAGATTCTCTCTCTCCCTCTCTCTCTCAAAATAAACTTTTTTTAAAAAAAAACATTAACTATTTGAGTTCATATAATTGAATTAGGTAAAATAATTATTCTATGTATCCAAAAGCTATTATAATTTTAAAACACTAAAAGCAAAGTTGGACCATTAATCAATTAATTGATATTTGAAGGTTGGGCTGTTTAAATTAATAAGGCTCTCTGTTTATCAGAGGTCAATAGACATGATAAAGTCTTGATTGTGTGATGTATAAATTTTTAAAAATTGGTGGTTTGGAATTTTTGCTCTATCTTAATATTGTTTATATTTACAAAGTAATGAAAATAATAAAAATATTATAATGTAGTTGCTCATAGCTCACCAAATTTCCCTATGCTATTGTTTGGGGATTTTCCCTCTTAGGAGGGAACTTTGTAGTTCTATTTATGGTGAATGCAAAGTAACTATTAAAATAACCACAAATCTTATAGTAGAAATACATTTAAGCATTACTACTTTACTAAATTCTTCTGTTAACAAGGAACTCATGTCAACACTCAAGGAGAGATAAGTAGTTTTAAAAAACTTAAAAGGATCTGTACATCTTTTTCTTTTCCCTACCTTACAAGGATTCCAGAACAAGGCACAGTAGTTCAGTGCATTCCCTACCCAGACAAGGCATTGCTCAAGTTTTGACTGGGAACCACCCCCCCCACCCCCAACCAATTCCATTATAGTATGATAGGAACGTGGATCGTAATCTTCCCACCCTATAAAATCTACTTGTACTAAGTGTACTTCATTTGCTGTGGAGTCAAAGTTGCAAAAGAAATTGAGAGTCTTTAGTATTTAATGATTGTCACCACTACGTGAATCGAACAGTACCTATAAATTCCTAATTCATTTTCCCCTTCTTCCCCATTTTTGGAGCTAGTTCTTTCCATGTTCAATCATTGTATTAAACTCAGATCAATTAGATAAAGATGATGTGGTATATGCATATAAGGAAATATTATTCAGTTGTGAGAAAGAAGGAAATCCTGCTGTTTACAACAATCTGGATGCCACTTACATATGGAATCTAAAAAGAACAGACTCAAACAGTAGAGTGGTGGTTACCAGGGGTTGGCACATGGGAGAAGTGCAGAGGTATTGGACAAAGAATACAAACTTCCAGTTTTAAGATGAACAAATTTGGGGATCTAATGTACGACATGGAGATCATACCTGATAATATTCAGTATCATATGCTTGAGTATTGCTAAGAATTTTAAATGTTCTCTCTCTCTCACTCTCTCTCTCTCTCTCTCTCTCTCTCTCTCTCTCTCTCTCTCTCACACACACACACACACACACACACACACACACAAAATGGTAACTATGTGACAGGATGGAGGTAGGAGTTAATGCTATGGTAGTAATTATTTTGCAACATATAAATATATCAAAGCACTGCCTTGGATAACTTAAACTTACACAATGTTATGTGTCAGTTACATTTCAATAAATCTGGCAGGTGGAAATCCAACTCCATTAACCCCATGCTTTCTCTTTTACTTTTCCCATCTTTCACATTATTGCACTGATAATTGCTATAAAGAACAACCTAAAAAACCTGCTATTACCTTCCAATGAAATTCTTTCAAATTGGCATTAAAAAGCCATGAAAGTATATTTAGTCTGTTAAATTAGATTAAATGCTTTCATAATTTAACTGGGGACAATAAAATATGAACTTTATACTGTTATTCTAATGTCAACTTAAATGAGTATTTAGAGACTTCTCCATTATTCTAATATATTCTCTTGCCTTTTAAATGACATTCTGTGTGTGCCGTTTCTAGCATACAATATCTAGTTAAAGTCGGATTTATGTACATTTAAACATTATAGATATACCACAGTTTGAATAACATTCAAGAGTACAAAAATGTTCACAGTAAGACTTCTTGTTGCAGATAGTGTTGTCAGAGTAATTTCTCCAAATAAGTATTACATATTTGGACTGGATACAGATTAACATCAACCAACAAAGCAATAATTTATATTAATTAGGGATAGCCTTAACTTTGTTGACGTTGTGGGTGGGATAATTCTTTACTGGGGGGGGGGGCTCTTCTGTGCATAGTAGGATATTTAGAACCCTTGACTTCTGCGCACTAGATGCCAGCAGTACCCCCCTCTGTTTCCAGTTGTGACAACCAAAAATGGCTCCAATTTTGTGTAATACAGCCTGGGAAGGAAAATTACCTTCCATTGAGAAGCAGTGGGGTAACACTAACAGCTGTAACAGAGATCCCCAAACACATAAAGGTTTAGACGCAACAGAAGTTTATGTCCCTTCTAGTATTATTCCAGGGCAGGTAAACAGATTGGTAAATCATCTCTCCTTCACCCAGTCTTTCAGTGACCTAGGCTGAAGGAGACTCAGTTATCTTCAATAAGAACTTCCAATTTAGTATTGTATTTTTCATTTAAACTAGTCAAAGGAGTAGAAGAGCATCAAAGGGGAACTTCAGTGTCTTAAAAGCTTTAGCCTTGAATTAATGCATATTATCTCAATTTACTTTCCATTCATGGGAATAAATTGTGTGGCCCCATCTAACTGCTGGGGAGATTAGAATATTATTATATCTCTTTGCCCAGGAGGAAAAAAAAAAAAAACAGTTTTTGATTAACAGTTAGCCATATGCCTTCCTACTCACCAGTTTTCTACTTGCATTCTTCATCCAGCACATAAAACACATTCATACATTTTACTGAGGAGACAACCCGAACTCTTCTCCATTTACTACATGGAGTTCAAACTCCAGGATCTCAAGGTTATATAGAGTGTTCTTATTGAGTTCAGATGTAATTCTTCATGGATCAATGGCCTATGAACTAAGAAAAAAAAAACTTCATTTGCCTCACCCACAATCTAAAAACTCCTAATGTAAACATATCCCTTATATCTTAAAAGCCATGGCCTACATATAGCTTCAATCACGTTCCATTGGCAGGAATTAGCCATAAGACCTGAACAAACTGAAAGAAGGTTGGAATATATGGCCTAGCACAAAAAGAGAAGAAGGGATTTTATTTTGACCAACAGATAGCAAAGCACATAATATAATCTGAAGAATGAGACACAAAACTAAAAAATTGAGTCCCAGGTGATACTGAATACATATTCTTACAATATTTTTGTTGTAGATGATCAGTCAGTAGTGATAATTTTCCAAAAGGAGGCTGGGGTCACTTTCCTTAAGATAGAGGGCTGGCAAGACATAGACTTAAAGGCAGGGTATCATTCCCAAATGAAATACAAAACTGAAAATGCAAAGGAAATGTGTTTTGTTTGGAAAAGAAATCAGGGGACAACTAGGTGGCTCAGTCGGTTGAGTATCCAACTCTTGACTTCGACTCTGGTCATCTCATAGTTCATGGGTTTGAGCCCCGCGTGTTGGACTCTGCACTGACAATGCAGAGCCTGCTTGAGATTCTCCTTCTCTCTCCCTCTCATTCTCTGCCCCTTACCTGCTCATGCTGTCTCTCTCTTCTCTCTCTCAAAATAAAGAAATAAACTTTAAAACAAAATTAAAAAAGAGATCATTGGGTTAGGAAAGCAGGCTGTGGTTCTGGCGGGGGGGGTGGGCATGCTTTCCTAAGGATCTTTCTAGATAGTCTGGAGATTGTATTTAAGATGACAATTCTAAACTAGGTCTTAGTGACTGTAGGGTGAGAAATTGTTTAGCAACAGGTCAAAATTGATCTGATAAGATTGGACTGGCTCAGGTTAGGTAGGCTAAAAAAACTGGAGGATTGACAAAGGTAGGGACAAACCCTCATTCTCTTCAGTTGTAGCTTCTCCATTATATTTTTGTTTGTTTTCTGTATTTGTACAAATTTTGTACAAATTTATTTATAGATTCTTAATATATAGTTCCTAGAACTTCTGCCAAAGAAAAATTGCCCAAGGCAAAGTAAAATGGCAAGGAAGACTTTATTCAATACTGTTGCAATAGGAGAGAGAGACTGAACTCTGGTGAAATAAAAGGTGGGAAAGTTTTAGGATCTGGGGTGAGCTAGCAGAAAAGTACTAGAGGACATTAGTGGGGAGGTTGGTCAATGTAATTGGGCCATCTGTGTTTGCTAATTGGTACTTATTGAAGTTAGGCTTTTATTCTCCCACAGAGACTGGAGGATATCTTTCTTGATGATTAAATTTCAAAGTGATGGTCCCCAGGTCCTTGGAAAAGACATTTTCTTGGGATATAAAACTGGCAAGGGGCTATGTATAAGAAGATTTACATCTTAAAGCAGCAGAGAGAGAATTTAGAATTGAAAATTTTCTAAAGTAAATGTTCTTTAAAAAGAGAGGTCAGAGGCCTATAGACAGGAAGAAAACTGTCTAATGTTAAATCAGTCTGAAGGGAACATTAAGGCTGTCTGTCGGGTACTAAAACATAAAAGTAGTGTACAGAGATACAATCACCAACATGTTTTTAAATATAGTCTTCTAATCATGTAGTCCAAACATCCATTAGCTGTTTTGGCGACTCATTTAAACTTGTCAGTATAAATGGCTCATATAAATCTCTCACTTAAAATGACTATAGCTATTAGCTTTTAGGATATAAAGATAAAAATTTTTCTTTGGTTCCACACTGGTCCCTTTAGATATTTTTGACCCCATCTGTCTTTGAATAAACTTGATTTGTAATAATAATATGTTTTGTATAGCCATCTAAAACTGGAAAAAATTTGGAATGGGTAAGGTAAAAATAACAGTGTGTTAATTACGTATTTTTATTAGAACACTTGGGCCCCAGTTGAGTAACAACTATTCGTATAATTATATTGGCATAAGGTCATGAGTTTCCATTTATTCATAAGTATTTGATAAATACTTTCCCAAAATCAGATGTACAATGTCCACAGTGTCTCTCAAATACTAACAAAGAAGGGAATCAGTTAATGTGATGTGACAATTTTCAGAACAACTTTGTCTTATTATTAGTTCAGTATTTCCTCATTTTTATGCCTCTTTAAAAATTTCCTGTATATCCTCAGCATATGTTGTGAGCTTCATCTAATTTTTTTCATGATCATGTTTCCTGTATGTTACTCTTTATTCATTTTTATTATTTCATGAATATCCATTTTCCCTCATCTTTTTAACAAGTTTCTATAAACATTTTTTGTTCAGAATGTAATGATTTTTTTTTTTTTTGCTAAAAACAATGTTATAAAAGCATTTTTCCTGTTAATTGTTTTGTTATTCCAAAATTAAATCCTCCAAATCCTGGATGCATACATGTATCTCATATTTCCCCTTTATCACAGAGGTGATAACTTAACCTCCAGTTACCTGTAAAATAATTAATGCCTTATATGATTATTTTGCAGCATTAATGTCTCTCACGAATACTTTAAAAGAATTATTTAGCTCTTTGGCAAGTCTAATGCCTTGACTTTGTAGAGTGCCCTTGTCAGTCCTCACTGGGCCCATTTCCTTTCTTTTAGAAGAAAGTTATACTATTCTATTGAGATAATGACCTTAAGTTTTGACTTTTAATAAAAAAATAGTTAATTTTTACCATATAATTAATTTAATGATCACAAATACCAAGCCTCAAAAACTTTAGAAGTTTTACCTATTTAAAAAACATATACGTAAATACTGAGATTATGTCTTGAGGCATCTTTAATTACTATTTAAATTGATGTTTACTTTTAATCTATGAAATACATTGAAGTGAAATACAACTTAAGTATTGTGTTCTTTTCTCTATAGTTTATGAACCTAAAGTAAATATAGAATAAATGATTGATCATGCTTTGACCCTTCTTAAAAAACTTTAGAGACTTATCTAAAGAGAAAAATTCATTGTCAGTTTTGATCATTTGTTAGTAAAAAGAATAGTTAAAATATCCTATCATTAAGCATTTTAGTAATGATCATAATTATGATAAATAACTGACTTAATAATTGTAGAGCTAGAAAATTACATTTCTGGTATAGTAATTAATTAGTATAATTAGAGAAGTTTCAGAACTAAACATACATTGAAAATCAAAGATTTTGTAATCAGGAGAGTCACAAAGATACTTGAGTTATAATGTTATAATTGTATAGAAAATAATTTGTATATTTAACATTTGTGCTATGGAATAGTCATTATTGAACTAAACTTCTAAGATGTGTGGTAAATTATCATATTGTTGAGGCATGAATTTGGATTTAATTCCTTTGAGCCTAACATATTGAATCAAGTACTTCTGATAATGAATAAGCCTTGTTTACTCTTCAGTATTTGCATTTCAATGTGGTTGTGATGCTCTCTCTTGAATATTTAATACTATTGTGAAGTTAAAGAGGAAACCACCTGTATTCATTTCTTATGGCGGCCATAACTAATAACCACAGAGTGGCTTAAAACAACAATTTATTCTCCCACAATTCTAAAACTAGAAGTGTGAAACCAAGGTTTTGCAAGACATTCTTGCTCCACCTGAAGGCTCCAAGTAAGAATCCTTTCTTGCTTCTTCCTTGCTTCTGGCAATTCGCATTCCTTAGTTTATAGGCCATCAGTTCAATATCTGCCTCCATCTTGACATGGCCATCTCTCCTCTGTGTATGTCTGTCTTCACATGGCCTTCTTATAAGGATATCTGTCATTGGATTTAGGGTCCACCCTAATCCAATATGATCCTATCTTAACTGGATTACATTTGTAAAGACCCTATTCCCAAGTAAGATCAAATTCATAGGTACTCGGGTGATAAGACCTCACATATCTTTTGAGGAGGAATACTTCAACTCACACCACCACCACTTTGTTGCCAGAAAAATTCAACTACTACTAAGTGATTCATTCATTGTAATGCAACCTTAAAAAGTGATGATTCTTAGTTATAAATGGAAGTTTTGAATAAAATATGACATGTTAATCCATCTTTCACTAAAGGAAAAACACAGAATTTTTATTGTCCAGAATGCACAGTCTGTAATGCCCCCTTAACTGGTCACAGGCCAGACTTTGTAGCCAGACTTTGGTTGCTGCTCTATAGCTTTAGTATGTGATTTTAAATGTACATTTATTTTTACCTAAATTATCTTCATTGCTTTTCTAGATAATTTCAAATGAATCAAACCATTGTGAGGTCTTGTGCTGGCTGTCATCTCTTTAAAACTACTATTACTCTGGAAATCATTTATATATTTTGTGAATGACTAGTGATTGCAGTTATTGTACATTAGTGATATGCTAAGAATTGTGCATAATCACTGCCATATTTATCACAGTATTTGTCTCTCCTAGTGCATATGGGAAAGTTTGGGAGTGCTCATGGAAGCATACACTTGTTCAGGCTATTTATATAGCAATGATATCTAAATAGTCAAACTTCTGGGGCACCTGGGTAGCTCAGTCAGTTGAGCATCTGACTTTGGCTCAGGTCATTATCTCATGGTTCATGAGTTTGAGCCCTGCATTGGGCTGGATGCTGTCAGCACAGAGGCGCTTGGAATCCTGTAGCCCCCCTCCCGCCCCTCCCCTGCTTGCACTCTCTCTCTCAAAAATAAATAAACATTTTTAAAAGTAAGAAAATAGTCAAAATTCTATTGCCAGAAGATATTCCTCCACTGAATGAAGGTGAGAAAAAAGTAAAATTTAATAATCACAAGTATTTTCTTTTTGAAAGAATGTCAATGAATTAAAATAACTCACAGTGACTATGGAAGTAGAATTAAATATAGATGTCAGCCAAATTGTTAAAAGCTTTAATATGTGATTTCAAAGAACTTGTAAAGATTATCATCAGAATTTTTCTATCCCATGTTGCTTATTTTAGAGAAGTGCGAACTTCTGAAAGATAATGGATATAAATACTAACTCTCTTACTAATTTTATTTATAAATAGCATGAAGCTATTTCAAATAGAAGATTTGATCAAATTACCTTTCTAGTCTGAAGAATCAAGAGGATGCAATTTGGTTGGGGGGGTGTTCTCTGTTCATACTTTGAACAAAATTTTTCATTTATCACTTTAAGCGTCTGGATAAAATAAACATTTTCAGTATCATCTTTCTGGCTTGTCCAGAATTCACCACCATGTTGATATATCCTAAGAACATAATAAATACCCATTTTGCATGTTTTCATCAAAGAACAAAAAAAAGATTTTCCAAGTGTGATTTATGACTAAAAATTGACAAGGAAAATTGAAAAGATCTTATGATAGCATATTGAAGTATGTTTTTCTTCATATCTCTTATGGGATCTAAAAATGGAGCTCTTCTGAAATAAAAATTTATATTTTACAATTAAATCATGATTCCATTAACCAATTGGAAAAAATCTGTATATAAACTTAATAACATTTGGATGAGTGTTACTCAAAGTATGTTCCTCAGAACACCTGCATTGGAGTCATTTGGGGTATTTATTGAAAATTCAGATTACCAGGCCACATTCCAGTCCTATTAATCAGAATCTTGGTACAGTGTTCAAAACTTGTATTTTAATCATCTCCAATGATGTGTTTTATGTACCCTTTGTTTGAAAACAACCATTTTAATATAATTTATGCGTACCTAGGAAGATGATGCCATAGTTCTAAAATTACTGTTTTTTGGAAACAGAGGAAATGAAGAATGCTAGAGCTAATATATCTGGGCTGGAGAAATCTAACCTAGCTACAGACGAGTTCCTTGGAGGTAGCCAAGCATTTCAGTATATCATCGTTCAACATATTTACTGTTCTACAGGCACAGTTGGTTCCAGTATAATTCAGTATAAACCTACAATTTTCTGTGGGGAAGTCTAATCCAGTCAGACATGGTAGTGGCAGCTTCAATAAAAGATGGTAAAATTCTGAGTCAGCCAGGCTTAATTTTTTTTTTAACATTTATTCATTTTTGAGAGACAGAGTGCCAGTAGGAGAGGGGCAGAGAGAGACACACACACAGAATCCAAAGCAGCTCCAGGCTCTTTGCTGTCAGCACAGAGCCTGACTCTTGGGGGTGGGGCAGGGGGCGCATCTTGAACCCAGGAACTGCGAAACCGTGACCCGAGCTAAAGTCGCCACTTAACCATTCAGGCACTCCAGTGAGTCAGCCAGGCTTAGAAATCAAGGCATGGAAGATTAATCTGCTTATTATGGGAATCACATAGTGGTTTGGGAATGTGCAGAGCAGGATCTCACTGTTCTTGGTTAAGGATAGTTTAAGTAGGGGGGCACCTGGGTGGCTCAGTCGGTTGAGTGTCCAACTTTGGCTCAGGTCATGATCTCACAGTTTGTGAGTTGGAGCCCCACGTAGGTCTCTGTGCTGACAGCTTGGAGCCTGGAGCCTGCTTTCGATTCCGTCTCCCTCTGTCTCTGCCCCTCCCCCCGCTCATGCTCTGTCTGTCTGTCTCCCTCTCTCTCTTTCTCTCTCAAAAATAAATAAACATTAAAAAAATTTAAAAGAAAGGATATTTTAAGTAGGTAGGATCTCACAACTGTGGGTTATTTTCTTACGAGGGGCTTGGCACATCATGTACAGAAACCACAGGCCAAAGTCCTGTGATTCAAAGTCCAGTGGAAGTCTAGAACCTAGGCATGTAATTCTCAGCCGATTCGAAACAAGGCATGAAATAGTGAGATCAAGAAATAATAATGTGGGTCCTGATTTTGCCATAACTGACAGAAATCATGACAACTTTGGTATTTGTGTTCATCGCAGAGATCACTCCAGATTTTTTAAAAGAGAGAGATAGAACAGGGGCTGGCACCATTTTCTAAAATACCTGAAGCATAGTTTTCCTCAGCAAGCCTTCATTGTGGAGCCTAACCTCAAATTTTAAGAGATTTTGAGCTCACTTACATGTTCCATAAGACTAAATGTGAACATCTCTGAATTCCTGTGGTGCCCACACATAGGTCTGTGTGGAAAACCTTCTTTCCTGGTGTTAACAAGTTTTTAATACCTTTTCATTATAACAATTTTCAAGGACCTTAAATCCAAAGTAGGGGACTCTTTTCACCAGTGATGTAGAAAGGGGAACTTACGTATTTGGAGAATGATGAGTAAAACGAGTTGCTAGTGTTTGACCATTTGGGATCTACTTTGGATAATGAGGGATACGGAGAATTAAGCTCAAAAGGTCTGCAAATTGATGGCCTTGTTTATTTTCTGATTCTATGTTGTTATCTGTTATCTCAAAGAAGTAATTTGAACTTTTATTTTCCTTGCCTTAATTTCCTTATCTAAGTAGGAACAAATTACCTTACAGAATTGTCAGTGAGGGCTGACAGAGCCATGTGGTTCCTCCCCCAAGGATGATAGTAATTGAATAAGTGAATGAACAAATTCCTGCCCACTGGACTGAGGTCTAACTAGATTGTCCTCAATCAAATGGGAAGGGATTCAATTAGTGATTTACTCACACATTCAAATTACCTAATGAATGATTACTACATATAAGGAATTATGTTAGATGCTGAAGAGAAAAGTGAATTGAGCATAGCCCCAAACTTCAACTTGGTTGAAATCTAGTAAAAAAAAAAAAAAAAATCAATCTGTACTATTTATTTGTTAATAACGGCTGATATTTGCTGAACATTTATCAGGCTAAAGACTTTACATGAATCATTCAAGAACCCTGGGCTAAAAAAATAAATTTCTACCTTAATTAGTGTCTGTAGTTGCTAGGGGCTGTGAAGGGCAGGAACTGGAAATTAATATTTAATTTGATATGTTTATGCATGTATTGAGGAAATCATTATTTTCAATCATAATATTGTAAGAGTTGAAGTAGAAAGAATGAAAAAAGCTGACTTAGAATTGGAAGCTTTAAAGATCCTTATTTTCAGAGAGGGAAATAAAAACAGAGTTAGCAAATAAGAACTTTAATATTTGGGATACATTAGGTGATTTTTGCCTTGAAACTGGTCTCTGCTACTTTATGGTTATTGTCTTTGTACGTGATAGGTGGGCAGAGTGATCTTAAACAAGTAAAAAATCAAATAGGTTTAAAGCTCTTTTGTTTGAAAAATTTTAATCAAATATTCATGGCTCTTAAAAGAATAATCAAAATCCTGTATTGGCTGACACTGCCTACAAGGCTTGGTCCCCTTTCTGATCACTGGCTTCCTGCATCTCAGCCATGCTGCCTGCTCTCATTCTCAAGTTATCTGCACATACTGTTCCCTCTCCCTGGATTTGCCCTCTACTTGCCTTCTTTTTTTTTTTTTTTTTTAATTTTTTTTTTTTCAACGTTTTTTTATTTTTATTTTTGGGACAGAGAGAGACAGAGCATGAACGGGGGAGGGGCAGAGAGAGAGGGAGACACAGAATCGGAAACAGGCTCCAGGCTCCGAGCCATCAGCCCAGAGCCGACGCGGGGCTCGAACTCACGGACCGCGAGATCGTGACCTGGCTGAAGTCGGACGCTTAACCGACTGCGCCACCCAGGCGCCCCTCTACTTGCCTTCTTAATCTCAGTGCCTTCTTCAGATCTCAGCTCAAGCATTCTTTCCTTAGAAATCCTTTCTGTGACCCTTTAGACTTGGTGCATTACCTCAAAACTATGGTCACATAACTTTCCAAAACATTCTTGATATGTTTATGTTTATTTGGGGGATATACATTTTTCCATATAAATTATTTATAATTGTATATTTATTTAGAGGACTATCTGCCTTGGGTTACCTCAAAACAGAACTGAGAGAAAAGCTTGCATGTAAGTAGTTTAATTGAGAATGGGTCCCAGGGAGTAGAAGTGAGAGATCAGACTGAGAGAAGGAAGGAAAGCCACTAAAGATTACAAGTCCTCTGTCTTACTGAAGCTTATGAGAAATGTTATAAAATCCAGTTTATAATTGTCTGCCCTACAGATGAAAAAGAAATCAATTTATTCATTGCCTTCTTCCTCATTGATCCAGGGTAGCCCATGACATTTGTTTGTCTTCTGATTTCCAAATAAAGAAAGTCTAAGTGGATCCCTATGGAGTCTCATTCCCTGGGATGGGAATTTAGGGGTGATACATAGAGGCCTGGGCTGGTGTGTCCAAGTGAAGGCAGTGTCATAACTGCTTAAAGATATACCACAGCAATGGTACAAATAAGAGGTAGCACTGAGAGGTTTAGAAGGGGCATGAGAGTTACACCCTCCCAGAACATAAAGAGCAAGATCTATGACTATCTTCCTAACCATTACATACGTATCACCTTGCTTAATGACTAGTATATAGTTAGTACTCAGTAAATATTTTTTAGTACATGTACGAGTAGGGGGTAGGAATTCCTTCCTGTTATAGTACTGAGTGTGCCAATCATATAATTTGTGAGAATATAAAATTTAAGCTTGTATATAGTGAGATTATGAAATTATTTCAGAAAATTTCCCTTTTAAAGTAACTATATATTCCTGTCTTGACTGGCTAGCAGTTTAGCAGTCATGACCTCCAAACTTATGGGCTATCACATTAAATTCAATGATTATGTTTTGTTAAAAAGAAAATATTTGCTGCATACAAAGTAGCAATTCCATCTTATTAGGGATTTTGTGGTGTCAACATTTTCTCTGGCTCAGAAGTAAAAATGCAATGCTGCTACCTCAGTTCACAAATACCAGGGTTAAGGTTTGGGTGTTTCAATAGCCTTCTGTGTCAGGTAAGTGACCCTGTACCTCACCAAGGTGTTTGGAGCAGTTAAAATAGATCAAAAGGATTGTATCAAATGACAACCATGTGCAGATATCAGGGAACAGGACACATTTGAATCAGATGTTAAAAGAACTAAATAATGGGAGAGAGAGAAAAGCAAACAGACAAATTGAACAGCCATCTACATAGGACTGCTAACTAAATTTTCCAGTTATCAACATGGTGCCTGTATCCACCTGATTCAGTCTTATGCTCAAATGTTATGTCATCAGAGAGAATTTCTTGGCCCTGCTTTTTATTTTTTATTAAAAAAAAACTTTTAACACTTAGGTATTTTTGAGAGACAGAGACAGAGCATGAGTGAGGAGGAGCAGAGAGAGAGGGAGACACAGAATCTGAAGTAAGCACCAGGCTCCAAGCTGTCACCACAGAGCTGACATAGGACTCGCACTCATGAACCGTAAGATCATGACCTGAGCCAAAGTCGGATGCTTAACCAACTGAGCCATCCAGGTGCCCCTTACCCCTGCTTTTTAAATTAGCAAGTCCTTCCTTGCCCTTTCCAAATGTAGTAACTTATTCTGCTATATTTTTCTTTATGCAGTTTTTGCCTCATCCAAAATAATATTCAGTCATTAGTTTACTACTTAGTATATGCTAATTAATAGTGTTATTTAGTAGATAGTAAATTAACACTGCTAATTAATATATACTAAATTAATAATGTATTGTCACCAGACCCTAAACTGTATGAATAGGTAGTTTGCTATCTTTGCTGCTTTGGTTTCAATGTCTAGAATAGTTACTGGCATAAAATAGTTACTTAATAAATATTTAAGGAATGACTGACTAATCAAAAGAATACACGCAAAATAATACATGCATCAATCTAGAATAGAAATTAGAAAACTGTAGCCTATCTCCTGTTTTTGTAAATAAAGCTTAATTGGAACACAGCCATACTCATTCATTTACATACTGTCTATGGCCATTTTCTCACTGTGATAGATTGATCATTTGGCCCACAAAGCTGAAAATTTTACTACATGACCCTTTATAGAAAAAGTGAGCTAACTCCTATTTTAGAGTCCTATTAGACCAGGATTCATAAGTATAATTCTCATTTCCTAAAAATCATACTGCTTATATAGACTTTTAACTTCTTTAACTTTTCAGTGTGTGTGTGTGTGTATCATATATAAAATATATATGTATATCCTTTATGTCTTCCTAGAACTTCTTCTCTGAATTAGATGTAGAAGAAATTTTATTCTAGTCAGAGCACTGGCATTAACTAGATGTGTGACCATGCGTTACATAACTACATAGAAAGACATCTGTTCTCACCTTAAATATGGGTTAGATTAATTCTCAAGTTGTTTCTGGCTCTACAATTCTGATATCAATTATCTAAGTAAACATCCAGGATATAAATTTTGAGAAAAAAAAGAAGCCAGTTCAAGGTATATCAGTTCTTCATTTCTTAAGTCATTTGTCTTCAGAAAATCACAAAACTGACGGGGAAAGAAGTCACATACTGGCTTAATGTTCTTTCCATATCAAGCTGACAGAATGTGACAAAGAACTTAATTAATTGACTGGGATCATTGTATCTGAACTGGACTGGTGGAGTCCTAACATTGTACAAATTAAGACTGAACAACTCCGGGGCACCTGGGTGGCTCAGTTGATTAAGCATCCAACTTCAGCTCAGGTCATGATCTCACAGTTTGTGAGTTTGAGCCCTGCATCCGGCTCTCTGCTGTCAGCACAGAGTCTGCATCAGATCCTCTGTCCCCTTCTCTCTCTTCCTCTTTCCTGCTTGGGTGCTTGCTCTCTTTCTCCCCCCAAAATAAATAAACATTAAAAAAAGAAAAGACTGAAGGGCTCAGACTGGTAATTGTACTGTGGATTATTGTGATTGATTTTTTTTTTTTTTTAGATATGAGAGTCAAATTATCTCATTTTTGAAAGTGTGTTAAGGAGGTTCGTGTTTCTTGTTTTTCTAGAAATGATGTCTCCATTTTAAGTTACTCTGAGGCAGAAAATGGTATAGTACTTACACTGGGTAAAGAAAAGAATTCTTTTTGATTGAAGAGAACTTAGGATGAAACATGGAAATTCTTGTTAATAAGAATTCATCTACCCCTGCCACGGGAAAGCTTGCCAAGAGTAAGGTAAATAACCTGAGGCCAGGTTGGAGAACTGTTCACTCTTAAGTGAAATTATTATTTATTTTCTCTGTCATATATCCAGTTTTTCCAAGTGTTCCTCAAGTTTTCATTAACTATCATAAATTTTTATAACTTGTTTTTGTAAGAAGATTCTGGTTATGCTCTCATGTGTTGAACACATTCCCCAAGACTAGAGAGAATCAACTGCATTCTCCTATAAAAGAAAAATTGGCCTAATAGATTTGCTATCTTGAAGAAGCTTTTACTCTTTCTGTTATACTGTTGGAGGCAATGTGATAGGGAAAGATAGGATAAAATAGGCAGAGAGGAAAAGGTTAAGACCCGAGGTCCCTAGGTGGGGAAAAACATATTTTGGAACATTGTTGGGAGCGTTTGACTACAGCAAACCTCCTTGGGTTTACAGTCCCTCTTAAGATTGTCAACAGACACCACCTACTCCCCCTCAGGTTTCCCTCAGGAATTTGACAATCAAAATACCTAACTAGGGGTACCTGGGTGGCTCAGTCATTAAGTGTCCAACTTTGGCTCAGGTCATTATCTCATGGTTAGCGGGTTCGAGCCCCGCATTGGGCTCCGTGCTGACAGCTCAGAGCCTGAAGCCTGCTTTGGATTTTGTGTGTGTGTGTGTCTCTCTCTCTGACCCTACCCCTCTCATGCTCTGTCTCTCAAAAATAAATAAAAAAACATTAAAAAAATTTTTAAGAAATACCTAAGCAAAAAAAAAAAGTAAACCATGAAACCTACAGGAGGGAGAGTATGACCAGTCTGACTCCTCACACATTGGAGTCCAGCCAATCAGGAATAGACAACCCAGCACCTAGAGTTATCCAGCCACTAAGGGTAGAACCTGAGATGGAATGAGGGGGAAGGGAAGGGAGGGCTGACCAAACCTTATAAAACAGGTACCCTTGTCTATAGTCACAGGTATTCACCTTTGAATGCTCCCTCTTTGTAAAGAGAGTTTTCATACTATTCTTGCTTTCTAATCTTATACTCTAATAAACTTCTGCCTGCTGCTGATTTTGTGTCCACCTCTTCATTCTTCAAAGCAGTGAGACAATGAACCCTGGGTATCGAGGTAAAAACTACTGCAACAGCAGTAGAGTATAAACAATGAAGGAAGACCCCAACCCAGGTCAGATCCTTGCTCCATCATTTCTGCAATATGGCTAAAATGGTCATTGTTGCTTCAGTGTCCTCATTTGCAAAACTTTAATAATAATTGCACCTACTTCATAAGGTTGTTAAGGACTAGATAATACCTATGAAAATTTTACAATCTACTGGCTAGACCAAGTAAGTGCTCTATAAGTGTAAGGTAGTACATAGTAAGCTACATATTTTTCCTATTAGCATTTTATATGAATAAAACAATTTTGAGTGAGAGCCACAATATTCAATAAATATGAAGGAAAGACTATAGGGAAGGCAGGTGTGAGAAGAATTACTAACGCATGAGCTTCAAAGCCACAGAATGTGGAGGACCAACCATTTGAACCTGACAAGAGGTAACTAGGACAATACTCTTAAAAATGCAGAATTTGAGCAAAATTAAGTAGTTTTCACTTTGCAAGGCCACAGGAGAAGCCATAAATTTTAGTAATGATAGGTGTATAATGATGTAATTGGAGTGTCCAAGAAGGAGACTGAAAATGGCATAGAGTTTTAAAAACTGGTATTGCAGAAGGATTAAGGCAGCAGTCGTTAAAATTTGGCATCACAGATGAAAGAATTGTGTTCTATTTCTAGTTTCGCCCATTTCTTAATGTGAGACCTTAGATAATTTGCTTAACTTCTCTGAGTCACAATTTTCTCATCTATAAAATGGGACTATCACAGTATTCTCCAGAGGCAATGAGTCATTCCAGAGAAGTATATAATGTATTATTTTTAAAGTTGCTGATACTGTCCAAAGAATAGCTAAATCCTCAACATAAATATCTGTAGCAAACAACTCACTAAATCAGTTTGCAGCTATATGCAACATATCTCTGTTTGGAATCTACATGGGAAACCTCTTGAATAAATAGCATCCACAAAGTCCCAGTTTTACTATTACAAGAATTTCCATGTGGAAGGGAGCAGCTGATCAGAGGGTTTCTCCTTTAGATATCTGGCCAGTGTGTGAGAACAAATTGTCTTCCTTTAGTATAATTAGCACCATCTAAAATTTTTTAAACTGCAAAAACTATGTCTTTAAAATTGAGAATAAAATGAAAAAACTAAATCCTGAGATGAAAGAACAAAAAAATCTGTAAACATGGCGCTAAACACATGAAGATATTCAAAATTCAATTATAATAAAAGGAATCAAAATTAGAACTGCTCTAAGATTTTTCTACATGTCAAATAACTAAAATTTCAAAAGCTAGAAAACATACTCTGTTGCTTAAATTGTAGGGAAGCTGGCACTCTTTTACTATTGGACCTCCAGAAAATTCACTGTAGTAAAGGATCCTTTCACTAAAAAGCCATCATCTAAAAAGCATTGCCTAAACATACCCCCTTTCTGCATATCACTCTGGACCCTTAAACTGCTTTCTTATCTGATTACTATCATTATTCTTTCTTGGTCCTGAAATGTTACTTGCTTCATTGTCACTATTTCCATGATACCTTAGGATTTTATTGTGTTTGTTTTATTTGCCTTTTCAATTACCTGCTTACATCTTTATGTGGTTAATTGTTCTTTATATTAAAATCTCTTTTAAAATATATGATGTTTCCTGAATCTTGTGTAAATCCTGACTGATGCAGTCATGAATTATAACACATTGCATTCTTTTTTTAACTTTATTTATTTTGAGAGAGAGAGAGAGAGAGGGCAGGAGGGAGGGAGAATACTAAGGGAACCTGATACGGGGCTTGAACTCACAGAACCATGAGGTCATGATCTGAGCTGAAATCAAGAGTCAGAAGCTTAACAGACGGAGCCACCCAGGCACCCCCACATTTTGTTGTTTTTAGAACATCAATCCATAAAGCCAAAGTTCTACTAACAAAAGGGAGAGGTAGTAGAAAAATCAATTGTTTTCAGATTATGCTAACTAATAAATGTAGAATAAATGTTACATTATGAAAATTACCATTTCCCATTGCCATGATAATAACAAATGTAGAGAAATATCATTAACAAATATTAAACCACTAGGTACAAAGTCATTGGGTTAGAGGGTATTTGTCATATCTGAAAATATCATACAATAGATTATGTGTTATATGAAAAGAGTTAAAGTTATTTTTATTTATTTATTTTTTTAAAGTAGGCTCCATGCCCAGCATGGAGCCAACACAGAGCTAGAACTCAGGACCCTGACATCAAGACCTAACCTGAGATCAAGAGTTCGATGCTTAACCGACTGAGCCACCCAGGTGCCCCCTAAAGTTGTTATCTTTGTAAAGATTTGGCATATACCACCACAATGGGACTGACTGATACAATGTATTTCTTGATGTGTCTTCTCCTTTCAATGAGAAATCCACAACATTACTTATTTTAGTATTCTTGCGAAACTATTCAACCTTAATTTAACCATAAGGAAATAGCCAAGCAATTGTAGATTAAGAGATATTATATTTTAAAAATTGGGCAATATTCAAATAAAAAGAAGGAACTCTTTTCTTTCTACTAAAGACACACTACATTCAAGTGTAATGCATTATCTTATTATCTCCTATTACATCCTGGATATTAAAAACATAAAGAACTTTTGAAGCAATTTAAAACATTTGAAAACAGACTATTAGGCAATATCGTTGTATCATTGTTAAATTTCTTGGGCGCGCTGATGGTATTATGGTTATGTAGAAGAATGTCCTTGCTCTTAATTGATACATGCTGCAATATTTAGGGATGAATTATAATGATGACTGCAACTTACTTTAAAATGGTTCAGTGGTACCTGGGTGGTTCAGTTGGTTAAGTGTCTGACTTTGGCTAAGATCATAATCTTGCAGTTTATGAACTCAAGCCCCACATCGGGCTCTGCACTGACAGTGCGGAGCCTTCTTGGGACTCCCTGTCTCCCTCTCTCTGTGCCCCCCTCCACTTGTATTCTCTCTCTCTACCAAAATAAATAAACTTTAAAAAAATAAAATGGTTCAGAAATACTAGCCATATACATATTCTAGTCATATATGTTATTATGTATGTTTTATACATATATATATGAGTAAAATATAGTGAAAGATAAAATAATGTTGCAGAAAGTTAACAATTGGTATATCTAGACTAATTTTATACAAATTGCATGTTTCCTTAATTTTTCTATAGATTACAGTAATTTTGTATAAGAAGTTAATGTGAGAAGAATAATATGATCTCATTTCAGATTTAAAAGATAGATCTAGCTATAGTGTTACAATAAAATTTAAGGGGATGAAGACTGAAAGAGGAAGGCTAATCAGATGGATGTTTCAGTAATTCTAATGAGATGAGCAAGTAGCTTGGACCAGGATCGTAGAAGTTCAGGTTGTGAGAAATTACACATTCTGGGTCAATTTGGAAAATAAAATGTTGGGAAATAAAATGGAAAACAAAATCTTCTCCCAATATAGAAATCCTCTCCACAGGAGTAGTAGAGAAAAGAAACAGTTTTATTATTGAAAAAACATTAAAGTAGAATGTGGTACACATTATAGTCAATTTGCTAAGAGATAACAGACAGAAAGAAATATCACCCTTCTATATGATAAGGAAGATACAACCCATTCCATACATGATCTCAAGACAATAACTAGTCCTCAAGTTAAGAGGACTTGACGGCACCATTTATCACATATAGTTTACCCTAAATGTACCTGGTAACTGAGGTGACCATCTATGGTAGTTAATCAGCTTTATCTGGAAGAGAAAGAAGATTCTTTTATCATTGTAGGAAGTAGTTTTGCAACTCAGACAATGTGTCTGCTGAAGTCAGGCTCCTACCTTCCCACAGAAATGTTTACATTTCAAAGAGATGGCTCCCAGGTCCTTAAGAAAGACATTTCTGGGTCACAAAACTGATAATAAGCCCACACCTTGTCTTCAAAATGTGTATACTCCTTTCAAAAAATATTTAAAATTAAAGATTTCCTAAAGTAAATGCTAAGAAAAGTGGTAGGGATGGGAAAAGTCTCTTTGCTGACTTTACATAAGGAGGATTAAGCCTCTTCCTTTTAGTTTTTATTTGTCCTTACAATAGCTTTCAGGGTTTACTGATAGACTAAATGTAGGAAAAGATAAAAGGGGGCAGTAAAGTTTTAAGCCTGAGCAACTGAAAGAAAATATTTAGTTACATGGAGAAAACTTGAGGAGAAACAGAATATGGGAATGGATATCAAGAATTGGGGTTTTGGTGTATTAAGTTGGAAATGGCTTTTGTACTTCCAAGTTGTTATGCTAAGCAGGAAGATAGGTATGTAAGTTTGGAATTTAAAGGAAAGGTCTAGGTTAGAGCTATAATTTTTTTGAGTCTTCACTGTACAGACAGCATTTAAAGTGGTTAATGGGACCGTCGCCAATCAGCCACTTTATATTCATTAAAGATACAAAGAGAAGAAATTCAAAGTCAGAGCCCTGAAACATGACAAAGGAAATGATTGGAGGAGATAAGGAGGAATCAGTAAAGGAGATTGCAAAAAAGTAGTCTGTGAAGTAAAAAAAAAAAAAAAAAAACCCTGTGAAAGTGTGTGTTCTGTACAGGAAGTGAAGAAAACATTTCAGGGAACAGATTGATCATCTGCATCAAATACTGCCGAATCAAACCAGATGAAGACTGGGAAATAACTATTGGATTCCTCAGTGTGGAAGATATTGGTGACATCCAAAATGACATTTTTCTGTGGAGTTGTGAAGTTGAAAGCCTGGCTGGTATAAGTTTAAGGGAGAAGGGGGAGAAAAATTTAAGACAGTGAATATAGACTCTTCTTTCCAAGAGAATTAGTGTAAATAGGAGCCCAGATGTGGAACTGTAGTCAAATGGTAGATAACATAGACTTTTTTCAATAAAGTTTGTTTATTTATTTATTTTTTGAGAAAGAGAGAGAGAGAGAGCGTCCTGTGTGAGCAGAGGAGGGGCAAAGAGAGGGAGGGGGAGAGAGTATCTCAAGTAGGCTCCCTATGGTCAGCACAGAGCCCGAAGTGGGGCTTGATCTCACAAACCATAAGATCATAACCTGAACTGAAACCAAGAGTCCCACCCTTAACCTAAGCTGAGCCACCTAGGTACCGCAAGTAGGTATTTTTTTAAGGTGAAAGAAATTGCAGGATGTACGTATGCTGATGGAAATGATCCAGTGAAGAGGAGAAGCAATTGGCAATACATGAGAAAAAGGAATTGCTGAACAATGTTCTTGGGTAGATGAGAGGGCACAAGTGGAGGAGTCAGTCTTATACAAAAACAATAGTTCATCTATGGTACAGAAAAGAAAGGGTGCAGATGCTGGTTGGTAGCTATGATGGTGGGAATTTAGAATACTCTTAGAAAAGTTGGAAGGTTATCATAATGGGGTGGGGGTCGTGTGAGCAATTAAAAGAAAGAGCAGAAGGTGTGTAGCTGTTTATGAGAATGAGAGAATATGGAGCGAGGGCAGCGCAGTATGCTTGCTGGGCGGCCTTCAGGCCTCTTTTTGAGGCTATTGCCCTTGAATTTAAAGCAAAGCAATCAGCATGGGGGTGTGTGTGTGTGGTGTGTGGTGTGTGTGTGTGTGTGTGTGTGTGTGTGTCAGCTTGGAGATTGTAGGTACAAACTGGGCCTTGAGTTTTACCCTCTGGCAAAGCAACTGTGGCAAAGTGAGAACAAGAGAAGACAGTTGAGAGAGTATGTGTAAGGGAGCTATTATAGTAATTGGCCATGGAATTAAGTTGGCTTAGGAGAGAAGTGAAAAGGTGATAAAATCAATGGGTTATAGTTATTGATGACTGTGCCATCAGAGGGTGAAAAATTTAATTTAGCTATAGGCACTTGAGATCACTTCAGTAAGGAACTCTGCAAGATAAACCACATAACTAATATATGTAGTAGGCACATTGAGCACTGTAGAGAGTTAAGAAACTATTCAGTGTTGGAACAGTTAACAGTTCAACTTTTTAAAATTTTTCAAAGAAAAGTCACAACATATCAACTTCTATACTTATTATCATTTACTAGTTTATCCTTCATTGTTTGTAACTGAATAATGCATCGTGCCCATTAACAGTTAAATCTAATATTATGGGAAAGCTTGTACATGTCAGCTGTGACTTAGCCATAACAATATATTTAAAACACTCAGGTGAATAATTCAGGTAGCTTTTTCATGATAAGTCGATTTATATTTATGTCAATATTATTTTCTGAATCAACAAGGAGCAGAGGCCTTTAAACTTCATGACCAAAGTTTATACTGATGAATTTTTAAAATAGTATTTGCCAATTTTGCTATAGTAACATGTCAGTAACAAGATTCTCTTCTGTCTTACTAAATAAAAATCAAGGGAAATAATCCTCTTTGAAACTAAAGTTCTGGCATTCCTAAGAATGGAATAGAAGCATATTGAAAGGCTCATGTTATTTAGAATATGCATTTTGGTTTTCAGATCTGAAATGAAAAAGATGACTCAAAACAGTGAAGATAAGCTAGTTTAAAATTCCTCATAAATCAAGGCATATTTCTATAAACATCAAGCAAACATGTCAAGGAGGTATTAGTATTATTGCGTAAGCTAAAAATGACGTGGGCTTTGACTTTGTCTTGGATATTGACTTTTTCTATTACAGAAGAAAAATAAATCTTTTTCTGAAAACAGAATAGAAATACCTAAATATGTCATTGTTTTATGTGGAATAGGATTAATTTATAGACCTGCAGCTATATGGTGGAACTATACCAAGAAACTAATTTAATGTCTATAATTTTCAATAATCATAACAGTAACAACAACAACAACAACAGCAACAACATTTGAAATACAGTGTCAGACTGCTTGGTGATGCATGTCAGCGGGAGATATGGGACTGATTTGGGTTGGTATCTGAGTGCTGGCCAAATAAAGAATTAACTCTTGGGAAGCTAGGTGGGAGATGTCCTTCAAAACCCTCAAGGAGATTACAGATGAACCCATCCAAGGGCTTTGTTCTCAGGAATAGATTTGACTGAATGTAAAGCAGGAAACTGTCAAAACTGTAATATTATTACCTGAGTTTTTCAAATATAGAGTGTAACATTAAAGTTCCTCAGTATTTGTTTATTTCATTGTAGTCAAACAAAATATACTTGAGTATTCAGACAAGTATCAGAAAATAATTTGTAGGGAGTTATTTTTGTTGACTGTGTATGGCAAAATAATATATTTTTAAAGTACCATATGTGGACTTAAAAAGCCTTCTCTACAAAATTAAAATTAATTCTTATTCTCATGAAACAAACATTTATTGTCAATCCAATATGTGTGAAGCAATGTACAAGAGCCCAATAATAAAATTTTCAAATCTGACATCTTCACTAACAATATATATGTGTATATACATATTAAGGAGACTTTCTTAACCATGGGGGAAAGAAGGAATATGTTAAACACTAGCGAAAGGTCTATAGGAGTAGCTTTTTATTCACATGACTTTAGGTAGTGATGGCTCCCAAATTTATACCCACAGGCCAGACATTGTCACTGAAATTGAAACAGTCTCACTGACATTTCTTTTGAATATTTGAGACCACAAACTCAACGTTTCCAAAATAAACTATGATTTCATCTACCAAAACATGTTATTCTTCCCACCTTTATATTTTAGCAAACGGTCCAAGATGCTTGTTTCCTCCCAGCCCTCACTTTCTAGAACCAATGGATATGTCCTCCTCCCACATTCATATCAAATTCATCCAAGTATTTCCCTCTCTACTGCTTCCGTATGATCCAAATCAGCATCTTTTCTTGGACTATTGCAAAATTGTCGTAACCAATCTCATTTTCCACTTTTGCCTCTACCCCTCAACCTTTCTTCCATAGAACAGCCAGACTGATGTTATTAAAATGTAAATTTAATCATGTCCCTCCTTGCTAAATCCTTCAGTGATTTCCAATTACACACTGAATAATATCCAAACATTCTATTGTGGCTGCAAAGTCTCTGGATTACCTGGTCTTTGTCCATTTGTCTAACTTCAGTTCCTTTTACTCTCTCCCAAAGCACTGATATCCACTCTATTTATTACTACTGAATTTTCCTTGAGTATGCCACTGTTTTACAGACTCTGAGACTTTGTACTTGATTCCTCAAAATCCTCTCTCAGCACATATTAATGGCTTTCTTTGTAATTAATGGCTTTCTTTGGTTGTTTATAGAATGTACATCAATTTGGAAGAATCTTCTTCATTATTTCTTTGTTTATCACATGCCTAATAAGATTGCAGAATCCAAGAAGGCAGGAAGCTGATTGCCTTGTTAATTACTACTACCAGTACATGAAAAATAATTAATGATTTTTATAAGACTAATATGGTATTCCAAAAATTTCCACTACTTATTTTCTTTCAGCCTTTATTGATTTAATAGAAAATACATATTTATACAGCTACATAATTGAAATAAGTAAAAATATTGTAAGCAGTATGTAGAACCTTTTCAACATGATATTTTATGTAGACATTTCCAGTATCATCTTAGTTTCATTTAACAAATAGGTGTTGTATATCTACTATGTGTCAGGCCTTGTATTAGGCCCTAATAACACAGAGATTAATACAATATAGTCCATCAAAATGTTATTAGTGCTTCTATTTTTGTAGAATTCATAAATCATTTTTATGTCATTCAGCTTCTCTTCATTCTTCATAATTTATGCATTATTTTCAGTCTAGCTATTTTTATGATAAAATATTTTTGTGTTTACTGGTTTTAAAAAAAATGCTACATGCCTGTCATGAAAATGAAAACAATGAGGTTTATATGTTAAAGAATGTCAGAAGTTTCTCTACATATTCTGCATCAACCAGAAATAACATTACTTTGGTTTTATACCTTAAAATCCATTCACACTATGCCTATTGCTGTATAATCAGTTTTAAACTCAACAGTATGTCAAGGATATCTTTCCATTTCTATACATGTAGTTATAACTCAATCTTAATGAAAGCTATATAGTATTCTATTCATTAATCAATTACTTCATTTATTATTTAATCTATCCACTATCAATAAAACTTTGCAAAAATAACAAGTAAAAGCAAGTTTGACTACTTCATCAATTATTAATGTTGGATGAACTCATATCTTTGATTATCTCTTTTTTTAAATCCTTTTTTATGTTTCTTTATGCAGTAGGAGTCACTTTTTTTTTTCATGTCAGAAATGGGTTTTATCCTTGTCATGGTTAGGTGACAATGAATAATATATATATGGGTAAAAATAACATTACTTATCTGCATTTAAGAAATCCAATTATTGCCAAATGTGTCCATACTCTTATGGCAAATTGTTCCTCCAGGTCTTTGAGTTTCAGTCATCTGGGCCAGCCAGGACAAAATTACAAAGTAGGTGAAATTTGCCTTGACATAGAATTCCTCCTTCTCTTGCTGCGAGGAGTGCTTCAGCCCTAATTAATATGAGTCACATTTTTATAAGAACATGTATTTAGCCTGTGTACATTTATTGTAATCACATGTGTATGGTATTATTTCTTCTGTCATTTCCAATCTTTAGTATTCTGTTTTCTCCCTTTATGTTTTCCCTTTCCTAACTCTTCTCTGGATTGACAATTTTTCCTATAGTTTTTCTTCTGTCTCTTTTAATCTTTATTAAACTGGTTTTCAACTATATATCAGAATTTCCTATACTACTTTTGTTCAAAATATACTCCAAGAGTTTATTTTTCTCAATAGCCTATTCTGGATTAATTTAGTGACATTTTGAATTACACAAAAAAAATACATATTGATCTATTAAATTATTTCTGCATTTTTTAAATGTTTATTTTTTGGGCAGGGGGAGATCATGTGAGGGAGGGGCAGAAAGAGAGGGAAACAGAAGATCTGAGGTGGGTTCCACGCTGACAGCTGAGAGCCCAATGCAGGGCTTGAACTCACCAACTGTGAGATCATGCATGATCTGAGCCAAAGTCCCATACTTCACTGACTGAGCCACCCAGGTGCCCCTATTTTCTGCAGTCTGCATCGACTCTCTTTCTCTGGAGAGTGCAGCTTTTGTACTGGCTAAGTTTAATGTTTCTCTTTTGAATCTCCATTTCTCACATGAGTTTTCTGATTTTTCATTATCTGCTTGTGTTTGCAAATGGTAATCTATATGAATAGTTTGCAGTCTATATCAATTTCAACTGATAATCTCTGTCAATCTATATCAATAGCTTTCAAAATACCTTGTGCTTCATAATCATATCTTGATTTTTTTTTCTAAAAATGTATGTGCCTGGATACAATTGACATATCCTGAATCAGAACCAGAAAGTCCAGAATAGTCTATGGTGCATATATTTTGAGAAAGCTTCTCAGGGGATTCTTGTGCATACCTCTGATTAAGGAGAACTGGGTCATATTGACATATTGATGGCTTCTTTGGACTCTCTCAGCAATTGTATAGATCACTATTTCATTGATCTTCCTTTGTGGGCTTCAAAACCATTTCATCAATCTTCAGGGAATGGCCATGAGGCTTGTTACTACTAAAATTCAATTCATTCAATGTCCTGTCCGTAACAGGTAAAACTGGAGATCAAATGCTCTAATCAGGTCCCCTGGTGGCCAGGTTCTGAGGAATTTCCTAAAGTCATTCAGTTTTCTCTCAGCCTACACCACCACCTGCACGCACCTATAGTCTCTGCTGTGGTTTTTTTAGTGATTGCCTTCAGCAAGAGCTAGGGTTATCATAGGAAAGAGTTATACTAAAAGTTGATTGCCTTAGTGGCTTTCACCCCTTAGTGTTTCAACAAGATGAAATTGGAGATTCTACCTCCTCTTATTTTCATACTAGCAATATTAGGAGCCTGTAACAGCTAATTTCTCACTTTAGCTGTTGAGTGGTTCAGTAAAATCTGAGAATGAGCAGCCCCTGAGGTGCATTTGCTGAGGTCACACAATATTCTTCAGATTTTCCCCTCCTAATTGTCACACAGCTCCCCACCCAAAGTCCTTACTGTCAACAACTGCTGCCCTTAGCTTGGGTTATATTGGGGAGAAATTATTTACATATTTCTCTGGGAGCCATTCCTTTTCTGGTATGACATCATAGGTATTTCAGCATGACTCCCTCATCTTGACTTCTTCTGCCTCATATATTACAGATATTTTACAGAACTTTCTGAAAAATTCCATGTCATAATTTCAGCAGTGGAACAGAATTTTTTAATCTTTTTTTTTGTCATTGTATGAGATTAGAGGAGTAAAGAAGGTAAAAATTGTCATTTTGAATACTAAAAAAGGAACATGTGTTATTTGTATGTTTTATTTCTAGAATTTTTATTTGGCCCTATTATATAATTTCTATACCTCTATTTTCTATCTTGTCTTTGTCAGCATATTTTCCCTTGTGTCCTTGACCATAGTTTTAAGAATCACTTTAAAATCCTTTTCTGTTAATCCCGACATTGGAGTCATCTCACATTTGGTTCCATTGATTGTTTCTCTCCAGAGGCAGATCATGTTTTCTAGTTTCTTTGTAATTTAAGTAATATTAGATGTTATCTTGAAACTTGAAGAGTACCACGTAAGTGTGTTTTCTCTTTGAAGCAGGCAGTTAACTTAGTTGGACTCAACATATAAAAATTTTCCCTGTGGTAGTTGGAAGCTCAAATTAGAGTGTATTCCTTTTAATCTTAGCTATGTGTTTAGAGCTGCACCTAACCTGTGTGATGTGGTAAGCAGAATAATGGCCTTCCAAAGATATCCATGTCCAAATCCCTGGAACCTGTGGACATGATATCTTACATTAAAAAAAAAGAAAGAAAGAAAAGAAAAAGAAAAGAAACTTGCAAGGGGGCGTGGGTGTCTAGCTCAGGTCGTGATCTTACAGTGGTGAGATCAAGCCCCGTGTGTGAAGCCTGCTTAAGATTCTCTCTCTCCTTCTGCCCCCTCCCCTGCTCATGCGCACACTCCCTCAATCTCTCTCTTTCTTTAAAAAAGACTTGCAGATATGATTAAATTAAGGATCTTGGGACGGGAAATGGTATCCTGGGTATCCAGGTGTGCCCAACCCAATAATATATGGCCTTAAAAGCAAAGAATTTTTCCCAGCTGAGGTCAAAGTCAAAGGGAGATTAACTACAGGGGAAATGGTTAGAAATATACAGTATTGATGGCTTTAGAGATGGATAAAGAAGGGCAAAAGCCAAGGAATATGGACAGCCTCTAGAAGCTAGAAAAGGCAAGCAAGAAGGTTTTATTTCAGAACGCTGCCACTCTAGTGGTTGTGTTTTTCCAAATCTTGCCCTGTGGTTCTTTAAGCCATTAAGACCATAGGTTCTCATTGGAGCTTTACATATCCCACATGGCACAGACTGGGAACTGCCCTCAAAATAAAAGTTATAAAAAATAAAGATATCCAATTCCTGTCATTCCTTTTATCCAAGAGTAAATTATTCTCAGTATCTACTGGTTTTGTTTATTCTCTAATGCCTTCAAGTAGTTTTTTTTTTTTTTTTTTTAATAATTTGTCCACTGTATGGCTCTTATCTATGTAGGGATTGGTCTTTGAGAAGCTTATTAGGTCATCCTGGAAGTGGGGACTACGTTGTATTACCAATGTAATTAAAAACAACAACAACAACAACAACAACAACAACAAGAAATTGTTTAAAAGAAGAAAATAAAATAGCAAAAATGGGGGCGCCTGGGTGGCTCAGTCGGTTAAGCATCCGGCTTCGGCTCAGGTCATGGTCTCACGGTTCATGGGTTCAAGCCCCGCGTCAGGCTCTGTGCTGACAGCTCAGAGCCTGGAGCCTGTTTCGGATTCTGTGTCTCCTTCTCTCTGTGACCCTCCCCCGTTCATGCTCTGTCTCTCTCTGTCTCAAAAATAAATAAACATTAAAAAAAAAAAATAGCAAAAATGAAGTCCCTTTTTTGAGAGGCTTTGACTGTTTAAATCATTAACATTTTATATTATGCAAAATATACCTAATTTACTTAGTCACTCACATCTTATTGGCCACTTGAGTGTATTTTTTAAAAATATTCACAATGATAAATATCTTGTCTAGGAATGCTTCAATAAAATAAGGGACAGAGGCAGTGGGGGATAAATTCCTTGAAGTGCATTCCCCAAGTAGCATTTTATTAGTGAAATATGTGAGTGATTTTATAGCTTATAATACATATAATATATCTGCTCTCCTAAAAGACTGAGGCAATTTACTACCAACATACAAGTGTACATATTCTTCCACATCACAACACTAAATTATATGTAATTTACTTTTATAATTTTAATAAGTGAGTAATAGTATCTGTACTTGACCTTGATTGGAACTATCCATTATCCTTCTCATTGTTCTAGTCATAGATATTTTGCAGAATCATTCTTCTCCTACTCTGAGTCCATGAGTGGACAGACCTACCACTGGTCTTCTCTAAACATTAAACATTAACCTAAAGACTACAAATGACTTCAGTTGATTCATCTTGATGGATGCACACTCTGGTAAGATTGTGCTTTGGTTTGGACTCCTATATCCCCAGAGCTGCATCACCCTGCCTTTGCTGAGCCTGTCAGCAACTTTTCTTTTTCATAAACAAGTATTTCTTTGAATATACAAAATACAATTCATTATTCACTTAAATTGTCAGAGTAACTTTCCATTGCGTGAAAGAAAATTACTTAATCTTATACAGCAATGTGTGTGTGTGTGTGTGTGTGTACATATATATATATATATATATATATATGTATTTCTATTTTGAATTTCTATTGCTAGTGAGGATATGAATATAATTTATACTTTGAATTTTTCACTTTATTTACTCAATTCAGTTAGTCTATTTTGGGTACCTAGTGTGACACAACATTCTATTAATTGAAGATAAAACCACTAATATGATACAAATTCTGACTCAGGAAGCTTACAGAATATTTGTATAGTCAGGAATGAAAATATATAATAATGTCAGTACATTGAAACTAAATACTTCTTTTTCTACTTTTCAAAAATGATTTGTCCTTTATGCTAACACATTTGGATACATTTTTTACATTTGGATAATGGCTATTCTCTGTTATACTTGTAACCTATTTTTCTCATTTTCTTGCTTTCCTTTTACAATTTATTTTCATTATATTTTATTGTATGTATTTTTCGTACCAGAATGTAATAATGTATAGCCATTTTTTAAAAAATATTATATGTATCTCCATTCAGCCGCTATAGGAAGTTTTTGACAAGTTATTTTTAAGATACAAATCATTATTCACTCAATATATATGATGACATGTGGTAGGAGATATCTTTCACGTGGTCTTCCTTCTTACATTTAATTATAATAATATTGCTTTAGTGAAACTTCTCATTGTTGATTTACTTTTGGTTCTTCATTTAATTTTAGTATAAAACTTTGAGTAAATTTTTGGAAACACTAATTTTTAGAAAACATAGATTATTGCCATTTCAGTTTAAATATATCACACATGCTAGATAGATTAAATTTATGATACACTTCAAATATTTTGAAGGAGAAGGTTACCATCAGTACCTTGAAAAATACTTTTGCTGACTTTACCAGACAGTTTACTTTCTTTAATGATATTTTTATGAAATACCCCACAGGCACTTAATTAGAATAGACTGTGTATGTATTAACTTAGGAGTGGTGTCATCTTTACAGTGTTTAGTATTTCAGCAAGAATCAAAACTTCCGCATTTATTCATGTCTTTGTTTTTATGTCTTTCATTGGTATTTTATAATTATCTTTGAGTAAATAGCCTAGCTTGAGATAGTCTTAAGCTATTTTTATCACCTTTGCATATAAATCTTTTTGTCATTTTATTCTCTTGTTGTATATCACTT
Source organism: Panthera leo (assembly GCF_018350215.1). Classification (NCBI taxonomy): domain Eukaryota; kingdom Metazoa; phylum Chordata; class Mammalia; order Carnivora; family Felidae; genus Panthera; species Panthera leo. The sequence goes on from NC_056684.1 coordinate 94,332,045, forward strand.
GCATACAATGATACATGTGACATAAGAGGTGTTAGCTCCAGCTACAGTGATAATCATTTTGCATTACATAAATGTATCAAATCAACATGTCATACATCTTAAACTTACACAGTGTTACATGTTAATGATATTTCATTTAAAAATGTGTCTGTGTCCCCAAATCATCATTTCAACATATTCTCCCAGGGGTACTATTATTCATATTTTGAGTCACAGTGAAATTTAACCAATCATTAATCTTTTCTCTTCCAAGGAGTTTGAACAAAAGTAGTCTTAAAGGTTCTGGAACTTCTTTCAATCAGCATATAGATACTCCTTCAATATTTTAGTGGATTGTCTTATAGGCTTGACTATAGTAGGTGATCAACAAAGGTCGGACATTTTGAAACCCTGAGGAACTGCTCCTTCTTGTTATATTACTTTTAAAAGTAGTCTCTCTATCCAGGGAGACTTCCCATATTGAGAACAGTGTCAGAGTAATTATCTAATATATGGAACACATAGTAGCAGTGGAAGTATTCCATCCCTGAACAAGAGATTGAGGCACTTTTCAAGTAAATAAATCCCAACCTACAGCACCATTTTATTAGATCCACATCTAGAAGAGCCCAGATTTAAAAATAAAGAATTTATTTAATAATTAATTATTCATTTATAATTATAAATAATTTATAATTATATTTAAATTTATATAAATATATATTTATATGAATTATATATAAATTTATCATTATAATTAATAATGAATAAAGATTTAAAAATAAGAAGTATTTTATAAAGAAGTATCATTACCTGAAATACAGAGGGTTATGTCATCTGTGCTATGCTTAGAACAAGTCTAACATTCAGTCTGAGATTTCTGCAGAAATAACATAATTTGATCTCCCCACAATGGTAAACTATGACTTGAGATACAGTTTCCATTTTTTGAGTGCATTTCAGTACTGCAAGAACTAAAGGAAGAGAATTTTAAAATACTCATCAGAAACTCCCAGGTACATGATCTGGAATATTCACAGACTATATCAAACACCTGAGCCATTTCATTTAGACTCTATTTCTGTGCTGCGTGTCAGTTGTGGTGTAAATGCTAGAGGACAGATTCACTGAATATATCTCCATGTTTTCCTTTCTCTGACTTAAGTTCTAAACAAGTGACAAATGAAGTTTGGACATGGAGCAACTTTATTCTCTTTTTCCCCTATATTTTAACTTTTATTTTATATTTATTTTTATTTTATTTAATCAAAATTAAATTTAATTACACATGTAGTGTAATAGTGATTTCAGGAGTAGAATTTAGTGATTCTTTCCCTCTGCAAAGAACACTCTGTTCTCTGTACTTAAGAGCCTTTTATGATTCACCTTCCTCTCTGTTTTTGTCTTATTTTCCTTCTCTTCCCCCTAAATTCATCTGTTTTGTTTCTTAAATTACACATTTGAGTGAAATCATTTATTTTTCTTTGACTTATTTCGCTTAGCATAATACATTCTAGTTCCATCCACATTGTTGCAAATGGCAAGATATCATGTGTTTTGATCACCAAATAATATTCCATTTCACACACACACACACACACACACACACACACACACACACACACACCGTATCTTCTTTATCCATTTGTCAGTTGGTGGATATTTGGGCTCTTTCCATAATTTGGGTATTGTTGATAGTGCTACTATAAACATCGGGGCGCACATGCCCCTTCAAATCAGCATTTTTGTATCCTTTGGTTAAATGTCTACTGGTACAATTGCTGGGCCATAGGTAGTTCCATTTTTAATTTTTTGAGGAATCTCCATACTGTTCTCCAGAGTGGCGGCACTAGTTTGCTTTTGCATTTTTGGTGAGCCAACTTTACTCTTATCAGAAAAGTTGGTAACAAGGGAGGTAAATTGGAATTTGGACAATCTCACGGAACAGAGGAGAACCCTATTACAGGGATTCCAAAACACCAGAAAGCACATGGATAGAGGGATTTAAAACCAGCAAACATCCACTCAAGTGAGAAGACAGATTAACTCATTTCAGACATACTAATTCTCAGAAAGATTTACCACCCATATATTTTTTTCTTAATAAGTTGCTAGAAGATATGCAGCATAATAAGGGAGTAAATCAAGAGAGAGAAAGGATAGGATTTAGGAAATACTGAATCCTTGCCAAAAGTCTAGTGAAGAAAAGTCCCAGAGCCCAGTGTGATATAGAATAATTAAAATGTTCTTGATTACCATGATCATTAATCACCATCGTTAGTACATAATAGCAAACTTTATTGTCCACTTACTCTATTCAAGACATTGTTTTACATATGTTAACTCTTTAAATATATACACAGTCACATAAAATGAATACCATTGAGGGTAAGGAGGCTTCCCAAAGAAAACAACAAGAAGGGGAGCCATACTACCAACCCAGGCAGTGTGATGCCAGAAAGCACACTCTTACCGGCTAAGTTTCAAGGCACCTACATCAACATCATCAAGGATCTGGTGTATCATTTAGATTCATCCAAAGTCACCTGGGGTAAATAAGTACTCCGAGAGAAAAGGAATAATAAATAAAATTAATTTAACTGAAAAGATATTTATCATATAATTCTGGTTTAGCTAACTAGAAAAATAGAAGTCATTACATTGAAATAATTTGCTTATCCAACTACACAAACATGTTACCCATGGGGAAAGAATTTTTTTTTTTTTTATGGAAGGATAATGTCTTGTATACCACACTTGTTTCTCCCATATTGGAAACTTTAACATTATGCAGTTTTCAGGTCTAACCTGTGAGACTGCTTATGAGTTGTTGTTTTTACCACCTAATCACTGAATAAACTTATTTGTGCACATTCAAGAAGAGACCTATCTACATAATTTACATAGATCTATATAATGATACATTCGTAATCTATATATTTCACAATCTGTATAATGATATATTCATATAGTATTTATAATGAAACATCACCGGGGTGCCTAGATGGCTCAGTTGGTTAAGCACTGGCTTTTGATTTCAGCTCAGGTCATGATCTCACAGTTCATGGGATCAAGCACTGACAGCAGGGAGTCAGCTTGGGATTCTCTCTCTCCCTCTGTCTCTTCTCCTCCCTCCCTCTCTCACTCCCTCTCAAAAATAAATAAACATTTGGGGTGCCGGGGTGGTTCAGTTGGTTAGGCCTCTGACTTCAGCTCAGGTCATGATCTCACTGTCTGTGGGTTCGAGCCCTGCGTTGGGCTCTGTGCTGTTGGCTCAGAGCCTGGAGCCTGCTTCAGACTCAGTGTCTCCCTCTCTCTGCTCCTCCCCTGCTTGCACTCTGTCTCTCTCTCAAAAATAAATAAACATTAAAAAAAATAAATACACATTAAAAACATTTATAATGAAACATCACCTATGAATGAACCAATCACTTATTGTTTTCATTGATTCAATATAAAGCTGTAGCTTTTTTTTATTGATTCAATATAAAGCTATAGCTAATACAATGTGTGAGTTATACTTTGTTGTGCTTTATCTTAATTTAAAGTTGTTATCATGTAGGAAACCGTTGATTGTGTAAATCAACTTTATGGATCTTATTTACAAATACATTTTGTAAATGTATCTCACAAATAAGCTAAAATGGCATATGCAAATTCTTGGAACACAACACTGAAACTAAATAAGAATGAGTAGCTAAGAAATCGGGATAAAGGTAAAAATGAAAGTAGAAAAATATTTTAACATAATGCATCCCAGAAACCTGTGTGTAAGTCAGGGTATGTTGATCACAGAAACACAGCTCAAGCTAAGTTAATCATAAATGAGAGTTATTATAAGAACACTATAATAGGTGAGAGACTAAAGAAAATTAACGTTATGTAGCATCTGGATAAAGGTAGCATTGAAATCCTCAGCTGATAGATCACAAGATAAGAACACTTTAAGCACTATCCTGAGCTCATATTTGTTTCTTTTTTATTGATATTTTTTTCTACAGCCATAGAATTTCTCGTATGTTAGGAGAATGGCTTTAGGTGGTCAAGGGCTTACATCCTTACAAATCCACAATCAGAGAACAAGGGAAGATTTCCCACAGGCTAAATTAAGACAAAATTAGAGACAGACTCTGTCTCAAGTTGGGTTGTGTACGCAATCATAAATTCATCACTGTGGTCATGGGGGTAAAGTAGTAATATTGGCTACTTTGGGTCAGTTGCTTTGGAAATTTCTTTTGGCCACATGTCCTATCCCCATGTCCAGTTCCCATGGCCACTTCTGATTTCATCTGCAGTAGCACTGGACTTTTCTGTGCAAGCTCAGACATTACCCCTTGAGCAAAATCCAATTTTTTTCTACTTTTGTTCTCAAAACTTTCCATGAAGACATAGGAACCTACATACATGTTCAGCCTAGTAAGATAGGAGAGTCAGTATCCCAGGGAGCAATCCTCCATCAATAGAGAATGAGAGCTGGTGAATAAATGTCTTAGCCATCATATCTTCATTCTTAGAAGCCCATTTTTCCACAGTGGTGACTAGTTTAATAATGTCCCTTTATGTTGATCTTTCCTAGTTCATTCTTGCCATTCCCTCATTCTGGCTTCATGCGACTTTCCAAGTAAACCACCCTTACTTAATCCTTACCTCAGGCTCTGCCTTCAAGGGAATCCAAACTAAAATGTCCATCATTTGATGAGTTATTTTATCCAGGAAACTAGTTTTCTCTTGATTCTTCTCCTAGTCACTTAAAAAAACAAAAACAAGGGGCACCGGCGTGGCTGTCAGTTAAGTGTCCAACTTCTGCTCAGGTCATGATCTTGCAGTTCATGGGTTCGAGCCCCATCGAGCTCTGTGCTGACAGCTCGGAGCCTGGAGCCTGGTTTGGATTGTGTCTCCCTCTCTTTCTGCCCCTCCCCCGCTCATGCTCTGTCTCTCTGTGTCTTTCAAAAATGAATAAATGTTAAAAAAAATGAGCATATTCTCATTTTTACCAGCTCTAAACTTTGATGTGGTTTTCATGTCTTCTCTATCTATACTATCTGGATGATTTCATGTATTCTCATGTCATTAAAAATCATTTGTGCTCTAGTGATTACTAATTTACATTTCCAGTTGGCACTTCTTCCTTGAACTCCAGACGTTTTACACAGATACTTGTTGGAAATCACTTGGCATTCTGGTAGACACTTCAAATTTAGTATGTCCCAAGAAAAACTCTCAATACCCTTCCCAAACCTCCTCTTTCCCCTGCCTCCCCCATCTCAATATTTAGCAACTCCTATATTCCAGTTGTTCAGGCTTCAAAGCTAGTGTGATCCCCAAGACATCATCTTTCTTTCTTGAGACATCTTTCATATCCCACATTCAATCGGTCAACAAAGCTTCAAAATATACCCCAAACTCAACCATAATTCAATACCTTCATTTCTTGCAATCTGGAAATTCCAGTAGTATCCTAACTAGTCCCCATTTTCCACCCTGGCACTCCTAAAATCTGTTCTCCAAACAGCACTGAGGATGAGCCTCAGCAAATGTAACATTCCATGGTTCAAATACCTTCTAATCACTATATCACTCAGAGGGAAAACCCAAGTACTCTTTATGGCATATAAAAACATATATAACCTAATTATTTTTCTCCTATTACTGTCACCTACAGCACTTCGTACTAGCCATTCTGACCTCCTTGTTTTCCTTGAATAAGCCAAGCATATCCCCCCTGATATCATAGTTCAAACCTTTACTTCTAACAGGTATCTACTTAAATCACATTATCAGAGAAGTTTTCTTGAATATCACGTGTAATAATTTCCCATATCTCTTAGCCTCTTTACTAAATGTGATTCCATTTATTACCACTTGACATATATATTTACTTATTTGTTTTTGTGTCTTTCTTCTAAATGTAAACTTTGTGAGGTGAAGGGATACTAGACTTTGTTTACTTGTGTAGATGCAAGACCCTCAACAGGGCTTGACATGGAGGAAGCTTCCAGCTTATATTTGTTGGAATGAAAGGAGATGGATAGAAACAGATGACAGAACCAGTTCAGTCCATATTACTAATTAGTGAGCTACTAGGGAAGAGAGGAGAATATTCTAGATGGAATCTGGAACATGAGTGATTTGATACCTGCTTCCCATGGTATATACTGCAGCCTTTTATTGTTTCTAGAATTGAGTTATAAAGGTAACAGTGTTTTTCACACACACACACACACACACACACACGCACGCACACACAAACAATACACAATGTTAATGAGGTAAAAGAAATGAGAGACCACTGAAAAGCACAATTAATTGTGGCTTGAAATGGATAAAATGGGACCAAATAAAGAGAATATTATGTAGTATATCAAAGAACTATCTCAAAAATATAATTGCAGTAAACATAGCAACATTTTATCTATTTGTTATTTATTCATTCATCTATTCATCTCATTCTATTTTTCTAGTGATTTTTGAAAGTTTTTTGATAATTTTTTTTACAAATATGTCCCTTATAATTCATATGAATTAAGAATTGATCATTCCTACAAAGATATTAAGGAGAAAACCTAGTGACTGATGGCAATTGAATGTACTGAAGAAACTATTATAACTTTCAAAAATTGTAATTTAAAAATAAATCTTCTTTCATAATATCTCTACATTCCCTACATCAAAATGTTGTACCAACCCATTGGATCATTATGAAAACTGGATTAAAATCCATCCATCTTTTTTATTACAATTCCGAAGTATTTCTCAAATCAAGCAAAATTTAATAAATCTTTGCAGGACTTAATAAAAGAACAGAAGATTTATATATCTAATAAAAAATTCATTCAGTTCCAAAGATTTTATTTAATTTGTTTCCATATGTCTTATCACCTGTTAGATATAATTTTGTTTTTCAAAATACAAAAAATAGAAATCACTTCTAAAATAATTTTATAGAAAAAATATATAGATTTCTTAAGTATTCCATATGTCTGTCCTTTTAAAATGTGGTGGATTAGAGAGAAAGTAGCTTGCACAATCAAAAAGCATCAGGGGAAGGTCTTCTTGGTTCCTGAACTCCAAATCAATGTTATGATTTGAAGTTTTCCTCATAACAGTCACATAGGGTGTTCTCTAAGAGGCTTCTGAGAAGGAAAAAAAAGTTAAAACGAGGCATTTCAAAATGGGCTTGAAATTCATTTCAAGCTAAATTACGGAATTAAAAGCTTAGCTTCTTTTTGTTTTTAGTAGCAAAGAGGCAACTTTACTGATTAATACTCCATGAAAGGTCAAATTATATTGTAATCCCTCCTTTCTCAAGGAGAAGTGTAGTTCTCGCTTAAAAGCTCTTTTGAGGAGCACCTGGGTGGCTCAGTCAGTTGAGGGTTTGACTCTTGATTTTGGGGCATGTCATGATCCCAGGGTTGTGGGATCAAGCCCCACATCAGGCTCTGCACTGAGCATGGAGCCTGCTTAAGAGTATCTTTCTCTCTCTCTAAAAAAAAATAAAAATAAAAGCTCTTTTGAGTATTTATAGATCATCAATTAATAATTAAGACCAATTAAAAAAGAAACATTTATGTTAACCATTTTCTAGTAATTGGAATATGCTTACTCTGAATATAAGCATTTGAAAATTTGAATAATAGGGATGGCTTTGTTTCATGAAGATAATATTATATGACAATGGTAATATGAATTTCTCTGAAAAAAATGTGCTCTTCTATTGAGGACCAGAGAGAGGTTTTAAAAGTAATATGGAGCACAAAATAAATGAAAAGTTATTACTGATATAAGCTTGGGTCACACATTGGTATGTACTCCAGCACTTATCAAGAGCTTTATCCAATAACTACCCAAGTACTATATTGGAAAACATTTATTCTAGTCCCTTTTCCCATTTGTTATATGACCTTATGCAAACTATTTAACCTTTGGGGTCTTATTTTTCTTTTTTGTAAAATGCTAAGAACTTTGACGAAGAAGATTTGTTCAGGTTTAATAATGTCATTTGTTTCAAAATTGTAATACACATGATGTTTTCCTCCCAGGCCTTAAACTCTAAAATATAATAATAAAGGTACAATTCTGTTAATGTGAACACTTTCCATATATTCTAAGCTCAAATTATCATAGAACAGTTGGTGCTTGTCAAAATATAAATATTTGCAATAGACCTTTGTTTTTCATAAATAGAACAATTGGAAGCTACATACTTTATTTAATAAAATATTATTTTCACCCTATTTTTTAAATTTTTTAAAATGTTTATTTAGTGAAAGAGAGAGAGAGAGAGAGAGAGAGAGAGAGAGAGAGAGAGAGAATGAGTAGGGGAAGGGCAGAGAGAGAGGGAGACACAGAATCTGAAGCAGGCTCCAGGCTCTAAGCTCTCAGCACAGAGCTCAAGGCAGAGCTGGAAGCCACAAACGGTGAGATCATGACCTGAGCCAAAGTCGGATGCTTAACTGACTGAATCCCCCCAGGCGCCCCTGCACCCTATTTGTTAATACTTACATGTTATGATGATACCAAGATGACCACAGAAAATCTAAGCAAATCTAAATACCAAGATTTCAAAAGAAAACCTAAAATAGTCGGGTCACATAATTCCTTCTTTCCTGATATTAATTGAGTTCTTTTGAACTGAGTGTAGCTTAGTTGATTTAGATATCTCTTTTTTCATTCAGTAATAAAAGAATCTTGTGGGAATATATAATTTCCTTAATATTTATATCTTGCCTTTTTTAAAGATAAGTTTAAGTCAAAGTTCACAATCACCCCTCCTTGTCTTCTGTCACCACATTCTGCACAGTCCAAACATAGGGCCACACTGTAGGATAAAACTGCAATGTTTACATTTGCTTATATGAGTTGCACTAATAAAATCTTCTGGCATGTATAAAAGCATTTCCATCACTAGATCAGTGTGCTCAGATCATCAATAGTTGTAAAACATATAAGGAAAAGACAAAAAGATATTATAGCAGGAGAAAAAATACACACTCATTTTAAATTTCCAGTATGATGGGAAATATGTGTAGGTCAGAAAAGCAGGACACAGAGGTGGAAAAGATTTTTAAGAAAAACATGCCTGCTCATATTTACGCATATCTAGTCTACAACCATTATAAACTTAACCTAACTTGATCCTTTGTAACATTAGTCTATTACCTAAATATCTTTTCATAATAAAATTTTTTTTCTTTGCTTTAACTGTTGTGACATATTAAAGTGGACAAATTATATCTGCCTTAGGCCCATCCAGCAGGAGTAATTTTCTCCAGGACTTTTTTTTTTTTTTTTTTTTTTTTTTTTTGTAAACAGAGGTGAATACCACAAAACATGGCACTTAGAGAATATACATTCTAGGTGGAGAAAAAACCAAAACCAAAACCAAAACCAACAATGTAAACCCTATCAGGATGACCTTAATGCTTCCTTCAGCTTGGCTAAACTTTAGATAGGCATCTTTCTGTCTCTAGGACCCTGACTTACTTCTTACTCAGGCGCTTGCAGAATCCAGATGGACTAAACACTAAGGTCCCACTCCTTTTTTCCTTAGGGCATTCGCTTTAGAAAATTTCTCATAGTAAATTCTTTCTCTTCCCATTTGATATGTAAGTATTTTTAAGAGCTGAGGAGTTTTACACCTGAAGAGGACTGTCTTTTTTAAAGACCTGGGAACTATCATCATAATAATCAAGGAAGATAATGCCTTTATTTCCTAGTGTCCTGATAGGGCAGGAGCCTATATTTAGTGGATACTTTGCTCTAAGTTGTAAAACTACCTCCTGTCATGAAGATATGAGAAGTTTTACTTATCTCTAATGTAAAGTCAATTAGCAAACACAAATGGCCTATGATCCTTTCCAACCCAGTTCTTCAAGACTCTCAAGCCCTTTATTTCAATAGAATTTCAGATAGCATCCTGGTCCCTCTCTCCTATTGTAATAGCCTTGAATAAAGTCTTTCATACCTATTTAACTTTGTCCAGTACAAGTTTTGCTCTGACAAACCTAAGTATATACTATGGGGTGGAAAAATATGAAACAGGATCTAGGGTACTAGTATTGTGAGAAATGCTGCGGGGAAGAGTATGCCTTTACATTTGTAAGTAGAATAGTCGATATAAGATTCAAGGAAAGAGAAGATTTAAAAAAATTTTAATGTTTATTTTTGAGAGAGACAGACAGAGACAGAGGGCAAGCAGGACAAGCTACTGACAGCTCAGAGCCTGACATGGGGCTCAAACTCATGAACCGTGAGATCATGACCTGAGCGGAAATCGAATGCTTAACCAACAGAGCCACCCAGGCCCTCCAAGGAAAAGAGAACATTTGAGCAAACTCTTGACAAAGACTTGATGGTGAGGAACAATCCTTGTGGGAGGAGAGTTCCAGATAGATGGAATAGTCAATTCAAAGGCTCTAAAATATGGATGAGGAACTATAGTATGTGGTCATAGTGAAGTGCAGTCAGTGTGGTCATAGTGAAATGGCAAAAGGACAAGGAAGAGGAATCCAATATGAAATCACAGAGGCCACATCGCTAATGATATAGGGTCTTGTAAACTTTATTAAGACTTCTGCTTTTATCCCAAGATAAAGAGAATGGGAAGCCACTGGAGGATTTTGATCAAGAACAGGTGATGATCTGACTTGTGTTTTAAATTATTTATTTATTGGGGCGCCTGGGTGGCTCAGTCATTTAAGTGTCTGACTTCGGCCTGGGTCATGATCTCATGGTTTGTGGGTTCAAGCCCCATCTTGGTCTCTGTACTGACAACTCAGAGCCTGGAGCCTGCTTCAGATTCTGTGTCTCCCTCTGTCTCTGCCCCTCCCCCGCTCATGCTCTGTCTCTCAAAAAATAAAGAAACATTGAAAAAAAATTTTAATAGCTTGTTTATTTATTTATTTATTTATTTATTTATTTATTTATTTAGAGACAGAGTGAGTGGGGAGGGGCCAAGAGAGGTAGAGAGAATCCCAAGCAGACTCCACACTGCCAGCACGGAGCCTGATGTGGGGCTCGAACTCACAAATCATGAGATCATGACCTGAGCCAAAATCAAGAGCTGGATGCTTAACTGACTGAGCAACCCAGGCACTTTAAAACTTGTGTTTAAAAGGGTCACTGCTATATTGAAAATAGACATTCAGAGAAAAGAGTAGAAGCAAGGGTAACAGTTAAAAGGTTATGGCAATAATTTAGGAGAGAGACAGACAGAAAAGACAGACACTCTTAAGCCAGAGTAGACTGGAGGTGATGAAAAGAGTTGGACTCTGGATGTATTTTGCATATATTTTGAAGGAAGAGTCAATAGTCAATAGCATTATGGGTTATAAGAGTGAGACCGATGTCAAGATAGGTTGAAGTGTTGTTACATTTTTTTTTGTACGTTTGGTTTGTTGGTTGGTGTTTTATTTTTGTACATTCATCCTTGAAACATTGAGTTTCCTTAACTGAGCTGGTCAATTTGAGGAGAATGTATAGGAGTTCAGTTTTGATATTATGTTAAAATATCTATTTGATTATCAATACTTGAGGACCCACAACTAAATGAGCAATAGAAGTATCAATTTCAAAATGTTGGTTATGAGAATCAACAAAGATTATAAATGAAAAGTTATTAACCCTATGCATAATACATAATTAAGGCCTTATAAACATTAATATAATATTACATGTACATCTGTCTATGTACAATCACACAAATACCATCTTTCGCTACTCTAAATGAAATTTATGAATAATCTGCCTCTATGATTAAAAACATAAAGCTCCAGTGCGTATACTTTAAAGGATCATCTCAATAAATAATCTTCTCATCATAGTCACAGTGCTAAGTAAATAGGCTATAAATAATATAAGATGTTTTACAATAAAATTAACTGATTAAACTCAAAGATATCTCTAGGTTTTATGTGTCCCTGCCAATTTAAAAATACTTGGTTTTAAGTGTGTTACAGCAAAGTTACGTTTCTCTGTTAAATATATTTTCAGTAGGATTTATTGTTTTTGCAGTAACAGTTACTAGGCTGAAATCTTCTCAATTTTTATAGTTGCTAATGCTACCATACATAAAATAAATAGTATGCTCCGAGTGGATAAATTGTCCCATAATTTTGAGAAAATGTCTTCAATCTATTTTATCCTTTATTCCATTTAAATGTTCCTCTTTATAACAAATTCCCCCTATAATCCTGGAATTTTTATAAAACTTATTTAAAAAGTAAGAGTTACTGATTTATAGTTATGGGAAGATATTTGAAAATAAGACAGTTCTCTGCTGTGGAGGAGGTATAACATTCCTAGCTCTTGCTCACTAAATTCCAGTAGTACCTCACCTCCGTCACTGTATCCACTAAGATGCCCTCACACATTTTCAAGATGCCCCCATTGTAACAATTCATATAGGTAAAAACAAAGAGGTCTTTTGTCCATAGATCAAGGGAGGAAATTCAACTAGTCATATAAGTGATTGTTATTTAAGTATCTATTACTTTGACAAAACATAGAAAAGAAAACATATAGTTGAATACTCAGTTCTTTTACCTGAACTTGGCAAAAACATTTTTCATTTTTCAACTGGAAATGTTAATATATGGATGTATAATTTAATTTGTATAAAGTATATTATACATCCAATGAATATCTTTATTATTGGTCATACTACTGGACCATAATAGCATTCCTGCAAAAATAATGGAAGGTGATATTCTTCAATCAGGGAGCAAAGGATATAAGATTAAAGTTAGTTAACATTTATAGATCACTTGCTTTATGACAGATATTCTACTAGACATTTTGCATATTTTATCAGTTGAGGTCTCATTATCCTCATTGAAACCAAGGAGCTCATCTCAATGGTAACAACTCTCACCATACCTAAGTTGAGGAACTTAAAACATCCACAGAGCTTTTCAAGGATACCGGTGCCTCCTTAATTCCTACTGACTTATGGAAGGGAAAGTTTCTTCTTTCCCTCAGGGGATATGATTTGGAGTATATATACAGAATGCACATGATAAAATCCACTTCTGCAGTCTCATTAAAAAATGAGCCTTAAGATTATTCCCTCTATAGTATGCCAGGGAAGTGTTGGCATCTTAGCCTTATTAATATTAGGCCCCTTTGACCCACAGTTTCAGTCAAACGTTTAAGCGACCTGTTCAGAGTAATACATTAAATCCAAAATCTCTGTTCACGTGTCTGTAAATCTATAAATTGGATAAATCAAAGGTATATTTGTTCCTGTTCTACCTAACATTCCCACATATATTTTTCAGGATTCTGCATATAAAAGATTATAAAGTTGTACAGTTCTTCTGGGGTATTAGATATTTCCTTCTAAGTCAAATTTTGCACTTGTCCTTCCTAGAACATGATGGGATCCAACACTAGTTATACATCTAAAGGCAGTGAGAGATGATGGGGATATATTTGGGCAAAATAATCATTCCCCATGCAAGGCAACTACTTGAGGTTTGGAGATTACTAGAATCCTATTTTTCATTGGCAAGGAGCTCAGACATCGGAGAAAGAGATGTGGTCTATCAGATGTTTACTGTGAGGCTGCATCACACCCTGGGAGAGGAGGCAGGAGTAAGATGTCACTCTGATTAACAAAGGGATACAATGAAAGATAATACTGCTGTCAGCTGGCTGGTGAAGTGATACTGAGGAGGACTTAAAAACAAGAAGGGAGTATCTTCCTTAGCAGTGCCACATTTCCACTTTCTAATCTCCTAGGGGAGATTACCCGATTGTCATTTCCCGTACCCATAAATACATAAAATCTCCAGGAGAAGTATATACCATATGCTCATTGGTGAAACAATAGGCACGGGTGTGTTTGGCCTTCTTTGGCATGAAAGTTCAGGACGTGTACCTTGTAGATTTCTTGTCTCAGCATCACAGAGCAGAGGAGATAATAGTATGGCGTGTAAAGACAATAGGTAAATTATCAGCATTCATAAGCTGACTAATTTTACAAACAGAACAATATGTTTTAGTATGCTATTATGATCTTCTTTTCACAGATAAGGAAAATAAGGCAAAGGGAAGTTAAGACAACTACTCAAGTTATACAGCTGGTAAGTACCATGCTGAGATTTGATACCAAGCATCATTTATTGAAATGGAAACACCAAAATAATGTTTTTGACTCGTGATTTGATCTGGTTAGATGATTCTTACAAAGTAGGCTTAATATTTGGCTGCAGCTTGGTTATAGTTGCTTTACATATATTAATCTGGCTGATAACTTGATTTATACAACTGGTCATGCATTTGGAATATGTTATATTTTGCAGAATAATTCAGAAACTGATACACATTAAAAGTAAATTCAAAGCTACCTGACTTAATGATATTGTAACAACATCCAATTTCCTGGTCGTAACAGTGTACTCTGACTATGGAAGACATTACATTGGGGAAGCTGATTGAAGGGTGCATGGGAACTCTGTATTATTTTTGCAGTTACTTCTAAGTCTTAAACTATTTCAAAATGTAAAGGTTATTTTTAAAAAGTCAATTCAAAATCCTAAACAGCAGCTAAAAATGGGTTCTAATGTTCTATCTCAGTATGAGAGTACATTTAAATATGTATGTGTAACTGAAAAATTGTAACATTGAAATTATTAAACTACTAGGTTAAAATACAATAGTAGCTACCCTTGAACATTTAATATTCAAACCTCAGTGCTAGGTTTTTATCAAAATTGTAAATCTTATAACAATTCTGGTGGCTATTGCTATCCCATTTCACTGATAGGAGTACTGAAGCTCAAAAAGCTTTTCTAGCTGAGAGTATACAGCTGCAAAATATCAAAGTTAAAACCCATGCCATTTCTACTGTAAACTGTTGGGTCTAATGAAATTTTGGTTATGTTTTGATTGAAGAGGTTAGGTTGTCTAGCTCACCTCTCAGTGACGTTTTCGAATGTGACTCTACACTATTTCACCCTGTTCATCCGAAAAACAGAAGTTAAAGATTCCACAGTATCCACCCTGTTCCTTGTAATGACTCTGTTATACTTGACTTTCAAATTAATAGTGGGAATGAACCAACAATGAACAGTTGCTTAACAAATGTGGGACCTCAGGAGTTCGTGGAGTCTGTATTTGTAGACTTTCCTTTCCCATACCTATAAATATATAAAACCTCTAGGACAAATATATACCGTATGATCAGTACTATAATTTCTATGCTTAAGTATTTGTCCAAATGTTCTCGTAAAGAATGCCATTTTAACAGATCTGAAATCAATGACCTTGTTAAACTGTGAATTTGACAATTTAATTATCACTAGCATATTTATGTTTGACAGATACACTGTATTATCTCTCTTGTTTGTTGTCTGGGTAGAAATACAGACTTATTTATAGGTTGTTTAAAAAGTCAAGTAATAATTTCATGTCAAACCAAATTATTTCAATGCTAACACTGAATTTAGGGCTTTGATCAGTTTTTCAGGGGATTTTTTCAATGGCCAAAGGTTCATCTATTGAAAATAAATTCCGTATATATCAGTTTCTTTTCTTACATTTTATCACTGATGGTTGGATTTCAAAGAACAAAGTAAATTCCATTTAGAAATTTATGGTCAATTTCCCTGATTATTAGGTTTCATTTCAAAATTACAAGGAAGGAGTAGAATTCTCTAAGATTTTATTAACATCCAATTTGAAAATACTGCACTAAGTAATACCTCATGGTTGTATGCTCAGAAATGTGTTACATAGTCACTCATCATAGCCATTGCCTCATTTATGTTGGTTTGTTTTTGCATGTTTGATAATATGGTAACTACTACACATCTGTAATGGCCTTGCAGTGTCTAAGAGTAATTGACACATGATGGTATGCGGAGACTTAATGTCCATTCAGAGAATCATAATTTATACTTGTACAGCAATTCAGTTAGATAAACCAAAGCTTAGGAAAGATAAACACGAAATATCATGCTAAAGAAAATAAACATTATGGGAGTGAGTGTGTGTGTGTTGGGGGGGGGGGTTAAATATGAGCCATACTTGAACTTGTTCACATGTCAAAAACAAGTTGGGGTTAAGAGACAGTCTGAAGACACAGTAAATAGGAATGGATAAGAAATTAGATGGACCTTAATATGACTTCCATTCTTATATAACTTATCTAGCCTTCCTAAACTTTAGTTTCCTTGACTCTAAAGTGGGAATATCAGTTTTACCCTCCATGTAGTATTGTTTTGAATATCAATTAAGATACTGTGTGTAAAATGCATAGCATATTGTGAATTCAACTTACTGTTATTTCATGCATTTCTTTCTATAGTGGCATAGAAGGTTATGAACATAGACTATGGATTCTGACTGCCTGGATAAAATTCCTGGCCCTCCATTTACTAACTTTATGACCTTTGAGCAAATTGCTTAAACTCTTTATGTCTTAATTTCCTCATGTGTGAACAAACTGCATCTTTGAGAATTAAATTAATGCATGTAAGTTAAAGAGTTTGTTCTCTATTAAGGACTACAATAAGATTTTGTCAATCTTTTTTCTTTTTTTAAATTTTTTTTTTAATGTTTATTTATTTTTGAGACAGAGAGAGACAGAGCATGAATGGGGGAGGGTCAGAGAGAGAGGGAGACACAGAATCCAAAACAGGCTCCAGGCTCTGAGCTGTCAGCACAGAGCCGGACGCGGGGCTCGAACTCAGGGACCGTGAGATCATGACCTGAGCCGAAGTCGGCTGCTTAACCGACTGAGCCACCCAGGCGCCCCTCATCTTCTTTTTTTTTAAATTTTTTTTTTAATGTTTATTTATTTTTGAGACAGAGAGAGACAGACCATGAACGGGGGAGGGTCAGAGAGAGAGGGAGACACAGAATCTGAAGCAGGCTCTGAGCTGTCAGCACAGGGCCCGACGCAGGGCTCAGATCTCACTGACCGTGAGATCATGACCTGAGCTGAAGTCGGACGCTTAACTGACTGAGCCACCCAGGCGCCCCTGTCAATCTTTTTTCTACTACTACCAACAGCAACGTCGCCGTAATCAGAATCAGTTTTGTGGAAAGAATAGTTGTACTCACCATCTTATCTTTCTCACCTCTTCAACTCACTGCTATCCAGCTTTAGCATCCGCCCCCCTTCCATACTTATCTGTTGAGTGTTGTTAGGATTATTTTCCATTCTCTATTTGTAAAACCCCAGTGTCTCTTTTCAGTAGTGTTTGTTTTGTTTTGTTTTGTTAAATTTGGTGATACCACTAATTCTGTACTTACTGTTTGTCCAACATGCAATACTGGTATTAGTCAAGGAATCTGTTATTAGCCCTTTATTTTCCTTCACACTGAACATTATCACTGGATGATCCCATCTCTGCTTGGGGACTCATCATGTAACATACATATGAACACTACTAATCCATGTCTGTCTCTTTGTGGTCCCACCATAAATGTTAGAGTCTCAGAGATGCCTTTTCATAATTCCTAGATGAAGTAGGCCTCACAATCTGTCAGAAATTTTACAATGTATAATTATTTTAAAACTTTAAGGACTTTGCTCAAGTTTGGTGTTCACTGTCCTGCCTTCGCCACTAGCCTGTAAACTATATAGAGTTCCAAGTCTATTCAACTCACCAGTGTATCAGTGTCCTTCAGATTGCCAGGCACATTTCTGACATTCAGTTATGTTTGTTAACTGATTGTTGAACCAAATCTTGAGTTCTATAACTGAACATCTATAACCATTTTCAAATATCAATATGAATGTCCCAAAAGCCTAAAAAAGCATAAATCCAGAAATCAAATATTATATCCCTTTTTTTTATCTCTGTAAGCTCTCATGGACTTACTGCTTGTGAAATTATTTGGGTGCAATAAATTTTCTTTGCAATTTCTCCAAGAAATTCTCTTGAAGGTAAGCCTAAATAATAATAAATAAAAATTTTAGAGTAAACCTAATTTCCCATTGGACTATTGAATGAATGATTGCTGTTACTGACTTTTACTTCATATGTAGCTTGGTGCATTGAAAAATTTTTACTTTGCTGTGCTGTGAAAATCCCTTTGTAAATGTTAATGTTTTACTTCTAGATGGCAGGGATAGTATATATGTAGCAAATTTCTGAATGTGTACCATGGAACTCTACAAAAAGAGATTCGCTGGTTCATTTGTTTTTGAAAAACATAAGATAATAATAAAAGTGTAACTTCTATTTGGAGAAGCACCATGAACCCTTGTACCTCCCTGGCTTCAGAGGCCATTCTGTTGTGTTCTCTGCTTATTCCCCTGTCATCTGTCTGAAAGGTAAGGATCAGCCCCAAGTTGAGCTGAGACTTCAGCTTTTGAAACATGAGCTATGAGCTGAGCTCCCCACTTTTCTTTACAACCTGAAATATGCCCCAAATACAGGTTGAAGAGACGAGATGCATTGTCTCACTTGAAGTATCTCCATGTTGCATCTGGCTATTGGTGTAGAATTTGCTTTATCATGACTCTTATGGACACTTATAATATTACTTAGTCTATAAGTATTTTATTAAAGACATATCTATTTATAAGAGCCCACAAGGCTCTTCCAAAGAGAAATTTCATTTTTATTATCATCATTGTCATCTTTGTCAAAAGGTAAAGGAGTTTCTTTTGAATGGTTCCCTGCTATGCATTTAAAAATATGTAATGGGTAGACTTCCCTTGCCATTTAAAAGTCATGTGTTGTTTTTAATAGATGAATTATTCCTAGTATAGCAAGAACATAGAATTTCAGGGCTCCAAGCTACATATGAGGCAAAAACCCACAATATCAATCATTCATTCAATACTCCAGTGGGAAATTAAGTTCATTCTAAAAATCTATTATTTATATTGTAATTACAAGAAATTTCCTTGCACTCAAATAATTGAACAAGCAAATATTAAAATGAGGAAAAAGGGTTATTCACAATGACAATTACCTTTAGGAACATAAAACCAAAGGAGCATAAAATAAATAAATAATTTTTTGGAAGATTGTTTTTCTCGGTGTTGCAGAATCAAAGCAACACATTCTCAACCATTCTCAACAAAGTAGCATCATTCCAGAAATTGGACTGTCAGTGTCATAATAAAGAATGGTTTTGCATTATTCCTATGGTGTCACAATTAGTCATGGCTTTGATTTAAATATACATATTGATTTCAATGACCATATTTTATTTATTTCTTCATTGTACTGTGTGTGCCTGGTGTTTATTGTTATATCATTTCAACTGGTTTTACTCTGGCATGCATCTTGATCCAGGTTAAAAAGAAATCCAGGTTAATTTATTTAGAACATAATCTTTCAAATTTTGGAATTAGGAATATAAGAGCCTTAAAGTTTTCATATTTACATTGATTGCTTTTATTTTTTCTCGTAAAAACCCAGAGCTGTGTTCTTTCACTCAGCCTGGTCTCTCTCAGGACTCTCCTTCCTGCCAAGATCAGCATGTTTTTTGGATTCTATTAGCTTGCAAAGCTAAGGCATTTGGGATTTAGTGGAAAATAAAAATAGGCTTGAACTTGTTCGTATTCACCTGCTGTTCTCAAGATGAAAACACCCAGGAAAGTAATTTGGAACTGCATAAATTTTTTTTTTAATTTAAGGAAATTATTATATTTAATGAAAGTATGTCAGCTCAATTTTGTACCAGAGAGAGAACCACCAAGCATTCAAGAATCCTGTCCTGACAGAAGCCTAATCCATTGTTTCTTTAATTATTATTACTATTTATTATTATTATTATTATTAATTTTTCAACCCACCAATTATGTATAAACTTAATTTAAGAATAAAATAGCAATATGAACAACATGCCATTTTAATTTTCTCCTGTACTGAGACTTTGAAAAATTGTAGTGGATGTTTCTAGAAGTGTACCCCACTACCAGTTGTTCTGTGAACACATCTCTTCCTCAGAGCAATACAGTATATGAGGCGGAGAGATGAAAATGTATATAACATGATTAGAGGGATAGCTCTGTCACCAAATGTCCTTACAACCAGCCACCAACAGTGCTTGGGTCACCGGTTATTAGAATTATTCTTGTTTTTAATTGTATTTGGTTTTGACTGGCCCTGTGTCATAAAACAGGAACCTTCTATCTGGCTCAAATCCAGGTTCTACTTCTTATGAACTGTGTGGCACTGGGCAAGAGACTTCTCTGAAATTCAAAGTCTTAATCTGTAAAATCGCGACAAGAACACATATTTCATGGAACTCTGAAGATAAGATGAAATGGCTCTTGAGAAGTATCTGGCACAGAGTAGGTGCGGAGGAGATAGGTTTCCTGTTCCTTTTCTCACCAATGTTTGAATATGCATTCAACAAATACATTTTTGGGGAAAAGGCCCATGGTTTCCTCCATGTATATCTGAATAATAGTAATAATTTTATCAGACCTGAAAAGCTGTAGCAGAAAACTAGGTCTGGAGGGCAGCAGCTGAGGGACTGGAGTCATGGGATTGAAGCACAGACTTCATCTACTTCCCGTTTCCATTTCCCTCGAGAGCTGTTCCTGTCCTCCTGCCACACCCACCTTGCTCATGCCCTTAGAGCAAATGCATGTCTTCACTATGACTCCTTCTAGGTTCCTGCCCTTTCCCCTACATTTAACATCAAACCATGAGAGTAGCTTTGCTCAATGAATAAAATGAATAGTGTGGAATATTTTATGCTTCACATGCTTTATATTTACAAATTTGTCTTAAATTATTTTTCATGGGACCAAATATTTTTCTGCCATTATTTCCCTATGTCCCTAGTACCCTGCTGCATGCCTGAAAAGTGCTCTTTTGAGAAGGAAATAAACTGTAATTTTTTTTTTATAAGACTATGGCTTTAACTTCAGCTATTCCCCCTCTGTCAGTGTCTGTGCTTGTGTGCAGGGTGTGTGTGTGTGTGTGTGTGTGTGTGTGTGTGTGTGTGTGTATAAAAAATTGTAATTGACAAAGAGAATCCCGAACATTTTCATGGGATAAAAACTGACAAGATTCTATTGCTTACTTTTGAATAAAGAAACAAATACAAGTGCCTTAGCTTTACTTCTGTAATTCTGGATATTATTTTTTACTTTGAGTGGGGGAAAAAACCTCTACAAGTTAATAACTTTTTTTCTTCTTTTGTACAAAATTGTAAATATTTAAAAAGTGCAATATAGGGTAAGGAGATCAGGCATGACTTTCTCTTCAAGTGTCCTTCATTTGTCTCTCCAAAGAATTCATAGTCCCAGTGGTGTAAACCTAAGAGGTGAGAAAATGTCACCTCTTTACATTATAATATTTTGAATTAGGTTTCCCGCATTGGGCGTTGTCCTGTCTACACCAGTGCTCTCCAAGAAACAACAATTAGCCTCTGAAGCCTTTCTTCAAACAAAATCTTTAGAGAAACCAAATGCAAAGAAGGCATTGAGTGGCATTTCTTGGAAGGGGAAAGGGTTTAGTAGAGTTTCACCCTCTTGACTGTGCCTCCTGGAGTCATTTCTGTACCTCACACGACCTCCAGGACTTCAGAGCACAGCTGTCACTTCTCTCAGGTCCAGCCTGCTTATCATTATAGTTGTTCACACACATGAGAGAGATTTTGTTTTAGTCCCTCTCATATCTTGGTTCATAAGCCAAAGCCTGGTCTGCCCTTTCTAGTTCTAACAGGCCAATGATAGCACTTCAGTAAAAATGCCTTCTGCTTACATGCAGGCTCTATGGTTTAAAGCAACTTCTGTTCTGGATTTTGTATTTCAGCCTTGTGTGTGACACAGCTGTAAGAGAATTATTTTTGCTGCTTGGCATGTTGTTCATTGGCTCTCTGGTAATCAATATCTATCTGTTGGGAGTTATTCTATTCAAGGCATTGCCCCCTTTTGGTCTTCTTTTCATGCCAGGATCTTGATGAGATACTTATCCTGCAAACTGCCCTATATTGCTTAACCACAAGAAGGTACTCTATTCAGATGGAGGGGTGCATAACAGCCATGAAATAAAACTGTGAGAAAATTCAACCCAAAACTATTGCACATGTTTCTTCTCAATCACATACATCCCAAGCAAATATATATGAAAACTTTAATTAAGTATTTCAATTTGCCATATTGCTTGGTATGTACATTTGGGTTGAGAAATGCTCAAAGGATTTTCAGATTTTCTTCTGATCTTTAAGAGAAAATAGTTTTATGTCTCATATAATTTCATAATTCAAAGGGAGTCTCAACACATCTGTGATTTTCTAAGTAAACCTCTATTAAAGTTTAAAATATATCCATTTCCTTTCAAGGAAAGAAAATTCCTTGTACTTACTATCTTGCATAAAGTCTATGTAAAGTATACACAAGACTATATTAAAATATTATGCAGAGTATTCTCCCACAGGAATTGAAAAATACATTATTACTGGGAACCACACAGGCATATTTATATATACATCTAAATAAAAGAGTAATTTGAAGCAATCAATGTCTAAGCCTGAGACTACATCTCTGATCCATTTAAGTTTGGACACACTGAGTCACTTTCTTTTACTCCATATATAAAAGTTTCTTTTTTTAAAGTTTTTTTTTAAGTTTTAACTTATTTATTTATTTATTTTTTTTTTTTTTTTTTTTTTTTTTTTTAAATTTTTTAACCTTTATTGATTTTTGAGACAGAGAGAGAGATCATGAATGGGGGAGGTTCAGAGAGAGATGGAGACACAGAATCTGAAACAGGCTCCAGGCTCCGAGCTGTCAGCACAGAGCCCGATGTGGGGCTCAAACTCACGGACTGTGAGATCATGACCTGAGCCGAAGTCGGCCGCTCAACCGACTGGGCCACCCAGGCGCCCCAACTTATTTATTTTTGAGAGAGATAAAGAGTGAGAGTTCGCATACAAGCGGGGGAGGGGCAGAGAGAGAGGGGGACAGAGGATCTGAAGTGGGCTTTGTGTGCACAGTAGAGAGCCCAATGTGGGGCTTGAACTCATGAACCATGAGATCATGACCTGAGCTGAAAGTGGACGCTTAACCGACTGAGCCACCCAGGCGCCCCCATATATGTAACTTTCTTAAAACATAACTATGATCAAAGTCATACTCTAAGTCCAAATAAAGTATGCAACATAATAATCTAGTCCCAGTCACCTCCTTCTACAAAATTGCAACAAACTCTTCACTAACACACTGGTAATTACTTCCATTTTTCCAGTTAGATCCTGACCATTTATGTCTCAGTGCTCTATATACCTTTAACTTAGGGTACTGTTTCATCTCTATCACCAAGATGAAACCCATCCTTGAAGATCTAACTCATGTTCAACCTCATGCTTTAAGCTTTCCATCTTTATCTCAGCAGAAACAAAAGAAACAAACCAAAGTATTCTGTGCACTTTATCTGAAATGTAGAATTTATCAAATTATGTCATGTATTCACTATCTGCATGTATGTCTAGCTCCCTGTAGGAAGCTACAAAGTCCTCAAGTGTAGGAAAGCTGCTTCATTTATCCTTGTGCCCTTATCCAGCACAGTTCTTAATAGGCACTCATGGGATGTTTGTTTCACTGAGTTATTTAATGACATATAAAATATACAAAGTAGCATAGTGCCTGTAACAGTTTCTTCTTACATGTGTTAACTCCCCTTAATTAAAGGTGATTTGTTCTCTCTCCATACCTTGGGGAATCTCTTGGCTTTCCATGCTGTCCGCCATGAACTCACTCACTGTATCCAACTGAAATCTGCTTCATATCCTGTATTAAAGGTACCACCACACCCCTTCAAATCACACTGAGCTTGTTGCTTTGTTTTCCATTCATTCACGAAGTTTCCATTGGAGCTTCATCCTTCATTCAGAAAACTGTCTTTGGTTCATCTGTGCCATCCCTTTCTCATCCCTTTACACATGCACGCGTGCACACACACACACACACACACACACACACACACACACTGCTGTGGGATCAGAAGTTAAGTTTGGCTCATTTTGTTACTTTTGTTATTGTGGTACTACAAAGTAAAAACTCTCGGTTTTTTTCCTCCTAGGGAAAATGCAGCTCTTTCTTACTATGTGTTTCTTCATCTTGTGTGTCACCTTTACCTTCACAGAGAACACTTGACTTCTGACACTAAGTACATGGATGTTCTTTCCTGCATCAACAAGCGTTGTTGGCAGTTGTCAGCTGGGTGTCCTACAATTTAACTCCATTCTGATACTTGCTATGCAGAAATAACAGCAGATCCCACAAGCAGAGGGTTCATTCCCATCGCTAAGCTGCCCCCTTCCCAACCCCACCATACACACCAACTTTAGACACCAGTCTCAAGCCTAGGTTATCTTCTCGGACCAACTGGTTATAAATCAGAGGCTCCCTCCACCTTCTTCCCGGTTCAATGAATTTGTTAGAGTGGCTCATCCAGCCCAGAGAACCACTTATGTTTACTAGTTTATTAAGAAGATATAATAAAGGATGCAGATGAATAGCCAGATGAAGAGATACAGAGGGAGAGGTCTAGGAGGGTCTCAAGCACAGGCGCTTCTGTCCCTGTGGAATTGAGGTGGATCACCCACCCAGAGTGGATGTGTTCACCAAGCTGGAAGCTCTCTGAACCCCGTACTGTTGGGATTTTATGGAGGCTTCCTCATGTAGGCATGATCAATTCTTTGTTTGAAGTCTTATTTATTTATTTATTTATATTTTGAGTGGGGGGGGGTGGGCAGCGAGAGAGGGAGAGAGAGAATCCCAAGCAGGCTCTGTGCTGTCAACACAGAGCCCGATGTGGAGCTTGAACTCACAAACCACGAGATCATGACCTGAGCAGACATCAAGAGTCAGACACTTAACCAATTATGATACCCAGGTGCCTCCCCCTCCCAATTATTAACTTCATCTCCAGCCCCTCTTCCCTTTCTAGAGGATTGGGGTTAGGGCTGAAAATTCTAAGCTTCTAATCATGGCTTGGTCTTTCTGGTGACCATCCTTGATCTGGGAGCCATCCCACAGCCCACCCAGAGTCAAGTCATTAGAACCAAATGCTGCTAGTGTTTTTATCACTTAGGAGTTTACAAGGGTTTAGGAGCCCTGACTCAGGGACAGGGCCAAATACCTAATATTAAAATAAGAGATGCTTTTAGAGTTCTTATCACTTAGCAATTTATAAGGGTTTTAGGAGCTCTGTGCCAGGAACCAGGGGCAGAGACCAATATTTATATTTTCTGTTATCTCACAGGTACTGACTATCCTATTTTCCTGGTTGGATATTTTAGCCAAGAAATATCCTGACTAAAAATCTTATTACTACAAGTAACAAGATTCAGGAGAAACATGTATCGATTTTTAATTTTACATAGAAGTAAAGTAAGAAATAAAAATACATTCCAAGAAAAACAAGCAAGTTTGAGTAGGAAAGAGGTAATCAAGAGAAAGTATTGTTCCACATTCAATCATCATGCATTGCTTTTTCCCCAATTTCTAACATGTTGGAGTTCTTATCTATTTTGCCTCTGTGATCTTAAATATTTCCTTGCTTGGTTAAAATCATACTTCACTTTTTCACTTGTTCTCTTTCTTTTCAGATGTATATGTTTCTTAAAACAATACAAAAATGAAAAACAAAATAAAACACCTAACTTTGAAGGATGCCAGCTCTCCCTAAGCTGATGCTTTGCATCCATCATATTCTGGTTCATTCCTCTAGAAAAAAAATAGAGGAAGAGGTAAAGGAAGTTGCAGGGAAGATATAAATCAAGGGCCACATCAAAAAAAATAGGCTAGTTTAGGAGGAAATTCCCAAGGTTACATACAAAGTGAGTTTCTTAACATTAGATCAAACAATCTTCAAAAGTAATTTTTATAATCTCCAAGTCAAAGAGAAAGGGCATTTTGCATTACATGTCATTTTGATCATGCTTACCTCTACTCCTAAAGTTGACCAGATTATTAGATGGATGTCTTTATAAATATGAAAGAGGAAATGTCCACGAGGCTCCATTGAGTCATATAAATGACTAGGGGACATGTTCAGTAGTAACTATGTCTTGATTGAATATTTGTGTGCTAAAAACAGAAAGTGTGATGTGAACAACACATACATAAAAACTGCATGATAAAATCATGGTAGTAATTTGTGAAGTCTTGTGTAGGCAGGTAAATGAAAAGGCAGAGAAATCAAGGTACAACTGGTAGGAGACAAGTATAAAAGTAAAGGGGTGGAAGAAAATCATAATTGACCAAGAAATATTAGGAGAAGAAAATTAGGCAGAGGGAAGTTAGAGTGAGAGTGGGAGAGAGAGAGAGAAAGATCAGTGAGATGGTGAGAAAACAAATACATATGAATTAGTTATGTAATCACCAAATTGAGGAATATCATTTCTGTTAATCACTTTTTAAGTCATTCAGTAAAATCCGAGGAGGCAAGATTAAAAGCAACAAGTGAGGTGGCGCCCGGGTGGTTCAGTTGGTTAAGCATCTGACTTTGGCCTAGTTCATAATCTTGCCATTCCCCACTTCAAGCCCTGAGTCAGGCTCTGTGCTGACAGCTCAGAGCCGGGAGCCTGCTTCAAATTCTGTGTCTCCCTCCCTCTCTCTCCCCTCCCCCACTCATGCTCACACTCTCTCTCTCTCTCTCTCTCTCTCTCTCAAAAATAAACTCTAAATTTTTTTTTTAAAAATAAATAAAAGCAACAAGTGAGTATTAGAACATTAAAAATATATATAAGTCCTAGTTAGTTTTTATTACATGGTAACAAGTGAAATAAAATGAAAACAATTCTTTTGAATAAGAGAAAGAGAAAAGTATAATGGAAGAAAAGGAAGATGATCAAAATTTGAATCCCCTAGACTAGAAACAATTTTTTGGGAAATGGTTGATTTTCAGGAGATACTTTGTACAAATATACATTTTATGAGATTTTTAATAAATACCGCCATAACAAAACTAAAAGGCAGCCTATGGAATGGGAAGATATTTGCAAATGACATATCTGATAAAGGGTTAATATCCAAAATCCATAAAGACCTTACCAAGAGACAAATCTATAAAGACCGAATAACTCAGTTAAGAAATCGGCAGAAGACACTGACAATTTTCCAAAGAAGACTTCCAAATGGCTAGCAGACCCTTGAAAAGATGCTTAACATCACTCATCATCATCAGGGAAATTACAAATCAAAAGCATGATGAGATACCACCTCACCTCAGAATGGCTAAAATTAACAACACAAGAAACAACAGATGTTGGTGAGGATGTGGAGAAAGGGGAACCCTCTTACAGTGTTAGTGGGAATACAAACTGATGTGGCCACTCTGGAGAACAGTATAGAGGTTCCTTAAAACTAAAAATAGAACTCCCTAACAGCTGGCAATTGCACTATTAGGTATTTACCCAAAGGATACAAAAATACAGATTTGAAGGAGTGTATGCACACGATGTTTACAGCAGCATTATCAAAAATAGCCAGACTGGGGCGCCTGGGTGGCTCAGTCGGTTGAGCCTCCGACTTCAGCTCAGGTCACGATCTCGCGGTCTGTGAGTTCGAGCCCCGCCTCCGGCTCTGGGCTGACAGCTCAGAGCCTGGAGCCTGCTTCTGATTCTGTGTCTCCCTCTCTCTCTGCCCCTTCCCCGTTCATGCTCTGTCTCTCTCTGTCTCAAAAATAAAATAAAACGTTAAAAAAAAAAATAGCCAAACTATGGAGAGAGCCCAAATGTCCATTGTCTGATGAATGGATACAGAAGAGGTGGTGTATCTATACGAGGGAATATGACTCAACCATCAAAAAGAATTAAATCTTGCCTTTGCCATGACGTGCAGGGAACTAGAGAGTATCATGCTAAACAAAATCAGTCAATTAGATAAAAACAAATACCATATGATTTCACTCGCATGTGGAATTTAAGAAACAAAACAGATGAACATATGGGAAGGGGGAAAAGGGGAGGAAAGGAAACAAATCATAAAAGACTCTTAATAGAGAACAAACAGGATTGATGGAGGGATGTGGATGGGGAATGGGCTGGATGGGTGATGGGAATTAAGGAGGGCACTTGTGATGTGTACTGGGTGTTGTATGTAAGTGATGAATCTCTGAATTCTACTCCCAATACCAATTATGCACTGTATGTTAACTAAAATTTAAATAAAAATTAAATAAATAAATATCACTACAGAGAAGCAAGACAAAATAACAATATCAGGGATAAGAAGGGGGGATTGTGCTTATGAGCATGGGTAAGGAGGGAAAAGTGCAATGAAATAGTAAATATTTAATACAGAAAACAACCTGAAGAGGAGAACAAAAGATTTAAATAAACAAACGGCCAAAAGAAACAGGCATAAAAAAGGAACCTAAGAGGATACAAATGAATTGTGTACTGTTTGTGCAGTCCAACGATAAGGTATGTATAAGGTATGCATAATTTGGTTACAGCTGTGTTACAATGTTCCTTTTCAGTAACTCCATGAGCGGCAGCCATCTGAAAATACTATTCTTTGGGGATATTTTAATGAGGCATAGTAAAGTAAAAAGGCTGAGGTCTGCAATTATCTCTGATTTGGCCCTGC
This sequence comes from Panthera leo, assembly GCF_018350215.1. Classification (NCBI taxonomy): domain Eukaryota; kingdom Metazoa; phylum Chordata; class Mammalia; order Carnivora; family Felidae; genus Panthera; species Panthera leo. The sequence goes on from NC_056684.1 coordinate 94,360,546, forward strand.
CACATAGACTTGAACTGAGGGCCAATGCAAACGTAACGGAAAGAAAAACAAGAGGATGTGGCAAAGAAAATAATAATTAAGCACATGTAAGCTTGGAGAGAAAGAGAAAAGATAACACTTCAATAGTAGGCAATTTTGTATCCCAGCTACTAAGTATTGGCTAGAATCTTCCATTGAAATTCTGCCCTGCACCACTTTCTTCATTGCAAAGCAAAGCCATTCATCAGTTCTTTCGTGCTGGTTCAATTAAATCCTATAGTGCTCTAAGGCAATGTAGCATCGGCTCTGGTGAAGAATTTCAATTCTGTAAACAGGCCTGTAAATATGCTACTGTGGATAAATTGGCCATCAGGGTGATAGAGAGTAGCAAACGAAAATGTGTGATTACAGCTAGTTTTAGCGTACTAGAAAGCTGCTGAGCCATTACTGTGCACAAGAACAATGTTTTTTCCTCCTCTGCTTATCTAGCGGTTTTGCTGTTTCCATATTAGCTATCAAATACTCTTTGTCTGATTGATATTTCTCACTTAGTTACTTTCACAATAACCCTGACCTAGATCTTTTTAGAACTAAAATCTAACTTACCCCTCAAACCCACCTTCACTGTAGACCACTTCACCATATTTCATCCTTCTGGACCACCCAGTCTTTAGGTTGTAGGAATACAGGCTGCTTTACATTTTTGTTTTTAACCCTCAGATTAACTACAGAGTGAAGTATTGTCACCTATCTTCACTTTTTTACTTTTTCCACTCCAATTCCCTTGTTCTTATAAAAGACTTGCACAAGCAAACTTACACTTTAAACTGAAAAAAAATGATTTAAAGGTTTTAGCTGAAAGATATTATAGACAGAAGCCACAGTTGACCTCAAAGCAAAGGTATTCTTTAAAATAGTAATACCGCTTTGAAAGAAAACTCTTTGATTTTATTCTATCAAAAGTTCTTTCCTGTACTATGCTAATGATGTCAAAAACTTGCGTATAAGAGCTTTGGTATTAGGTGCCTGGGTGGCTCAGTCAGTTAAGCATCTGACTCTTGATTTCAGCGCAGGTCATGATCTCACAGTTCATGAGTTCAAGCTCTGCATTGGGCTCTGTGCTGACAGCATGGAGCCTGCTTGGGATTCTCTTTCTCCCTCTCTCTCTGCTCTCCCTGTTCATGCTCACTCTCTCTCTCTCAAAAAAAAAAAAAAAAAAAAAAAAAAAAAAAACAAATAAAAAAAAAAAACACTTTGATATTAACAGAAAAAAACCAAAACTTTGTGCACAGAAATTTCTGGCACTTACTCATATTTATTAAAAACAATGGAATTTGTTCTGGCAAAAGAGACAAATGCAGGATTTCTATGTTCAACGAAATGAATAAGATGCTAAAGCATTTGGGTCTAAGAGTTTGCAAATAGGAAAACTCCACTGAAGGCAACTATGTAATTGTTTTAACATCACTAATCACAATATACTGAGCTTTAGATTTTCTCTTTCACAGGTTTGTTTCCTCATAAAAAATTCTTGGGAAAGCATTTTATGTTGATGTTGTAGGTAAAATCTGTATACCAGATTTCTATAAACTGCTATAGCCCTGACTAGTCAGCAGCCTCTCATGTTGCTACTTCATTTAATATTAGAAGTCATAATCCTGCTCACCTAAAAATTATATATGATTACATTGCCTTATTCTTTCAATTAAAAAAATAATGTTTATTTTTGAGAGAGGGGGGCGGGGATGTGCAGAGAGAGAAGGAGACACAGAATCCCCAGCAGGCTCCAGGCTCTGCACTGTCAGCACAGAGCCCAACACAGGGCTCAAACTCATGAGCTGTGAGATCATAACCTGAGCCGAAATCAGACGCTTAACAGACTGAGCCACCCAGGCACATTGCCTTATTCTTTGAATATTATTCTAAGAGATGAGTAGAGAAGAATCAATTCCACTGATAAATTTTTCCTAAAAGTCAATACACTTGGACAGTTAGGGTTAATACCCTTTAATCTAAAATCAGCCATATTAATTGTAAGTTTCACTTGGGTAATAGATTGATTTCTCAGAGAGGCTTTTGAAACATTTAGTTGAGAAATACATGAATGTCTTCTTTTAAACAAAAGAGGTAAGCAGGGAAATGTTTTATTTTTTTTTCTCTTTTTATTTATTTATTTTTTCAATATATGAAGTTTATTGTCAAATTGGTTTCCATACAACACCCAGTGCTCATTCCAAAAGGTGCCCTCCTCAATACCCATCACCCACCCTTCCCTCCCTCCCACCCCCCATCAACCCTCAGTTTGTTCTCAGTTTTTAAGAGTCTCTTATGCTTTGGCTCTCTTCAGGGAAATGTTTTAAAGCAGAATAGTTCTTAAAATAGATGAAATGATTCTGAGGGCACTAAATGGTAATACAGGCTAAGATATGTTCCCTTTTTTCCTGACAGTTAAACAGTATCTAGGATTATAATATACTTCCCAGACGTGTGTGTCTTTTTTTTGTGTGTGTGTTGTTGTTGTTGTGTTGTTGTTGTTGTTTTTAAGAAGGCCCCACACCCATCACGGAGCCCAGTGCAGGGCTTGAACTCAGAACACTGAAATCAAGACCTTAGCTGAGATGAAGAGTCAGATGCTTAACCAACTGAGCCATCCAGGTGCCCCATGGGTATGTCTTTTATACACAGTGGAAATAAATGTGTTTTCATCCTTTACACAGACCAGAAGTAATTATATCCTAATTAGGTCTATTTAAAAATATACCTGAGTCAGATGTGAGGCTTTCACAAGTCCAGGTTTGGTGATTTTAAAAGGAAATCTTATTAGGTCCTTATCAAAACATCCTTTGAGCATTCAAAAATTTATATATTTTATAATAAACATTGACACAATTCTCAGTGATGATTGACCAAGAGGCCTTGTAATATTGACACAAACTACAGTGCAATGTTGAAGGGATTGGTTGGACTTCAGTTTGGCACATTTGGATTGAAATCACAACACTGCTTATTAATGTTGTTTAACAAGAAATAGATATTCTTCCTCAACCTTGGTTATTCACGAATACCCTAATCCTCAGTTACCTCGTTTGTAAAACCAGGGATAATGATAACAAGTAGCTCATTGGGTTTTGCGAAGCTTAAACAACATAGTACATAAAAAATTCTTATGGCTAAATGTGCAACAAATGTTAACTAGAACTACTGCTACTACCAGTAATAGTAACAAATCACACTTACAATCCGTTGGTTTACCTCGCAACGTCTTTCATAATGAAGGGTTTGTTCTCCTTTTGTGATGTTGGTGCCATCTCTATGAAGTGGCATGCATTTATTTTTTAAGAAAATGGAAAATTTCACATAATGCTCTGATAGTCTACATCAAAGGTTGAAAAACTACACAGCGTGGGCTAAATCTGACTTGCAGCCTGGTTTTGTGAATCAACTTTCATTCTGACTTAGCCATGCCCATTTGTTTTCATATTATCTATGACTGCTTTCCACCTGCAATGATAGTATTGAGTAGCTAGAGACCATTTGGCCCATAAAACATGAAATATTTACTGTCTGGCCCTTTACAGAAAAGTTTGCCAGGGTGCCTGGGTAACTCAGTTGGTTAAGCGTATGACTCTTGATTTTGGCACAGGTCATGATCTCATGGTTGCTGAGTTTGAGGTCCACATCAGACTTCGTACTCACAGTGTGGCACCTGCTTGGGATTCTCTCCCTCTCCCTGTCTTCTTCTGCCCCTTCCCCTTGTTCACACACATACTGTCTCTCTCAAATAAATAAACTTAAAAAAAAGTTTGCCAACATCTGGTTATGCTAAACATTTGGATTTTTTAAAAGCCCAATCCTGAAGAAAGTTTTTATTTATATCTTGTTCACCAACCTCCACCCAATCTAATCCATCACCATGCTTTATAGAACCTAGCTCCAAAAAATCTCCCCATACTCTTCACTCCTTTTTATACACCTAGCCCTATTCTAATTCAAGCCATATGCATCAGTTTCCTATTGCTGCTATACTAAACTAGTACACATTTAGTGGCCTAAAACAACACCAACTTATCATCCTATATCATTCTGAAGGTCAGAAATTCAACTGGATCTGACCAAGGTAAAATCAAGGTGCTGCTGCTAGGAATTTACCCAAGGGATACAGGAGTACTGATGCATAGGGGCACCTGTACCCCAATGTTTATAGCGGCACTCTCAACAATAGCCAAATTATGGAAAGAGCCTAAATGTCCATCAACAGATGAATGGATAAAGAAACTGTGGTTTATATACACAATGGAATACTACGTGGCAATGAGAAAAAATGAAATATGGCCTTTTGTAGCAACATGGATGGAACTGGAGAGGGTGATGCTAAGTGAAATAAGCCATACAGAGAAAGACAGATACCATATGGTTTCACTCTTATGTGGATCCTGAGAAACATAACAGAAACCCATGGGGGAGGGGAAGGAAAAAAAAAAAAAAAAAAAAAAGAGGCTAGAGTGGGAGAGAGCCAAAGCATAAGAGACTGTTAAAAACTGAGAACAAACTGAGGGTTGATGGGGGGTGGGAGGGAGGGCAGGGTGGGTGATGGGTATTGAGGAGGGCACCTTTTGGGATGAGCACTGGGTGTTGTATGGAAACCAATTTGACAGTAAATTTCATATATTAAAAAATAAAAAAAATAAAAATAAAAAAAAAAATTAAAAAAAAAAAATCAAGGTGCTGGAACTGGTTTGTTTGTTGTTGTTTGTTTTTGTTTTGTTTTTTTCCCCAGAAGTCTATTAGATAACCCATTTTCTAGACCTTTCCACCTTCTAGAGCCCCACCCCCCCATTTCTTCAAAGTTAGCAATGGCCAGTTAATCTTTCTCATGGAAAAGCCATCTCTCTGGTTCTGACTTTCCTGCCTTCTTCTTCTTCATTTATGAACCATATAAGAATCCTGAAAAATTCAGGATAAACTCCCAATTTTAAATTCAAATATTAGCAATCTTAATCTAACTGAACTTTATTTCATCTTCTTCTTCCTATTTAACATCACCTATGTGTTGTATACTTAAAAACTTGGTAACGAGGTAGATCTTATGTTTAGGGTTCTGATCCCCAAATAATGATAATAATTATTACAATAATAATAAATAAAAGGGTGGGAGGAAACTTTCTGGAGGTAATGGACAGTTTTGTGGCATAGATTGTGATGATAGTTTCATAGGTATACATTTATCTCCAAATTAATTAAGTTGTATACATTAGTTATGTACAGTTTTTTGTATGTCAAATATTTTTAATAAAACATAAAAGGTTATAAATAGATTTATTTTATGATCTGGAAGTTCTACTCATAGGCATATACCTGAGAGAAATGAAAACATGACCACACAAAACCTTGTACACAAATATTCATTGCAGCATTTTTATTCATAACAGCCAGAACTCGAAACAACATAAATGTCTATCAACTAATAAGTAAATAAGCAAAATGTAGTATATCCCTACCATGAAATAATATCCATTAATAAAAAATGAAGTAATGATACCTACTACAACATGCATGAACTTTGAAAATGTTATGCTTTGTGGAAAGGAACTGGGCATAAAGGGCCCCATATTGTATGATTTCATGTATATGAAACGTCCAATATAGGTAAATCTATATACATAGAGAAAGAGAGAGTAGATTACTGGTTGCCCAGGGCTGGGGTTTGGGAAGAAATGTAAGTATGAGGTTTTCAGGGAGGTGATGAAAATGTTGTAGAGTTGATTGTGGTAATGGCAGCATAACTCACTCAGTATTTGAAACGCCACTGAATTGTATTTCAAATGTGTGTATTGTACAGTATGTGAGTTATTTTTCAAGTTGTTATTTTTAAAATATTATGAAAAAGATTTGTTTTTACTCAGGGAAAATTTTCCACTTAGAGACATAAAAATAATTTGTATGTTGAATTGTGTTTAGTTAATTCTCAGTAAATATCAACTATTATTATTATTTTCTCCAGTAGCACTCACCCTCTAAGTTTGTTTTCAAGCATATAGAAGGACCCAAGAGCAAGAGAAAGGGGAAAGTAGGGAATTATGATATAATAATAGCTAATAATTATTTAGTATTTATTATTAAATGCCCACTGTATGAAGCACTTTACAGGAACTGTCTCATTTAGCTTTGTTTCTAGTTTTATATAAGAAGAAAATAACACTTCAAGAATTTGTATAACTACTAGGTGGTAGACATGGGAAATAAAATCCATGCTATCCATGCTGTCTCTCAATCCCTGCATTATCCAACTGCACCTAGAAATTCATGAGCTCTGTGCATATGACTTCCGTTGCCACACAGGGATAAAAACGGATTTTGAATATTTAAAACAACAAACAAATAAAAACAACTAAAATATGAGGAAATTGACTCGGAAGGGTATTAGATGTATGGTGAATAGGAAGTGGAATCTGTTCCTACACAGTTCTCAAATTAGTAAAACTGGTGTTTTCAGTTAATGATGACTTATAATAAAATTCAGAAGCGGGCTTTAACTGCTTATACAAAAACCTTTCCCTGAATGTCTTCAGCTCTAAACAGGGCTTTCAAATAATGATAAACAAGAGAAGTCTTGAAACAGAAGCCCTACAGTGCAGCACAAGGGTATGTCATTATTTAAAAAAAAAATACCACCTCTAAATGCCCAAGTCACAAATTCACATAGCAATCAGACAATAATGGATATCATGTCTGTTCTTTAAATACATCGTTTGTCAAGCAAAGAGGGGCTCTCTCTGCTTCTTTGAGCTACTGAACCACTACAAACTCTTCATTTGTGTGAGGAAACTTCAAGTCCGAATAGGTTTATGAGAAAAAAAGAAAGAATGCAGTTGGACATGCTGCACAGGGAGTGGAACATAAAATGTAATAGAAAAAGACTAACATAGACATTCCAGTGATTTGAAAGGAGACATAATAACAAAAAGGAAGAAAAATAGCATTGCAGTGTTCATCACAGTAGTCATCTGTTGTGTTAAATGTGACAATATTGATCCTGTAAGTGAACAGGACAAAAGGACTGATGTCACTGTAGGAAAAATAACTGGTTCAATGAAAAAATTATGCATTGTCTATAGGACAATATTCAGCTTTATGGGATTTACTTTTATGGGAGCTATTTTACAAATCCATGATTTGTAGATAACCATGAGCAAGGAAAAACATCCCATGGAAACTCAGCTTTGTCAAGCTGTATTTCAGTTGATTTCCCTTTCCCGCCGCAGAAGTTCATTTTACCTCCATTTATACATTCATTTTAATACTCCTGATCTAGAAATGTGTCTGTTCCTTAGATTCTATGTTGAACCCATTATAACATTTCTTGGTTTCCTCATTAAGAATTAAATAATATATCTAGCATGCATTCATATTTATATCTGATGGGAATCATACTTTTACCTATTTTTGCAAACTATCTCTTAACACCAATGCCACACACAATTAACCACCCAAAGCCATTATTGGTATAACTAAATCTACTTTTTTTTCTTGCCTAAAACATTTCCTCCCCTGTCATCCTTTAAGGTGACGTGTGTGTGTGTGTTGAAAGGCAAAATGCATTAAGGAGATAATTTTATTCAGGCTGTTATAGTAGGGAGAGTGTTCTTTCATGAGAAACAATTCAAGGAAAAGAAAGGGGACCTGAGGTTTGATGAATGAAAGTAAACAATGGAAGCATCAACATTTTGTTTACAGAAATAAGAATAGGCAAGTCTATGTAGTTTAATGATTATAGATACAAATATTGATAGAAAAATTGAAATAAATTATTACAAAAAATCCAGATGGGGTCCCTTTAGGAAGAAAGGAAGAGATGGGATCTGTTAATGATGAACAGGTTATTTCTAAGACACTGATGGTGTTTCTTTCTTCCTTTTTTTTTATTCAAATTTTTATTTAAATTCTAGTTAGTTAACACATAGTGTAGTACTGGTTTCAGGAGTTGAATTTGGTATGCAGTGTTTATGACTTAATCTGGGTGATGTTTTCTCTTTGTAATTAGTCTTCAAATTCTGTATGTGTTTTTGTAATCTATGAATAAATCCCAGTTAAGAAAAGTTAATTAATTTTTTTAGACTATATGCTATTAATTGTTCTAGCGCCATGTATTCAACAATCCATCATTTAGTCAGTGATGCCACTTTTGTAATATAGCTAGTATTTATGTAATTGAAAGGAGATGCTAAATTCAACTGGCAACTTGATAGTGGATTAATATCTGGTATACACGTAGAATTAATCCAAATCAGTAAACCTTTCACAATTAGCTCAACAGAAAAATGACGAAAGACAGAAATACTCATTTCACAGAGGAAGAAAAATCAGTGCCCCCAAATAATATGCATATAATGTAAACTTAATCTGATAAAACCCAACATTCATTTCTTAAAATACTGTTTCTTTAGAGCAGTTTTAGGTTCACTGAAAACCTGAGCAGAAACTACAGAGCTTTCCCCAAACTTTCTGCTCCCACATACATACACTCCTCCATGATCAACAGAACCACCATAGTAGAATATTTGTCTCGATTGATGAATCTGCATTGACACATCATAATAACCCAAAGTTCTTAGCTTAAATTATGTTTCACTGTTGTTATTATACATTCTGTGAGTTTGGACAAATATAAAATGACATGATTCCATCATTATAATATCATACAGAGTATATTCACTGCCCTAAAAATCCTCTGTGCTCCACCTATTCCCCCTCACCCCAACTCCCAAACCCAACCCCAGGCAAACAATGATCTTTTTACTGCCTGCATATTTTTTCCTTTTCCAGGATGTCATATAGTTGGAATTATACACTGTGTTGACTTTGCATACTGGTTTCTTTCATTTAGTATTAAGCATTCAAGTTTACTCCATGTCTTTTCATGGCTTGAAAGCTCATTTCTTTTTAATGTTGAATAATATTTTAATGTCTGGATGTACTGCAGTTTTATTTATCCATTTACCTACTGAAGGACATCTTGGATGCTTCAAAGTTTGGTAATTATGAATGAAGCTTCTATAAACATCATGTGCAAATTTTTGTGTGAACATAAGTTTTTAATAATTGTTCTGTTAATAATAATAATAATGATTGCTAGATCTTATGATAAGAGTATGGTTAGTTTTATAAGAAACCACCAAACTGTCTTCCAAAGTCACATATGACTTAGTATTCCCACCAGCAACCACTGATAGTTTCTGTTGCTACACATTTTCACCAGTGTTTGGTGTCAGTGTTCCAAATTTTGGCCATTCTAATAGGTGTGTAGTAGTATCTCATTGTTTTAATTTGCCTTCCCCTGGTGACATATGATATGGAGAATCTTTTTATATGCTTAATTGGCATCTTTATATATTCTGTAACATTTATTCTTGATAAAAACTCTGCCTTGGAATAGAAAGGACTTCTTTATTTTTGTTTTGTTTTTGTTTTTGTTTTAAATAGTATTCACTTGATTATACAAATGTCAGATTATTTTTATTTTTTTTATTAAATTTTTTTTAATGTTTATTTATTTTTGAGACAGAGAGAGACAGAGCATGAACGGGGGAGGGTCAGAGAGAGAGGGAGACACAGAATCTGAAGCAGGTTCCAGGCTCTGAGCTGTCAGCACAGAGCCCGATGCGGGGCTCGAACTCACAGACCGCGAGATCATGACCTGAGCCGTAGTCGGACGCCCAACCGATTGAGCCACCCAGGCGCCCCTGATTTTGTTTTAAATAGTATTCACTTGATTACACAAATGTCAGAATACTAAAGAATATTTCAAAGTCAGGGACAAGAAAGTTTTCCATTTTAAGTTTTGTGATATGAGACATGTTTTGAATTTCTACATGACTTTTTGGCATGAGTCAGAAGAGGAGGAGAGTAGAGTCTGTTTTCTTGGCTCAGTCAATAGGCTTGGGTGAGCTCGAGAAGTAGGAGGATGAATCTCAGAATACTGTGGGGGAGGTCAAGGGGAAAAAGACTGTCAAATCCATCATGTTTGATATTTTACAATGAATGAAGTAGAAGTCTTCCTTTATCAATCCTTGTTTCCCCAATGCACAAGAGCTAGGATCACATAATGTTGGGGTTCTTTTTGATTTTCTTTTTTTTTCTTTTTTCTTTTTTCTTTTTCTTAATAACTTGTTTTATTTTTTATTTTTTTAAAACTTACATCCAAATTAGTTAGCATAAAGTGTCACAATGATTTCAGGAGTAGATTCCTTAGTGCCCCTTACCCATTTAGCCCATCCCCCCTCCCACAACCCCTCCAGTAACCCTGTTTGTTCTCCATATTTATGAATCTCTTCTGTTTTGTCCCCTTCCCTGTTTTTATATTATTTTTGTTTCCCTTCCCTTATGTTCATCTGTTTTGTCTCTTAAAGTCCTCATATGAGTGAAGTCATATGATTTTTGTCTTTCTCTGACTCACTAATATCACTTAGCATAATACCTTCCAGTTCCATCCACATAGCTGCAAAAAGCAAGATTTCATTCTTTTTGATTGCCAAGTAATACTCCATTGTATAAATATACCACATTTTATTTATCCATTCATCCATCAATGGACATTTGGGCTCCTTCCATACTTTGGCTATTGTTGATAGTGCTGCTATAAACATGGGGGTACATGTGTCCCTTTGAAACAGCACACCTGTATCCCTTGGATAAATGCCTAGTAGTGCAGTTGCTGGATCATAGGGTAGTTCTATTTTTAGTTTTTTGAGGAACCTCCATCCTGTTTTCCAGAGTGGCTGCACCAGCTTGCATTCCCAACAACAATGCAAAAGAGATCCTCTTTCTCCATATCCTCGCCAACATCTGTTGTTGCCTGAGTTGTTAATGTTAGCCATTCTGACAGGTGTAAGGTGATATCTCATTGTGGTTTTGAAATGTATTTCCCTGATGTTGTGTGATGTTGAGCATTTCTTATGTGTCGGCCATCTGGATGTCTTCTTTGGAGAAGTGTCTATCCGTGTCTTTTGCCCATTTCTTCACTGGAGTATTTGTTTTTTGGGTATTGAGTTTGATCGGTTCTTTATAGATTTTGGATACTAACCCTTTAGCTCATATGTCATTTGCAAATATCTTCTCCCATTCTGTCGGTTGCCTTTTAGTTTTGCTGATTGTTTCCTTTGCTGTGCAGAAGCTTTTTATTTTGATGAGGTCCCAGTAGTTCATTTCTGCTTTTGTTTCCCTTGCCTCCAGAGGCATGTGGAGTAAGAAGTTGCTGCGGGCAAGATCAAAGAGGTTTTTGCGTGCTTTCTCCTCGAGGATTTTGATGGCTTCCTGTCTTACATTGAGGTCTTTCATCCATTTTGAGTTTATTTTTGTGTATGGTGTAAGAAAGTGGTCCAGGTTCATTCTTCTGCATGTCGCTGTCCAGTTTTCCCAGCACCACTTGCTGAAGAGACTGTCTTTATTGCATTGGATATTCTTTCCTGCTTTGTCAAAGATTAGTTGGCCATACGTTTGTGGGTCCATTTCTGGGTTCTCTGTTCTGTTCCATTGATCTGAGTCTGTTCTTGTGCCAGTACCATACTGTCTTGATGATTACAGCTTTGTAGTATAGCTTAAAGTCTGGGATTGTGATGCCTCCTGCTTTGGTTTTCTTTTTCAAAATCATTTTGGCTATTCGGGGTCTTTTCTGTTTCCTACAAATTTTAGTATTTTTTTTTCTAGCTCTGTGAAGAATGCTGGTGTTATTTTGATAGGGAATGCACTGAATATGTAGATTGCTTTGGGTAGTATTGACATTTTAACAATATTTGTTCTTCCTATCCGGGAGCATGGGATCGTTTTCCGTATTTTTGTGTCTTCTTCAATTTCTTTCACAAGCTTTCTGTAGTTTTCAGCATATAGATTTTTCACTTCTTTGGTTAGATTTATTCCTAGGTGTTTTATGGTTTTTGGTGTAACTGTAAATGGGATCGATTCCTTGATTTCTCTTTCTGTTGCTTCATTGTTGGTGTATAGGAATGCAACCGATTGCTGTGTGTTGGTTCTATATCCTACAACTTTGCTGAATTCATGAATCAGTTCTAGCAGTTTTTTGGTGGAATCTTTTGGGTTTTCCATATAGAGTATCATGTCATCTACGAAGAGTGAAAGTTTGACCTCCTCCTGGCCGATTTGGATGCTGTTTATTTCCTTGTGTCGTCTGATTGCAGAGGTTAAGACTTCCAATACTATGTTGAATAACAGTGGAGAAAGTGGTCATCCCTTTCTTGTTCCTGACCTTAGGGGGAAAGCTCTCAGTTTTTCCCTGTTGAGGATGACATTAGCGTTAGCTTGTTTATATGTGGTTTCTATGATCTCGAGGTATGCTCCTTCTTATCCCTACTTTCTTGAGCGTTTCTATCAAGAAAGGATGCTGTATTTTGTCAAATGCTTTCTCTGCATCTACTGAGAGGATCATATGGTTCTTGTCCTGTCTTTTATTGATGTGATGAATCACATTAATTGTTTTGCGGATATTGAACCAGCCCTGCATCACAGGTATAAATCCCACTTCGTCATGGTGAATAATTTTGTTAATGTATTGTTGGATCTGGTTGGCTAATATCTTGTTGAGGATTTTGGCATCCACGTTCATCAGGGAAATTGGTCTATAGTTCTCCTTTTTAGTGGAGTCTCTGTCTGGTTTTGGAATCAAGGTAATGATGGCTTCTGAGAAAGAGTTTGGAAGTTTTCCTTCCATTTCTATTTTTTGGAACAGTTTCAAGAGAATAGGTGTTAATTCTTCCTTAAATGTTTGGTAGAATTCCCCTGGAAAGCCATCTGTCCCTGGACTCTTGTTTTTTGGCAGATTTTTGATTACTAATTTGACTTCCTTACTGGTTATGGGTCTGTTCAAATTTTCTATTTCTTCCTGTTTCAGTTTTGGTAGTGTATATGTTTCTAGGAATTTGTCCATTTCTTCCAGATTGCCCATTTTATTGGCATATAATTGCTCATAATATTCTCTTATTATTGTTTGTATTTCTGCTGTGTTGGTTGTGATCTCTCCTCTTTCATTCTTGATTTTATTTATTTGGGTCCTTTCCTTTTTCTTTTTGATCAAACTGACTAGTGGTTTATCAATTTTGTTAATTCTTTCAAGGAACCATCTTCTAGTTTCATTAATCTGTGCTGTTTTTTTGGTTTCGATAGCATTAATTTCTGCTCTAGTCTTTATTATTTCCTGTCTTCTGCTGGTTTTGGGTTTTATTTGCTCTTCCTTTACCACCTCCTTAGGGCATAAGGTTAGGTTGTGTATCTGAGATCTTTCTTCCTTCTTCAGGAAGGCCTGGATTGCTATATACTTTCTTCTTATGACTGCCTTTGCTGCGTCCCAGTGGCTTTGGGTTGTGGTATTATCATCTTCATTGACTTCCATATACTTTTTAATTTCCTCTTTAACTTCTTGGTTAGTCCATTCATTCTTTAGTAGGATGTTCTTCAGTATCCAAGTATTTGTTACCTTTCCAAATATTTTCTTGTGGTTGATGTCGAGTTTCATAACATTGTGGTCTGAAAATATGAGCTGTATGATCTTGATCTTTTTTACTTATTTAGGGCTGACTTGTGTCCTAGTATATGGTGTATTCTGGAGAACATTCCACGTGCACTGGAGAAGAATGTATATTCTGCTTTAGGATGAAATATTCTGAATATATCTGTTAAGTCCATCTGGTCCAGTGTGTCATTCAAAGCCATTGTTTCCTTGTTGAATTTTTGATTAGATGATCTGTCCATTGCTGTGAGTGGGGTGTTGAAGTCTCCTACTATTATGGTATTATTATCGATGAGTTTCTTTATGTTTGTGATTGATTTATATATTTGGGTCCTTCCACATTAGGTGCATAAAAGGTTGCAATTGTTAGGTCTTGGTGGATAGACTCCTTGATTAGGATATAATGCCCTTCTGCATCTCTTGATACAGTCTTTATTTTAAAATCTAGATTGTCTGATATAAGTATGGCTACTCTGGCTTTCTTTTGTTGACCATTAGCACGATAGATGGTTCTCCATCCCCTTATTTTCAATCTGAAGGTGTCCTTAGGGCTAAAGTGGGTCTCTTGTAAACAGCATATAGATGGATCTTGTTTTCTTATCCATTCTGTTACCCTATGTCTTTTGATTGGAGCATTGAGTCCATGGACGTTTAGGGTGAGTACTGAAAGATATGAATTTATTGCCATTATGATGCTTTTAGAGTTGGAGTTTTTGGTGGTGTTCTCTGGTCCTACCTAATCTTGTTGCTTTTGATATATATGTATGTGTGTGTATACACATACGTACATATATGTGTGTATATATATACATACATATGTATGTGTATACATATATGCATGTGTGTATATATATATATATATATATATATATATATATATATACACACACATACACACACACATATTTTCATCTCTTCTCCCCTCAGAGAGTCCCCCTTAAAATTTCTTGCAGCGCTGGTTAACTGGTCACAAACTCCTTTAATTTTTGTTTGTCTGGGATACTTTTTATGTCTCCTTCTATTTTGAATGACAGCCTTGCTGGATAAAGAATTCTTGGCTGCATATTTTTCTGATTCAGCATATTGAATATATCCTGCCACTCCTTTCTGGCCTGCCAAGTTTCTGTGGATAAGTCTGCTGCAAACCTGATCTGTCTTCCCTTGTAGGTTAGGGACTTTTTTTCCCTTGTTGCTTTCATGATTCTCTCCTTGCCTGAGTATTTTGTGAATTTGACTGTGATATGCCTTGTTGATGGTCGGTTTTTGTTGAATATAATGGGGGTCCTCTGTGCTTCCTGGGTTTTGATGTCTGTATCTTTCCCCAGGTCAGGAAAGTTTTCCACTATGATTTGCTCACATAACCCTTCTACCCCTATCTTTCTCTCTTCCTCTTTTGGGACCCCTATGATTCTGATGTTGTTCCCTTTTAATGAGTCACTGATTTCTCTAATTCTTAAATCGTGCTCTTTTGCCTTAATCTCCCTCTTTTTTTCTGCTTCATTATTCTATATAAATTTGTCCTCTATATTGCTGATTCTGTGTTCTGCCTCATCCATCCTTGCCGCTGTGGCACCCATCCATGATTGCAGCTCAGTTATAGCATTTTTAATTTCTTTCTATTTTTTACTTCTTTTATCTCTGCAGAGAGGGATTCTAATCTGTTTTCGACTCCAGCTAATATTCTTATTATCCTGATTCTAAATTCTGGTTCAGACATCTTGCTTATGTCTGTGTTGGTTAAGTCCCTGGCTGTCGTTTCTTCATGCTCTTTATTTTGGGGTAAATTCCTTCATTTTGTCATTTTGAAGGGAGAAAAAGGAATTAATGAGGTAGAAAAATTTTTTAAAAATTAAAAAATATTAAAATTAAAAAATTAAAAACACACACCAATAAAAAATCAAATAAATGATGCTAGATCCTAGGTGTGTTTTGGTCTCGGTGTTGAAAGTGATTTGATGGATTAGAGAAAAAAAAAGTGGGGAAAAAAAGGAAATCATTGGAGAATTTGGAAAAATGAATACACTGAAGTAGACTAAAATCAGATGATGGGAGTAAAATAGAATTTGAAAAAATTTACACAAAAGTAAAGAAAATAGTAGAAAAAAATTAAAAGATTTTTCTGATAAAAATTAAAAATAAAAATGAATTTTTCTCTTTCTGTATTCAAGAAAAAGAAAAGAAACAAAAAAGAAAAAAGAGAAAGAAATTGGTTGAAAATTTAAAAAGTGAATATACTGTAGTAGACTAAAATAAAATGATGGAGGTAAAATAGAATTTGAAAAAATTTAGATAAAGGCAAAAAATATAGTAAAAAATTAAAGAAAAATATTTTAATAGAAATTGAGAGTAAAAATGAGTTTTCTCTTTCTGTATTCAAGAAAAAGAAAAGAAACAAAAAGAAAAAAAGGAAATCATTTGAAAATTTGAAAACATGAATACAGTGAAGTAGACTAAAACAAAATGATGGAAGCAAGATAGAATTTGAAAAAATTTACACAAAAGTGAAAAATATAGTAAAAAAATTAAAGAAAAATATTTTTAATAAAAATTGAAAATAAAAATCAATTATTTCTCTTTCTGTTTCAAGAAAAAGAAATGTAGTGTAAAAGAGACCAAAAAAAAGGAAAGAAAATTGAATAGATGGACCTGCTAACAGATTGAAATAGGACTGAAATTACCTCATTTTCCCTACAAGTCAGACTATGTAGCACTTTATAGTCCATAAACTAAGTAGGCGGTGAGACTTGTGTTCTTGAAGAGCCAGGTTAGCCCAGTTGGGTGGGGCTCAGTGTAACGGCTTCATTCTCCACTAGATGGTGCTGCTAGCCTACTGGGGTGGAGTGTTGCAGCACTCTAGGTGCGTATGTGCATGCGTGGGAAAGGTGCAAATGGCGCCACCCAGCTACCCAGTCTGTTTTCCCCGACCAGCAATTGGACACTCGTCCTCTGTCTTCAGCTTTTGTCCAATCCCTGCTTCTTCACTGTCCGTGACCAAACCCTAGGCAGTACCTCTCTCCCACGTTTTGTCTCAGATGCGACTGTTTTACCTGGCCCCTTACTTCTGAAGGACTGCAGTTGACCTGCTCTGTCCCTCTGCAGGAGAGTCTCACCAATCAGTGGCTGAATGAGCAATGGCTGAATGTCAGCTGCACCCAGGAACACTTGCTGGACCCTGCTGCTGCTGGTGCGCAAAGACTGCGGCCATGTGCCAGCCCGCCCCAGAAAACGTTCGTGAGAGTGTAGCAGCAGCTTTTCAGGGATTATGGAAAATCACAACACACATCTGGCATCAGGTTCACTTTTAATGACCTTGTTCCAGCACCAGTGAATGTGGCCGTTTTCTGGGGTCTGCTGGGACCAGGTGGCTTCAACAGTCTCTACCAAGTGTCCTTCCAGTAGTGGAACCGCTTTTCCTCGTGTGGCCTGAGAACCTCCCGGACCCCACTCTGTTCCTCAGGATTCGCTCTTCCCACCAGAGCATCGCCAGTTATGGAGCTGCAGAGTTACAGCCTTTGCGCTCCCCTTGTTTACAGTTTAAATTGTAAATTTAATTGGGAAATTAAATTAAATTCCCTTAATGGAATTTAAACCCTGTCCTTTCTCCTTTCTCCCTTTTTAGTTTAGTCCCTGTGGCTGTTTCCAATTTTCCACTTTCTCTCCAGCTGCTTTTGGGGAGGGGTGCTTTCCCGTATTCTCCCCAGCCCCAGTCTCCATCCTCTCTCCGCCTTCAAAAGTGGCCCCCTGTCCACCGCTGGCTTCTCTTTCCCCAAGTTCACCTCTCCGTGCCACATACCTGCTTTATTCTGTGGTTCAGGTTGTGCAGATTGTTGTGTTAATCCTTCAATCACTTTTCTAGGTGTGTAGGATGGTTTAGTGTTGGTCTGGCTGTATTTCATGGACGCGAGACACACAAAAAGCTTCCATGCTGTTCTGCCATCTTGGCTCCTCCCCTCTTTTTCATTTTCTAATGAAGATATTACTGCCCTTTCGTGATATCTTCAGCTGCTACTGGCTTCCTTGTTCCTCACGTTGCTACTCTGTATGACACACTTTAATATCTGATGGGGTGAGCAGTCTGCTGCGTTATGTATGTACCCAAGGCAGCAGCACAGGCACCAGGCGCTCCCTGATGCACAACGGTTCTGCTTCTCTCCATGATGCTGAGGTTAAGAGAAACCGCAGTAGCTTCGCGCTGTCGATTTGGGGATGCAGTTGTGAAGACAAGAGCACTAGCGTGTATGTATATGTGTGTGCGTGAGTGCGTGTGTCAGTGATTGAGTGTGTGTGGGGCCCGGGGTGGGGGGGCTGTGTGCTCCCAGACTGTCCCGTGGGGAAACAGTGTTTACTAGTAAATAAAAAGCAGCAGCCAGCACCATAGGTGGTACCTCTGCCCCAGGCGGCCTTGTCTAGAAAGGACTTCTTTAATCTGATATGATGTATCTGTTGAATCATGCAGCAAATATAAAGGCAAAGGTAAATGTTAAAATCAGACCATAAAATCAAGGACAGAATAAAGATGTTTGCTCTACTAAGTTACAAGCCTGTGGGGTTTCTCAGAGTCCCTTGACCCTTTTCTTCCCTCTTGGTTAATACTTCTCCATTTTCAGACTTAGGCAAAATACCACGTAGCATAAGACATGGGATCTGGCTCCCAGTGCAGCCACCAGATAATACACATGAGAAGTTCAGTCATTAATGGACCTTGGCCAGTGAAAATTGAAGAACATAAAGGAGCTAAATTCTCCTCTCTCTCTCTCTCTCTCTCTCTCTCTCTCTCTCTCTTCTGGACAAGATTCTGACATGTAGTTTTCCTTTTCTGGGATAACCCCACTTATCAAGCTAACGCATCTAATGACTAATCTACTAGGTCTCTTCGTGGGTCACTGTAACACATCATTTTGTTTTTTTGTTTGTTTTGTTTTATTGTTGGTTATCCTCTTACTTGCTTCATTTCCTTTTATTTGTCACTCTTCCATTGTGAGCTTTCACCTTACATAAGGAGTACCCTCCCAAGCTCTACTTTCTGAAGGATCTGAGCTAAAGCATCCTGTCTTTCCACTTTTATTTAACATCACATTGGAAACTCTAGTAAGCACGCTAAGAATAGGAAAATATATAAAGACTGGATTGTTTAAAAAGCCATCATAATTTGAAGAAGATAGAACTGCCTATGTATGAAATACAAAATACAAAAGAACCAAAGTTTAAATCATTAGAATAAACAGAGGACAAGGTCACTTATTAAAAGGTCAATATATGAAATTCAGTTGTGTTTCTCCATATAAGTAATAAAAGATTAGAAAATGCAAACTAAAAGATATAGTGTATAATAGCAATACAAGTATGTTTTCTTGAAATAAATATACATTTTCTTAATAGAAAAATCATAAACCTTCATTGAATGACTTAAGAAATCAAAATAAGTAGAGATATATAGCATGGAATAAAGACTTATAACATACATGTTTATCTATCTTGGTTTATAGAGTAAATGCAGTTCTAATCAAAATCCCAACCTGTTCTCTTCACAATTGACTAGATGATTTTTCATTTAATAAGGAAGTGCAGGGGCGCCTGGGTGGCTCAGTGGGTTGAGCGTCCGACTTCGGCTCAGGTCACGATCTCGCGGTTCATGAGTTCGAGCCCTGCCTCAGGCTCTGGGCTGATGGCTCAGAGCCTGGAGACTGCTTCCGATTCTGTGTCTCCCTCTCTCTCTGCCCCTCCCCCATTCATGCTCTGTCTCTCTCTGTCTCAAAAATAAATAAACATTAAAAAAAATTAAAAAAAAAATATGGAAGTGCAAGGGTATTTAGGAGAAGTAGAAACGTGAAGAGACCTGCGTTACCAAGATTTATTATAAAGTCACAAGAAGAAAGATAGTTTGATGGATGAGAAGAAGGAACCCAGAATTAGGTACATAAATTAATGACAAATGATAGACTATTTGGTAAATGATAGAGGACAACTGATAATTCATATTTTATAAATCAAAATTAGATTCCTCTCATGTCACATACAAAAGTTAACTCCAGATTGCATCCTTTATTTTTTTTAATGTTTCAGGTTTGTATTTAAATTTTAGTTAGTTAACATACAGTGTAATATTGGTTTCAAGAGTAGAATCCAGTGATTCATCACTTACATGTGTCACCCAGTGCTCATCACAAGCACCCTTCTTAATATCCATCACCTGTTTAACATATGTCCTCCTGCTTCTCCCCTCCAGCAACCCTCAGTGTGGTCTCTATAGTTAAGAGAGTCTAATGGTTTGCCTGCCTGCCTCTCTCTCTCTCTCTCTCTCTCTCTCTCTCTCTCTCCCTTTTCCTTTCCCCTATGTTCATCTATTTTGTTTTTAAAATTCCACAGATGAGTTAAATCATATGGTATTTCTCTTTCGCTGACTTATTTCGCTTACCATGATGTGCTCTAGGTTCCTCACAAAGTTAGAAATAGAACTACCTTATGATCCAGAAGTTGCACTACTAGATATCTATCCAAAAGATACAAAAATATTGATTCAGAGGGGCACATGTACCCTTCTGTTTATAGCAACATTATCAACAAAAGCCAAATTATGGAAAGAACCCAAATGTCCACTGACTGATTAATGCATACTTTAATAATGAAGGCAAACTTATGAAACTATTAGAAGAAAAATATAGATATGTTTAGAATCAAGAAATAAAAAACACTTCTTAAGAAAATATAAAAAGTAAAAACAATAAAGGAAATGACTCATAAATCTAAATACACTAAACTTTATTTCACCAAAAAATTCCATGAAGTGATGGAACAGATAATCCACAAATAAGCAGGAGACAAAAGCAACATTTAAATAAATAAAAGTCTTGTATTTAGAAAAAATCTAAATTTAAAGGGAAAATACAAACAGCATTGCAGAACACTGGCAAAAGGAGAATATGTCATTTCACCGAAGAAAAATGAATGGCCAAAAAGCATTTAAAACAGATGAACATAGAAGTAAGTAAGGAAAAATAATGTAAAAGGAGATATGGAGGCAAACCATAAGAGACTCTTACATACAGATAACAAACTGAGGGTCACTGTAGGAGAGGTGGGTGGGGGTATGGGTTAAATAGGGTTAAATGTGCCCTAAATAAGAAGGTCACATTTGGGGATGAACACTGGGTATCATATGTAAGAGATTAATCAGTGGGTTCTACTCCTGAAGGTAAGACTACACTGTATATTAACTAATTTGAATTTTTAAAATAATTATGGTAATAAAATAGTTAAAGAAAAACAAGATATAAAAAGCTCCTCAGAGAAATGCAAATTAAAATTATAATTCTGTACTATTTCAAAATTTATGAGATGGTCTAAAATTTTGAAAAGTCAAGAAATGATGAACACTTGAGAATGGGAACTTATTCTTTGCTGGTGGAAGTGCACATTGAAGTCTTTTTGAAAAAAAGAATTTAGCTTTATCTAGGAAAGTTGAACCAATCCATTCCCTACAATCCTTTTGGTTTTTAATTCCAGTATAATTAACATACAGTGTTATATTAGTTTCATGTGTACAATATAGTAATTCAACAGTTGTATGTATTACTCAGTACTGTTCATGTAAGTGTACTCTTTAATCCCCTTCACCTATTTTGCCCATCCCCTGACCCTCCCCTCTGGTAACCACCAGTTTGTCTCTGTAGTTAAGAGTCTGTTTCTTGGTTTGTCCCTTTTGTTGTTGTTGTTCATTTATTTTGTTTCTTAAATTACACATATGAGTGAAATCATATGGTGTTTCTCTTTCTCTGACTGACTTATTTCACTTACCATTATACCCTCCATATCCATCCATGTTGTTGCAACTGGCAAGATTTCATTCTTTTTTATGGTGGAATAATATTCCACTGTGCATATACTACCTCTTCTTTATTCATCTATAAATGGATACTTGGGTTACTTCCATATTTTGGATATTGTAAGTACTGCTGCAATAAATACAGCGGTGCATATATCTTCAAATTACTGTTTCACATCCTTTGGGTAAATACCCAATAGCTTAATTACTTATTCTAATGTAATTCTGTCTTTAATTTTTTTTAGGAACCTCTATACCCTTCACGGTAGCTGAACCAATTTGTACTCTCACCAACAGTGTATGACGGTTCCTTTTTCTCCACTTCCTTACCAACACTCAGTGTTTCTTGTGTTTTTGATTTTAGTCATTCTGACAGATGTGAGGTAATGTCTCATTGTGGTTTCGGTTTGCATTTTCCTGATGGTGAGTCATGTTGAGCACCTTTTCATGTGTCTGTTGGCCATCTGTACGTCTTCTTTGGAGAAATTTCTGCTTATGTCTTCTGCCCATTTTTAATTGGATTATTTGTGGGGTTTTTTGGTATTAAGTTGTATAAGTTCTTTATAAATTTTAAATACTAAGCCTTTATTGGATATGTCATTTGCAAATATCTTCTCCCATTTATTAGTTGTCTTTTAGTTTTGTTGGTTGTTTCTTTTGCTGTGTAGAAGCTTTTTATTTTGAAGTAGTCCCAATAGTTACTTGTTATTCTTGTTTCCCTTGCCTTAGGAAACATTTCTAGAGAAATGTCAGAGAAATTATGGCCTGTCCTGTCTTCTAGGATTTTCATGGTTTCAGGTCTCACATTGAGATCTTAAATGCAGTTTGAGTTTATTTTTGTGTTTGGTATAAGAACATGATCCAGTTTAATCTTTTGGATATTATTGTCCAGTTGTCACAACACCATTTGTTGAAGAGACTTTTTCCCATCGCATATTCTTGCCTCCTTTTTCATACATTAATTGCCCATATAATTATGGGTTTATTTCTGGATCCTTGTATTCCATTGATCTGTGTATCTGTTTATGTGTCAGTACCATACTGTTTTGATCACTACAGATTTGTAGTCCATTTTGAAATCTGGGATTATGATGTCTCCAGTTTCACTCTTCTTTTTCAAGATTGCTTTGGCTGTTTGGGGTCTTTTGGACCCCAAAATTTTTGGATTATTTATTCTACATATGTGAAGAATGCTCTTGACATTTTGATAGGGATTGCATTAAATCTGTAGATTGCTTTGGTAATATGGACATTTATAAATATTCGTTCTTCCAGTCTATAAGCATGGCATATCTTGCTATTTGCTTGTGTCCTCTTATGTTTCTTTCATCAATGTTTTATAGTTTTCAGAATATAGGTCTTTCACCTCCTTGGTTAAGTTTATTTCTTGGTATTTTATTATTTAAGGGGAAATTATAAATGGGATTGTTTTATTAATTTCTCCTACTTCATTATTGGTGTATAGCAATGCAACAGATTTGTATATATTGATTTTGTATCCTGCTATTTTAGTGAATTTATCAGTTCTAGTAGTTTTTTGATGGAGTCTTTAGGGTTTTCTATTTATAGTGTCATTTCGTCTATAAATAGTGAAAGTTTTAATTCTTCCTTACCAGTTTGGATGCCTATTATTTCTTTTCTTGTCCCAGTGATGTGGCTAGTACTTCTAGTACTCTGTTGAATAAAAGTGGTGACAGTGGACATCTTTGTCTTCTTCCTCACTTTAGGGGAAATTCTCTGTTTTTCCCCATTGAGGATGATGTCAGCAGTGGCCTTTTTCATATATAGCCTTTATTATGGTTGAGGTAAGTTCCCTCTAAACCTACTTTGTTGAGAGCTTTTATCATGAATGGATGTTGTACTTTGCCAAATTGTTTTTCTGCTTCTGTTGAATGATCATATGTTCTTTACCCTTTCTCTTGTTCATGTATTATATCACATTGATTGATTTGTGAATTTTGAACCACCCTTGATTCCTAGGAATAAATCCCACTTGATTGTGGTAAATTACTTTTTAATGTATATTTTATTTGACTTGCTAATATTTTTGTTAAGGATTTTTGCATCCAGTTTCATTAGAGATATTGGCCTGTAGTTCTTTTTTGTAGTGTCTTTCTCTGGTTTTGGTATCAGGATAATTCTGGCCTCATGGAATGAATTTTGAAGCTATTATTTCTCTTCTATTTTTTGGAATAGTTCAAGAATAGTTATTACCTCCTTAAGTATTTGTTAGAATTCACCTGTGAAAACTTCTTGCCCTGGACTTCTGTTGTTTGGGAGGTTTTTTTTTTATTATTACTGAGTCAAATTCTTTACTGGTTATATGTCTGCTCAAGTTTTCTATTTCTCCTTGATTCAGTTTTGAGAGATTATATGTTTCTAGGAATTTATTCACTTCTTCTAAGTAGTCCAGTTTGTTGACATATAATTTTTCATAATATTCTCTTATAACCCTTTGTATTTGTGTGATGCTAGTTGTTAATTCTCCTTTTTCATTTCTGATTTTATCTATTTGAGCTCTCTCTCTCTTTCTCAATGAGTCTGACTAAAAGTTTATCAATTAAGTTCATCTTTTCAAAGAGCCAGCTCCTGGTTGCATTCATCTATTCTATTGGTCTTTTAGTTTCTATTTCATTTATTTCTGCTGAAATATTTACTTCCCTTCCTTCTGATTTGGGGTTTTCTTTGTTATTCCTTTTCTACCTCCTTTAGGTGTGAAGTTATCTTGTTTATTTGAGATTTTTCTTGCTTCTTGAGGTAGGTCTTATTGCTATGAACTTTCCTCTTAAAATAGCTTTTGCTGAATCCCAAAGATTTTGGATCACTGTGTTCGTTTTCACTTGTCTCCATGTAATTTTTGATTTCCTCCTTGATTTTTTGGTTGATTCATTCATTATATAGTAGCATGTTGTTTAACTTTCATGTATTTGTGTTCTTTCTAGATTTTTTCTTATAGTTGATTTCTAGTTTTATAGCATTGTTGGAAAAGATGCATGGTATGACTTCAAAGTTTTTAATTTGTTGACACTTGTTTTTTGGTCTAACATGATCTATTTTGGAGAATGTTCAATGTGCACTTGGAACATATGTGTATTCCACTGTTTGGGGATAGAATGTTCTGAAATATCTTTTGAATTTATTTGGTCCATTGTGTCATTCAAAGCCACTCTCCCTGTTGATTTTCTTTTGGGATGATCTATCTGTTGATGTAAGTGGGCTGCTAAAGTCGCCTACTGTTACTGTTTTTTTATCAATTACTTCAAGTTTGTTAATAGCTGCTTTAGGTATTTGGGTGCTCTCATGTTGGATACATAAATATTTACAATTGTTATGTCTTCCTGGTGGATTGTTCCATTAAAATTATGTAGTGTTTTTCTTTGTCTCTTAGTACAGGCTTTGTTTTAAAGTCTATATTGTTCAATATAGGTACTGCTATTCTAGTGCTTTCTTTTCACCTCTATTTGCATGATAAGTGCTTTTCCTTCTCTTCACTTTCAATCTGCGTGTGTATTTGGTCTGAAATGAGTCTCTTGTATTGATGGATCTTGCTTTTTTTTATCCATTTCATTACCCTATATCTTTTGCTTCAGCATTTACTCCATTTAGATTCAAAGAAATTATTGATAGATATGTACTTATTGACATTTTGGTTTTTGTTTTATGGTTGTTTTATAGTTCTTCCCTTCCTTCTCCTGCTCTCTTCTCTCATGTTTGCTGTCTGTGTTTCTTTAGTGGTACACTTGGATTTCTTTGTTTTTTGCATGTCTGTTTCTGACTTTTAATTTGTAGTTATCATTAGGTTCATATATGACATCTTATGCATATAATAGTCTATCTTAAGATGATATGCACTTATGTTTGAACCCATTTTAGAAGCACTAAGTTTTTACTTCTCTCCCACCCTCCTACATTTTGGGTAGATGTTGTCATACTTTATGTTCTTTTTTTTTTTTTTTTTGTTAGTCCCTTGACTGATTCTTAGAGATATACCTAATTTTATTGCTTTTATGCTTCCTACTTTTCTTTTTCCTGTTTATGGTCTTTCCTTTGTACTCAGAGAATCTCCCTTAACATTTCTTGTAGGACTCATATAATGGTGATGAATTCCTTTAACTTTTGTTTGTCTTGGAAAGAAACTCTTTATCTCTTCACCTATTCTGAATGCTAGCCTTGACATATAGATTATTCTCGCTTGCAGAATTTTTTCTTTCAGCCCTTGAATATCTCATGCCAAAGTTTCTCCTGAAAATCTACTAATAGCCTTATGGGATTTCTCTTGTATGTAACTGTTTTCTTTCCTCTTGCTGCTTTTAAATTTTTCTCTTATTTTTTTTAACGTTTATTTATTTTTGAGACAGAAAGAGACAGAGCATGAATGGGGAAGGGTCAAAGAGAGAGAGGGAGACACAGAATCTGAAACAGGCTCCAGGCTCTGAGCTGTCAGCACAGAGCCTGATGCGGGGCTCAAACTCACAGACCATGAGATCATGACCTGAGCTGAAGTCGGACGCTTAACCAACTGAGCCACCTAGGCGCCCCTAAAATTTTCTCTTTATCCCTACTTTCTGCCATTTTAATTACTATCAGTCTTGTTGTGGATGTCCTCAGGTTGATTTTGTTGGAGCTATCTGCTTCCTGGATATGGATTTCTGTCTCTTTCCCAAGATTTGAGGAGTTTTCAGCTACTAATTTTTCAAATAGATTTTCTGCTCCCTTTTCTCTCCCCTCCTTCTGAGATCCCTATAATGCAAATGTTACTATGCTTATGGTATCACTGAGTTCCCTTAATTTATTCTCATTTTTTAAGAATGCTTATTTATCTATTTTGAGAGGGAAAGAGAGAGAGCATGAGTGGGCAGAGAGAGAGGGAAAGAGAGAGTCCTCTCTCCCTCTGCTGTCAGCACAGAGCCTGATGCAGGGCTTGGTATCATGAACCAGGAGATCATTACCTGAGCCGAAATCAAGAGTAGGGCACTTAACCAACTGAACCGCTCATGCATCTATCTCCTTTTTTCATTAGTCTTTTTACTTCCTCCTGTCCAGCTTGATTGATTTTCATTACTCTGTCCCCCAGGTCACTAATCCATTCTTCCATTCTTCTGTTTCCTCTAATCCGCTACTGATTCTGTCTAGTGTATTTTTTTTTTAACCTTTTGAGAGAGAGAATGAGAGAGAGAGCAAGGGAGAGGGGCAAAGGGAGAGAGAGAATCCCAAGCAGGCTTCTTGCTCAGTGTAGAGCCCAATGTGGGGCTCGATCCCACAATCCTGGGATCATGACCTGAGCCCAAATCAAGAGTTGGATGGTCAAGTGACTGAGCCACCCAGGCGCACCTCTGTCTAGTGTATTTTTAATTTCAGTTATTAAGTTCTTCAACTCTCATTGATGTTTTTTCTATTTTCTATCTATTTTGAGGGTCTCACTGAGATCTTCCACCCTTCTCAAGTAAGTGAGTATCTTTAAAACCATTACTTTAAATTATCTATCAGGCATATTACCTATCTCCATTTTGTTTAGCTCTCTTGCTGTATTTTGTCTTTGCTTTAATTTGTCACATACTCCTTTGTGTCCTCATTTTGTGTAACTCTCTGTGTCTGTTTCTGTGTTAGGAAAGTCAGCTATGCCTTCTCCTCTTGAAAGTATTGGCCTTATGGAGAAGTTCTATAGTGCTCTGGAGTACAGTGTCCAATGTTCACCAGAAACTGGAGCTTCAAGGTGTCTCCTGTGCTGTTGTAGGTGCCCTACTGTTGTGGCTAAGCTGGATTTGCCTTTAGTTCATTTATCTACAATGGCTCTCTTTGCCTTATGTGGGCAGAGTTTGGTCCCTGTGTTGTTAATGGGCCAATCAGAATCTCCTTTGTCTTGAGGTGGGTCAGAATAGGCATTTGCCAGTGTTTTGGTCACATGGAACTGACAGTGCTCTCCCTATGTTGTTTCCTGAGAAGCTTTCATTAGTAGGGGGTTCTGGAGTCAGAACAGATGGCCAACCCCAGCCCACTGTTGGAGCCACAGTGGAACTGTGGTTATCTTCCCCTCCGTCCAGGGCAGGAGTCACTTTGGAATGGTGCTGCTTGCGAACTGCCACACTTGGGGCACCACTTTGGAAGGACTCATGCTGAGGGCATGTTGGAGGGGGTGTGTCAGCAGAAGAGCACAAGACTGAGTGTGCTGTTAACAAGCTAGGTGGAGAGAGTTTGCACTGGTTCCCACACATGTCCATGTTTCTAGTCTGGGCAGTTAGGCAGGGGAGGGAAATGGTGCTCACCAGCTCTTTTGTTCTTAGAGAAGTCTCCTAAAGATCACATCTCCTCCAGCACAGCCCTGAGATTAATAAACAAATCTCCCTCCCATGTACCCCAGGCATTTTTCAAACTGCTGCTTTTCTACTGCATCTCAGCAAGGCTGTTTATTATGTTGTCTCATAAGGGCAAAGAATCCATTTCCCATCACCCTCTGACTCTCCCATAGCTGAGCCTGCTGACTTTTAAAGTTCCAGGTGTTAAGCCCCACTGATTATAAAAACTCAAGAAGTTAAGCCCCTCTGCTTTTCAAAGGCAAATGTTATGGGGATTCATCTTACCAGTGTAGGCAAATGTTATGGGGATTCATCTTCCCGGTGCCTGGTATGGGGTCTATACCCCTCCCTTCTCCATGCTTGTGGTGTCCTTCCCTCCCACAGTCATATGGGTTAGTTTATCTTCTGTGTCCACCCTTCATACCCTTTTCAATATGGCCTCTTCTCTACATTTAGTTGTGGAGAGTGTTCTGCCAGTCTCTGGGTAATTTTCTGGGTTATTTATGCTAATGTGGGTGTAATCTAGATGTATCCATGGGACAAGGTGAATTTAGAATCTTTCTACTCTCATCTTTCCCAGAAGTCCATTCCCTACCATTCTATTCTGAGATAATTTCACTAAAGAGATTCTTGCATTTGTATAACCAGGAAATCTGTGCAATATGTGGACTGGAGCAAGGACCTCTATTTATCCAAGTTTACGGGCAAGAATACATTCCATGATCATGAACACCATTTTAATCATTTATACCATTTCTGACAAGTTGATCAATCTCCATATTGATACCCAGTCTATTACTTTTTTTTTTAGACCTGAGGGTCTGTTCTTAGTCTTGATAATACTTTCAGGAGTTGAAATCCTGTGGTTAACTCCAGTACTCAGGATTTGTGTCCTGATGTCTTTTGATCAATGTTTCTTGCACTGAGATTACTAAATCTTACTGGTCTTGAAATTTCCATAGCCTCTCTCCATCAGCCTATAATGTTGCTTAAACTTTCTTAAAATTGTATCAATTATAATGCCTGCTTCCTAAATATTACCTGTCTCCATATTCTCTATAGTGTTCTACTTTTTTGATGGAACTGGAACCCCATTTAAGTGATTCTATTTTCAGATTTCATTCTGTGTCAGTCTGCCACATCCCACTTCAGGTATTCAAACTGTGCAGATTTTACCTATAAATTGAAAATATTTGATCTAATAGCACATCTATCTTAAGACATAATAGAATTTAGCTTCCACATACCTACTTCATATTTGCATAAAGTTTTAACATGCATTAGTTTTTCTTGGTTAGAAATGAGCCTCTTTATATAATTCAAACTGCATTTTGTTATAAGACTCCTCAGAGGCATTATTGTAATCAGTTAGGAGTAAGCTTAACCAGGTCTTCTATAAATAAATTCTAATTCCTTCTTGTTATATGGTAACATTTTAGCAGTCTAGTAATTCTTGTCCTCAAAGTTCAAAACATAATGCTTGATTTGTCAAATATTAAAGATTTTTGGAAAAATAGTTCATATGTAAAAAGTTTTGTTCCAGAAGTGATTCTCTTTTTTTATTAGTTGATTGGCAAGTGATTAGATTGGATGCAATATGAAACTACTAAATTTGCAGAACTGTTGACTTGCTGACAACCTCAAATGTTTGTGTGAAAGATAGGGAGAAGATGTTTATAAATAAGAATATAGCATGAAAATTTGTAATTTTGTGTAAGTTAGTTGCATTGGTAGGCTTAAAGTCCAGAATGAAAGACAATGATCTTGTGAATGGACTCTATGCTTTTTTATGGCTTTAATTTATGCAGCTCATTCTTACATTTTAATGTATCTCTTTAAAATACCTGATCACCAGTAAAAATGCTTCCTCTAGCTTAATCGCAACTGTTTGTGATTTATTAAATTTAAAATAATATATAGCAATATGCTGCTGCAACTTATAAGTTGGAGATAGTAAATTATTTTATCTTTTATACTGCTATAAAAATAAATACTTTTTAATGCTCCTTTTCTAATACATACAAATAATCACTTATATAATTAAAATTATATCTAAATATTTTAAGCAATAGATTAACAGATAGTAAAAAGTTAAAATATGGCCCAATGGCATAAGCTGCAATAATTATTTCACAGAAATTATATGTGTCTTCGCATATAGAAAATCATAATTAACCTATCATAGTATGATGATCATTAAACATTTTCATACGTGGAAATCAGATACTTCATCATGGTTGGACATACATAGAAAAAGTAGGTTCAGTGTATACTTTAAACATAAATTTTAAAGATCACATCAAGAGATTTAGGGATTATGCAATTAAAATTAGGTACAATTTATATTTCACTTCATAGCCAGAGTGATTATATTAATGAGCATAGCTAATAATACAGCGAACTCCTTTCAAGTTCTAATAAGTTAATAATAAATGATGATAATAATAAATAACATTCATTCGGAGCGTACTGTGCCCCAGAAACTGTGCTCAGTGCATGTTCTCATAATTGTTATAATAATCATTTTACAGTTGGAATTGTTTTGAAGTTTAGGCAACTAAGTCTCTGAAAGTTTCAATCAACTGCTCTAGGTGAAAGGGAAAGAGTAGGGCAGAACTAGGATCCAAACAAGAATATATATTCAAAAACATTTTATTTTTTCCACAACTACGCCAAAATAATTTTCAGTATTTTCTTGATTTTAATGATTATTTCTGTATTAGCTAGAGTTTGCTCAGGGAAGCAGAAACACTAAGAGTAATATAGAATAAGAAATGTACTATAAAAATTATATTAATAGGAATGGCTGGAAAAATAGTTCTGAGGGAGGTAGTGGGTGATTAGATAAAACTCACCAAAGTCACTGACCAGGGACAATGAGGATATTTACTGAAAGCTGTTGTCTCTGTCCTTGTGTGGGCCTAAAGTCACAATGAGTCAGAAAGTCAGGCAGTTGCAGAAAAAAATCTAAATGCATAGTGAAGAGAAGTATGGGTAGTTAGTAGAAGAAAGGAAATAATAGATATCAGTCTGTAAATAAATAAAAAAGAGACTAGAAACTTTTCGTGCAAAAGTTCAGTGAAACCAAGAACTGGTTCTTCAAAAAGACAAACAAAATTGGTAAACCTTTAGCCAGACTCATCAAGAGAAAAGAAAGAGGACCAAAAAAAAAAAAAATCAGAAATGAAAGAGAAGAGGTAACAACTGATACCACAGAAATATAAAGGTTTATAAGAGAATGCTACAAAAAAGTATATGCCAACATATCGGACAACCTAGAGGCAAAAGAGAAGTATGGATATACTTGATCCCACAGGACAAATGGAACCCACGAGGACAACTGAATCCTACAAGAACAGTCTAGAATCCAGGTCTGTCAGTGCATCAAACTCCAACAATGTAACTGAACAGAGGACACTGCCCTTTCAGCACAGCTGTACATATGCCTGGTCTGGTACCAGAGAAAGTAAAAGGCAAGATCTATAGAGGCTGGAAGAACTGATGTTAGATTGTTGACATCCTTCAGTGAGGTGAGTCAGCAGATCAGTCACATTAATGAACTTCAGTGACGCCCGGGGCTCTGCACCAACTTTGTGAGTATAATTGTTGCTTCACTTCTGCCTTTCAAATCCTATGCAAATTTCCCTATTATCAAGACCCTATGAAGGCGGGAATTCTGGACAACATTTTCTGCTTATGTACGACAATGCAATAAAAACCCATCATGTTGTACACAGTATTTTAGATATAATTTTGTAAGTAGGTGATGAAATTAGAAAGACTATAATATTTTATGAGGCCTGTATATATTAATATGATTATAGGTCAAGTTACCATGATAGGTATCTTTTTTGTTCTTTACTTTTTTGTTTTAAGTTTATTTATTTATTTTGAGAGAGAGAGAGCACACACGCGAGCAGGGGAGGCACAGAGAGGGAGAATCTCAAGCAGGTTCCATGCTCAGTGAGGACCTTGACTCAGGGCTCCATCTCATGACTGTGAGATCACGACCTGAGTTGAAATCAAGAGTCACCCGCCCAACTGACTGAGCCACCCCAAGCACCCCAACAATTTTATTTTTCGAGGGACATACCCCAGATCAAAAAATATCACAAGACTTTCATTTAAGTAAGGAAGACTACGTACTTTAAGTGACCCTCCCACTGAAATATAACTAGATTCTGTGTTCTTACCTTTAGTTACATTCCTAAGTTCACTAGAAAATAAAGAAATCTCAAAAGAACAAAAACAGAAACAAACAAGATCAAGTTGAAATTGGAGCAGGGAACTGTGAATGGTTATCACATGCAAAGGGAGTATAACATAAAACAATATATAATCCTTACAGAGCCTACTGCATATAAAAGACAGAAAGCTTAACCTGATAACTTCATGTTCTTGACTCCTCATGATGAAAGAAATTGGTTTTAGGATGGTAACATCCCAATGAATAGGCAAAATCTACCATAAATCTTCTCTGGTAGAAAAAATATCCAACATATACTTTAGTATACCACAGAATAATTTAAGCAAAATATAATCCAACAGGGGCGCCTGGGTGGCTTGGTCGGTTAAGCATCCGACTTCGGCTCAGGTCATGATCTCACGGTCCGTGAGTTCGAGCCCCACGTCGGGCTCTGTGCTGACTGCTCAGAGCCTGGAGCCTGTTTCAGATTCTGTGTCTCCCTCTCTCTCTGCCCCTCCCCTGCTCATGCTCTGTCTCTCTCTGTCTCAAAAATAAAAACGTTAAAAAAAATATATAATCCAACAATAAAAAGAATTGTTAAAAGAAAAAATGAAAAGAAAACAAGCCACTATGAAATAGGAATGAATGAAAACAAAACCACAAATAATAAATTTAGATCCACCTATGATTTCTGTTTTATGAAATTATTAATTTTAAAATATAAAGTAATAATATATAATAATCATGAAGAAATAAATATGAAATAAAGAAAAAGAGCAATGTAAAGAAAAAGAGCAATGTTCTTTTAAGAAGAAACTAAATATAGCTTCTGAAAATAAAAAATGCAATTGCAGAAATTAAAATCTCCATGGGTGGGTTCAACAACAGACTGAACTCAGCAAAAGAAACAATAATGAACATGAAAATAGATATGCAGAAATTATTCAAATACCATGCAAAGAAACAAAGATACAGAAACATGAAAGAAAGATTAAGAGACATGGGGGAAACAAGATCTAACATATGTTTAATCTGAGTTCCAGAAAAAGAGAATAGTGAAATTAGAACAGCAATGTCTGCAGAAATAATAGATGAGAATTTTCCAGCTTTGACAAAAGAACAGAATCTCTACAATCAAAAATACAGAAGTAAAAGGTTACAGCAACCACGATTATATAACACAGAGGAAGTTTAAAAGTGATATATAGACAGAGCCCTGAGACTGTGATAACAGAAGACAAGGGACCCACTGACATCTGTATCTGATGTCCCTTTAGATCTGAAAACTCCAGGAGGCTGTAAGCTGGTGGTGAGAAATGAGTCCCAATGTTGGGAAGAAGGAGGCTGCCTCTTCTCTGATGATTCTTTCTGGCATCCTGCATTCCATGGAGATTCAGTAGAGGATGGACCATGAGTGCTTTTCATGGTGGATTTGTGGCATCCATATGTCACAGCGGCCAAACAGCAGGCTCCGCGTTTCATCTTTGCTCCATAATGATGAGAACATTTCTCATTCTAAAGTCAGTGAGAGTGGCCCAGGATCAGCCTGGGCAGTCTATGGTAGACAGCCCCATCTGTGTTATGATTCCATGCTCAGAAACGGGACTCAATAGAAAGGTATTTTGGGGGATTGTTATATCACATTGAGTACCACTTTCCTTTGGTTATTGGTAAATGGAAATTTTTCAACTTGTATTTCCTTAGATATTTTTTCTTCCAGTGATTTACTTCTGCGGTCTTTTCTGTCAAATAGTGCATTACTTTGCTCTATTGTGACAAGAGAGCTGGTGCCTCTGTTGTCTATGTCATGTTGCTACTTGGTATTTTCAGTTCTCTGAAGAGTAGCCAAATGGTTAAAAATAAAAATAAAAATACTACAAAATATGTAGCACCACAAAAATATTAAAAGTCAGAATATTTCTGAAATCACTAAATAAACTAAATCAATAGTTAAAATCATCTCCCAACACATGCACACAAAACAAAAAAACACCAGGCTCAAATGGTTAAAAGGAGATTCTAATAAACCTTCCAGGAAAATGATTTCAGTATCATAAGTCTCTTCTAAAATAGAAAAGAGAGAACAATACATATTAGCTCTATGTATGAGGCAAGACTGTCCTTGAAACCAATATAATAATAGTAAAATGGCAAACTTACTTCAGCAGCATATAAAAAATTACACAACAGAATTAGGTTTATTCCAGGAATGCAAGGTGGTTAATCATGACAAAAAAGTAGTGTA
The DNA here is from genome assembly GCF_018350215.1 of Panthera leo. Lineage (NCBI taxonomy): Eukaryota > Metazoa > Chordata > Mammalia > Carnivora > Felidae > Panthera > Panthera leo. The sequence goes on from NC_056684.1 coordinate 94,394,587, forward strand.
ATAAATATTTATTTATTACTGTAGAAAACTGAATGTCACCAGATATACAAAACCATTCAATATATTCAACTTCTAGATTTGAAAGAGAAAAAGAAGAAAACAAGTGGAAGAAACTAACTCTTGCCAAAAAGAACGTTGGTGAAGCTTCCATTACTCCATAAAGAGTATCTCTTAAAAACAGAGGGAATATCATCTTTTAATTTTTTTAATGTTTACTTATTTTTGAAGGAGAGAGAGAGAGACAGAACATGAGCAGGAGAGGGACAGAGGGAGTGAGAGACACAGAATCTGAAGCAGGCTCCAGGCTCTGAGCTGTCAGCAAAGAGCCCAACATTAGGCTTGAACCCATGAGCTGCTAGTTCACGACCTGAGCCAAAGTCAGACACTTAACTGACTGAGCCACTCAGGCACCCTGGGAATATCATCTTTAAAGATGAGATGTTAGAGGCAATTCCTTTAAATTCAGGATTAATGTAAGAACATTGTTTGCTCCTACCATTTCTATTCACATTATATTGAAGATTTTAGTACAAAAAGAATAAGAACCGTATTAAAATATAAATATTGGAGACTAAGAGACAAAATCATTAATATTAGCAGATGATATGTCTGTAAGAAATATGCAAGCGAATTAGCAGAAAGAGTTAATAAAAGAGCACACTTGAAATGTAAGAAAGATGATCTTTTCAATGTCAACAAAAAACCATAAAGAATCTAAAAGCAAATCTAACAAAAGATGTACAAAACAATAATGGAGAAAATTATAAAAATGTATTGAAAAACATTAAAGGAGACTTAATAAATTTACAGATTTACTTCATAAACAGGAAGACTCCTTTTCATAAAGATGTTTTTTCTCACCAGATTGCTCTGTAGAGTTAATATAAATTCAATAAAAATCACATTATGATTTTTTTAAGGGCAGTTGAATGTGGTGATTTGACAAATTGTTTATCAAATAAATATGGAAGAGGAAAGTTCCTTTATTAGCCCTGACATACTGAAGATAATGAGCTGCAAGAACTTGCTTTGTAACATCGTCCTGAGAGTGACAGCCCATCACTTTTGCCATATTTTATTAGTTAGAAGCAAGTGAAGTATCCTCGAACTTATACTCCTAAATGTAAATGAGAACAACACTAGTATTACTGAATCTAATCTAATCTGAGTATCCTTTACAGACCATCCTAAATCCTTCTGTGCCGTGCGATGTTTCACCCATGCAAACACCTAGCCTTTATTTCTGTGAGTTAGTATTTCCTTAGAAAACTAGATTTATCACATATTTCTTCATATACACACAATATTTCCTCTAGTTATATTTGTTTTGAGCTTTTAAAAAGACATTACACTGTTTAGAGTCTTATTTTCTTGTTTTCACTCAACATTTTATTTCTGAGACTTATCTATGTTGTTGGCTGTGTGGTAGGTTATTTATTTTCACTCTTTATGGTGTTTCCCATTGTAAATATACCCCAATAGATACATTCATTGTCCTCTTTATGGAAATTAGTTTTGGTTTTCTTTTTTTTTTTTTCTTATTTTTAACAGTGATATGAAGGCTCTTGCATATGCATCATCATAGTTTTCTAACATAGATATCTAAAAGTTGTAATACTGGGGGCGCCTGGGTGGCTCAGTCAATTAGGCATCTGACTTTGGCTCAGGTCATGATCTCATGGTTTGTGAGTTCGAGCCCCGCGTGGGGCTCTGCACTGACAGCTCGGAGCCTGCATTGGATTCTGTGTCTCCTTCTCTCTCTCCCTCTCTCTCCCCTACTCGCACTCTTTCTCAAAAATGAATAAACATTAAAAATAAAAAATAATAAAAGTAGTAATACTGGGTCTTAGGGCAGAAGCCTCTTCAAATCTGTTATGTAATTTCAAATGATTTTCTGAAGTTAGAGCTCCATATAACTCAAATTCACTAAGTCAGTAAGTAAGTACTGGTGATATTTGCCAGATAAAATGTCATTATCTGTAGTTAAGAATCAGATTTCCAAAATCTCAACTTTTCTTTGAGATAAAGTAGGCTTGAACTTTCTAGACTATTTTATTTTGATAACTTTCAATTATTTTATAATATGTTGAAAAACATATGAAACTGAGAAAATTACAATTTTATTAATAATCCAGTTTTGTCTCAAAAATTGGCATGCTATTGCAGAGTACTGTTATAAATTGAAGCAGTCCATTGTATGTATAAATTAAATTCCTACCAACTGGAGAATGTGTATAGTGTGTGTGTGTGTGTGTGTGTGTGTGTGTGTGTGTGTAATGGAAATTTAAAGTATGTTCATATTTAAGGTGCTTATATGGGGTAGAAAAGTAGATGGATCACAGTTAAGTGGTAAAGAAGTTTTTTGAAAGTGGTATAGAAGTTTCTTTATGTTGTTATTTTGGTGTAATTTCAATGTCTTTTAAGTTTCAGTAATTCAGGCATTTACTAGAATGGTCTGTGGAGTTTTTCATCAAGATGGTTTCTCCTGGTTTGACGGGAGAAACATTGAAGTGAACATAAAAATTTTTGTTTTCCAAGAAAAACTACCTCCTGTGCTCCCTTGTAACCCTGTTGCTGTTTTTTAGTAGCGCATTTCCTTAATGATAGATAAGGCTCATCCATAACTTCTCACTTATAATTATTAAAATTGTCACCTATCCTACTCAAATCTCCTGTATATTCCTTTAGTGTAGCCTAGACTAGTAGTTTCAGCTTCTTAGAGCAGGAGAGAAGAAATACAGTCAAAAGCTACCAATAAAAAGGTCATGTCATATGCATATCATAAATTTAGGAGAAAAGATGACATAAAATGGAGATGGTATTCTCATCTAATATCCCAGAGCTGTATTTTTTAAATTAAAGAACTCTAGCTAAATAATTATCTATAATTTCATATTTTGAGGAGTGAAGAGAAATAGTGAACTATTTAATGACCATTAATGAAATTCACCTCTTCAAAAGTCTCAAAACTCTTAGAAACATTTCTAAAGAAACATGAAATTCAAAACTGTCTCACTAATGCCCTAATATGGAAAGAAGTGTACTAAGGTTATAATTAATACACAAGAGAAAATTATATGAAAATCTATTGACACGTGGAACCCCAACCAACACCAAAGATGCTCACACTTGGGCTCACCATTTTCCAGTGTTCAGCACTGAACAGCAGCAGGGGTGAGTATAAGAAATACACCACAGCAGGAAAGGTGGGCTACACACCTGACTTCAAGGAGTCAGCTTGGGTGCAGAATATTTAATCGGATCTCAGAAGTTGAATCAGAGTCCAGCATCCATTATTGGATATAATTAACCCTTCTAGTTCCTTCCTTCCCCTAGCTTCTCACCCTGAAGCCATGGAAAAGTAGGTAGCAATATCCAGTTTTCAAACTACGGCACCCAAAAAGAAGACTAAATGAAGAAAGAAGTAACAAAAGCTTTGTGAAAGCGTGACTAGAGAAATTTACTTAATAATCTGTCAGATTAAATAGGAGGTCTGGTAGAACAGTCTATTATCACACGTAAGCAGTATGAAAATAATGGCACGATAAGCCATATAAGCATTCTTTTGAAAAAAATGAGAAAAAGAAGAAGGAGGAAGAAGGAAGAAAGAAATATTGAATGGAAAATGTGGGTAAGCTAGATAAAAAATACAATCTGTGGGGAAGAAAAAGGAAATAAAGCAAATCTCCATAAGTGAGTAATAAATAGTAAAGGATAATGGGTAGAGCCCAATTACATTCTTCAAAAGGACCCCAAGAATAGACACCCAAATAGAATATGAAAGTGGAAATTACAAAACTAAAGATAAAAATTAACAAAAACTAAAATCAGAATATTGAATCCAATTAAATCAAGAACTCAGATTAGACGACTAGAGGGAATAATGGTTGCCAAATAGTATTAGTGTTGTAAATTATGAAAAAATAATAACACTACAAGCAGCAAAAATCAGAGGCTGAGAAGCAGTGATGCAGGAGCAAATGAAGTAATGATAACATGAATATTAACTTATAAATTGACACTAATTTTGTATACTTAATATGTGCAAGACATAATCTTACTCATTTTCTCGGTGAATTATCTAATTCAATCCTAAAACAACCTTATAATCTATAGTGTCTTAACTTCATTTTACAGTTGAGATAATTAAGTAATGGTGATACTAGGTAATTTGCCCAAGTATGTGGAGAAACTGAGATTCAAATCCAGTCAGAGCTTCCCTTCTTATCCACTGTTAAGCATGACAGTGGCTTCACTTTGAATTATTATTGATGGTGTAATTTAATTCACTTTGACTTTACTCATTATTTTCTGCATTCCTTATTAAAAACAAGTAGGTATTTTTATGAAAACACCAAAGTCACTACTCTAAGAAATACCCCAAACCTATGTCATTTATATAAAGCAAGAGGTGATTGGAGCTTAATGATCTCCCAGCTTAATCCTTAGGTCCATGGTGACACTCTAAGAATCAGAAAGACTTACTTGAATTTTGTCAGGATAGGCAAGCTGCTAAAATGGAAATTAAAAGCCAGTGTTAGTGACATCCAATTCATGCCACAGTGTTTATTTTTATAAAAATTAAGGACTTCAGGCTATGTATGCTTCGTAGAACTGGATATTTTGAAGCAGGGGGAGAAATGGTAGATTATATAATGGTCATTTTCAAAACTGAGTTGGTAATGATGCATGGTCCAATTGAAGTTTTCATCATCTTCTGATACAGTCACTATTTTCCATAAAACCTGGAAACTCCATTAACCAAATGAGAGTTTTAGAGAGCAACATTTACTTGAATGTAGTTAACTGTACTTGTATTTTTTTTTTTTGAAAAAAGCAGATAGTTCTGTTTCATTGAAGTGGTGCATGAATATATGAATACATAATATGTTCCCAAATTAAAATTTACATTTTGAATAGAAATTTAGAAATAATGATGAGCTCTGCAAAAAATATAATCAAATCATCCTTCACCTCAACTGTTGTCTTATCAATCTGTCAATAACTACAATGACCAGAAAACAGAAAAATACTGAAAAAATAAAATCATGACTTAGAGACATAATCGCATTGTTGCTTAAAAAAGTGAAAGTGTTCTTCTATCAACATTAAAGGAAATAAAATGTATATAATAGCTTATCATAGAAAACTGTAGGAGAAATCAAATAATAAGTCTTAATGATACCTACCTACCAGGTTTTAGTATAAAATTTTTAATCTTTCACTTTCTTCTCATCTACCTATCTATATGCATAAGTAATCATAGCTAAAGATGTTTATTGGCTTTTCCTTAGCTCCCTCCCTGTATTTAGCAAGTACAGAGTTCCAAGTTTGAAGGTCAAGACATTTGAGAAGTTTGAGGTCAAAGAGAAGGGTGAATAATGAAGCTGGAAAATATTTTAAATGCTGCATCATTGTTATATTAACATAATAACTGGGGCATCTGGGTGGCTCAGTTGGTTGAGCGTCTGACTTTTGATTTCGGCTCAGGTCATGATGTCACATTTCCTGAGTTCAAGCCCCACATCTGGCTTTGCACTGAGAACATGCAGAGCCTCCTTGGAATTATTCTCCTTTTTCTGCCCCTCCCCCCAACTCACTCTCACACATGTGCTTTTTCTCTCTCCCTCTATCTCAAAATAAATAAACTTAAATTAAAAAAAAAAAACAAACAGGTAACTAAGGGACTGTTTCGTTGTGTTGTGTTTCACATTTCAATACAAGTTTTCATTTTGAAAGACTGTGTGGCAAAAAGTAAACGAGACTGGATAGGAGTCAGAAGATATGCACAGCACTTTATTTCCTAGAAACCTTGAGGAATTTTAAAGCATCAAGTAAAACACATCAAGGAAAGTGCTTCTTAGGTGAAAGAACACTGTATGTATATTCATATTAATTACTATTTATCTTCCTCATTTATATATAATATGGAAAATATTATAGCTTAATACAGCAACCTTGCTTTAAAATATACAAGTAGGACATATCTTACGGCAGGACCCTCAAAAAAATATTCCCATATGCAAAATTTTAGGATTGACAAAGGAAGTTTTTAAGTAAATGGAAATACTTTAATAAGTGCATGTCTCAATACTGTTCAGTATTCCCTTTGTTGCTTTCATTCAGTATGTTGACCCTGAAAACGATTGGTTAGTTTCAAAAAGGTGAGGTCACTGTTGGCAAGATTGAGATTCAGAAGACTAAATAAGGAACCAGAATTTTAAAATATAACACAGACCCAGTAATTTTAGCTTATGTAGTTTCAAAAATAAAACAAACAACAAAACCACCTGTATGATCAATGTAACTCTAATGTAGAGCAAGCACCTACAGATTGTAAAGTCTCTCTAGGGTCCTTTTAAAGCACAGATAGTTGATTTGGTGTCATTTTCTCTTTTCTGGTGGTTCTACTGGGACTTCGATACAAGCAATGTGAACTCTGTTGTCAACCTATGACCTTTCTGTAATGAAGAAAAGATTGGACTGTTGTCTCCTGAGTGTGAAATAATGTAAGGCTTGTCTGAGGAAACCTTTTGCAGTCACAACCAACTGTCCAAATGCTGATAATTGGAGGTGATACGAAATTCTAAAATCAATGTGCAGAAATTTATAAGGAAAACATAAACAACAAGTTTAAGAATAGGCTTTTTTTAGTTTCAAAGAGATTGCAGTTGAAGTATTACTAATAAATATCATTATTGTCATCCCTATTGTTTATTTTCCATAAACAATAACAATTTTTTCTCTACAAATCTTGGATGTTTTCTAGCTATTTTTTTATTCCAGGTAAGGATAGCAGCATAACTTATGTCACTACAAACAAAACTTTTGACATATTTCCTTACGCTCTCCCAAATTAAAAGTGTTTGGATTAGAATTGCAGTAACTTTCTCTGTAAATTGCATACAAATTATTTCATTCATACTTGAGGAAAAGCATCATTTGCTATTAAAACTCTCCTTTAATATAAAACTATTTCTCTCATGGTCTATATTCTAAAAATTGGACAAACATTTAAAAATATTTAAAATACTAAAAAATACTTATTTTTTGTCAGCAAATAAAATTTATTGGTGAGCATGTGAGGCCAGCATGGCCAAAGGAATCAGTGCTGTCAAAGACCTCAGGAGTGCAGAGCTCGCCACCTGTCCAGAGGGCCACGATTGGGAACATATTTGACTCCACAACCATCCTGGATGAGACGCTTCTTAGCCACTTTGTCTTCAAATTCATTAGCATTAAACTTGGTAAAGCCCCACTTCTTGGAGATATGGATCTTCTGGCGGCCAGGGAACTTGAACTTGGCCCTGCGTAAGGCTTCAATCACGTGTTTCTTATTCTGAAGTTTGGTGCGGATGGACATGATGACTTGACCAATATGGACTCTGGCCACTGTGCCCTGGGGCTTTCCAAAGGCACCTCGCATACCTGTCTGGAGCCTGTCAGCCCCAGCACAGGACAACATCTTGTTGATGCGGATGACATGGAAGGGATGAAGCCGCACTCGAATATGAAAGCCATCTTTGCCACAACTCTTCACCATATACTTGTTGGCACAAATTCGAGCGGCCTCCAGGGCTTCAGAGGAGAGCTGCTCATATTCATTAGACACCATGTGACCACAGAGTGGGAACTCATCCACTTTTGCCTTCTTCCGACCCAGGTCAAAGATGCGGATCTTGGCATCAGGAACACCACGGCAGAAACGAGACTTTGGATACGGCTTGTTTTTGCAGTACCGGTAACAACGAGCTGGTCTGCGGCCCATGGCAACAGCAAGAACTCGGAGAGCCTTGAAGAGAAGGAAGCGCACGTTCTCACGCCTGCGCATGCGCCTTCGTAATATTGTCCATCTTCCCGCATGGAACCATAGAGGCGCGTTGACAGCAGGAAGACTCTCTTTCAGGACGTCCCCACCATAGATACAGCAACAGTGTATGCCTTTGTGGGCACAACTTGGCACATGCGCAGAGCAGAGGGTTAGGTATATTCTCCTGTGGGCTACCTGGAAATGAATTGTGTTTGCCACTTGGGCCTAGAGGCCCTTTTCTTTCCCCGCTGCCCATCTTAGGCATAGATCTTTTGCCCTAGGCTTTGTCGTAGGTATAAAAGACATATTTTCTAGAGTTTATATAAGAAAGGTGTCTCCAGCTATACAATATATTTGTTGTCTAGTTTGTCTAAATGATTTTACAGCTCTTATTTCCCACCAGCATTTAAAGATGAACTGTTATTTCTCAAAGGGTATGTGGTTTCCTTCTCTAGGTAAAATGGTTTCTTGGCATAAACTCTCTGATAAGGTTCAAAGAGATGAGAGTAGAGTAACTCTCATTAGAAGAGGTAACTATTGTATATATTGCTTGATAATTGCCTTAGGAACACAAAACTTGGGCAGTTTTATTTGGCCATATGGAATGATCTTATTATCAAAATGGTATCCACAAAATTGAAATACCAACTGAAATTTTCAACTTAAGGCAATTTGCATTTTCAAATATTACAGCTGCTAGAAACTATATGGAAGAATAACTGTGCTTTATTAATCTTTTACATCTTACTGAGGATGAGTGTAATACTTTTTTACCTTCTGGTATGGGGTTTTATAAAAGTATTATGATCAGGATCAAAATGTGGGAAGGAGGAAAATGAAAGGAAGAGAATTTTCAAATACTCTATAATTTCTATTTGAATTTCCGTAGTTTTGTTATGATTCCTCAGTGCTATTTCATAAATCCAGGACATCATGAAACAAAGTCTTTCCAGTGTAAATATACTAATCTGCTAATGCTTTCTCCTTAAAAGGGAATCAAATATGTTGTGACAAAATAACTCCTATCCTCAAAATGACTGAGGTTTTACAAAATATCCGTATCAGATAGAACTATTAAAACTCCCAATTTAGGGGCATTTGGGTGGCTCAATTAGTTAAGGGTCCACCTCTTGATTTCAGCTCAGATCATGATCTCATGGTTTCATGAGTTCTAGTACCACTTCAGTCATTGCACAGAGCCTTCTTCCGGATTCTCCCTCTTTCCTTCTTCCCCTCACCAGCTCATGCTCTGTCTCTCTCAAAATAAATAAACTTAAAAAAATTTTAAACTCCCAATTTAGAGAACTTTCCCACATTATGTTAAAGCTTGCTTACCTCTACTTTCTTCCTTTATTTCTACCTTCCCATTTTCCTCAAATAGTTACTATTTATTATCTAAGCCTGAATATGGAAAAGAAGCAGCAAAAAAGGTTATATTGCCCTCACTGAGTTTATAGGTGCAGGAGAGGATTTGGATGCTCCTCAAATGATATATCATCATATCTAAGTACAAAATGCGCCCAAAAGGAAAAGCAGAGTGAGCCCTGACAGCCTGGGACGAGGCCATGAACTAGACTGAAGAATGGATAGGGACAACTTTATTAGGAAAGAGACTTAATATAGTGACTGTGGCACATGGGGCTTGGCATGTGCAAAGGCTCTGAAGCAGGGAAGAATCTGAAACATTTAAGGAACACAAGTAAGGCCTGTATGACTATGAGTGATGGGGTGGGTGGCATAAAGTGAATGTAGTGTGTGTGTGAGGGGTGCCTAGTATATCGTGCCGGGCTCATTTTACCAAATTAGGGATTCTCCTCTTTTGCTCAAGACCATTAAAGAGCTTTACACAGGTTTTATCAATCGTGTTATATGTAATATGGTCCACAGACTGGAAAGGACAAAAAATGGACACAGGTCAGGAAGAAAGTCTTTGGAAGACTGAAGAAAAGAAATAAGGAGGGCTTGAACATACTTTCAATATCTGCTACTTTATAAACATCTTTGTATCTGTTTCTACTGTGACATGCCTCGAATCTATCATAATTCTGGGAAAAATGAGTCTGTGAAGTAAAAGGAATAGAGCCAAACAGAGTTCATGTGCCATCACACAGTCACTCACACTTGTCTAGGTCATGCTTTGGGTTTGCAAAACCCTAGGACTCTCTGACCAACAGAAGTTGCGTTGTTTTCAGGGCCTGCTTGCATAATCCTTTTTCCTTCATCCAAAAGGTGACCGACCAATCATGGTTTTCTGGAATTGTACCAATTATAGCATTGAAGTTCTATATCCTCCAAAACCCTTAGTCCCAGCCAAAGTGGAAATGTTGATCACCCTACCACACTTATATGTGGGGCCCCTCACAGTTGTAGGACAGAATCAGAGGGTGGGAAGAGAAGATGGGAGCCGGATTGAGATTCTCCATTTCCCTAGCCTTTTGAATATTAGAGGAGACCCTGTGAAAAACGCATGAGCCACAATATTCTATTTAAATGTTAAAAGCATTCCCCTCCATCAATTCCAAACGTTTGAGTATCCCCCTACCTTCCTGCTCCACCATTAATTCCAGTCACCAATGTAGCATCAGTGAACATGAAGATGGAGACAGATGCACATAATCAGCTCTCATGAGCCAGTATTAATTGACTCCAGTCTGCTACCATTTAGCTGTGCATACTCAGGAAAAATAGAAGTGACAAACTTGGCTAAAGCTAATAATGCACAATCTGGAAGAATAAATTTGGGGATGGGTGGGAGAGAATTTTAGACAGCTCTTAGAAAGGAGGCAGGTAAATATGTTTAGAGTTCATGATTCATCTTTGACTGTGAAGAATTCTTTCCTCCATGGTTTCTTTTTCTTATCCCACAACCTCTATGTAAGAGGTCTGCAATATACTATACTGGCATACTTCAGAGATATTGGGAGATCAGGTCCAGACCACTACCACAAAGTGAATATTGTAATAAAGTGAGTCAAATGAATGTTTTAGCTTCCCAGTACATATAAAAGTTATGTTTACACTATACTATACTATACTATACTATACTATACTATACTATAGCATACTATGTGTCCACTATACTATTAATTGTGCAATGCCATTTGGTCTTAAAAAAGTACAAACCTTATTTAAAAATATTGCTAAAAATTGCTAACCATAATCTGAGCTTTCAGCGAATTATAATCACTGATCAAAGATAACCATAACAAATATAATAATAATTAAAACGTTTTCAATATGTGAAAATTACCCAAATGTGACACAGAGACAGAAAGTGAAAAAATGCTGTTGGATAAATGACACCAATAAACTTGCTTAACATGAAGTTGCCACAGACCTCTAATTTGTAAAAAAAAAAAAAAAAAATGCACTGACTGTGAAACACAATAAAATGAAGCACAATAAAACAATATACCCCTGTACTTGTTAATTAGATATCTATCAAAGCAGTAATTAGAATTAGACATTAGACTGTAATCAAATTACAGTATCTTCTGCCTTCATGCAAAGACTGGAAAAGAACAGTCCTATGTATCAGTTCAATGCAGCACTTTCTTTCCTTCTTTAGTATCATAATACATACATTACACAAAGAGCTAATCCTGGACTTTGTTCTCAAAGAGGACTATGCACTGGAGTCTAATATACTAATACTGACATGCACTCTCGATGTCCTCTCCTGCTGCTGAAACTGTCTGCATTGTTGATCACTGAGTCATTATGTAGTGTTTCATCACTTTGTATTTGACAGTATATTGTGATTCAGAAATCATGTTCCCTCTAGGGCTTTCAATGAGGTGTGAAGCATCCACTGATGATGAACAGTCATTTTCATCTGTGTTTCTTAGTAACTTCACATTGGGAGCTGTAAGCTCAAAATTTTTGATAGCCTAGATGAACAACTTGATATTTTCCTAGACTTGAGTAGTGAATGTAAGAGTCATGGTTATGGCTGGCCTTGTCTTCAAAGTCAGCTGATTGTGTCTATTGTCATGGCTAATAAGTGGTCATGCTGCCTGTCTCTCATGCACCTGTTTCACAATGGTGCCTTTATATATTTGACAAATGCACATTTTCTGAATACAAATATAGTCAGGTGATTTTAAATGTTTAGTCCCAGGTATCTAATGCATTTACTTTTTTTGGCTGATTGTGTGTATGTATGTATGTATGTATGTGTTTATTTTTGGATATAGGAACTGAGTATGTACACTTACCTTCATGCGTGGGTACCATAGGATGAGTTCCCTGCAAATGACTGATTTTTTTACATTGTTCCAGAATATTGGAAAAAATGGGTGAGGATTAAATCAGGGAGAAATAACACATAAATATGTGCATTATAATTTGATTGACTTTAATTAGTAACTTTTTACTTGTTTACATGGTTAGGATTCATACTTGTGCAAAATTTACAACCCATTAATCAGTTTGATATAGTAATTGATGTGTAATTTTATAATAATAAATATTTAAGTAATTTTATAAAAAATATAATTTATAATAAATAATAAAGATGCTATAATAAAACATACTGATAAAATTGCTATACTAAAGATGAATCAATACAAACAATCTATATATGTATTTAAAAGCCCTTCTGTCTTAAAAGGGCTTAGTCCAATCTGAAAATTTTAGGAACGCTGATCTGAGGTTGGGGTTCATGTGTTAGTTTTACCTTCCCACGTACTGAGTACATGGGCTTCCTGTACTTTAGTTTCAAGTCCCTGTCCATGTATTTAAAAGACATAATTATTGGAAGCAATGTTATTATCTCCCCTACTGACCAAGTTGCTTGCCAATAGCACGTAGCTTATGTGGTTTACTAGGTTTACAGACATGCATGAAGCAAATATTTAGTCAAATGTTGGTATTATTTAATAATTTATATCATAACACCCCATTGTATTTCACGTTAAATGAATTTCGAATCTTATATGTTTAATGGACAACTTCTTTATCCCTTGAACAGATTTTTTTTCTTAAGTAAAATGAACAGTCAACCTTAGGAATTAGCCGTAGGGGTTATTTAATTATGAATTAAGTATTCTAATTGATAAAGCACTGCTTTGGAAGGCTTTTTTAAAAGCTTTGCCTCACCTGTCAAACATTTTAACCCATTAATATTTTAGCCTTACTGTATATCAGTGAATATTGAAGACTAGATCAGAAATAAAATGCCCTATTATTTGGAATACATAGTAAATCACTATATGATTGATCACCTTAGTCCCTGTGTAAAGAATTTGGTCTTGGTCAAAGCTTCTTGGAAGTAATCTCTTGTGTCTTCTCTTTGCCTGGGGAATTTGGTGATAGTAGATGGTCTAGCAATGTGATTTAGGTTGAGGGCTGACAATGCCAGAAAGAATAACAATGCGATGTAGGTCTTTGAGTAAGTGGTATTAGTTGACCTGGAAACTTCGCTAAGCATATGCACAGTCAATCAATCATGGCTACATAATGGAGTCTCAGAAAACTTCTGAACACTGGGGCTTGGACAAGTTCTCCTGGTTTATTCCTATACCTATTGTCACAAATTAATGCTAGAAGAGTAATGTATCCTAACTCAGTAATGAGAGGACAGTGGAAGTTCCATGGTTTGGTAATTCTCCCTGACTCTATCCAATATACTTCTTTCCTTGGCTGATTTTAATCTGTAACAAAAATAACCATTTTCCCTGTAATAAACCGTAACCATGAACATAATTGCCTTCAGTGAGTTCTGTGAGTACTTATAGTGAAATATCAAACGTGAAGTTGGTTGCAGGAATCCCCCAAACTTGGAGTTGATGTCAGAAATAAGGAAAATCTTGGGGACTGTGCCTTCTAACTTTGTAGTTATCACAAACTCTCTGGAATTTCCATTCTTCACCCTCACTGACCTAATAAGCCATGTATATATAGTAGGGCACTGCAACATAAAACAGAATGGAAATCTAGTTTGTAGTGCCTAGTAGATTTGAAATATAATAGGTTAACAAGAACTAAAGATTGTCTCAAAAAGTCATTGTTTTTTCTTGCTTACAAAATAGAATGCGTGGGGCACCTGGGTGGCTCAGTCATTTAAGTGTCTGATTCTTGGTTTTAGCTCTGGTCATGATCTCACAGCTTTGTGAGTTCAAGCCCCATGTCAGGCTCTGTGCTGTTAGCCCAGAGCCTCCTTGGGATTCTCTCTCTCCTTCTCTCTCTGCCCCTCCCCCACTTGCACCGTCTCTGTCTCTCTCAAAATAAACAAATAAACTTAAAAAATTTGTTAGGGTGCTAAATTAATATATATATATATATATATATGTATATATGTATATATATATACATATATACATATATGTATATATATATACATATATATATAATGCATATTTATTGAATTAGCATATAGGTGTGACAAAATTATAGAGATATAGTCTATTTAGTTTTGGATTTATTTTCTTAACAATGATTTTATATGTACCATTTTTATGTTCTGATTTTTGTATTAAGCATTTGCCATAAGAATAAATATACTTCGTATTACTTTAATAATGAAAAACACATTATATCCTAATATGGACAGATAGATTTACTTCCTGGTTGTCCATTTTATTATTCTATTTTATATATTCAAGAACTACTACTATAGAGCTATAGCAAAAGCAGCTGCAACCTTACTTATTGATTTAACTGGAGATCAACATCCAGGAGCTAATTGGTCATAAAGGCTTGCTACTTTTGACAAAGTAATATTTTTACGATAAGACTTCCCATCAGTCACTCAAGCAGCAAAATGTGAATTAGCCACAAATAGTGCCAGTGACCAGCATTAAAAAAAAAAATCTATGATGCCTGAAGCAACATGAATTAAAATAAGTTAAATAAACCCATGACCTTCCAATTTTTGGTAAGTATTAATTTCAAAGAAATAGGAATTTTTAACTACAGGACAGTAAGGGGGTTTGTAAAATTCTGACTAACTCTAAAAGATGCTTGTTTTTTTATTTCTCCTTGAAATGGCATCAACTCTTATTTTAAAATAGTTCTAAAGACAATTTAAAGGTGTTCAGGAGCAGAGCATACGTTACTTTCCTCACCGTCTTACTTGAAAGCTACCTATATCCTTTATGGAATGAAGTAAATTATTTTTGCATGCATTTTAATAAAAAAAAAAGCTAGTGTCTTTAAAAAATTCATTTGAATAGGTCATTTTAACATAATTAAATGGTATTACCAAGTTATTTCTAGAAAATTTAGTAAGTTTTCAAGATCACCGTGTGGAAGTTCACCATGATACCACAACACATCCTGTATATATAAACTAAGAAAAAGGCTATGCTCAAGGATGACATCTATCTCTTTAATCTTTAAAAATATTTTCCCATACATCACTTGATTCATCAAAAGAATCAACAAGTTAACCTTAGGGAAAGTGTGACCTCAGGGAAAGTGTGAAAGATGGGAAGTAGAAATGCAAAAGAGACTGCAAATTGTATAAAAACAATGTGTGAACTCATTGCTAGGCCCTGTCATTGGGACTTGGATGCTGCCTGTATAAGTGAATGTCTGTGAATCTGAAGCTTCATTAATTTTATTAGAAGCCTTTTCATTTCTGAACAGGTGATACTACTTTCTTTCTTTAAAAACATTTTTAAGTTTTATTAATTTTTAATGTGTTTTTTTAATTTATTTATTATGAGAGAGGAACAGAGAGAGAAAGGAAACATATGCTCCCATGAGCAGGGGAGGGGCACAGAGAGACAGAGAGAATCCCAAGCAGACTCCGTGCCACCAGCACAGAGCCCAGCATGGGGCTTAAACCCACAAACCTTGAGATGTGACCTGAAATCAAGAGCCTGATGCTTAACCAACTGAGCCACCCGGGCACCCCCCACTTTCTGTTTCTTAATACTTGTTTTTACTTTTACTCCCCAAGTGGTTTCCCTCTCCCATTTACTTTCTACAGTCCCAAGGCTTCAAAATTTTTTAACAATATTTATACCATAACTATGCTCACATCCTTTATTCACACTAACATGTAGATTATAGCTTCCAACTTACATTTTTCTCTCACAGGTTTCCAAGAGCAAAACCTTATAAGAAAAGAATTGAGTAATAATAATACAATTTGAAGCAATAAAGAATTGGGAAGAATATTTTAGTGCATGGGATTATACAGGTGCCTCTAAATTCATGGCTTACAATCTTATTACTGGCAGGAATAAAACTATTCAGTACATGTTGCCTTGTCATTCATAAAAATCTGGATCCTTACCAAATGTCTTTTAACAAAATAAATTCCAGATGGATCAATGATTTAAACATTAGGATAAAATAAAATACTGGAAGAGAGGACACATAACTTTATTTACAGTCTTGAAATGATACAGACTTGTTAAAAGCAAGACACAAAGATAGAACCTGTAAAGGAAAACTTGTTACTTCATAAAAAATTTAAACTTTTGTAAGATTAAAATAAATAAGTACATAAGTGTATATGTATGTATCTGTATAGACATACACACACATGCACATACACTACATTAACGTATGGAGAAAGTGAGAGAGGATATGTGTTGTGCAAAGGTTCCATAGAAAAAGTAATGTTAAAAGAGTTCTGGGTATCTGTTAATGCATGCAGACCACCCCAAATTTAGTGATGTTAAATTTACAAAGTCATTTATTTGTCTGTCACAGTTCTGAGTGTTGACTAGTTTTATCAAGTTTTTCCAGGCTCTAAGCTGTCAGTACAGAGCCCGATGCAGGGCTTGAACCTATGAACTGTGAGAACGTGACCTAAGCCAAAGTCAGAAGCCTAACTGACTGGGCCACACAGGAACCCCATCTTTCTTTTTTAATGTTTATTTTTATTTATTTTTGAGAGAGAGAGAGAGAGAGAGAGAGAGAAAGAGAGAGAACGTACAGGGAGGATAGAGGGAGGGAGACAGATGATCCCAAGCAGGCTCTGCGCTTCAGCACAGAGCCTGATGCAGGGCTTGAACCTATGAACTGAAATTATGACCTAAACCAAAAACAAGAGTCAGAAGCTTAACTGACTAAGCCACCCAGGCACCCCAAGTTCTTTTTTGAGGTCTCTTCATGACATTGCAGTCAGATGGTTACTGTGACTAGAGTCATCTTGAAGTCTACATCACTTCCATGTTTGATAATTAATGCTGCTAGGTGGGATTTCAACTGATACTACCAGCCAGACAATGACATATGCCTACCCATGTGGCCTGGACTTCATCACTGTGTGATGACTGGGTTCCTACAGCACACATCATAAGGGAGAAATCTAGGTGGAAAAAAATCTATCACCTAGTCTCAGAAATTATATAACAATTTCGTTGCATGCTTTTCATCAGAATTAAGTCACTAATGACACCTCACTTTCAAGGGAGGAGGAATTAGACTCCTTTTTGTGAAAGAAAGAGTGTTAAAATTTGATAGACATATTTTCGATCCACCATAATCTTCCTTCTGGCCACAAATAATTCATATTCTCCTGTAAGCAAAATTTACCTTACTATAGCCCCCTAAATATGCATCTATGGTGGCATTAGGTTCAGATTTGAGGTCCATGGGTTGTTTTTTTTTTAATGTTTATTTATCTATTTTGAGAGAGAGAGAGAGACAGAGAGAATGAGTGGGGAAGGGGTAAAGAGAGAGAAGGAGAGAGAGAAGCCAAGCAGGCTGTTCACTATTAGCACAAAGCCCCATGTGGGTTCGATCTCACACACCATGAGGTCATGACCTGAGCCAAAATCAAGAGTCAGATGCTTAACCAACTGTGCGGCACAGGCACCCCTGAGGTCCAGGCTTTTTAAATCTCAATCATGTCCAAGTGTAGATAACTTTATTCCTCTCCATATGAAGATTCATGAACTAAGAGAGAACTAATCTGTCCCCCAAATATCCAAAGTACAGTGTTGGAGCAGGCATAACACAACTACTGAAGACATTGGCATTCATAAAGGATGAAAATTGGAGACCAGTGGTCCACAGAAAATAGAATTCTGCTGAAAAGAATTCAAACACATGTTTCCAGTTCCTAGATTATGGCTCAGCCCTACTTCTTGATAAAAATTTTCTACATGTCTTGGCTGCACTGTATGGGTGTCTTAATATTAACAGCTTTTAGAATATTGTTTCATTTCCCACCAAGACTCATCTTGGCTGCACTCTATGGGGGTCTTAATATTAACAGCTTTTAGAATATTGTTTCATTTCCCACCAAAAGACTCTCGTGCTTGCAGTTGAGTATTATTGTAAATATGCTTCATGTCCACTGAAGTTAAGGTATCTAAAGGCCTATTTTCATTTTGTACCATTTCTGTCTCCTTTAGTCCAATACGGTAGTGTTTCCAGTGATACAATTGCCTTAAATACTTTGTAGGGTTCTGTGAATTGTATTGGTGTTCATGTCATTGGTGAAAACCCCATTCACAAATCTCTTTGAAATAAACCCTATTCTACCTTGGACTCCCTGAAAGGCTGTAAAGGACAATAGTCTTAAGATTCTTAGAGGCCCTATTGTTTGAGGGGATCTGCAAGGAAACCCTCAAAATCCGTAGAGGGCATTTTGTCCTTTGGTTGAGTCTCAGGCACCAATTTAAGTCTTTCTTAGATCTTAACAAAGGATTTCACAGTCACACTATCTTGGCTTTGCCTATAGATTATGTTTTCCTGGCAGTGTCCTGGATTTGATCTTTGCCAGGAAGCTATTTCTGAATTTGAAAATTGTTTGCCATCTGGAGATTCTTGGAATGAGAAACAGTTTTATTTCAAAACCGGTGAATTTCAGCTCCTTTATATCTAACCATTTGTTCATCAAATAATCTCTTTCCTTCTTAATTAATTTATTATTCTCAAATAGAAGAAGCCAAGTGGCACATTCAACACTTTGCCTGGAAATCTATTTTAGCTAGATGTCCAGTTCATTAAGTACATTTTCTGTGTTACCACAGGCAACAGTGTTGCTGAACTTTCTGCCAGGACATAACAACGGACTCTTCCATTGCAATTCCAATAGCAATTTTTCTCACTTTTTGTTAGGTACCCATCAAAAGCCTTGTCAAGTCCCTTTAGGATTATTCTACCAACAGTTTCAATACCTACCAGCATTTCTGCCACCAGGTCTCAAAGCCAGTGATACATACTTAAAGTTTGGTTTCATAGCCTTACTCCTAGTATCCAACTCTGTTTTGATAATCTGTAACTATGTAACTTCAAATTCAGTGGCATAAAACAATAATTCCTTACTATTATCATTATGACTAAAGTTTCTGAGAGTTGACTAGGCTCATAAGAGGTCTTTGCTTGGGGTTTTTCATGCAAATGTAGTGATATGGTGGCTGAAAACAACTTGAAGGCTTTTCACACACATAATTGTAGCTGCTGCTGACTGCCAGCTGGAGTCTCACTTAAAGCCATTGGCCAGATTTTCTATACTTGATCTCTCTATGGGTTCTGGGCTTTCTCACAATATTGTTTCTTGGTTCCAAAGGATGGCATCCAAGAGAGCATCAGGCAGATCCTTCTGTGACCTGCTTGAGAAAGCATGCAGCACAACTGCTGCCCTGTTTGGTTAGTTAAAAGTTAGTCACTGAGGAGACTTCTGGAAAGATGGAATCTATGAAACTCTACTCCTCCATAAAAGTGACACAATGACCCAAAAAATGTCAAAATAATCTTTTTCAGAACTCTGGAAAGTGACCTAAGATTTTCAGTACTCCAAAGAGGATTTATTCTAGAAAGATGTCTGTATCTCATTAAGATATATGAAATTTGTTGCAATTTAACTTGCTGTGTTTCCACTCCCCTTTCTTCAGATCCATACATGTTTTGAAAATCAGCATCCTTGCAACCATAATATCTGTGAAAAGCAGTAGCCAAGCAGCTGCTGGAAAGAGGACTGGATTAGGGGTTCTTCCAGAAGCTCCATCTCCAGAGATTTGCCGCTATTTGACTTGTCTGATAGCTCCCTGGAAAAAAACCTTATTTACAGGGCTGTTGTTATTTGACCTAATTCAGAGTTAGCTCAACAGTAAAAGCCCTACCATTAAGTTGTTGGAAGTAACCAACAGCAATTGTTTAACATTGCAGCCATCCTAGGCAGAAACAACCATTGTGAAAAACCCAAGGCTGGCCAAAAACTTAAAAGGAAGATCTTGGGAATTAGTTATCCTTAGGGGAGCTTTGAAAAGCTCTAACACAATCCTGGGTATATAGAAGAGAACATCCATCTATAGGACTATGCACCTGCCCAGGGAATTCCTAAGAAGGCCCTAATTTCTTGCCATCAACTGGCCCTGAGACCCTGTTCAAGTGGAAGAAAAGCCACATACAGAGTTACAAACTGCTGGAACACTGAAGAAATGCCCTAGGATACACATGGAACCCCTTAGTCAAGAGTGGACAGCATATTGATTCAAAACAATTAAAATTTCTGTCCAATCATTAGCAGACCTCTAAGCCAACTGAGCAGAGTTTTCAAAGGGCACACACAACAGAGAAGAAAGACATGAAAGAATTATTTCAGAAAAGCTATTAAATAGAAACAGCAGCAACAAAAACAATAAACAGTAACGACAAATAGGAAGGCAGCAATTTGATTTCCAGAGTTTCCTCATGATAGTATTGAAAATGTCCAAACTTTAGCAACAAACTATGGATGATCAAAGAATCAGGTTAAATACTGTTTATAGGTGGGAAAAAATTAATAGAACTGTCCTTGAGGAAGTCCAGATATTGATTTTACTAGAAAAAGGCTTCAAATCCTCTTCTACACATATGATCAAAGGAAACCATATCTAACAAACTAAGGTATGAGAAACATTTCTCATTGAATACAGTATATCGATAAAGATACAGCAATTATAAAATGGAATGGATGGAATTCCAAATGGAATTCCTAGAGTTCAAAATGTAATAACTGAAATGAAAAAAATCACTAGAAGTCTCAACAATATATTTGACTTGACAGAAAAAAGAATCAGCAACTTGAAATTAGGTCAGTTGGGAGTGTTAAGCCTGAGTAACAGAAAGAAAAAAAAAGGTAGAGTAAACTGAACAGACTCTGAGAGACCTATAGGACATCATTAAGAACACTGACTTATGGGTGCTGATCTTAGAAGTGGAAGGAGAGAAAGCGATAAATTATTAGAAAGACGCAAGCTACAAAAATGACCCCATGAAGTAAGAGAGAATCTAAAAGTACCTGTAATCAGTTAAGAGATATAATTAGTAAATAAGTTGAATTAGTAATCTCTGAACTTCTCACACAGAACATGTAGGCTCAAATAGTGAATTTTACCAAACATTCAAAGAAGACTTAATGCCAGTCACTTTCAAACTGTTCCAAAAAGTGGAAGAGTGGAAACATTCACCATTTCATTCTGAGGCCAGTATTAACCGTGATACCAAAATCAGACATAGAAATCACAAGAAATAAAAACTACAGATCAATATCCCTTATCAATATGAATGTAAACATTCTCAACAAAATCTTAACAACCCAAATCCAGGGACATATAATAATTATTGTATACTATAACCAAATGGGATTTGACCCTAAAATGCAAGATTGGTTTAATTCAATACAGCATATGATATTAATAGAATGAAGGACAAAAACTACTTGATTATTCCAATAGACACAGGAAAAATTGGTAAAATCCAATATACTTTTATATCAAAAGATTAAACCAACTAGAAATCAAAGGGGGACTTCCTGAATCTGACTAAGGGTATCAATGAAAACCTATAGCTAACATCATACTAACAGTGAAAGAATAAATTATTTTCCCCTAAGATCAGAACAAAATAAGAATGCTTTTTCTCACACTTGTCCTCAACATTGTAGTGGAAATCCTGGCCAGAACAATAGGCAAAAATGGAATAGAATAGAATAGAATAGAATAGAATAGAATAGAATAGAATAGAATAGAATAGAATAGAAGGTATCCACAACCGAAAGAGAGAAGTAAAACTATGTTAATTTGCAGATGTTACCTTCTATATAGAAAATCCTAACTAGTCCAAGGAATAAAAAAAAATAGTAGAACAATACAGGATATCAGTAAAGTTGCAACATACAAGATCAACTTGTAAAAATCAGTGTGGTTCTTTACACTAGCAATTAATAATTTTAAAAAATTAAGAGGAATATTACCCAAGCATTAAACATCCCATAGTATTAAAAAATAATAAATAGTAAGGAATAGAATTAACCAAAAAATTTAAGGTTTATCCACTGAAAATTGCAAAATATGTTGAAAGAAATTAAAGGTCTAAATAAAGAGAAAGACACAAATGTTCATGAAATGGAAGACTTAAAGTTGTTAAGATAACATACTCCCCAAGTTAATCTAAAAATCTGATGCTACTGCTTATCAAAATCATGGCTGTTTTTTTGTTCATGTATTCTTAAGCTTTTATCCTAAAATGCATATAGAAATGCAAGGGATTCAGAATAGCCATTTATAACCTTGAAAGAAGATAAAGTTGGAAGGCTCACACTTTCTGATTCATAACTTCTGATAAAGCTACAGTAACCAAAACAATGTGGAACTGGCATAACATATAGATCAATGGCATATAACAGAACTCCAAAATAAGCTCTTTTATTTTTGGGTAACTGGGTTTTGATAAAAGTGTCGAGAGTATTCATTAGAAATAAAGGACAGATTTTTTGGTAAAGTGGTTCTGGGACAATAGCTATATACATGTGAAAGAATAAAGTTGGAGCCCTACCTCAAACCATATAAAAATTGAACTCCAAATAGATTATATATCTAAGTATAAGAACTAAAAATAAGACTCTTAGAGAAGAAAATATTGGAGTAAAGCTTTATGGTTTCTTTTATACAGTACCAAAACACAAGTGATAAAAAGAAAACTAGATAAGTTAGACCCCATCAGTTAAAAAAACAAACAAACAAACAAAAAACAATGTGTTTCAAAAGACATCTTCATGACAGTGAAAAGATAATCTATAGAATAGGAGAAAATATTTCTTACATATATATCCATCCACACTAATCAGCATATTCTGGCTAATTTTATGATAGGTTTAACAATTTAATGTGCCCTGAAAAAAATCTTTAAATGAACTAAACCAAATGTTAGCATATTGGAAATGTGTCTAAATGTACATTGGAATTCTAAAAATTGCTTATATGCAGGTTTTAAAACAATGTAGAAGATATACAAAAAGTCTTCATGACTAGTATTTTATAGTAGGAGCTGGCCTGGATACGTTGCCTCTCCTTTCTGCTTTGACATATTTAATAGAAATAATATATAAATATTTAACAAAAAAATTGTATTTTGAAGAACTCCTGGAAAATGGCTCATGGAAAGGATTTTACTATCTGGTACATCAAGATTCACACATTCTTTCCTAAGTATAACCGTGGCCATTTTTCATCCAATCAGCAGCCCAGAGAGGATCAGGCACTATCTCCTGAGTACAACTGCATGGATCTGTCAGCCCCAAATTTGTTAAATCTCACTGTTCTGAATGGTGATTTTTTTCTCTAGTTCTTAAGCACCATCCTCAGTTTTAATTTAGATTTAAACTCAAGTAAAACCTAGACTGTGGCTTCCATGTTTTTTACCTAATTTAGTTAGCCAACAGGCAGCAGGCAAAATAGTTTTGAAATTTTTGAACGAGCAGAGGACTAACATTACTAAATTAATACTGTAGAGAAGTCCTCACAACAGAAGTGTTTTCACAACCTTCTGTTTGAAAATATGTTTTCTAGGTTTCAGTTGACTTTATCTGGATCAGATTAAAAATCAATAAACATTTTTCTAGGGAATTAAAATGATCCAGTCAATTCACCAAATACTCAACTCTGCTCTCTGTGCCAGATGTATGGGAAGATATAATGAAAATAGATGTGGGGAAATAAAATTTGAGAGACAAGGATGTGTGCACATGAAATGATAACTAAAAACTTAAGACACAGTAGGATAATTGCCAAATAGTTGGTATGCACAACTAATGCTACAAAAACCAAATGAAAGTGGCAGTTCCATAAGTTTAGATGGTGAAAATTATGGAGAAGTTTCCCATCATGAATCCAAGCATAGTCTCCTTTTGCTTTCTCAAAGATACCATGTCTGAGTGATACCTGACAGGAAAGTTTTTTTTAACTTTCTGTATTGTGAATCTTTTTTTTCTTTTTCTTCCCTACATGTCCCAGTTTCCTACTATCTGCTGGAATGAATGAGAGCCTCTTTTACAATAGAAGTGCCTAGACAAGTCTTGCTATTAGTCACCAGTGAAACACAAAAATTAGATTTTCAACATTTTAATAATAAACGATTGTTCAGGCACACACATATACACATTTTGATCCATTTATTCCTGGAAGCTTAGATTGGAGACACTTAGCAAGGCATAACTCTAATAGGAAGAAAAGTGAAAGTCAGCTTTTCTTATACTTTATTTGCTCCGAGAGAGCAAATATAGGTCTTTTAGGAGTCTTTTCTATCATTTCTGGAACTACCTCATCTAGATAAATAGTACTTTCTTTGTTTGACAGGCATGAAGGTCTGTAGCTCATGGTAATTTTTTTTTCATTTCAACACATCACCTCTTAATGAAGGATTGTAAACTACTACTACCTGCCTTTGGTCTTGCCTAACATACCTTATGCTTTTAAGAACTTTGGCGTTATAGGCAAGTCTTTATGAGGAGGATGGGTTGGATAAGTATCACCCTAAATTATTATTATTTGCTATTTTATCACATCAATGTGCCATTAACAACTCACGGTGATTTTAATGATCATTATTAATAACTACTAAATATGTCCAATATACCCTAATCAGGTGTGGAAGGAGTGATTCATGTTCAGTCTCAGATGAACAAGATTCCTCCCATTTCATTCAGGCTCATGTCCCTCGGGTTGGATGAAATGAGTGAGGGGAAAGGGTTGTCTGGACTTACAACTAAGCCAACTAAGAAATATTATCAGTAGACTTAAAGTCAAATCAGGACAAAGATCAATTTTAATGTTAGTGGGATACTTTCACCAACTGGGGAGATCCAGTTGGCCCTTTAGGAAACAGGAACTGCAATAGGCAAGTGACAAAGGAAAGAAACACCAGAGTTAGGATGCTGTGTTGAGTCTGCAGGAAGAGAACACTATGTAAGAGCAAGGAAAATAATCTGGGCTGAGAAGCTTGTTGAAGGACTGTGATAGGGTGCAGGTTCAAAATAAGGTATTTGATTTCTTAATACACTATTAAAAACATTTTTAGGGGCACCTGGGTGGTTCAGTGGGTTAAGTGTCTGGCTTCAGCTCAGGTCATGATCTCACCATTTGTGAGTTTGAGCCCTGCTTTGGGCTCTGTGCTGATAGCTCAGAGCCTGGAGCCTGCTTCAGATTCTGTGTTTCCCTCTTTCTGCCCCTCTTCTGCTTGCACTCTGTCTCTAACTCTCTCAAAAGTAAATATTTAAAAAAGTTTTTAAACATTTTTAATTATTTAGCATATTTTCCATTTAAGTTAAATACAAAAATTGGTAAAACTAACCTATCTGTTTAGAAGTCAGAATAATGGTTACCCCCTTGTCAGGGGGCGGTTAGTGACTGGGAAGCATAAGGAGTTGTGTAGGGTGGTAATGTTCTATTTCTTGATGAATGCACTTGCAGGGATGTGCACAGGTGGTGAAAAATTCATATTTATATTTACTAGGTGTGCACTTTTTAATGTGAATATTGTACTTAATAAAAAGTTTCTAACAGTAAGAAATCTGTAGATTTGAAAGGAAAGTCACTTTAGCAGTGCATCTACTTTAAGTGAATCGCTTTGTAGGTAGCTCTCAAGCCCTGCAGGGTGAGCCAGTGCAGGAAAACAGCTTCCACACTAGCAGACTAGCTCACAGAGAGCCTCTCTCAGTTCTCCCCAGCCCTTCTCCTTGCTTCATACTGTTAGCTATGTCAGCATTCTTGGTACGTAATTAAACACTAATGTGGAGAAAGCATCACCATTGTGTGTTGGGGCTTGGGTGGATAAATTAACTACAGTGATGACATTGATGCTTCTTCACTCATGGTACCAAACAAGGATATCTTTAAGTACTGGGTCATCCTTCTCAAAGGAGATCTGCCTTGCAGTACATATTTGAAACCTCAGATTGGTCAGAGAGTACTGTAATTTGCATCTAGATTGTTTTGTGGGTGTAGTTGTTTTTAATCATGGGCACCCCGTGAAGTTAAGGTGAGTCTGAGCAGCTGCATTCTGTAACCAGGATCTGAGCTTTGTGCTTCTTTTTTGTTCCCCACCCCTCCATCCCACCGTCTCCCCCACCTCCACTCTGCCCAGCTCCTGCCCTTTATATTACAGTGAAGCTCTCTTTGACCCTGTCTTACAAGTGCTATTGCATCAAAACTCCAATGACATATCACCTCACACTTGTGAGAATTGCTAAAATTAACAACCCAGGAGATAACATGTTGGCCAGGATATGGAGAAAGGGGAACCCTCTTACACTGTTTGTGGGAATGCAAACTGGTGCAGCTTTTCTGGAAAACAATATGGAGTTTCCTCAAAAAGTAAATAATAGAACTACCCTACGACCCAGCAATTATACTACTAGGTATTTACCCACAGGATACAAAAATACTTATTTGAAGGGGCACATGCACACCAATGTTTATAGAAGCATTATCAATAGTAGCCAAATTATGGAAAGAGCCCAAATGTCTATCAACTAATGAATGCATAAAGATGTGGTATAGATATACAATGGAATATTACTCAGCCATAAAAAAGAATGAAGCCTTGCCATTTGCAATAATGTGGATGGAGCCAGAGAGTATTATGCTAAGCAAAATAAGTCAGGGAAAGAAAAATACCATTTGATTTCACTCATATGTGGAACTTAAGAAACAAAACAGATGAACATAGGAGGTAAAAAGAGAGAGATGCAAACCTTAAAACAGACTCTTAACCACAGAGAACAAACTGAGGGCTAAAGGAGTGGAGGTGGGCAGGGGAATGGGCTAAACGGATGATGGGCATTAAGGAGGACACTTGGGATGAGCACTGGTACATGTAAATGATAGATCACTAAATTCTACTCCAGAAACCAATCTTACACTATATGTTAACTAACTGGAATTTACACAAAAACTTGAAACTACCAAAAAAAAAACAACAGCAACAATAACAAAACTTTCTTCACATCAGGAAAAAGTGAGGTCCTTATTTTCCACTTGATTATTCATTCAGGTCAGATGAGATATGGTACAATGATTCATTTCATGTGTCAGCTTGACTGGGATACAAGGTGCTAAGATATTTTTGAAACATTACTCTGGGTGTGTCTATGAGGGTGTTTTTGGATGAGATTAACATTTGAATTGGTAGACTGAGTAAAGCAGATTGCTCTCCCTAATGTAGGTGACCGTCACACAATTTGTTGATGGCCTGGACAGAAAAACAAAACACAACAAAAAAGGGCTAATCCTCCCAAGAATAGAAAAAAGAGGAACTTTTCCTCTCCGACTGCTGAGCTGGAACGTCAATCTTTTCCTGCCTTAAGACTATACCTGAAACACTGGCTCTTCTGGTTTCTCAAGGCTTCCAGCTTTCAGACCAGAGCATGTATCATGGGTTCTCCTGGTTCTCAAGTCTTTGGACTCAGAGTGAAACTACACCGTTAGCTGTCCTGGGTCTCCAGCTTGCCAACTGCTGATATTAGGGCTTCTCAGCCTCCATAATCACATGAACCAATGCCTCACAGTGTATGTGTGTGTGTGTAGGGGGGGGAGTGTGATGTAGAGGGACAAGTTTGTAGTAGCTAAAACAAAACAGAACAATATCAAAACATTATTCTGGTTAGATTGTATTAATTAGTACTGAGTATTTATTATCTGTAAATCTTTCTATTTAAAGCACAATTATCTGAGCTATTTTACAAAGGAAATAACACAATAATATATTTAATAGAGGAAAAATCTTCCATATACAGGTTGACCCTTCTGTCAAAATGATGTCTTTTATTTCAACCGAGCTTAGATAATCACAAACAGAATTTTAAGAAAAGACATTTTTTTTTCCTCCAAAGGAATGCTGGCAATGGAAGAATAACATGGCATTTCTGGCATACAGCAGATGGGTGTTAGGTCATCCCTGTTAAAGGAAGAGTGACAGGTGGAGTGACATACTTGAGAAAGTTTCCGTTTTAGGTAGAACCAAGAGCAGGGCCGGGAAAGGGCTCTGCGGATTATTCAGACCTCACTACCAGGGAGAGTGAGACTTTTTCTTATTGGTTATAGTTATCTATTTCTGATAAAGTCAAGTACTTCTGCTCAGGAGTGGACAGTATTTATTCTGTCATTTGGCTGTTTTAGAGTGAGTGGCTTCAAAGAGTTCTTACTCAGGAAAAAGAGAAATCAATTTAAAATTTTAACTGATACTGGAGAGGCTTCAGGTACTGAACCTTAGAGAACTAAAAAGAAAAAAAATTGAAGAGATAAGAAATTCAACTATTTGAGTTTTATAATGAGAGTGTACTCTGACTTTTGAATTTAGAGCTTATTTTGTGGAGAGAATGTGTTAGCTGATTGAAATGGAGGATCTATCTACCTACCTACCTACCTACCTACCTACCTACCTACCTACCTATCTATCTATATGAATGGTCATACATTATGTTGTTGGATTGTAAAAGTTTTGAGCTATGTATTAATTAACTCAGATAAATGCTTTACGCTAATTGCCTTGCTCTCGTACTTAACCCAGGTACAAAAGGCAGAGAAGATCCACAAGTAAAACCTAATCTGTCTCTTAGTGCACCTAACTAAGTCTATTTAATTTTAGTGACATCAAAAGTAACACCAGTTTAGTAGAATTTATGGCTTTTTAAATGAATAGTAAACAAACATTTTGACAGAAACTTCCTTACTGTCACAGGATATTTTGGATCATGCAACTTAAATTAATAAAATAATTCCTAGGGTACAAAGTATAACTTTAACACCTATCCCCAGATAGGTTTCTACCCAGAAACAGTAAAACAGATTATTTTCAAAACATCTGCATGTTCTTAAAGCTTAGGGGTATGTTAGAGTTTAAAAATGTTAAAGCAAGTAACTGTTGCTTAGATGCTGTTTACAAACATCCCAGTGAAAGTGGCATATATTCACACTAGCAGCTTAGAAATGTTTCTGCATAATACTCATGAATAAAATCTTAAAGCAGAATTTTGGTTAATGCCTAGGAAGACACATTTTGCATTGGAATTTTAAACATATGCAATTATAAAAGGTACTTTTTGTTTAAAAAATGTGTACAATTATAAAAGGTGAAAGACTGAAAACAACACATGTGCTTTGGGTGTTATCTATGTGAGGGTGACATCTAAGCTTTATCTGTAGAGTCAGCCTCAGCAACATGGGGAAGCCTGGACACCTTGAGTAAAAGTTTTGAAGGCACTTCTGGGTTCAGCAAAAGAGCCCAACCAGCAAGATCAGTCACTAATATTTGCCTTGGAAAAATCTAGTTGGAGAAAGTGTGGTGGCACCTTTTCATCTTATAGCTGAAGACACTGAATATCAGAACTGTGGTATTAAGTTACTCAAATTTTATAGGATTTTATCAGGGAAGGCACAGAAATTTCTTCATAGTTTGTAAAAAAGGCAGACCTAGTGTCCTGATTGATAATGTGGTAAAGGAATAAGTGAACAATTGGTCTTTCATCAGATGAGTAGTACACATTTAAAAGAAAAAAGAATGCAAAACTTAGGTTGATAAAACACAAAAATGGAAAAGATTTGGGGAAACATGCATTTAATTCTATTTGTGGGAAATAAAACAGTACAACTTTTAGGATGGAAAAATTGATCAAAATTTATAATGTGCAAACTCTGACTCCACTATTCTACTACTAAGGTTTTATTCTAAAGAAATGATAAACAAGTTGGTGTATTGTTAATTAAAATAGTAAATATTTGGAAGATTTATATCTCCTATAGTAGGAACTAGGAAATAAATAGTAATAGCCTGTTATAAAGTTCTTCTATTGATAAGAATATTAAAGCTATGTTAAAAAAGATAAGACTACATTGAGATGAGGGCTCATAAAATAAAGCAAGGTAAGAACAATTTGGATTATTCTATCGGAATAGTGGATTCACCCTCCACACCATCCATGGACACTGTCCAACTGATTTTTCCAATTCCCTGAGGGCCTTCTCTGGCCTCTAGAAAATGCAGAGCAGGTCTGAAGTGCAGGAAGCTCACACCATGGAGGGTAGCCTACAGCCAACAATGGGTTCCTCGCACACTGGGTGGCTCAACTCTAAGCTACATTTACTATAGTTTCCAGGACCTGGTTCCTAGCAGGACTGAGCGTTGGTCTCCCACAGTGGTAACTTATCCATGAATTCCCCACCATGGGCTTTTTTCCGGTCTGCATGTCTCTTTTCCTCTGTGGGTGCTCCTGGCTTCACCTTCAAAATAAAACAATTTATTCTCCCAATCTCACTAAGGGTCTGCTTATAGGAGAATCCAACCTAAAGCAATATTTTGGGGCGTATTATATGGCATGTGTGTGTGTGTGTGCGCGTGCGCATGCACACGTGTGTAGTATAAGGCAATTGGAATATACACCAAAATAGTAAGTGTTTCTCCGCACGGTAGGATTAGAAGTAATATTTATACTTCTCTGTTACATAATTTATTTTTGAGGACAGTGTGTTATTTTTTTTTAAATAAATGTTTATTCATTTTTGAGAGAGAGTATGAGAGTGGAAGGGGCAGAGAAGTGGGCGGGGCGGGGGGGGGGCGGCGAATAGAGGATCCAAAGAGAGCTCTGCACTGACAGCAGAAAGCCCAATGTGGGGCTTGAACTCATAAACCATGAGATCATGACCTGAGCTGAAGTTGGATGCTCAAATGACTGAGCCACCCAGGCGTCCCCAGGACAATGTGTTATTTAATGGAAGGAAGATTTGTGGCCTGGAAAGGCGGTAGACTGTGCCTCCTGGGTGTACTGACTCCTTGGCTGAGGAGCAAAGTACCTGAGATGGGGAGAGGAGGATGTTTGCAGCTCATTCATATACTGCCTTCCTCCAGTAGGAATCCCCTTTCAGTTCTGGGACTTAGCAGGCTGAGTGGGAGCCCTTCAGTGGGCCCCCAGTGAGGAACTGAAGCCTGCAAATGTAAAGGAAATGAGGTGGATCCATCATAAAAAGAAGAGAAATCCAAGCCTCCTGACTTTGGTATAGCATACAAATTTAGCCCACAGTAAGAATGATTTACTCATTTTATTTCTGGCTAGCAGACCTTTTCTGTCATCTTGACTGCTGTTTTTCATAATTGCTTCTAAAAAGGCCTACCCCATTTAAAATAACTGACGTCTATTAAAATAATGTAAAAGAATATGCATATCAATGTCTTTATACCATGGTGAGGGCATATTCATTAGTGCAGCATAAGTTCTTAGGAAGGAATGTCAGCATTAAATATATATTATAAAAAGAACACAAACGTTAAGGAATAGAATTACAGATTATTTAGACAACTTCCTTTTTTTATTTTGGAAGAGTGATTACCATATCTCTATGCATATTAGTTGTTTGTCTAACTCTCTACTTACTTCTTAATAATTAGGAGTAGTTTTTGTTATAAAAATTAGACATCTTGCTCAAAACTTGATTTTCACTCATTAAATTAATGAACTACAAGATAAATAAAAACCATACATTTCAATTGTAACCTTCACTAATGTCATGGGTGGGTGATTTTATCTTATTAAGCATTAATATGCTGTTCATTCCATTTAACTCTAAATTGAATAAAAATTTGACAGGATTTTTTGTTAACTAAAACTATACATAATCCTAATGTTTATCTTTGGCTACTCTAAAACTAGGAAATGACAGGAAAACATAAGTTAATGATGAGCCACACTTCCTAGTGTGTTTTCTGTCCACCATGTACACATTAGGTCAACTAGACAGTGTTTGAACATTTTTGTAGAAAAGTATAACAATATATATTTTGGTATTTTGATTATGAAATAGAAAAAAATAGATTACCTGCTGGATCAAATTTTATCACCTTTGTCATTGTGCTACTCACACCATTCTGTTTTGGTCAAGGGAAGTTTAAAGTTGTATCTATGTGACTACAAAATAATTTTATGGGACAAAATTATGTTTTAGAAACATGAGTCATAAAAATGCTTTGTAATTCTCTGTGATGTGTAGATTGACATTATTTGCTAAAACTGAGTCATATTCTCAGATTTAGTGTAAATTTAGCACCAAACATAAACTGATATTAGGCATAAACTGCATTGAAGCATTTCAGGTTTTAAGAAACTGAAAATATAAAATACAGTTCATGGATGGCTTTGGGTACAATAGAGATTAAGCAGGGTTTAGGATTAAGAATAAATTATTATAGTGTGAGCATGGTATTTTGTTTACTTGTATATTTGCAAAACTTGGTCTGATGTTCCACTAGTGAAAGTAAAAGGCAAAAAGCCTGAAATAAATATATTAAAATATAGGCTAGAGGACATATCCTGTATAGGCATTTTTTATACAAAGTTCTTTCAAGCTAATGTTCGATAAAATTTTAAATATTTCAAGGCACCTGGGTTGCTCAGTTGGTTAAGTGTCTGACTTTGGCTCAGGTCATGATCTCATGGTTGATGGGTTCAAGCACCATACTGTCAGTGTGGAGCCTGCTTGAGATTCTCTCTCTCTCCTTCTCTCTCTGCCCTTCCCCCACTGGTACACACACACACACACACACACACACACACACACACACACACACTCACTCTCTCTCTCTCTCTCTCTCTCTCTCTCTTTCTCTCTCTCTCTCTCTCTCTCTCTCTCTCTCTCTCTCTCTCTCTCTCTCTCTCTCTCTCTTTCAAAATAAATAAATAAAGTGAATATTTTTAATATTTAATTTTAGTAGAACTCAAAGGCTGAAATGTTTACAGCAATGTAAAAGAAATGTAACTAAATTGATCTACTTGATGTCAGTTTTTGTCATTATGTACAGATTAAAATATTATTTTTTTATTGAAATACTCTTAAAATAAGCCTAAAAAGCATAAAGATGAAGCTTAGCTTGGGGAAACATTAACTTCCAGTCAAGTCTGTTTATTTAATTAAGTCTGTATTGTAGAACAATTTGTAGAATGACTTGGCAAGATCTATTTATCTATGTTGTAAAATGAGATACGCATTTCATTAAAAGTTAAATATCAAATTTTCTTATTTGGCACAAAAGATTTTTCTTTTTTTGTACAAAAATTCCTCAAGTCTATGATAATAATCTAATTGTGTACATTTTGTGCATGTTAGCAATATGTTAATAGTCTAGAGCTCTTTTCTTTTGACCATTTTATTATACTACTCTTAATCTTAATGTTAAAAGATACAAATGATAAAAATTAGTGAATTTGATATATTATTGTAAAAGACATCCTTTACCTCATGAAGGAACCTAATTATTTGCATATGCATATTTAACTACAACAGAAAAATAAAATAACGACTAATTTTATTGTTTGTAATTATGGTGGTTGTGTTAATTGCTTACTATTTGTAAGGCATTTTGCTAAGCTTTCAACATAGATTAACTCATGGAATTGTCAATGCAACCCTGTTACATAAATTAATTTACTGTTCTCATTTAACACACGAGCTCATTGAAGTTAAGTGGTTCATCTAAGTTCCCACAACTTTTAAGTGGCAAAGTTGAGATTAGTGGGTTTAAATCAGGACCTGGGTTTGGACTATTTAATGTAAGTAGGAAATTCTTGTATTGCTTCTCAGTAAATATCACCCAGTTTGCCTTACTCATAGATGCATAACTCTTTACAAGAATTTGATATTTTATAATGAATTTATTATTTCTACTATACACTTTTTTTTTTCTGTATCCTTGGAAAGAACAAGAACACCATCTAGAAACATACCAGTAATGTACAATTTATAGTCATTCTTCTTTCCTAAATTTCTTAGATTAGGAGACAGTAAATATTTGAAACATAAGGTTATATTATGGGTAGACAGTGATCAGGCCCATCATTGTAGGGTGGTGAAAAACATCTGTCCTGCAATTAGATTGGCATCACATCCTTGTTCTGCCATTTACTGACCATATGCCACTGGGAAAGTTAATTATCTGCTCTTTGCCTTTGATTCCTTATTTGTAGAATGAACCAACATTAACACTTTGTGGAATTGTGGTGATGAACATATACACAATATTTAGAATGGTGACAATTAGAAAGTGCTCAATTGATTTTAGGTATTATAATCAAAGTAATAATAAGTAATAAAATATATAAGGTGCTCTTGTCCTTCCCCCATCACTGGTCCCTATTCCTGTTTATGTCTTACTTTATTTCCTCTTCTTTAAAAATCTTGGTGACTTTTTTTTTTGGAAGGATTTCATTTTTCCATTGCATTAAATATACAAGCTTCCTTGATATATATTTTATATAAGGAACTTGGTACTTTGTAGCAAGTTTATATTATTTCTGTTCTTTTGGCCCAGTGCACAAAGTGTAAATTCAGTTACTTTGTAATCAATCACTGCAAGTATGTGGGTTTGGCATTGCATACTGGTTGGTTAATAGCTCTAATGATGTTCTCAGCGGTAGGATGGCTTTTTTAGCAGGAGTTTCAATCTTCACTAATATTCCTGTGCAACATTCTCTTTTATCATTTTGTCATTTTCCTGATGGATTTCCATACACTGAGGTATTTGTAAAATCAATCAACTGTCAATTTTAGGATTACATTTTCGTTGCAAAAGGTAAGCTTTCTAAATGTTTCATTTCAAGCTTACAAATGATCACTTCATTCCCTTTTATGAGAATCATTTTCTTCCCATTATAAAACAGCTTATAAAATCCAAATTCATCCTAAATTTCTTCTTCCACAAAGGTAGACAATAAGAAATGTCTTAGATATTTTCAAGTAATATTCCATATTCATCTAGGTTTTCATTTTCATCTATTATTTTAGTGAATTACAATAACATAAAACCAAGTTTTGAAACTTGAAGGAAAGTCTTTAAAAGTTCTAGAATCAGATGAAGAGGATATATCTCTAGGAAATTTCTAATTAATATATTTCTTCCTATATCATCTTATAAACATCTAATTTATTTCAGAATTAACTCTTTAGGCAATTAATTTAAGTAGAGGAGAACATAAATTCTTTGATTCAGATCCATGTTCAATAAGATACTTTTGGATAGTTTCTGATTAAGTATATTCACATAAATAAACTTATTGCATATCTCACTAAAATTTAATGTTTCAAAAAAGGTGATTGTTTTTCTCTAACAAGTCTAATGCCATGTTTCTGGAAAAATAAAATTGAGTGTTGAAGAAAAAAAGAGCAAAGCAAATTATGTCTTAGACTGTGCTCAAAATTACTTCCAGAAACCTGTTAGGAGTAACTAATAAAGCTAGAGCAGGTAATATGTCACAGGCAAGAAATAAGATACTTATAGCCCATGTGTAGAAAAACCACAATATTTTGGAAATAACATTTTTCATTAGATGTAGCCTCATTTAAAAATCTGATTCAGTCTCAACATTTTGGTGCTTACAAAAACCTTTGAAAAGCTGATGATAGCTATGGACTCTCCCCAGAAAGTACACATCCCAAAGTCTATCCAAAGCTGAACCCAAGGTTAAGAATAATCTTAGTTCTGTTAACACATCAAATAACAGTAAACTTATTCCTTTAACTTCAGCAGTACATGCCCACACCATTCTTGAGATGAACTGAGATTTTCTTAGAAGTATTGCTTTTCTAAATTTTTTCCATGTCCAACAACCAACAATAATCTCCTCCAAGTCCAATTTTCTCATCCCTTTCACCGTGTTCTGCAGGACCCGAGTCCTTTGATCTCTACACATTTTCATGATTAGCCACCTTTGAGCAAACTACCTTCTCTAGAGCCCAATACTATTATCAACCACTTAAATGATCTCTCTCAAATTCCTTTCTTCCTGATTTCATCACATCCACTCTGAAAACAACTCACTCTAAATCTGTCTCAGGATCTGTCTGGATCACTTTTATTCCAGGTTGGGTGTGTGTGTATATATGTATATATGTATATATATGTATATATGTATATGTATATATATACATATATACATATATACACACACAATCATATGCCCCCAAAGAAGTAGTTTATTGCCACCACAAATTTATGATATTACCAGTTATCCTCTGAAAGTTTTTAAATTTATTCTTGGTTAATTCCCTCCTCCACTCTTGTTACTAGTTTTTCTAGATGCATGTTTTCTTTGTGCCTTCTAACCAACTTCTACTTTATTTACCCATTGGCAGACAACTTTTCTTCTTCAGAGAAGACAGGTTCTCTCAGATTGGAAATACCTAGTAGTCTAAATTCCACATTGCCACCAGAATAATCTTTCTGAAGAAGGAGAAAAATACAACCATTTCTGTATTCTAGTGGTGGCGGCAAGAAAATCTTGAACCACTTTTACAATTGTAAGGAATGGAATTTTTCTAAACAGTGAATGAATAATAAAAGACATCCATGTTGAGATATGCAAGAGTAAGTTGGATATATTTAGATTACATAGCCTTTGGTTTTTTTAGGTTGCAGTTCAACAGAGAAATTTAGTTTAATACATAAATCAGATTACTATAGATTAAAAGTTTGATGAAAATCTCATGAGACTGGAATATGAATGATTTCTGAGAACATTCCACATCTCAGAAACAAAAAGAAGGATGTTATGTTATTGATAAGAGACAGTAATGGTCAGTATACCAAAGTAACCCATTAGAAAGTGACATCCATTATAGAAAAAAAGACATGATGGTTTGCACTGAATTTCCTTCCTGCCCAGTGGGGCAGCCCGCATGACTCTTGACTCTTGTTTAATCCCTTGTCAGGATATGAAACTTGATTTGACTTATAGTAACATTTTCACTGACAGCATAGTGGACATTTGTCATGTTTTTAGTTAATAGGCATCTGAACATTTTCCTTGGTTTGATAAGGTAAGCATAAAATTTATCATCCAATTAGGACAAAATTAAGAGAAAGAAAATATGAGCTATTAGTAATTATACCAGGCCAGCCCGTATAAGTCAAGACATATCCGGAGAAACTGTGTCATGCAATAACTCTAATTTTGAATGGATTTCTATGAAAATAAATAATTTAATATAAAATAGGTTAGACTAGGATAACTTGTCTTTAAGGTTTTTACATCCTAGAGAAGCTTAATTTAAAAGGCTCAGTAGAGGTTCCGGAAGATGGCGGCGTAGGAGGACGCGGGGCTCACAGCGCGTCCTGCCGATCACTTAGATTCCACCTACACCTGCCTAAAGAACCCAGAAAACCGCCAGAGGATTAGCAGAACGGAGTCTCCGGAGCCAAGCGCAGACGAGAGGCCCACGGAAGAGGGTAGGAAGGGCGGCGAGGCGGTGCGCGCTCCACGGACTGGCGGGAGGGAGCCGGGGCGGAGGGGCGGCTCGCTGGCCAAGCGGAGCCCCCGAGTCTGGCTGGCAAAAGCGGAGGGGCCGGACAGACTGTGTTCCGACAGTAAGCGCGACTTAGCGTCTGGGAGGTCATAAGTTAACAGCTCTGCTCGGAAAGCGGGAAGGCTGGAGGACAAAGGGAGGGAGAGCTGCCGAGCCCCCGGACCGCAGAGCTCAGCTTGGCGGGGAACAAAGGCGCCAGCGCCATCTCCCCCCCCATCCCCCAGCCAAAATCCCAAAGGGAACCAGTTCCTGCCAGAGAACTTGCTCGCTCCGCGCAAACACCCAACTCTGTGCTTCTGCGGAGCCAAACCTCCGGCAGCGGATCTGACTCCCTCCCGCTGCCACAGGGCTCCTCCTGAAGTGGATCACCTAAGGAGAAGAGAGCTAAGCCTGCCCCTCCAGCCCCCGTGCACCTTGCCTACCCACCCCAGCTAATACGCCAGATCCCCAACAACACAAGCCTGGCAGTGTGCAAGTAGCCCAGACGGGACACGCCACCCCACAGTGAATCCCGCCCCTAGGAGAGGGGAAGAGAAGGCACACACCAGTCTGACTGTGGCCCCAGCAGTGGGCTGGGGGCAGACATCGGGTCGGACTGCGGCCCCGCCCACTAACTCCAGTTATACACCACAGCACAGGGGAAGTGCACTGCAGGTCCTCACCACTCCAGGGACTCTCCAAAATGACCAAACGGAAGAATTCCCCTCAGAAGAATCTCCAGGAAATAACAACAGCTAATGAACTGATCAAAAAGGATTTAAATAATATAACAGAAAGTGAATTTAGAATAATAGTCATAAAATTAATCGCTGGGCTTGAAAACAGTATACAGGACAGCAGAGAATCTCTTGCCACAAAGATCGAGGGACTAAGGAACAGTCACGAGGAGTTGAAAAACGCTTTAAACGAATTGCAAAACAAAATGGAATCCACGATGGCTCGGCTTGAAGAGGCAGAGGAGAGAATAGGTGAACTAGAAGATAAAGTTATGGAGAAAGAGGAAGCTGAAAGAAAGAGAGATAAAAAAATCCAGGAGTATGAGGGGAAAATTAGAGAACTAAGTGATACACTAAAAAAAAATAATATACGCATAATTGGTATCCCAGAGGAGGAAGAGAGAGGGAAGGGTGCTGAAGGGGTACTTGAACAAATTATAGCTGAGAACTTCCCTGAACTGGGGAAGGAAAAAGGCATTGAAATCCAAGAGGCACAGAGAACTCCCTTCAGACGTAACTTGAATCGATCTTCTGCACGACATATCATAGTGAAACTGGCAAAATACAAGGATAAAGAGAAAATTCTGAAAGCAGCAAGGGATAAACGTGCCCTCACATATAAAGGGAGACCTATAAGACTCGTGACTGATCTCTCCTTTGAAACTTGGCAGGCCAGAAAGGCTTGGCACGATATCTACAGTGTGCTAAACAGAAAAAATATGCAGCCGAGAATCCTTTATCCAGCAAGTCTGTCATTTAGAATGGAAGGAGAGATAAAGGTCTTCCCAAACAAACAAAAACTGAAGGAATTTGTCACCACGAAACCAGCCCTACAAGAGATCCTAAGGGGGATCCTGTGAGACAAAGTACCAGAGACATCACTACAAGCATAAAACATACAGACATCACAATGACTCTAAACCCATATCTTTCTATAATAACACTGAATGTAAATGGATTAAATGTGCCAACTAAAAGACATAGGGTATCAGAATGGATAAAAAAACAAGACCCATCTATTTGCTGTCTACAAGAGACTCATTTTAGATCTGAGGACACCTTTAGATTGAGAGTGAGGGGATGGAGAACTATTTATCATGCTCCTGGAAGCCAAAAGAAAGCTGGAGTAGCCATACTTATATCAGACAAACTAGACTTTAAATTAAAGGCTGTAACAAGAGATGAAGAAGGGCATTATATAATAATCACAGGGTCTATCCACCAGGAAGAGCTAACTATTATAAATGTCTATGCGCCAAATACCCGAGCCCCCAGATATATAAAACAATTACTCATAAACATAAGCAACCTTATTGATAAGAATGTGGTCATTGCAGGGGACTTTAACACCCCACTTACAGAAATGGATAGATCATCTAGACACACAGTCAATAAAGAAACAAGGGCCCTGAATGATACATTGGATCAGATGGACTTGACAGATATATTTAGAACTCTGCATCCCAAAGCAACAGAATATACTTTCTTCTCGAGTGCACATGGAACATTCTCCAAGATAGATCATATACTGGGTCACAAAACAGCCCTTCATAAGTTTACAAGAATTGAAATTATACCATGCATACTTTCAGACCACAATGCTATGAAGCTTGAAATCAACCACAGGAAAAAGTCTGGAAAACCTCCAAAAGCATGGAGGTTAAAGAACACCCTACTAACGAATGAGTGGGTCAACCAGGCAATTAGAGAAGAAATTAAAACATATATGGAAACAAACGAAAATGAAAATACAACAATCCAAACGCTTTGGGATGCAGCGAAGGCAGTCCTGAGAGGAAAATACATTGCAATCCAGGCCTATCTCAAGAAACAAGAAAAATCCCAAATACAAAATCTAACAGCACACCTAAAGGAAATAGAAGCAGAACAGCAAAGGCAGCCTAAACCCAGCAGAAGAAGAGAAATCATAAAGATCAGAGCAGAAATAAACAATATAGAATCTAAAAAAACTGTAGAGCAGATCAACGAAACCAAGAGTTGGTTTTTTGAAAAAATAAACAAAATTGACAAACCTCTAGCCAGGCTTCTCAAAAAGAAAAGGGAGATGACCCAAATAGATAAAATCATGAATGAAAATGGAATGATTACAACCAATCCCTCAGAGATACAAACAATTATCAGGGAATACTATGAAAAATTATATGCCAGCAAATTGGACAACCTGGAAGAAATGGACAAATTTCTAAACACCCACACTCTTCCAAAACTCAATCAGGACGAAATAGAAAGCTTGAACAGACCCATAACCAGCGAAGAAATTGAATCGGTTATCAAAAATCTCCCAACAAATAAGAGTCCAGGACCAGATGGCTTCCCAGGGGAGTTCTACCAGACATTTAAAGCAGAGATAATACCTATCCTTCTCAAGCTATTCCAAGAAATAGAAAGGGAAGGAAAACTTCCAGACTCATTCTATGAAGCCAGTATTACTTTGATTCCTAAACCAGACAGAGACCCAGTAAAAAAAGAGAACTACAGGCCAATCTCTCTGATGAATATGGATGCAAAAATTCTCAATAAGATACTAGCAAATCGAATTCAACAGCATATAAAAAGAATTATTCACCATGATCAAGTGGGATTCATTCCTGGGCTGCAGGGCTGGTTCAACATTCGCAAATCGATCAACGTGATACATCACATTAACAAAAAAAAAGAGAAGAACCATATGATCCTGTCAATCGATGCAGAAAAGGCCTTTGACAAAATCCAGCACCCTTTCTTAATAAAAACCCTTGAGAAAGTCGGGATAGAAGGAACATACTTAAAGATCATAAAGGCCATTTATGAAAAGCCCACAGCTAACATCATCCTCAACGGGGAAAAACTGAGAGCTTTTTCCCTGAGATCAGGAACACGACAGGGATGCCCACTGTCACCGCTGCTGTTTAATATAGTGCTGGAAGTTCTAGCATCAGCAATCAGACAACAAAAGGAAATCAAAGGCATCAAAATTGGCAAAGATGAAGTCAAGCTTTCGCTTTTTGCAGATGACATGATATTATACATGGAAAACCCGATAGACTCCACCAAAAGTCTGCTAGAACTGATACATGAATTCAGCAAAGTTGCAGGATACAAAATCAATGTGCAGAAATCAGTTGCATTCTT
This sequence comes from Panthera leo, assembly GCF_018350215.1. Lineage (NCBI taxonomy): Eukaryota > Metazoa > Chordata > Mammalia > Carnivora > Felidae > Panthera > Panthera leo. The sequence continues at coordinate 94,435,755 of NC_056684.1, forward strand.
ATACACTAACAATGAAGCAACAGAAAGACAAATGAAGAAACTGATCCCATTCACAATTGCACCAAGAAGCATAAAATACCTAGGAATAAATCTAACCAAAGATGTAAAAGATCTGTATGCTGAAAACTATAGAAAGCTTATGCAGGTAATTGAAGAAGATATAAAGAAATGGAAAGACATTCCCTGCTCATGGATTGGAAGAATAAATATTGTCAAAATGTCAATACTACCCAAAGCTATCTACACATTCAATGCAATCCCAATCAAAATTGCACCAGCATTCTTCTCAAAACTAGAACAAGCAATCCTAAAATTCATATGGAACCACAAAAGGCCCCGAATAGCCAAAGTAATTTTGAAGAAGAAGACCAAAGCAGGAGGCATTACAATCCCAGACTTTAGCCTCTACTACAAAGCTGTCATCATCAAGACAGCATGGTATTGGCATAAAAACAGACACATAGACCAATGGAATAGAATAGAAACCCCAGAACTAGACCCACAAACGTATGGCCAACTCATCTTTGACAAAGCAGGAAAGAACATCCAATGGAAAAAAGACAGTCTCTTTAACAAATGGTGCTGGGAGAACTGGACAGCAACATGCAAAAGGTTGAAACTAGACCACTTTCTCACACCATTCACAAAAATAAACTCAAAATGGATAAAGGACCTGAATGTGAGACAGGAAACCATCAAAACCTTAGAGGAGAAAGCAGGAAAAGACCTCTCTGACCTCAGCCGTAGCAATCTCTTACTCGGCACATCCCCAAAGGCAAGGGAATTAAAAACAAAAGTGAATTACTGGGACCTTATGAAGATAAAAAGCTTCTGCACAGCAAAGGAAACAACCAACAAAACTAAAAGGCAACCAACGGAATGGGAAAAGATATTTGCAAATGACACATCGGACAAAGGGCTAGTATCCAAAATCTATAAAGAGCTCATCAAACTCCACACCCGAAAAACAAACAACCCAGTGAAGAAATGGGCAGAAAACATGAATAGACACTTCTCTAAAGAAGACATCCGGATGGCCAACAGGCACATGAAAAGATGTTCAACGTCGCTCCTTATCAGGGAAATACAAATCAAAACCACACTCAGATACCACCTCACGCCAGTCAGAGTGGCCAAAATGAAGAAATCAGGAGACTATAGATGCTGGCGAGGATGTGGAGAAACAGGAACCCTCTTGCACTGTTGGTGGGAATGCAAATTGGTGCAGCCGCTCTGGAAAGCAGTGTGGAGGTTCCTCAGAAAATTAAAAATAGACCTACCCTATGACCCAGCAATAGCACTGCTAGGAATTTATCCAAGGGATACAGGAGTACTGATGCATAGGGGCACCTGTACCCCAATGTTTATAGCGGCACTCTCAACAATAGCCAAATTATGGAAAGAGCCTAAATGTCCATCAACTGATGAATGGATAAAGAAATTGTGGTTTACATACACAATGGAATACTACGTGGCAATGAGAAAAAATGAAATATGGCCTTTTGTAGCAACATGGATGGAACTGGAGAGTGTGATGCTAAGTGAAATAAGCCATACAGAGAAAGACAGATACCATATGGTTTCACTCTTATGTGGATCCTGAGAAACATAACAGAAACCCATGGGGGAGGGGAAGGAAAAAAAAAAAAAAAAGAAAAAAAGAGGTTAGAGTGGGAGAGAGCCAAAGCATTAGAGACTGTTAAAAACTGAGAACAAACTGAGGGTTGATGGGGGGTGGGAGGGAGGGCAGGGTGGGTGATGGGTATTGAGGAGGGCACCTTTTGGGATGAGCACTGGGTGTTGTATGGAAACCAATTTGACAGTAAATTTCATATATTAAAAAAAGAAAAAAAAAAAAGAAAAAAAAAAAATAAAAGGCTCAGTAATCAACTTTTAATGAGATTTCCTATCATCGTCCTTTTTCCTAATCTTTCTGGATTCATTTTAGAGTTTTGGCAATTTTCTAACAACTCCTAGAAACACAAAGAATACATTCTCCCCCTTCTTGGTTGAGTTTGACCTCCCATCAGCAAGAGGCCCCTGTGTACTGCAAAACAACAGCAACACAATAGCAATCACCAAAGAGCCTTTTAGTTTTTTTTCAAAGTCCTGGCTACTCTCCTAGAATAATAGTTAATCCATTTTCTCTCCTTTGGATTCATTCTTTCTTTCTCTTTGGATTTCATTCATTCTTTCTCTATTTCCTCAAACCAGCAGGTATGGTCAAATTTTTTCCCCTGCAACAGAAAAAAATAAAACATTTATGAAATCTTCAATTTGCATTCTACCTTACTTCTTATAATGAATGCCTTCACACACTGTGGCAGCCACGTCTGGTTGCCCACCCAGTAGGTATATCCTCTGCTTCTATTCTTCCTCATTGGAAACACATTAATTTTATGTGAGTAGTCTTCTGGTATGCAATCAGTGTCTCAGGAGACATATATAGCCCTCACCTACCCTGGGGCCTTGGAGTGAATAATGAATTATCTAAGTCAGTCATAAAGTTCTTATTAGTCTAGCCATTGATTGGTTTATGCATGGATGGGTGTCACGATCCTTACCAATTAGATGAGATTGAAATCTTCTTGGGAAGGGTTTTCTTGCTAGATAAAAGAAACAGATGAGGGGGAAAATGCCCAACACTCCACTGGGTGGTGTTACATCTGCATGTGATGCCTGGAATTGCCAGGGAAGTCATAGTGCATTAACAGTGAGACACCACTGACATCCTGAGTATGGCAGAGAAGAAAGTTGGAAAACACTGGGACGCCATTGAGCCCTGAATTAACTCACCCTGCAATGACCTTTCCTCCAGACTTCATTATATAAGAAAGCAAAGACCTATTATTTAACCTACTTTTACTTGAATATTTAGTTATAACTAAAAGAAATCTATCCAACGTATCCAACTGTCTTATATAGATGGTTTTGAAAATATATTTGTCTACTCATAATGACCATTAGAATATTATTAATTTATAATAAACATTAAAAATAAACAAACCAAATTCATTCAAGCACTGGGGATGTTACTGTATGAAATCAAGTTATCTGATATGTAAAACAGTTTCTCATTTTCCTTACCTTTATAAGGGAAGGAAAAATTCTTCCTTTACCCTTCAAGGTTTTCCAACTGGACTAAGAATTAAAATTACATAAGACAGACTAACAGGAAATATAAACAAATTTTATTACATGTCTATGGAGGCCCAATATTGAAATTAAGGCCTAAAGAAATGACTGAGGCAGGGATTTTTAAATAATTTTTAGACAGTAAATCTGTAAGGAATTAGTAGGACAAAGGAAGCTGAACTTTGGGAGTGTCAGTTAATAAGGAATTTTAAACACAATTCTGGCTGGGGTAATAAATTCATGAAAAATAATAAGGGAGTGTGCCTGAGTGGCTCAGTTGGTTAAGCATCTGACTCTTAATTTCAGTTCAGATTATGATTTTACATTTCGTGAAATCGGGTCCCAAGTCAGACTCCACACTGTCAGTGCAGAGCCTGCTTGGAATTCTATCTCTTCCTCGCTCTCTGCCCCTCCCCCACTCATGCTCTTTCTCTCAAAATAAATAAATAAACATTAAATAAATAAATAAATAAATAAATAAATAAATAAATAAATAAATAAATAAAATCAATTTTCCAAAGTGTAACATTTTGGGGTAGACTACCCTGGGCCCCTATATTAGAAAATCAGATTATTTTATTCTTTGGAAATATTTACATATCCAGTTAAGCATTCAAACTACCAAAAATATTTGTCCCATTTATCTAAGCCTCATTGTCACCTGCCTTCCCTGGTAATTGTTTGTTTTTTTCTTTTATACAAAAGTTGCCTTATTTATTTATTTACTTATTTATTTTGGAGGTACAATTTTTTACCATTCAGAGAACATTAGGGCCTCCATTTTGTTTAATCTGTGTTCTGAAGAATGACCTTTTCTTTCATTCTTTCTTTTTTCTTTATTATTTTTTAAGAATCTCTTCCCCAGACAAAGATGTTATCTTAAAAATCTCCTGAACAGTGGTATGACATTCTTCTACCTAGAAACTGTTCTTGTTAGGCATCTCAATGCATGTTCTTATTAAACTTCTCAACTTTCACAAGCAAATGGCCAGCATTACATCCAGCTCAACTGTCTGGTGAGTCACTTAATCACACAGGAGAGTTAGATTCAATTCTCTTGTCAAGGCCGTCACCTCCAACCCCACTGCAACTTAACACTTCACTGACAGAATAAATGCTAATGCAAGATTGACAAAACATTGCAAAAAAAAGTCATACATTAAGATTGTTTAAAATTATACCATTGGATTGAACTGAGCATAGGCTTCTTGCTGATATAGTTATTGCTGAGATTTTGGCTAGGATGTTATTTGCTGAGTTACAAAATGTTCTTTTTATGGAGAACTATGGAGAAACTATCATTTGGGTCTCAATATTGGGAATTCTTAGGCTTCTCAAACAAATGATTCACTTTCAACCTATAAGAAATTACGTGGTTCCTTCTCTGTGTAATTTCCTAGAAACCTCAGAGGTAATATGGCCCACATCTAGAAAAAGTCATGGGGGCACCTGGGTGGCTCAGTTGGTTAGGCATCTGACTTCGGCTCAGGTCATGATCTCATGACTTGTGAGTTTGAAGCCCCGCGTCAGGTTCTGTGATGACAGCTCAGAGCCTGGAGCCTGCTTCTGATTCTGTGTCTCCCTCTCTCTGCCCCTCCCCTGCTCATGCACTCGCGTTCTCTCTCTCTCTCTGTCTCAAAAATAAATAAATATTAAACAATTGAAAGAAAGAAAGAAAGAAAGAAAGAGTGAGTCATGGACCATGCAATCTGTGTGTAATTAATCTCACGCTCTGTTTCCTATTTTTGTTGTTTTGCTCTTGTTTTTACCACTTTTGGGGGGAGGGGCTGAAATTTCCTCCCTAATTTATCATACCTAATACCTCCAACTCACTGTCATATTCAATCTGTCATCAAATTGTGAAGATTTTTGCATTTAAATCTCTCTTAAACGGTTTCATTTCCAATAAAATGATCTTAGGACAGTTTCCCAGTATCTCTCTGTTAAAACTGAGTTATCCACATTCCCTCTGGGTGCTCTAATCCATTATGCTCACTGCAGGCAAATAACCATTTTCAAAATGAAAATTTAATTGTGTGCTTCTACACTGTAATTCTCCCAAAACAAAACAAAACATACATAAAAAATCTTCAAACTCTTCTAATTACCTTAGGTAAAACCACAAAATCCTTGAAGACTGTAACGCCAAAGGGAAACCATTCCCATCCTTTCTTTATTACTAGCCAAGGCCATCAAAGGGAAACTTCCATCCTCTTGGAAGACAAGAGGGTGGTTTCTACCCTCCCTTCATTCTCTTTCCCTTGCTCTTGACCAAGGATGATGTATTTATCTGTTTGAGAAGACTGGAAATAAAACTGAGTACACATATTGCACACCATCTGTACACTTTCTTTAGTTCTCCCACAAACAAATAAATGCAAGTTCCTCTCAAGGGGAAGTGAGAGGTGGAGACCTGACAGACAAGAGTAGTGAATTAGATTCCCAGGGCCATTGTAACAAATTACCACAAATCAGGTGTCTTCAAACAGCAGAAATTTACTGCCTTGCCATTCTGGAGGCTGGAAGTCTGAAATCAAGGTGCTGGCAGGTCCATGTTCCTTCTGAAATCTGCAGGGGAGAATTCTTCCTTCCTTCTTCCTAACTTCTGGGGGTGGCCATTGATCCTTGGAGTTTTGGGTTTACAGCTGTATCACTCTAAATCTCTACCTCTGTCATCCCATGATGGTCTGTGTGTCTCTGTGTCTTCATATGGCATTGTCTTCTCTCTGTCTCTCTTTTTAATAAAGACATCAATTACATTGGATTAAGGACCGATTCTACTCCAATAAGACATCATTTTAACTACATCTGCAATGATCCTATTTCCAAATAAATTCATATTTGAGGTGGTGGGTTAAGACTTCTGCATCTCTTTTTGAATGGCACAATTCCATATTATAGCAAGGAGTTAGAAGGAATTTCCAGTTGTGTTCTCCAATTGGTTATTGGAGTTAATATTTTATCCCTGTCATACTTATGTGCATGTTTCTCAATTGCTTTAGCATTTTTGAATGAAGGAGTATGATGAGAAAATCAGCAAGAACCCCAAAAGGTATATTTGGTGCTAGCCACTTTAGAATTATCTCATAGAATAGTATACCTTCTTCTCTAATCTGCCTGCAAAATTCCTCAAGTGTTATCTTGTTTCTCTCTTGCAACTGCTTTCTCAAATGCCCACTCATCTCCTTCAGAAGCACAGGGCTTGGGACGTACTATACCACTGATTGGATACTTTCCATCATGTCTCTTTACTTAAAGCCTACTGTTTGTAGTTGAAGTATTTCTTCCTCAATAAAGCCAATAACCCATGAGTCTGGTCAGATTTCTTTTTTATATACTTTCACAAAGTCCCTTGCCTTAAGAACCATTATATCAATGTGATACTAGACATTAATTAGAAGGTTAACAAACATCTGTCCCCTCTAGCTTGAAATTTTCATAAGGGACGCCACCTGTATTTGATCACTATGTTAGCACCAGTGACTTACAAACTATCTGGGACAAGACAGTCTCCAAGTAAATATTCATTGTGTGTGTAAATCAATGTTGAATTACTTTGTTTGAAGTATTTTCATATGTTCATTGAATGTTTGAGATCTACCTTCAGTGCATCTTGAAATAAGATGAAATAGGAGAAACAATAAGAGAAAGAATGAAAGGGAAAGAGAATGAATTTAAAAAATGAAAGAAAGAAGGAGGGAAGAAAGAAAGGAATGGAGGGAGGAAGGGCCAGAGGGAAGGAAGAAAGAAAGAAAGAAGGAAATAAAACAAGAAAAGGGAATTTCCAAGTTGCTAGTGAGTCGTGGCTCATTACCATTTCAAAATGGCTAGAAAAGTTATGTATGTTGTTACACTTTGAATGCTTTTTCTCATGTTTGCTTTTATCATCTGCGTGCAGCTATGACTTCTAGAGTTAACACATATGCCTGACATTTCCAAGGGCATCAAATTTGCTCTTGAAAGTGCTTTCTAAGAATTTTCAATATGTAGGTATGGCAGTTTTGAGTGTAGCTATTTCCTAAGACTCACTATGTCATTCTGTGCTTTAAGAAGAGGACAATTGTTATGACTGCTATAATTTTAGATATTCTTATTGGTTGGGAATGTAATATATCAAATCAAAAAAGTTACAGTTTGATACATGATTAAGTATTCAAGAATAGAAATATGGAGTTTTATTGCACACATTTGATATAAAATATAATTCACATTAAAATAGTGCATGCATGACCAAACAAAACACTCCATGCTCTTTGATTATTTGGTATATTTGCATGTATTATTTTATCTGCCTTGACTGCTCTTTCTTTTTTTCAAGGCAAAACATATCTTGTCATTGTTTGTGATATTGGAGAGAGTAAAATAGTATAAGCATTGCAAAGAGAGTTGTTTAACATGGAGCCAGGAGGTCACTGAGCAAGTAAGGCTTATGCACACAGACATAATTTTCAATTGAATGTATTTCTAAGAGATGACTAGGGAAAATATTCTGTATGTGAGTATTAAAGTCTGAATTAAAATTGCATTTTCCCATAGGATCTTTAGTGCAACTAATTGTGAGACAATGATTTTTTTTTGGTTTGTTTTATAATGGCCAATATAATTGCTTCCTTACAGTAAATGTAACAACAACAACAACAACAAAAAAGATACCAATGGCCTAATGATGTTAGAATTTTTTCTTAGAGATATTTTTCATTTGTTGAAGAGTATCTTGTGTGATGTATTTTTAATATAGGAATAAAATACAAAGCAATGCAAATTATAGTAAATTTGTAAATATTCATTGTCAGAAATTTCATAGCAAAAAATCCCAAATTAAGAGGATTTCCCCCCTTCTTGTGTAAATTCTTCAATAAAGTAAAGGTGATGTCATCTTTGTAACTTGTGTTGAGGATAAATAGGTAAGCAAGAGGGTGATTTCCTGCCTTTTGATTCTACAGGGATTTTGACATATTCTGTACATACTTAGAGCATAATTAATTTTAAAATTCTTTATTTTTATATTTTTTAATGTTTATTTTTGAGAGAGAGAGAAACAGAGTGCAAGCATGAGAAGGGTAGAGACAGAATCCAAAGCAGGATCCACCCTCTGAGACTTCAGCACAGATCCTGATGCTGGCTCAAAACCACAAACCATGAGATCATGACCTAAGCCGAAGTCGGAAGCTTAACTAGACGCCCATAGAACATAATTAATTTTTGAAAGCACCAATCATACATAGGGAATCATAGCAATAGTTTTGTATCAGTTCATGCTTCATTAATTTAAACAAAAGTAATTTAGACAAAAATAAATAATTAAATTATGGTTTTTAGTATGCAAATCTATCTGTAATATCATGGTCAGATGTGCTCCTTCTCTGAAATTATAAGAAAAAAATAAGTTCATGATAAACCTAAAGGATTTCTGTCACATATATTAATTTAAAGAAGTGTGTGTGTGTTTTTTTACAGCAAGTATCATTGAGGATAAGAGTAGATTATCAGATTTTAACCTGCCATGTCTAAATTTAAGTTACTGCAAAAAGCTTTATAGATAAGATATGGATTATTTAAATATAGATCTCGTCTAAAATCAATAATTCTGCAATGAATCAGATGTTATAAGTGAATAGTAATGATGATATCCATGGTAGAATTTCTGTACTGTATAAAAATAATTTAGTTTTCTGTATCGAGTTAAGATTTCCCAAATATAATGTGCATGACCAGGAAAAAAAAAGGAATGTAGAAAAAAGGTTGTTACATAACTAATTTCAGAACTAGGGAAGATGAGAGACTTATATATTTGGAAAAGTTTATCCATGCTTGAAAAATGATCTTTTAGTATGATATAGGATTCATTCAGCTGCAAATAAGAGACTCTGATTAAAAGCTGCTTAGACACAAGGAATTTATTATTTTTCATAACAAGAGATCTGAAAGAAGGGCAGTCACACATTCAATGGCACAAAAATTTTGTCAAGAAATCAGGTGATTCCTGTTTTTACATGCTGCCGACCATAATGAATTGATGTTTCCTCTTCAATTAGCCCCTTTAGAGATGGTTTCAATAATTGCAACCATCACCTTATCATAATGTCCAGACTTAGAGATTGTCTCATATTGAATACTTTTTAAGTACAAGGATAACCTACAAGAAGCCTTCTAACAGACCAACCTTCATAGCTCGTTGGTCAGAATTATGTGACATAACATGTCCAAACCAACAATTTCACTACAGGAGTGAGACAACCATGATTAGTTGAGATTAATCAAAGCTCATTCTCTACGGCTGAAGCAGAGTTCCTTCTCTGAGCTCATGGAGGGTGAGGAAGAAGCAGTGAAGGAATGGGCACAGGTAGAGTATCTGCTCTAATTTGAAAGGAATCCTAGAAGTGCAGGAATCAGGGGATAACCATAAGAACAAAAATAATAATGATGCATTTTTTTCCTCATGCATTTCCTCTGAGATTTATAATTGTCCTGTGTTACTAGGAGAAAAAAGAAAGTATTGTGGACTCTCTACTCAGAATCAGGGATTATCATATTGTAGGATTCAATTGTGAAACTCAGCCAAAGGTTTTCATTTTCTTTTTTTCTTTCCTTTTTCTATTACCCTGATTATAATGATTATTACAATCCTATATGTAGTCAAATACAATACCACAAGTCTTGAAAAAGCACACATTAAATGTCTACTTAATTTTTATTTTCTCCTGATATTTCTAATATAATTTTTTTTATTTTTTTATGTTTATTTATTTTTGAGAGATAGAGACAAAGCATGTGTGGGGGAGGGACAGAGAGAGAGGGAGACACAGAACTCAAAGCAGGCTCCAGGCTCTGAGCTGTCAGCACAGAGCCCCATGTGGGGCTCGAATTCACGAACCGTGAGATCATGACCTGAGCTGAAGTCAGACACTTACCTGACTGAGCCACCCAGGTGCCCCTCTCCTGATATTTCTAAAGATATGTCATTTGTTTATCTCCTTCAATGGTCCATTGTTTTATGTAAAATGGAAGCATAATAGAAAAAGCCTTATTTTAATAGTTTTGATGGAAATCCATTTTAGGTTTTAGTTGATTAAACCAGAAAATCAGCTGCATTTTTTGTTTACTGTATTGTATCAACATTATGTTCACTCAAGTGTAAACTCTCATGGAACAGAGTAAGTTTTATTTATTGTTTTATTCCTATAATTGATTTTAGTAGATAGCAAATAATTTATTGAATAAAAGTGAGCTATAAAAAACAGTAATGCACCATTTTTTGATAGTAGCTATTCCTAAATCTCAATGGAAATATGTTTGACCAATTCAACCCCATTTTAGTGAGAGCGAATAGCACATTGTAGAATATCCTTCTATTTCACACTTAGAAAATCCCTCAAATGTCTGGGAAAATAGCAATCATGTGTTTTCAAATATTCTGTATTGACTCAGTGAATAGACCGTAGTAAGGTTATCAATTGCTATCCTGGTTATACTCAATTCAAAAGCCAGGTTTTATACCTGCCATCAAGCTTTTCTATCACTTGATCATCAGATACTTAATTTACCTGCACTAATTTGGGGGCTAATAATTTGGGGGATAGTTCCCAAGGGAACACCCAGCCTGGTAGGCTGGATAAAATGCATGTAGATTATGTTTCTCCTGAGAAAGGGGGACTGCCCAACTCCCTCTATACATGTCAAATGGAATATCCCAGATGAAGCAGCTGATATGCTTCCTATGCAAGCCAAGCAGGATTTGTTTATGATGACCAGGATATTCATCCATTGAAAATATCCATTACCCAGGTCAAGGTAAATACTGTGGTTTAAAGGAGCTTCTTTCACATGCGCATCCCCATGTAACTTTATTGCTGCAAAACTGAAAACGGGTCATATTTAGTGTCTCAGCTTCCCCTCAAGAGTTTTGCAGGTGCTAATAAAAATACTAGGTTAAAAATAATAAAATAAAAATACTAGGTTAGTTAACAAGAGAATCATGAGAGGTCCAGGAGAAAGTCAAGGTACTGTTCCAAAAAAAAGGTGGAAAATGTTTTAAAGTTATTAAGAAATAAGATGAATAAAGCAAATATTGATGGGGTAATATAAAGAGGAAACAGAAGGGGAAAAGTCACAAGACTCATCCTAATAGAATGGAAATCTTTAAATGGTTATTAAGAAAGGTGATAAATAAAACAGATATTGATGGGGTTAAAGTAAAAGTTTTAAAACACTATTACCAAAGGCTGTGTGGGCCAGACGGACCTCCTGCTGGTCCCCTCCCACTAAAAGGCCCCAAACAAGTCAGCTCTATTTACCACAGTTTAGAGAAATTTAAAAAGCAGGAAGGCAAGAACTACAATGAGTAAACTGACCAGCAATCGTCTGGGGCATTGGTTAGGAAGACCAATCAAGATAAAGCTTAACAACAGGGCCAAAGTCCCTTGGCTCCACATCTTACTGGGCACACAAAGCTTTTTGCACAGGATTGGGTAAAATGGTCAAGAATTGGATGAGAAAAGTTTCCAGAACTTGTTGATATGGGACTTCCGTGAACTGAAGTAAGCCCATTGGTGAAGCCCTCACTGGTGCTATAATTAGATTGAGAGAATGTACAAATGTAATGTTTGGTAAGATTATGATAGTTGGAATATTTAAGCAGATATTATGTAAAGAAATTGTGTCTCTTTTACCTGATTGTATTTTGGGGATGGACACTTTCCCTGACTGGGGAAAGTTTCCCCTACCTAGTATTGTAAAATAGAAGGCATATAAATTTGCCCTTCCAACAATATTAATTGAATATAGGAACCAGTGAGATTGCTTGAACCCACAGAGTATACAGTAGAAGCTGGAGTGTTTGTGGGGACAAATTCTCTGTACCATAACCCTGTGTAGAGCATAGATTGGGATTTGTGGCAAGAGCATGCGAATTCCTCCTACAACAAATACTGGTACTTTGGCCTAGACAATTTTCATTTGAAGGATATTTACTACTTTTCTATTGGATTTCAATTGAAGCTACCCCAATGACTGAAGGGCATAAAATGATCTCGAAACCTGAAATACCCATGATGTATTGAGGGATGTCAGAAACTGGCTCTAATGGGATTGACAGTACCCGGAGGAGTTCCACAATGGAAATGGTTTATATAGGATCATGCTGCCTGGAGCATGTAAGGAGCAGATAGATACTCAGAAGCAGGGAGACTCTTTCCCCTCAGACTGACTTTGGAGCTACACGAGGAGCTGCCAGAACTGACTGCCACATAGACAGCTATGAACAGCTGCAACTGAGCAACAAAGAGCTGCTTGGTTTACGGATGGCGGTTCTAAACTGAACAGATGACATACTGTTTGGAAGGCCACCACTCTGATCAAAGAAGGTAAAAACAAATCAGTCTGGTATGCTGAATCTCATGCTGTGTTCCTAGCGGCAGTAGAAAGATGAACAGTGGTAAAAGCCCATATGTTTGGGTTTTTACTTGTTCATGTGTAGTGACCAATGACCTGGCCATATGGTCAGTCAGTGAAGGCAAGAGGGCAATGAAACCTGACCTGTTAAAGGGATGCCCATATGGGGCATTGTCCTATGGAAATCACTGTGGATATTAAAATAGAACATTAAAATAGAACATGTCAATGCCCATCAGAAGAACTCCCTTCCAGGTTTGGAAGGTGACTGGAATTAACAAGTAATTATTCCCCTGTGCTCCTTTGAGTTGGCCACCTTGCTTCATGACATGAGTTGGCATGGGTGTGCTGCAGCAATGCAGAGATGGGCTAAGTCTAGACAGTCCTCTTGCATTCTCAAGGCACAAAATACCAGTAAGAACAGTTCCATCTTCGAGCAAAAGAGACAAACTGCAGATAGCTGGTGGGAAGGGTCTGACCATGGCTGGAAAGTCAGACTGATGCTGGTAACCCTGGGGTGGGGAAAGGGGACTACAAATAGACCTTGACTAAAATAGATGCTGACTCTAGACTGCCTTTGCTTACCTGGTGATAATGCAAATACTCAAAATATTATGAAAGAAGTGGAATAGAAGATACCATAATGATTGGGATGGCCCACTGTCATTTCTTCAGATTGAGGAACTCACTTTACAGTGGATAAATATCCAACACTTGGCAGAGAAATGTCTTCCTCAGACTAGTTAGATAGGTTGACAGAAAATTGAAATGGGCAATTAAAACATTGGTTGTCTGAAACAGGGGAAGATAAAAGCTTAAAGGCCTGACTAACACACCTTCATGAGTGTATGCTCACACCCAACACAAATATGAGAGGAGTAAAGAGTTTCCCCATTGGATAGATTTCTGGTTTTTTGTTGTTTTGTTTGTTTGTTTTTCCTGAGGAAGAAGGGGTGGGGAATGTGCTGGTATACTTTCATACTTTCTTTCCTACATCATCTCAACTTCTTTTTTTCCTAACTGATGCAGTGGTCATCGGACCAGAGTTGCAGCTATAAGGGTTTAGAAGCAAAGATGTTTCCTAAGCAAGAAACACTAACTATACTTTTAACATTAATGTCACAATTCCTAAGGGTTTTATGGGACAGGATGTGCTTTCACCCCATGTCAAATTGGAATTAACGGTGAATTCAGCTATATTGCCTGGTGGTAAAAATAGCCCACTAATTGTATCTAGGTAATCTTATTCTTTATGAAGAAGACTGAACAGAGGGCAAGGCACTTGCTTTCAATTGCTGCCTGTAACCTAGACCAGCATAGCAGCTGAACTGAATGTCCCTCCCAAAGGTGGAAAAGTTTGGGTATAAATGGAGAGAAGGAAAAATAGTAGCCAAGGGAAGGGAATGAATAACTGGGTTATGTTATTTTTGGGTAGCAAGAGTTTCCTTTCCCCTTCGAGGTCCTTCTAGCTGGACTAAGAATCAAACTGACGTGAGACAGATTAATAAGAGAAAATCAAATTTAATTTTGTACATACAGGGAATCCACCCAGACATGGAAATTCCACAGACAGCCAAAATGAGGTATATATGTCAGTCTGAATTAAGGAGAAAGGGGGCAGAGGTCTGGGACTTTAAAGAGAAGGAATGCAATTCACAGGGCACTAAGAAGAAGAGCAGATGTTTGATAATTAGATATTTGCCCTGCCATACAGGTGAGGTCACTCAGATAAAATTTATCTCTGGGAATAACCCTATTCAGTGAGAGACCTCCAATTTCTTCTATGTAGTTAAAGGAGGAGCAAAAATTTCTTTTCAGCCTGCAGAGTTGCAATTGCCTTCAGCTCAAAATAGTCCACATACCAAAGTGGCATATTTTGAGGGGCCCTGACCTGAATCCCTTCAAATTCAAAATAATCTTTGTGCCATAGAGGCCCAACTTGGGGCGGCCTGCCCTTGGCCCCTACGTTATTGTCAACCAAGAAAGGACAAAACAAAACTGAAAAAAGAACAAAGGCGTTTACCTAGGCATTTGTTTGCAGTTCAGGGAGCACAACTGTCAGCGGAAACTTAACCAGAAGAGTGTCCCACTTGTGGGGTGAAAGCAAGGGATTTTTATGAGAAAAAGGAAAGGGGCAATTATGTGACTTGAATAGAAAAGAAAAAAATATTGTCATTTGGTACTAAGAGGCTGACCTGCTGATTGCATGTTGATCGACTATTCTATTGGTGCTAACTAAAGAAACTATTCCTGGTTTGCATTAGTTAACTATTTTGTCTTCAGAAAGTCCACAACCAACAGTTGTATGATCAAAATGCCCGTTGCCTGGTTTCTTATAAACAATTGTTGCTTCTGACCCATCCAAGGGCCTTTTGGCCCACTTCAAGAATTCATTAGCCATTTGCTTTAGGAAGGAAAATGGAGCTTTTCTCAAAGTGGAATCTCTTATGTCTAGAAATTTTTTACAGTTCCACGTTATGTCAAGAGAGAAATCGAATATTCCATTTATACTTCCAAAGAGACTCAGAGCAAGAGATGAAATTGTCTTTTAGCTCGAGTGTGATACCAAATTCCTGAAAGCACGAAGCTCTATATTGCTGAGACCACTCCTGTTTTTGGAAACTGAGCAGATCAAACTTGCAAATCTGAGTGGCCTTGCCATGGGAGATATTTTTGTAAGATATGATGATGGACTGGATAATTATTAACGACTGAGATTCTAGTAATGTACCAGTATCTCTTCACTTCGTGATTATTTTACTGTGAAAGATCTGTGTTTGAAGACCAGCCACCGAACTATAATACTGAGATTTGTAAGAAATACATATCTGGTCATTCAGATGACCAAAATGTATTTCTCATACCTATCTTGTTTTTGTTCAGTGTTCCTGGCTCACAATTCCTAAAAACCTGTGATAAGAACAATAAAGGTGTCTTTTGATACATTAATGAGGTGAATTTTGGAAAGCCCTTAGGTAGCCTAAGGAAAGGGAGAGGGTGGTAAAGGGACTGGTTGTCAGAGTGAATCAGCTATGCTTAAAGGCTTGGAACTTTCAGTCCCTGCCCCCCCCCCCCCCCCGCCACCAACCTTTGGGGAAGGGAAAGGGGCTAAAGATTAAGTCCAGTTGCCAATGGCTAATGATTTAATCAGTCGTGCCTGTGTAATAACACCTCCACTAAAAACCCACAAGGATCGTGTTCAGAGAGCTTCCAGGTTGGTGAACACAACCTGGAAGGTGCTAGAAGAATGGTGTACCTGGAGAGGGCAAAAAAGCTCCATGCCCATTCCCATATACTTTCCCCTATGCATCTTAATAGGTAACAGATTTTGCTTCCCCAAAATATGTCTCTTTGGCATAAAGACTATTTGAGCTAAAGGCAATCAGAACCAGAAAAAATAAAAAAATAAAAAATAAATAAAAAATCATCCGGGAAAGCTCTTTACCTTGCTTTCAACTGACTACATTTATATTGGAAATTGGACCTGTACCCAAAAGAGAGCTATTACCAGAGATACCTTTTTACCTAAAAAACTTATCTGCTGAACCTTTGTTCAAAGCAACCTTTGTTTGACAAACATCTCCTCTGCCTTTCTATGAAGGGCCTTCCTTCCTTTGGTATTCTCAGACCACTACTGCTTTCCTTAGCTCAGGATGTTAGATAAGCCTCAATCAATTATCTGACTGCCCTTTGGGTCTCATATTTTCATAGGGCTCCTGTATGTATGACATTTGCTTTTTTCCTGTTAATCTAGCTTATATCAATTTAATTATTAGACCAGCCAAAGAGCCTATAAGGGAAGAAAGAGATATTTTCCCAACCTTACAACCTCTTCCATCTGGCTGTTTCTGAATTAGATCCTTTTATAACAAACTGGTGATCTAGTGAAGGGGTTCAGGACAGATGCCTCCCCCACCCCCCCGCAGAATGCGCCACTTTGACACATAGAGTATTCTGAGTTGAAGGAACTTGAGACTGTGTGCACTCAAGAGAAACTTTTGTCCTTCCCTTAACTGCACAGAAGAATCTAAATTGGGGCTCTTTCTCAGAATAAAAGGTATTAACAGATAAATTTTATCTGAATGACCCATCTGTATGGTAGGGCAAATGTCTCATTACCAAACATCTGCTCTTCTTATCGCCCTGTAAGATTTATTTCTTTCCTCTGAAATTGCAGACCCCTACCCACTTCTGCTTAGTTCAGAATAACATATATACCTCATTTTGCCTGTTTTTGAAATTTCCATGTCTTTTGTAGATTCCATGTACATATGCCTAATATATTTTATTTTCTCCTATTAATCTGTTTCATGTCAATCTAATTCTTTTTTTTTTCATGTCAGTTTGATTCTTAGATAAGCTTGAAGGACCTTTGAGGGAACAGGGATTCTTTCTCTCTGACACTAGTAAATAAATATTTCTCTGAGTTCTGTGAGCCATTCTAGTAAATTAATCAAAACAAAGGAGAGGGTTCATGGGAACCTCGGTTTATAGCAGGTTGGTCAGAAGCACAGGTAAGAACCTAAGCAAGTAACTAATGTTTGAAGGTTGGCAGTGGGCAGTCTTCTGGACAGAGCGTTTACCTGTGGGATCTGATGCTATATCTGGGTAGAGAGTGTCAGAATTAAGTTGAATTGTAGGATACTCAACTGGCAAACTGTTTTGCACGGGGAAAACCTCCACATGTTTACTGACCAAAAGTGTCAAAAACTGTGATCTGTGTGACAAAAATTGTGTTCTGTCTAGACTATTTCTTGATTTGTAGTGGGGGGACACTATGTAAAAGCAAGCTATCAGAAAAAGTGAAAATCATTCAATATTCATTTTTTGAATAAGTTTCTTTCAGGTAATTAAAAGGAGTTTTGCATATCATCCCTGTGGGTATGTGCCCAAATACACTAACAGTAAATGTATTTTAAATTATTAAGTTTAATAAATGTAGTTGGACCTAAACGTGTACTCTGTTGGACTGATGAACTTCAAAAAGGTTTCCATTTTATAATGCCATTATAGATGTTAATTTTTTACACTCATCTATATCTAAGTGAAAACAAATGTTCTCTTTCAAATGTTTTAAATTCTTTTTTATTTAGGTATAGTATTGTATAAATTACAGTATACAATGCATTGATTTGATACAATTATAAATTGCAAAATGATTATACCATACTGTTAACTAATACTTCCATCACCTCATATAATTATCATTTCCATTCTTTGGTAAGAACATTTCAGGTTTACTCTCCTAGAAATTTTCAAGTATATAACACAATATCGTTAACTATAATAACCATACAACCACATTAGATCTCCAAACACTTCTCATCTTATAAATGAGAGTTTGTGCCCTCTGGCCAACATTTTCCTCACCCGCCTCCTGTAGCCCTCAACAACCACTTTGAATAACCATCACTCTCTGTTTATGAATTAAACATTTTTTTGTTTTTTTTTTTAGATTTCACATATAAGTGATATCATACAGTATTTGTCTTTCTCTGATTTATTTCACTTAGAATGGTGCCCTTGAGGTCAATCTATGTGGTTGTAAGTGAAAGGATTTCCTTCTTTTTTTAAGGCTAATATTCCATTGTATATTATTCATTCATCTGTTGATTGATACTTGGATTGTTTCCATATGTTGGTTATTTAGGGTAATGTTACAGTGAATATGAGAGTGAAGATAAGTCTTCAAAATCCTGATTTCATTTCCTATGTATATATACAAAGAAGTAGGATTGCTGGATCATATGTAGTTCTATTTTTGATTTTGTGAGGAACCTCTGTACTGTTTTCCATAGTGGCTGCACCAATTTACATTCCCACTGAAGTAGCAACAGAATAGCTAGTTAGTGTGATTCTCCCAGACTCTCCACTACTATAACTGGGCTAGCGGCTTCTATTTTCACCTGCCAGGAAAATCTCCCTCAACCTCAGTATTTAATGTGTCAATTATATGACAAATTTTTAAGGGTAATTTTATGAAATTAAAAGAAATTCTTACAAACATTTATTACCATATTGAGGCTTTGGTCTGTGCTAAGTGCTGGAACATCAAAAATAAATACAAACAACTGTTATGTTTGTGAAGAAGAATGTAAAAGAAGAAAACGTTAGTAAATAAGTACTAAAATGTGTTGAACAGCAGATGCATATGCAGGGTTTTAAGGACAGAAGTGGGAGCACCTAATGGCTCTTGGATTAATTGGGTAAAAGTATCAGGAATTTCTTCACAAAGAAAAAAAGGCAAGAATTGACTTTTGAATAATCAATATGATTTCTGTGACACAGAAGGAGACTGCTCAAAAGCAAAGTATCTAAAACCAGTAGTTTGGGAAATGCTAATCAGTAAGCTGGAAAATAATGCATGACCTAATATTTTAATGTGTGTACCATTTAGGAATTTGGGTTTAAATTGATACAATGAAATTTTCAACAAAGAATAAACAGTTTTATACAGGAGAATGGTATGATCAGATTTGTGTTTTAGATAATCACTCATTCTCAGTGGATCATGGCTGAACCAAAAAAAAAAAAAAAAAAGGAAGATCTAAAGGCAAATGGATGCTGAGACAGCAAATAAGAGACGTGAGACAACAGTCTGCAAAGCACTGGGCAAGCAAGATTGAACAAAATATACAGTTCTGTTATTAAAGAGCAAGATCTAACCCTAAATTCTTATTTTAATGTATCTCATGGCTCTCCAGCCAATACTCTAGGTTATTTTAACTATTCTCTGGCAACCACTTGGCCTCTCCTATTTGCTTTGTTCATTCTGTTCTCTTCACCCGGACCAACCTTCTCTCTCATTTCTATTAGTCCAAATCATTTTCATTTTTCAAGGCCTAGGTCAAGTTACAACTCTTCTATGGAGCTTTTTTGATCCTCCCAAATCATTTCTTATTTTTCTTATTTATCAACTTACTAACTTATCAATTTATCTATGTAAAAATGGTCTTCAAGGACAGAACAGGTAAAAGATGTTAAGTATCTTAAGAAAAGTTAAGTGGAATGCCGTGGATTTAACAAAGGCATAAATTGGTCCTCCTGGCTAACTTTTTGGTCACCGTGGGGACAAGGAAAAAGAAGGGAGTGGGAAGTGACCATAGAAAAGATCAGGGCTCATCAGTATCTCAGTCAGTTAAGCATTAGACTCTGGGTTTTGGCTCAGGTCATGATCTCATGGTTCATGAGATCAAGTCCCAAGTGGGGCTCTGCATTGTTAGCGCAGAGGGATTCTTTCTCTCTCTCTCTCTCTCTCTCTCTCTCTCTCTCTCTCTCTGCCCCTCCCCCACTTGCACGCATGCACTCTCTCTCAAAAATAAATAAATAAACTTTAAAAAGAAAAGATCATAGAAAAGGTAATAGCTGATCTAAGTCTTCAGTCTTGGATAGGATTTGAGCACACACCATTGAGAGAAGACAGTTTCTGGTGGCAGAGAGGGCATGAGAAGAGGTGCTTTTTAGAGAATAAAATTAGTTCATTTGTCTGGAATATAAGTAAAGTAGACCAAGCAAGCATTGGAAGGATATAAAAGACCAGGATTACAGGGAACCTTGAATACAGGTCAAGTTAAGGAAACTAGGATTCACTTATTGAGGAGACAAATCTTAGAAATTTTATGTCCCTTAGGTATCCTTCTTCTTCTTGTTCATATTTCTTCCCACCCCAAATTACCAGCCACCCACATTCCCAGGTTATCGGTTCCCCTCTGTGTCACAGAACCTTTAACTTTGGCATACAATTGGCCTGCCCTCTCCTCTTTAGCACCAGTTCCTTTTGTGACTATAGTTTTAAACATTGCAGCCAGTCTGCGTGTAACCCAGTTGTAGCTACAGCCTATAGTTTCTCCACAAATCCAGTGCCTCTGAAATTACGTGTAAAAAGTATTTGGAGGTATGAAGGTTACATTCAAATGATGGTGCACTGATTGAAGGGGATTCTATTTCCCCATCACATCCCCTCCATCGCACACAAATTCTAATAATGCTAGATAGGTCATGCATATAAAAATGACAGCATGTGTCATTTTATTCTTTCACTTTGACGTTAGGTTTCTCCTGTGAAATGTGTATCTGAGTAGACAGAGGAAAAATGGTACTCCTTATTATAGAGCATAAATTTTAGCCTTTTTGCAGCTGCCTTCTTAACCTCAAGATGATTTTCCTTACTGGATGGGTAACCTATATCAATATTACTGTCCTTTGTCATCATCATCATCATCATCATTATCATATCAAACACTTATTAAGTGCATGTGCTGTCCAAGTCTCTCTACCTTATCTCATTTAATCTTCTCTGTAGCAGTGTTCTCATTTTGTAGATGAGGACATTTATAGATAAATTATTTCTCCGAAGTTGCACAATAATAAATGGGAAGAACTGTTTTCGAATCTAGAACCATCTGATACCAGAGCCTGAGCTCTAAACAGTGAGCTCTGATCCTATGTCACTGCCTTTCACTAGGCCTTATGGCCTCCAGCTCTTAAAATGGAAGGTACTTTTTATTCCTCTTATTATTTTAGAGAAAATGTAGAAACATTTAGCTTCTCTACTAAAAAAAATTTAAAGAACCTGCAGTAGTTGTCAACATGATGATGTGTCACTTTATTTTTTTCACCTTTTTGATTTGTTTTGTTTTCCTCAATATTGTTAAAATGTTAGGGATAAAATTCCATGTGGAAAATGGCATTTTTCTTCCAGTTATAAAGGACACCATAGTTTAGATTTTATCATTATCACTTTTGAATAAGTAATTCCACTATATCCATAGGCAGTTTTCACCTATTTTATAGAAATATTCTTGCTCAGAAAATGCCTCATCTATGGGGGTGTATCCCTTGTGACTGAACCATACACTACAGGAAAAAGGAAAAGGTTCCTTTTTATGTTTCCCTCCTTTTTTAGTCTAAGCGGCTGTAGTCTTTGTTTTGAAAAAAAATCATGTAACAGTTGCCTATTAATCCTTCAAGGAGTAGTCAAGTCATGAAATCTAAATATTGGGAAAGTGCCTGCCAGGCCGATGCTTTCAAAATAATGACGTTGAGATTATCTCTTTCCATTACCTTGAGGAAACAAAAACTATAAAAATGCGGTTTATTTCCCCATTGCCCATGCCATTTTACCATTTATCCGATGAAAGATTCTTCTGCTTTTGTTTAGTCTTTAGAAGCCAATTTGCTTATTTTTGCAAAACAATTTCCTTTAAAAAAAGAAGTACTTCTACAATATTTGCTCATATGTTAGGATTATGATACAAATAATGATTTTCCTATTGTGGATTATTTTTATGATAGTATAATTAATGTCTGTTATCTCAGAGGTATCATTTATTGGTGGTGACACCTAAGAAGGCATTGGTTACTAGAAATACACTCTGTGTCTAGAACATTATATTCTTGTGAAGAAGATGTGCAATGGGCATTTATATAACAGAGGCTTTTACTTATACAATTTTATAAAATCTATGCATTGAATCTTAGACTTCCATGTAATTCATGGCCTTATAAGTTCATTAAATTCATTTTTCACATGAAAAAAATATGGACTGTTAGTAGGTCATATAAGGGTCACTCTACTGGCTAATGGTTGAGTATGAACCAAAAATTCCTATTAGAGCTGCACTTTTTCTGTAATGCTGTATACTGTCTAAAAAAGTGATGAGTTAAACTAAAAAATATGTGTTTAAGTGAGTAAATTTTCAAGTATATAAAAAACTAAGTTTCACATAGAGAGTTCTAAGTAGGCTAGGTCTAGAACTCTTACCAGACACTTGACTTCATTGGTAGTTCAGTTCTGATTCTAAGTAGCTAAATTAGATTGTGCAGGATTCTCTAAGTCATTCCTCACCTTTCTCACCTGTGACTCTGTGAGAGTTTGGATAATTGAACTCTATGATATCGTCTGGTTCCAAAATGAATCAGTTCTATGATTAATCAGTCATGCTCTTCATATTTTGGATTTTCCTCCAAGTTGAAATTTCTATGCCTCACAAATATCTCTCTTCCTCTACAATTTTACCACCCCTACCTTAGATTTGGCCTTTTTAAGTCTTTGTCTAAATTATCTTCTTGACTTTATTCTCCCTATTTCAATTCATATATTCTACCTTCATTGGATATTGGATTTCTGTGATACTGTGAATCAATAAGATGTCTTAATAGGGGTGAGGGAGTTGTTACAGGATTAAAGTTTATACTTTCCTAAATAAGGTTATTAAAAAATTACTATTGGGGTACACGGGTGGCTCTGTCAGTTAAGTGTCTGACTCTTGGTTTCGGTTCAAGTCATGTTCTCACGGTTCGTGAGTTCAAGCCCCACATCAGGCTCCATGCTGACAGTGCGGAGCCTGCTTGGGATTCTCTTTCTCCCTTTCTCTCTACCCCTTCCCCTCTTGTTCTCTCTCTGTCTCTCTCAAAAAAAATTAATAAACTTAAAAAAATTACCATCTATTATCGTGGTTAGGTCAATAAATAATAACACCAAAAATTGGGAAAAAACTCACCTCTCAAAAAAAAAAAGTCTAGTCTT
The DNA here is from genome assembly GCF_018350215.1 of Panthera leo. Lineage (NCBI taxonomy): Eukaryota > Metazoa > Chordata > Mammalia > Carnivora > Felidae > Panthera > Panthera leo. The sequence continues at coordinate 94,458,808 of NC_056684.1, forward strand.
TCCCAAGACTTTTTTTAGTGATGTTTATTTTTACACTCCTCTAGGACTAGAAATGGAAATTAAAATGGAAACTGTGTTTATCAGCAACAAATAGTAAAAATTAAATCCTACTGCAACAAATTTATTTTTTTTCCTCTCTCCTGATTGTTATTATGTTCCTTGGAAAGTAGACCATTATTAAGTTTTAAAATTTTTTCCACCTAGAAATTTTTGGTAGAGTATTACATTTTCAAATTGATTTTGACCTATAATACTTGAAAATGTTGTTAAGAAAACGTGCTAATAAAGGTCTTGAAAATGGACCCTTGAATAAAATTATATACCAATTCAGACCATTATTATCACTTGCTGCTTAAAAGTGCCTGACTTCATCTGGACAGTGATAAGTGATACTTGAATGAAAGTGAAATCCAATTTTAGAGTTAGAATTTTTTCTTGTATCCTTTCTAGTCTCTAAAGGAGTGTATGCATGTATGAATGGCATCCACTGTGTGCAAGTTTATCAATGTTCCCATATTCTGTAGTATTTTGATAAGTGAAAACTTTACATAGAATTATTATCATAATTTTTCAAATGATCCTGTTGCTTTCAGTATCATATTTTTAATTTATCATGAGTTGATAAATAAACCTGAATGTAGTCATTATTAATCCTAACAAATATATCAGTAGGTTGTTTATGAATTTATCAGGAGCAATAATTATTTGGGAGCAATCATTCCTAAATTTATATTTATAAAAATGAAACAACTTAGTAATATTAATGCATGGACATGAGCCAAATGCCAAAATGGCATTAATAAGTAATTACACTGATATGAGACTATATATGCAAATTATAGCTCACTTTCTAAAAGATCCTTCTGAACGCTGCTAGAAATCCTAATATTAAGAAACTAATGCATTCAATAAATTCCCTGATATCTAGTACTTTATTGTAGATGGTAGGATTTGTATGGATTATTAGCTAATTTATACCCATTTACTCAAATGATAAATTAGTAGCAAGACTCAGTAGTTACCAAAATTAAACATGTTTAGCTACTCACAGAACTCATTTTCAATAGTGGAAAATTATCTTCATTAACATGTATGCTTATTAATCAACTGAAATTGATTTTTAAAACATTCAGAACTTAAAAGTCAATATTTCTAAAAAAATGATTGTAGGGAGAATTCTCTGTTGTTTTAGTATAGAATTTTTTCACATGACTTTAAAAACTTTAGACCTTTTTCTCAGAGAAAATTAATGTTAATATATGTTTTCTCATCAGTCTTAAGTTGGTGATGATACAAGATGAAACCTATCCCTGCCCCAGAGCCTAGCCCTATTGATAAGATAAAAGATCTTATAAAACCATTCTTTACCACTTAATTCTTCTCTGAGAAAAAACTGATTTGATTTGGCTTATTATAACACATACAATAATAAATTTTATAAGAGGCAGTCACCAAATAAAAACGAAATGAGAAAGATAAATAAAACATTTTCAGTGAACGAATCAGTAGAAATAATCCCTAAACTTAGCTGTGACTACCTGACCAAGTTTCCCAGCTATCATCTCTGTCATGTCTATGTCTTTTTTTATTGGCTGGCTATGTGTCACATTATCTGTTTCTTTTAAAGAGTTTTGAAGTTTGTTTTACAGGTAGTTACTTATAGGTGAGTTTTGTTGGATCTGTGAGAATAGCTTTTACTTTAGGGCTAATTTATGCCTCCTCCTACAGCCTGATCTTGGGTGTTTACTGCTTGTTCCAAGTATTCAGCATATCTCTCCTCGGACTGGTGGAAATCTGAACAGCTCTTACACCTGTGTAACTAAGACAATTGTTTAGTTTATAATTCCCTGGAAATTGATATTTTCTTGGCCTCATTGGAGTTTTATCCTATTTGTATACAGATTAATATTTAGTGTAAGACTCAAAAGAGATATGATGTGAATTTCTGAAACTTTTTTCCAACGTAGTTTCCTTATTTCCGATACTTTTATGTGCAAATTCCAGCTTCCTTAGCCCGCCTCAAGCTCTGATAAGTCTCTTCACCTCTTCAAGACTTCCAGGTTTTTAAGAGTATTCTCCCTTCCTAGCAGAATAGAATTTTTATCTCAGTAGAAAGTTGGCATTTATAAGGTTCCTCTTATGTGTTCTCCCTTCTCTCATGGATCATAGTTGTGCAATGACTGTTGTCCAACATCTGAAGATTGTTTTTTTCATAGGTTTTTCTACTTTTTATTGTTGTTTACAGTGAGGAAAGAAAAAAAAAAGTCTGGTCACACTTATTCCTTAAGAATTGAAAGCAGAAAACAATTTTTATTATTAATTATAAAAAAATTTAAATTTGGGGGGCACCTGGGTATCTCAGTCAGTTAAGCGTCCAACTTCGGCTCATGTCATGATCTCATGGTCCGTGAGTTCGAGCCCCGTGTTGAGCTCTGTGCTGACAGCTCACAGCCAGGAGCCTGCTTCAGATTCTATGTCTTCTTCTCTCTCTGCCTTCCCCTGCTCACACTCTGTATCTCTCTGTGTCTCAAAAATAAATTTTAAAAAGTTAAAAAAAATACATGAACATAAATTCAAAAAACATAAATCATTATTTTCAAATACATGAACAAGTATAAGAAAACAGTTGTTTGGGCCCCACATTGTAAAACTTATGCATTGGTGCTTAAGAAATTTTAAGGTTAGATTTTACCAAAGTATGTATCTGTCAAAAAAAAAAAAAAGAAAAATCTCTAAGACTCTGTAGGTTGTTTGACTTTCAATAGAAATGATATTAAAAAGCTTCCAGGGTGAATTGGAAATGAATAAGCACATTGTGATACTGCAGAATGAATTGATTTATTAAACGGTATACTTTCTATTTGACATTGGGAAATGTTAGTGTCAATGAAGCTAAGGTATTCTTTCTTGCCAAAATTAGCCAAAGCTACCAGATGTTTCTTAAAGAAGTGCCTGGATCAAATTAGCACAGATCAAGCCAACAGTACAGTTGGTACTTTTCTTCTTCTTTGCTATAATAGATAGGTAAGCACTCAATTACTTTCATAAAAGTAATAAATTACTTCACAGTAAAATTTAAAACACAGTAAGGAGGGAGGTTCCGGAAGATGGCGGCGTAGGAGGACGCTGGGCTCACCGCGCATCCTGCTGATCACTTAGATTCCACCTACACCTGCCTAAAGAACCCAGAAAACCGCCAGAGGATTAGCAGAACGGAGTCTCCGGAGCCAAGCGCAGACGAGAGGCCCACGGAAGAGGGTAGGAAGGGCGGCGAGGCGGTGCGCGCTCCACGGACTGGCGGGAGGGAGCCGGGGCGGAGGGGCGGCTCACCAGCCAAGCAGAGCCCCCGAGTCTGGCTGGCAAAAGCAGAGGGGCCGGACAGACTGTGTTCTGACAGCAAGCGCGACTTAGCGTCTGGGAGGTCATAAGTTAACAGCTCTGCTCAGAAAGCGGGAAGGCTGGAGGACAAAGGGAGGGAGAGCTGCTGAGCCCCCGGACGGCAGAGCTCAGCTTGGCGGGGAACAAAGGCGCCAGCGCCATCTCCCCCGCCCATCCCCCAGCCAAAATCCCAAAGGGAACCAGTTCCTGCCAGGGAACTTGCTCGCTCCAAGCAAACACCCAACTCTGTGCTTCTGCGGAGCCAAACCTCCGGCAGCGGATCTGACTCCCTCCCGCTGCCACAGGGCTCCTCCTGAAGTGGATCACCTAAGGAGAAGAGAGCTAAGCCTGCCCCTCCAGCCCCCGTGCACCTTGCCTACCCACCCCAGCTAATACGCCAGATCCCCAGCAACACAAGCCTGGCAGTGTGCAAGTAGCCCAGACGGGCCACGCCGCCCCACAGTGAATCCCGCCCCTAGGAGAGGGGAAGAGAAGGCACACACCAGTCTGACTGTGGCCCCAGCGGTGGGCTGGGGGCAGACATCAGGTCGGACTGCGGCCCCGCCCACCAACTCAGTTATACACCACAGCACAGGGGAAGTGCCCTGCAGGTCCTCACCACTCCAGGGACTCTCCAAAATGACCAAACGGAAGAATTCACCTCAGAAGAATCTCCAGGAAATAACAACAGCTAATGAACTGATCAAAAAGGATTTAAATAATATAACAGAAAGTGAATTTAGAATAATAGTCATAAAATTAATCGCTGGGCTTGAAAACAGTATACAGGACAGCAGAGAATCTCTTGCCACAGAGATCAAGGGTCTAAGGAACAGTCACGAGGAGTTGAAAAACGCTTTAAACGAAATGCAAAACAAAATGGAAACCATGACGGCTCGGCTTGAAGAGGCAGAGGAGAGAATAGGTGAACTAGAAGATAAAGTTATGGAGAAAGAGGAAGCTGAAAGAAAGAGAGATAAAAAAATTCAGGAGTATGAGGGGAAAATTAGAGAACTAAGTGATACACTAAAAAGAAATAATATACGCATAATTGGTATCCCAGAGGAGGAAGAGAGAGGGAAAGGTGCTGAAGGGGTACTTGAAGAAATTATAGCTGAGAACTTCCCTGACCTGGGGAAGGAAAAAGGCATTGAAATCCAAGAGGCACAGAGAACTCCCTTCAGACGTAACTTGATGTGATCTTCTGCACGACATATCATAGTGAAACTGGCAAAATACAAGGATAAAGAGAAAATTCTGAAAGCAGCAAGGGATAAACGTGCCCTCACATATAAAGGGAGACCTATAAGACTCGTGACTGATCTCTCCTTTGAAACTTGGCAGGCCAGAAAGGCTTGGCACGATATCTACAGTGTGCTAAACAGAAAAAATATGCAGCCAAGAATCCTTTATCCAGCAAGTCTGTCATTTAGAATAGAAGGAGAGATAAAGGTCTTCCCAAACAAACAAAAACTGAAGGAATTTGTCACCACTAAACCAGCCCTACAAGAGATCCTAAGGGGGATCCTGTGAGACAAAGTACCAGAGACATCACTACAAGCATAAAACATACAGACATCACAATGACTCTAAACCTGTATCTTTCTATAATAACACTGAATGTAAATGGACTAAATGCGCCAACTAAAAGACATAGGGTATCAGAATGGATAAAAAAACAAGACCCATCTATTTGCTGTCTACAAGAGACTCATTTTAGATCTGAGAACACCTTTAGATTGAGAGTGAGGGGATGAAGAACTATTTATCATGCTACTGGAAGCCAAAGGAAAGCTGGAGTAGCCATACTTATATCAGACAAACTAGACTTTAAATTAAAGGCTGTAACAAGAGATGAAGAAGGGCATTATATAATAATCACAGGGTCTATCCATCAGGAAGAGCTAACTATTATAAATGTCTATGCGCCAAATACCGGAGCCCCCAGATATATAAAACAATTACTCATAAACATAAGCAACCTTATTGATAAGAATGTGGTCATTGCAGGGGACTTTAACACCCCACTTACAGAAATGGATAGATCATCTAGACACACAGTCAATAAAGAAACAAGGGCCCTGAATGATACATTGGATCAGATGGACTTGACAGATATATTTAGAACTCTGCATCCCAAAACAACAGAATATACTTTCTTCTCGAGTGCACATGGAACATTCTCCAAGATAGATCATATACTGGGTCACAAAACAGCCCTTCATAAGTTTACAAGAATTGAAATTATACCATGCATACTTTCAGACCACAATGCTACGAAGCTTGAAATCAACCACAGGAAAAAGTCTGGAAAACCTCCAAAAGCATGGAGGTTAAAGAACACCCTACTAACGAATGAGTGGGTCAACCAGGCAATTAGAGAAGAAATTAAAAAATATATGGAAACAAACGAAAATGAAAATACAACAATCCAAACGCTTTGGGATGCAGCGAAGGCAGTCCTGAGAGGAAAATACATTGCAATCCAGGCCTATCTCAAGAAACAAGAAAAATCCCAAATACAAAACCTAACAGCACACCTAAAGGAAATAGAAGCAGAACAGCAAAGGCAGCCTAAAGCCAGCAGAAGAAGAGAAATAATAAAGATCAGAGCAGAAATAAACAATATAGAATCTAAAAAAAACTGTAGAGCAGATCAACGAAACCAAGAGTTGGTTTTTTGAAAAAATGAACAAAATTGACAAACCTCTAGCCAGGCTTCTCAAAAAGAAGAGGGAGATGACCCAAGTAGATAAAATCATGAATGAAAATGGAATGATTACAACCAATCCCTCAGAGATACAAACAATTATCAGGGAATACTATGAAAAATTATATGCCAACAAATTGGACAACCTGGAAGAAATGGACAAATTCCTAAACACCCACACTCTTCCAAAACTCAATCAGGAGGAAATAGAAAGCTTGAACAGACCCATAACCAGCGAAGAAATTGAATCGGTTATCAAAAATCTCCCAACAAATAAGAGTCCAGGACCAGATGGCTTCCCAGGGGAGTTCTACCAGACGTTTAAAGCAGAGATAATACCTATCCTTCTCAAGCTATTCCAAGAAATAGAAAGGGAAGGAAAACTTCCAGACTCATTCTATGAAGCCAGTATTACTTTGATTCCTAAACCAGACAGAGACCCAGTAAAAAAAGAGAAGTACAGGCCAATATCTCTGATGAATATGGATGCAAAAATTCTCAATAAGATACTAGCAAATCGAATTCAACAGCATATAAAAAGAATTATTCACCATGATCAAGTGGGATTCATTCCTGGGATGCAGGGCTGGTTCAACATTCGCAAATCGATCAACGTGATACATCACATTAACAAAAAAAAAGAGAAGAACCATATGATCCTGTCAATCGATGCAGAAAAGGCCTTTGACAAAATCCAGCACCCTTTCTTAATAAAAACCCTTGAGAAAGTCGGGATAGAAGGAACATACTTAAAGATCATAAAGGCCATTTATGAAAAGCCCACAGCTAACATCATCCTCAACGGGGAAAAACTGAGAGCTTTTTCTCTGAGATCAGGAACACGACAGGGATGCCCACTCTCACCGCTGTTGTTTAACATAGTGTTGGAAGTTCTAGCATCAGCAATCAGACAACAAAAGGAAATCAAAGGCATCAAAATTGGCAAAGATGAAGTCAAGCTTTCGCTTTTTGCAGATGACATGATATTATACATGGAAAATCCGATAGACTCCACCAAAAGTCTGCTAGAACTGATACATGAATTCAGCAAAGTTGCAGGATACAAAATCAATGTACAGAAATCAGTTGCATTCTTTTTTTTTTTTTTTTTTTTTTTGGGACACAGAGAGACAGAGCATGAACGGGGGAGGGGCAGAGAGAGAGGGAGACACAGAATCAGAAACAGGCTCCAGGCTCCGAGCCGTCAGCCCAGAGCCTGACGCGGGGCTCGAACTCACGGACCGCGAGATCGTGACCTGGCTGAAGTCGGATGCTCAACCGACTGCGCCACCCAGGCGCCCCAGAAATCAGTTGCATTCTTATACACTAACAATGAAGCAACAGAAAGACAAATGAAGAAACTGATCCCATTCACAATTGCACCAAGAAGCATAAAATACCTAGGAATAAATCTAACCAAAGATGTAAAACATCTGTATGCTGAAAACTATAGAAAGCTTATGCAGGTAATTGAAGAAGATATAAAGAAATGGAAAGACATTCCCTGCTCATGGATTGGAAGAATAAATATTGTCAAAATGTCAATACTACCCAAAGCTATCTACACATTCAATGCAATCCCAATCAAAATTGCACCAGCATTCTTCTCGAAACTAGAACAAGCAATCCTAAAATTCATATGGAACCACAAAAGGCCCCGAATAGCCAAAGTAATTTTGAAGAAGAAGACCAAAGCAGGAGGCATCACAATCCCAGACTTTAGCCTCTACTACAAAGCTGTCATCATCAAGACAGCATGGTATTGGCATAAAAACAGACACATAGACCAATGGAATAGAATAGAAACCCCAGAACTAGACCCACAAACGTATGGCCAACTCATCTTTGACAAAGCAGGAAAGAACATCCAATGGAAAAAAGACAGTCTCTTTAACAAATGGTGCTGGGAGAACTGGACAGCAACATGCAGAAGGTTGAAACTAGACCACTTTCTCACACCATTCACAAAAATAAACTCAAAATGGATAAAGGACCTGAATGTGAGACAGGAAACCATCAAAACCTTAGAGGAGAAAGCAGGAAAAGACCTCTCTGACCTCAGCCGTAGCAATCTCTTACTCGGCACATCCCCAAAGGCAAGGGAATTAAAAGCAAAAGTGAATTACTGGGACCTTATGAAGATAAAAAGCTTCTGCACAGCAAAGGAAACAACCAACAAAACTAAAAGGCAACCAACGGAATGGGAAAAGATATTTGCAAATGACACATCGGACAAAGGGCTAGTATCCAAAATCTATAAAGAGCTCATCAAACTCCACACCCGAAAAACAAATAACCCAGTGAAGAAATGGACAGAAAACATGAATAGACACTTCTCTAAAGAAGACATCCAGATGGCCAACAGGCACATGAAAAGATGTTCAATGTCGCTCCTCATCAGGGAAATACAAATCAAAACCACACTCAGATACCACCTCACGCCAGTCAGAGTGGCCAAAATGAAGAAATCAGGAGACTATAGATGCTGGAGAGGATGTGGAGAAACAGGAACCCTCTTGCACTGTTGGTGGGAATGCAAATTGGTGCAGCCGCTCTGGAAAGCAGTGTGGAGGTTCCTCAGAAAATTAAAAATAGACCTACCCTGTGACCCATCAATAGCACTGCTAGGAATTTATCCAAGGGATACAGGAGTACTGATGCACAGGGGCACTTGTACCCCAATGTTTATAGCAGCACTCTCAACAATAGCCAAATTATGGAAAGAGCCTAAATGTCCATCCACTGATGAATGGATAAAGAAATTGTGGTTTATATACACAATGGAATACTACGTGGCAATGAGAAAAAATGAAATATGGCCTTTTGTAGCAACATGGATGGAACTGGAGAGTGTGATGCTAAGTGAAATAAGCCATACAGAGAAAGACAGATACCATATGGTTTCACTCTTATGTGGATCCTGAGAAACGTAACAGAAACCCATGGGGGAGGGGAAGGAAAAAAAAAAAAAAGAGGTTAGAGTGGGAGAGAGCCAAAGCATAAGAGAGTGTTAAAAACTGAGAACAAACTGAGGGTGGATGGGGGGTGGGAGGGTGGGCAGGGTGGGTGATGGGTATTGAGGAGGGAACCTTTTGGGATGAGCTGGGTGTTGTATGGAAACCAATTTGACAGTAAATTTCATATATTAAAAAATAAAAAATAAAAATTAAAATTAAAAAAAAAAAACAGTAAGGATAGTATGATTTTTTTCTACTCCCTTTGCTAATTAGAATTTAGAATTGAAATTTTATCATAACATTTTTTCTTCACTCTGATAATGGCTGTGTTTTGATTCCACAGACTTAGAAAAAAAATTGTTATTAGACTGAGAGCCAGATGGTCACAACTTATCACAGTGCTCTGTCTTGTCAGACTTTAAAGAGCTTAAACGGTAAAAAAAAAAAAAAAATTTTTAAATGTATGCTACACCATGGGGGCAGAGAAGAGCTAGTTGTTTATCAGTCTAGCTTCCATTTTCTTCTGAGCACACATCTAGACCAAATTCCATAGCTTACCTTGTAGTGAGATGTATCTGGTGTTCTTTGACCATTGGAATGTGAGAGTAGGTAATGTAAGTATTCAGGTTGGCCCATGATAATTCTCTTCATGATTCTCCCTTCTCCCTCCTCCCACCCTATTTTGTTGATTGTGAGAACTCCAAAAATATGGAGGGGAGCAGCCTCACTATAGGAAAGCTGCCATTCTCTGAATGGAGCACTGCTCATACTCCTTTCCACTGATTAAACTTTATATGTTTAAGAACTAAGAGTCACTGAGATTTTGGAGTTGTCTTATATAGTCCTACCTTGACTAATACAGATTATAAATTCAAGCCATAAAGACACTGATATAAATTGTAAAGAAGGAGACCTACATTAGCCAGTGCAAATCATTTAGTTAGCCACACCTAGCTTACTGACCCTTCAGCACTAGCGAGAATGGTTGGAAATAGTCAAAGGTTGTGGTGTGTGGCTTTTACTTTCTACTTTTAGCAATATATTTCATGAAAGGAATAAGCGTAGGTAAAAATTGCCTTGTTTTCAGAGAACAAAGACATTAGTAAGAATTGAGAGTAGATGGGCCTTGCAGGTTTAAAAATCCAGCTGCTACTGGAACTTTAGTAGTAAGAATATAAGATGAAAAAAGGTTTGAGCCATAATGTCACAGTAAGACTTCCACCTGAACAAAGAGACTTCAATAAAGCAAAGATCAGCTTAGAGGTATTACATTCCCCTCAAGTACTATTCCAGATGACCTCAAATTAACTCCTTTTAAGTTAAGAGAGAAAAGATCCAAGTAAGGAATTAAAGAAATAAAACAAGGACAATTATGTCAAGGAAAAAAACTGGGGGCAGTTACTGGCACATGGAAACTTAATGCAAAGTGTGTACAAGTACACACACACACACACACACACACACACGCACAGAGGCCATTCTACCTCTATAACAAAATACCACAACTGAGTGGCTTATAAACAAAGAAGTTTATTTGTCATAGTTCTGGAAGCTGGAAGTCTGAGATCAGGGTGCCAACATTTATTTGGATGATGGCCATCTTCTGAGTCACAGACTCTTGTACTGTAACATGGTAGAAGGGGCTGAGGGATTCTGTGGGGTTTCTTTTTATAAGAGCACTATCCTTATTCATGTGGACTTTTATCTTCATAATCTAAACACCTCCCAAATGATCCACTTCCTAATATCATCACATTGGGCATTACACATGCCCACACTGGGGATTTCCACATATGAATTTGGGGGGCACACATATTCGGACCATAGCATACATGGATACATACACACATACAAACTGAGATAAAACATCTTAGATTGTTTGAAATTCAAAATTACGTTCAATCCCCCAAACTTGTTTAAATAGGAAATCAGCTGTGAATCCTGGGATACATTAGGAAGGCATATTCTCCAACACAGACTTCTTATATGTCTATGGAAGATAATGGGCAAAAAAAGGAATCTCAGAGATCAGATCTGGAGTGTAATCAAGGGACATCCTCTAGTCCCTGTGAAGAGGACCTACCAATGCCTGCCCAGCAAAATATCAGAACTGATAGGGACCAGTAATTGCTTTGGTTTTCCTCTTCATCTCCTTTCCAAGTATAAGATTTTATTACGATATTCCTATTCCTATTTCACCATCCCATATCACATGTTGAGGAGAGAGATAAATTATCTTTTAGTTAATAAGTCATTAGACTTTCCCAGACCAACAATCAAGTTCATATGAGACAGATTAACAGGAGAAAATCAAATTTAATTTTGTAAATATGGAGATTCCACATAGATATGGAAATCCCAAAGATAGTCACACAAGATGAGGTATTTATGTCATTCTGAACTAAGCGGAAGGGGATAAGGATTTCAAAGGGAAAGAATGCAATTCACAGGAAGATGAAAAAGAGTAAATTTTTGGTAAGCAAATGTTTCTCAGAAACAATGGGACATAGAGGGCTTTGATCAAAGAGGCTTTGCTAGGTTCCTTCCTGTCTACCATACTTAGTTTATAATAGAATATAGTTATATATGGTGGTAATTTTTCCTGGAGCAACTCATCTATCTAAATTCTAATTCTAAATTAGGCAGTTGTAGGGTAGGTAAAGTGCTTTTCCTGAATCTGCTGGGTTTTGGTTGCTTCTTAACTTAAAATGATCTTTATGCCAATGTGGCCCATCTTAGGGCAGCCTGTCGTTAGCCCCTACAACCTTAAAGAAGTACATCCAGACCTAATGGCCTGATAGAAAGAATGGAGTATCACCCAGATATCCTGGAGTTTTGATTAATAGAGTGACTGGATGGGGCTTTGAGTTGTTTTACTTGGAGAAGAAGAAAGTTTTCTGTCATATGTACAGGAGAATGAACTGATTATTGGTGACCACAAGGGCAGGTTATGAGAGAGAACCACCTACTTGTTTACCAAACCTGGATCCCCATCCTTCTGGCTCAGAGCCATTCTCTTTTTCCTATCTTCTCTTGGAGTTTGGTGTCTCTATAAATGAAATCATGAAAATGGAAAGAGGATGAGATTAATATATACCAGTTGTTAAGTGGAGAGTACTATAAGGGTGTATGGAACACTGACTCACAAGATGAGGGAGCCTGGGTCTTTGATGACTGTGAAGCAGGACATTCTTTAACCACCACCCAAACTACCCCCCCAGACCAACCCGCACGCACACACACACACACACACACACACACACACACATACTAATTAGATTTTAGAAGAGAATGAGTTGAATTTCTATTGTGTTAAGTCTCTGAGATTTGGGGGATAACACATTGCAGCACCTAGTGTTACTTTAATACAATTAACACATGAACATTCTTTAAATTCACATGCAAAGCAATATAGAAAATAGAGGCAAATATCATGGTGATTTAAGTGCTTTTAATCTGGTATCTGATATTTCTGAAGACAGAATTAAACTTAATAAAATGAAGAATTGAAGTTATAAACCTAATGTTAACAGCTACATTTATTGAGTGGCATATATTCTAGTCACTGATTTATTCAACGTTGTTAAAATATGGATTACTAGCGCTATGCTAGCCACTGCAGGTAGAAAGTGAGTAACACAGACAAAAAGTCTGCTCTTAGACTGTTTATGTTAATCTTTTCATCAGCGTAAGATGAAGTAGGTGTTGTTACTCTGTGTTACAAATTAATGATAATCATGACGTTGAATAATTTGTTCAAACTCACAAAATTAGAAAATTGTTAAATCCACATCTCTTTGATTCTGAAGCTTTCAGTAATTTCAGATATCTGAACATTTCAAATTAAATGTTGTTTTTACTTGTCTAAAACTTGCCTCACTTATTATTTGCATGTGATCATATGGACCATCGTACAAGTCCAGTATTTACTGCATTGTAGTATTTGGTATGTGATCCTTTTAAGTCACAAAGTCTAATGCAGGCCACAGAAATCTTTTAAGGGTTGAGAATATGTTTTAACTTATGAATCACCAACACAATTTTGTATAATTTATCCCAGCACTTGAGGGAAACTTTGATAAGTATGAATTATCCAGATAATTTCTTAATTTTCCCTTTCTGCTTAGTATATGATGAAAGTTTGAAACTGACTGCTAAGTTGAAGCATTACCAGTCATAATACACACATGCATTGATAATCACTGGTAGATTCTCGCCTTTCACTGTTGAAAGATTACATACTTTGAAATTGATTCCAGGTATTTCTATAAAATCTTTGGTGAACATTGTCTCATACAATATAGAACTGGTTGAATAACATATGATAAAAATGCTAACTATAAATTAGAAAATAAAATCTTAATCGATTTTCCATTGTAATTCAGTGTGAATATGAACAATTTAAAGGAATTTTATAGACTTTGGCACCACATCATACTGTTGGTGAATGAAGTTTCCTCTTGCCTTTCAGCTCCTTGTGGGAAGCTGTTAGAATTCATACCCTTGTGTCAGATTTGACAAATGTTGTACTGAATGAAGCACTCAGACTACAAATGAGAAATTACTGCTCCAGGAGCAATTTGATGAGCTTAGAGAACATTGCACACCACTTTCTGTCTGTATCTCCAGAGAAAGTAATTAGTGAAAAGGTTGCTGGAATTATAATAATCTGTTAGTGTAGTTATTCTTAAAATAAAACCTTGGTGATTTTAGTTTCCGTTTGGTTGCAATTATTTTTCAATTAACAGTTGAGAATGATGAACCCTAGAGTTTCAGCATTACTCATTATATTTCTTATCACAAAATGAAAATATTCTCAATAAAATGGTCCTCTGCAATGAGAAAAGAGAAGGTCATCTAAAGGGGCATTTAAATAATCTTTGGTACTTTAAAACTGTTCAATATTACATAAGCAAATTACACATACAAATGTAATGTGTTTACTTTAGAGGGCATCTTAATTAATGTATACTTGTTAACCCACAAAAAAATATCTGTTTCCTAAAAGGATTATTTGGGAACAATATTCAACTTGGAAGATTTAAAGTTATCATTCCATTCTATATTAGTTTCCTATTGTTGTTGTAACAAATTGCCCCTGCTTTAGTGGCTTAAAACAACATAAATTTGTCATTTTATAGTTTTGGAGGTCAGAAGTCCAAAATGGGCTACATTTTCTTCAGGGTGGAGAAAACATTTCCTTGTCTGTTCTACTTTCTGGAGGCTGCCTGCACTCCTTGGCTTGTGGCCTTGAATAACTGGCCTCTTCTACTTTAATAGCACATTCTCTCTTTTGCATTACACTGGGAACACCTAGATAATTCAGAATAATATTCTCATTTCAGAATGCTTAACCTAATCTCATCTGTAAAGTCCCTTTTGCAATGTAAGGTAATAATTCAGAGGTTCCAGGGATCAGGACATGGATGAATATCTTTGGGAAGTATTACAGAGCCTACCTCAAATTTGTTTTCTGATATTTACTAAGCACTAATTTTTTTAAATGCACTGATGTTTTTAGGTAATACATACTTTAAAAGGACCTGAATTTTGTATTAAGTAGCTTAAAGAATAGAAAGGAGAGAATTCAGACATCATTAAGTATTAATACAGATACATGAGAAATGTTTATTTTTTTCAATATATATGTTTTAATGCTTATTTATTTTGAGAAAGAGAGAAAGAGAGAGAGAGGGTTAGAGAGAGAGGGAGAGGGAGAATCCCAAACAGGCTCCATGTTGTCAGTACAGAACCCAAAGTAGGGCTTGATTTCATGTACTGTGAGATCATGACCTGGGCAGAAATCAAGAGTCAGATTCTTAACCAACTGAGCCACCTAGGCACCCCCAAGAGAAATGTTTAGAAGTTCCAAAGAATTACCTTGCGTTGGTTATACCTTGTATAACCACAGAGTTTACACCTTAGTTCTAGGAAACGCATTAAGGTATAAAGAGTAGTATATTCAGATAAAAGAAATTAGAATGGCTAGAGAAATTGAAAAAAATCAAATAATACAAAATTAAAAGAACTGGGAATATTTAATTCACAAAGGGGACTATGGCAACTATAGTTAAACATTTGAGGATGTGTCATTTGAAAGTGACAGTAAATTTGTTGTCTGTTATAGATAAGACAATACATGTAAATTGCAGGAAGTCATACTTAGTTCATTTGGGTTGCCATAACAAAATACCATAGACTGGATAGCTTATAAACAACAGAAATTTATTTATTTTGGCTTTGGAGAGTAGAAGTCGAAGATCAGGGTGCCAGCATGGTCTGGTGAGGACCCTTT
Organism: Panthera leo; assembly: GCF_018350215.1. Classification (NCBI taxonomy): domain Eukaryota; kingdom Metazoa; phylum Chordata; class Mammalia; order Carnivora; family Felidae; genus Panthera; species Panthera leo. Next base: position 94,474,148 of record NC_056684.1, read on the forward strand.
TCCAGGCTGAGGACCTCTCATTGTAATTTCACATGGTGGAGAGGAAGGGGGCTCTATGGAGTTTTGTGTATAAGAACATTAATCCCATTCATGAGGGCTCCTCCTTCATGATCTAAACACCTCCAGAAGGCCTCACCTTCTAAAAACATCACATTGAGAATTAGGATTTCAACATACGACTTTCGAAGAGACACAAACATTCCGGTCACAGCATATAATTTAACTTAAACAAAGAAACATATCTTTGAGGGGCACCTGGGGGGCTCAGTTGGTTGAGCGTCTGACTTTTGATTTCAGCTCAGGACATGATCTCATGGTTCATGAGATGGACCCCAGCATTGGGCTCTGCACTACGAGCGTGGTGTCTGCTTAAGGTTCTCTCTGTCTGTCTGTCTGTCTGTCTCTCTCTCTCTCTCTCTCTCTAAAATAAGGATAAAAAATTTAAAAAGGAAACATATCTTTGAAAGCCATCCAAAAGAAGAATAGACTTCTGGACAAAGGAAATTATTTTAAAATGAAACAGGACAACTATTTGGTGGCATTAACATAGAGAATATTTGAACATCAAACATGTGTTTGAACCATATGACTTTGAGTTTTTCTTTTCTAAGACCTCCAGTTATGTGATTCAGGGAAATCTTAGAGGAAGTTGCATGGGGATTCATATGGAAAAACAAGAAGGATGTAGACATCTTTTAACTTAGGAAAGGATACATCAAGTTGAATGAAAAGCATGAGCCAGAACAGAGCCAGGAGGCTGAGTTTAATCTATAAATTCTCCTGTCAGAACACCCCATCTGAGGAGAAGGTATGCACACTGTAGTATTCAAGACATGTCTGAGAATGTCTGAAGAATTCCTCGGGCTAAGTCGGTTGAGTGACTATTGCTCATTCATATGAGAGACCAAGAAATCTCCTGGGGAGGGAATAAAAACATGGATAATCAGAGGTAACCAAGATAATTAAGAAATATATATGAATTATTCCTTCAGCTCCCCTTCTTGGATTTGTGTCACAACAATCTAAAGGGCTCTAGTGTTTTTATAAAGTTTTATAAAGGCTTGAGGAGGAGAAATTTCCTTTCCTCTTGTTCTATATTTCTGGGTGAGGGACATCAACTGATGTAACATTTTTTGCCTTTTTTTTTTCATCTCTCTTATCATTCTGCTTAGGTGTGAGGGGTGGAGAGGAGAGAAGAGTAAATTCCATTGGTGAATTGTATGAGGAATGTAACAAAGAAAAGGAGCCTAGTCTCTTCTATCATCTTCTCCTTGTCATCCTTCTCCCTCAGGAGTTAGACTTTCAGTTCTGTTCCCTACACTGAATGTTTTACAAAGACACATTCCCATATGAGGAGGCCTGTGGTCTGCTGGCATGGCTGGTGTCAGCCTGAGTAGTCCTTCCCAATTCTGAGGTCCAGTACACTACCAAGGTTCTTGTTTCTGTATGTCTAAGAGCCAATTTCTTCAGTTTCAGCTTCATCTGTACTAAAAATATATTTTGAGCTACCATTCTGTCTTACTTCAATCTTGTCAATTGCTTCAGAATTTAAGAGCAAGGAAAGAGGAACTATTTATCAAGTCCCTTCAAATGTCAATAGTGATTCAAGTCAGATAAATATTGATATGTGACTGTTAATTTAATGTTTTGGCCAACTTGGAAGGTACTAGTAACATTGCTCAGATTATCTTTCTCCTTTTGTTCTTATCTGAAAACAAACAAAAAATAGTATTTGATGCCTCCCTTGATGTTGTTTTGGAATTATTGATTTTTTAAAGTACTTTTAAAGCCTACCCATAAAAATGTATGCAGAATATTTTATGAAAAGTTAATCCAGTAAACAACTCAAATGTATACAAGTGTGGAATGTTAAATAGCAGTAGAAGTGAATAAACCTTAGTTACATTCAAATAGCCTGGATGAATATCAAAAATATAATGTTAAGATCAGGAAGTAAGACACTGAGAGTAAATACAGTATGTTTCAATTTACAAAAAAGTATATATCAAAAATAAGCAAAACCAAGCTATGCGTCCTACAAGTGTATATGTAGATATTAAAATGATAAAGAAAAACCAAGGAAATTATTACCACAAAATTTAGAATGATAATTCTAGAGGCAAATGAAGATATTTCTGCTGAGAAGGGGCACATGGGAGGAATCTGGGGTTTTGTCACTGTTTTCTTTCTTGGCCAAGCGGAAGTTACATGAAAGCATGTCTTCTTTTGGTGCTCTTGCCTTGCAATTGAGATCCATCTATTTGTTCTCTCCTTCACTTAACTTTGATCCTCCTTAAATTCTACCAGCCTATTATTCAGCTATAACTATTGGGAATTATAACTTTCACTTTTCCTTTATAAGGAAGATAAGTTCACCTCCACAATCCTCTACCTAGTCTTCCAGTAAACCCTCTCTCTTCCTTTGTAATAGCAGTATACAGTGAGGAGTAGGAACATGAATGTCTTAATGCTTTTAGTTTGATTTCTTTACCCACTTTTCCCTCTCCTTTTCTATCCTTTCTTGCTTTATTCTGCATGCATTTCTTTTGACTCTGTGAGAAAAAGAGAAAATGAATTTTTAAAAAAAAAAATTTTAAGGCTTATTTATTTTTAAGACACAGAGAGCGTGAGGAGGGCAGGGACAGAGAGAGACACAGAATCCGAAGCAGGCTCCAGGCTCTGAGCTGTCAGCACAGAGCTCAATGTGGAGCTGGAATCCACAAGCAGTGAGATCATGACCTGAGCCCAAGTCGGACACTTAACCAACTGAGCCACCCAGGTGCCCTAAGAAAATGAATTTATAAGCACATAAGACTCATTCTCTATTGCATGAGAGGAACACAAGTAAAAAATCTCAGTAGCTAGTGGATAACTGGGAAAAGTAGAGATAATAAATTCTACAATATGTTTTCTTCTTCTTACACATAGTTTCAATGACGTGTTAATGTGGCATATGCATCTGGCTATACTAATTTATATTATCATCAATATCAATAAATCCTTATGGCAAAGAGACAAGCTATACTAGTTTTTATGACTTTAGAATTTGGACTCCATATTAGAAAAAAGCTATAGGGGGATTTTTCCCAATGCCTCTTTTTTCTTTTTTAAGTTTATTAAAAAAATTAATGTTTATTTATTTTTGAGACAGAGAGAGACAAAGTGTGAGCAGGGGAAGGGCAGAGAGACAGGGAGACACAGAATCTGAAGGAGGCTCCAGGCTCTGAGCTGTCAGCCCAGAGCCTGACATGAGGCTTGAACTCACGAACTGTGAGATCATGACCTGAGCCACAGTCGGACACTTAACTGACTGAGCCACCCAGGCGTCCCTTAAGTTCATTTATTTTTGAGAAGGGGTGAGAGACAGAGAGAGAGAGAGAGAGAGAGAGAGAGAGAGAGAGAGAGAGAGAGAGAAAATCTCAAGCAGGTTCCACCCTGTCAGTGCAGAGCCAAATGTGGGACTTAATCTCAAGAACTATGAGATCATGACCTGAGCTGAAATCAAGAGTCAGACACTTAACCGAATGAGTCACCCAGGCACTCCTAATTTTTCTAAAATTTTCAGAAACTACTTATTGCCCTATGAATAAATTTTTGTTCTCCTTAAACTGCTCAATAAAGTCCTGGACATTCTCATTCCTACTTACATTTCCAGAATCATCTACCTCATCCTTCCCACTTCCACAATCTCATACACTTTCTAGCTATACTAAACCTTAATTTGTCCAACTATTCATGGTCTCTAGCCCTCAGAATTTCAAATATTTTCTCCCTCCATCTCCCTCATCTAGTTAATCTCCACTAACTCTTAAAATTTTACATAAGATTTCATGTCCCCTGAGGAGTTTTTGCTGACCTTCTAAATCTAGATTAAACCATTCACTGAATTTGGTATTTGTTACATTATGGACAATGTTGATATTTATCTGAACTCTACAATTTCAGAGAGGAGAGATGCTTGAAAGGTACCCCCACTCTTGACATCCTGAGAAATAGCTATCTGAAAAGGTCCATGATGCTCTGGCGTATTCCCAGATAACACCTCCTGTGGCCCTTCTTCAATGATTCCCTTGTTTACCTACTTCTCTAAAATCTCAGCTCCTCTTCCTTTCCTTTGAGTTGTTCCTCATTCATGAACACTTTCCTCACTGCAATAGCCTCAACATCATCTCCTTATTTATCTGGTGCATTTTGTCTTTAATATTATGCACTTTCTCTATAATATACAAGACTTAGCATACAACTGATTTGTAATTTCCTATGTTTTGTTTTGTTTTGTTTTGTTTCCTAACAGTGAAGTATGTGAAAGAAACAGAAACTATGTCTGTCCTTTTCTCTTTTTCTTTGTAATTTCCCAGGGCTTAGTGCAGTGTACATCATCATCATCACCCACTTTTACTTAGAATTCTATGAGCTTTATTCCTTTTTTTTTCTAGGTATTCTCCCTCTTTTATTATTTTTTTCATATGAAATTTATTGTCAAATTGGTTTCCATATAACACCCAGTGCTCATCCCAACAAATGCCCTCCTCAATGCTCATCACCCACTTTCCCCTCCCTCCCACCTCCCATCAACCCTCAGTTTATTCTCAGTTTTTAAGAGTCTCTTATGGTTTGCCTTCCTCCCTCTCTAACCTTTTTTTTCCTTCCCCTCCCCCATGGGTTTCTGTTAAATTTCTCAGGATCCACATAAGAGTGAAAACATATGGTATCTGTCTTTCTCTGTATGACTTATTTCACTTAGCATAACAGTCTCCAGTTCCATCCACGTTGCTACAAAAGGCCATATTTCATTCTTTCTCATTGCTACATGATATTCCATTGTGTATATAAACCACAAATTCTTTATCCATTCATCAGTTGATGTACATTTAGGCTCTTTCCATAATTTGGCTACTGTTGAAAGTGCTGCTATAAACATTGGGGTACAAGTGCCCCTATGCATCAGCACTCCTGTATCCCTTGGGTAAATTCCTAGCAGTGCTATTGCTGGGTCATAGGGTAGACCTATTTTTAATTTTTTGAGGAACCTCCACACTGTTTCCAGAGTGGTTGTACCAGTTTGCATTCCCACCAACAGTGCAAGAGGGTTCCCGTTTCTCCACATCCTCTCCAGCATCTATAGTCTCCTGATTTCTTCATTTTAGCCACTCTGACTGGCGTGAGGTGGTATCTGAGTGTGGTTTTGATTTGTATTTCCCTGATGAGGAGCGACGTTGAGCATCTTTTCATGTGCCTGTTGGCCATCTGGATGTCTTCTTTAAAGAAGTGTCTATTCATGTCTTCTGCCCATTTCTTCACTGGATTATTTGTTTTTTGGGTGTGGGGTTTGGTGGGTTCTTCAAAGATTTTGGATACCAGCCCTTTGTCTGATATGTCATTTGCAAATATCTTTTCCCATTCCTTCAGTTGCCTTTTAGTTTTGTTGATTGTTTCCTTTGCAGTGCAAAAGCTTTTTATCTTCATGAGGTCCCAATAGTTCATTTTTGCTTTTAATTCCCTTGCCTTTGGAGATGTGTCAAGTAAGAGATTTCTGTGGCTGAGGTCAGAGAGGTTTTTTTTCCTGCTTTCTCCTCCAGGGTTTTGATGTTTTCCTGTCTCACATTCAGGTCCTTCATCCATTTTGAGTTTATTTTTGTGAATGGTTAAAGAAAGTGGTCTAGTTTCATTCTCCTTCTGCATGTTGCTGTCCAGTTCTCCCAGCACCATTTGTTAAAGAGACTGTCTTTTTTTCTATTGGATATTCTTAACTGCTTTATCAAAGATTAGTTGGCCATACTTTTGTGGGTCCAATTCTGGAGTCTCTATACTATTCCATTGGTCTATGTGTCTGTTTTTGTGCCAATACCATGCTGTCTCGATGATTACAGCTTTGTAGTAGAGGCTAAAGTCTGGGATTGTGATGCTTCCTGCTTTGGTCTTCTTCTTCCATATTACTTTGGCTATTCAGGGTCTTTTGTGGTTCCATACAAATTTTAGGATTATTTTTTCTAGCTTTGAGTAGAATGCTGGTGCAATTTTGGTTGGGATTGCATTGAATGTGTAGGTTGCTTTGTGTAGTATTGACATTTTAACAACATTTATTCTTTGAATCCATGAGCATGGAATGTTTTTCATTTCTTTGTATCTTCTTCAATTTCCTTCATAAGCTTTCCATAGTTTTCAGCATACAGATCTTTTACATCTTTGGTTAGGTTTATTCCTAGGTATTTTATGAGTTTTGGTGCGACTGTGAATGGGATCAGTTTCTTTATTTCTCTTTCTGTTGTTTCATCATTGGTGTATAAAAATACAACTAATTTCTGTATATTAATTTTATATCCTGCGACTTTGCTGAATTCATGTATCAGTTCTAGCAGACTTTTGGTGGAGTCTATCGGATTTTCCATGTATAATATCATGTCGTCTGTAAAAAGTGAAAGTTTGACTTCATCCTTGCCGATTTTGATCTGATGTAGATACGAACATTCCCACATTATAGATAGGGAAATGAGACATAATGGAGGCCAAGGAAATTCCACAAGGTCATATGGGTGATAAGTGAAAAGCATCTCTTCAACACTAAGATCACGCCTGTTTGTAAGATCTTAATCACTCACTAATATTGTCTCAAAATAAGTTTGCACTTTTTAAACAAATGAATGGGAAGATTCTAGAAAGATAGCAGCAATTACAATATAGATTTTGAAACTTCACAGGTCTCCATGTTAAAAATAAACAAAAAACAGTATCTACATGGTAAAAGTAAAAATTATCTTAATATATATATATATATATATATGTATTAATAAGACAATGCTTAATTATAAGCTATTCTAACTCTGTCATTACCTGTGTCCTTAAGAATCAGAATTCTTGGTGTGGAATAGAGGAGATACTAATAAGATGAAGAAGTTAGGTAAAAATCTGTAGTCTTGAATTTGAGTTGGAATTATTAGTATAAGTCACACATATTTTATCTTTACACATATACATATATATGTAATATATATGTATATATATGTATATATACATATATATACATGTGTGTGTGTGTGTATATATATATATATATTTCATGCATATGTTTATATATATATAACTTAAAGATTTACCAACATGACCAACCCAATATTCTAAACACCCAAACTGTAGTCTTAAAATATCGGTTCCTTTAAAAGAAACAAAGCCTTCTTAGAATATTTTTATATCTGGTCTGGAGCAGAAAATGTATAAAAGGAGGTAGGAATTGTACAAGATCTGACAATAAGATCTCAAGGAAGTTATAGAAGATCACTATGGTCATATTAATAGAACTCAAGAGCTAAATTAAAGAGTATCCTACTGGCCAAAGATAGGAAAATTTGCAATTCAATTGGTATATGAAATAAAATGTATAGATGCCCATCAAATATGGTTATAATCTTCAGTTCAGATTTATATTAAAAAAACAAAATAGGTTAACTACTGTATGACAACAAAAAATGAATGTTACTATCTTGGAAACTGTAAATAAAATGAAAAAAAAATATCAGTCGCTTTTTCTATCTTTTCACATAAAATTATTCCAGATAATAACATGACAGAATTAGGGGCGCCTGGGTGGCTCAGTCGGTTGGGCGTCCGACTTCAGCTCAGGTCACAATCTCGCGTCCATGAGTTCGAGCCCTGCGTTGGGCTCTGGGCTGATGGCTCAGAGCCTGGAGCCTGCTTCCGATTCTGTGTCTCCCTCTCTCTCTGCCCCTCCCCCGTTCATGCTCTGTGTCTCTCTGTCTCAAAAATAAATAAACGTTAAAAAAATTTTTAAAATAACATGACAGAATTAGAATATAAAAATTTTGCCAGTTCCAATGAATTAATGCATCTGGGCAATGAACATTTAAGAGTGCCAACATTACAAAAGGAGAAAAATCAGACTATGTGCCTGAGAATGAAAAAATGTTAACAGTTTATAGTCTTGCCAAAGGAAATTAATACAAGCCTAATGAAGTCTGAATCCAGCTGCCACTTTATTGGAAATACAGAGGACCCATAAACATGCAGAGCTATATTATGAGTATGTCATCAGCAAAGTACAGATTTTGAGAATTTTTATAGGTAATATCTGCTGAGTTATCTAGGTATAGTTAATCTCCTGAGTTCCTTAATAGGTATAAAATTAAATGAAAAGAAAAATTCATTGGAGCCTACAAAAAGATTAAAAACAAATACCAAGTTAAAAAAAAAAACATGGGAAAGAATAAGGTATAGGGTCTAGAAATATATCATTTGATTACAGAATTATTAGGAAATGCAGGAAAGGTATTACTATTAGGATAGTGGTTATTTCAGAGAGATCACAGGGGCTGTGATGGGACAGGGATCAAGAAGGGAGTAGCTAGCAAAATTCTATTTTTTATTCTCAGTGGTGTTTGCAAGGATGGTTACCATACGCTAATTAGTGACGCCATGTGTTTGCTGTGTGTGTTTTTCTAATTTTGTTTTATTTTAAAATACGATTTTAAAAAATATCAAAAATAAGAGCTCCTAGTGGTCAAATATGGAACAAAATAAATAATCGTAGTGTTGAATTATAACCCCAAATATAAAATAAATATGCATGAGTCCATGCAGGCATAAATAAATGATTGGACAAATCCAATAAATGAGAGAGAAAGGATAAATCGCTTTTATAAGAAAATTCCAAATAATATGTGTAGATACTATCCCTATAACAAAGAAGAGCTTAATCCGTCTCCCTTTGATTTTGGGTTAGACTCAGTTCTAACCAAGATTTAAAGAAAGGTAGAAATGGTAACTGTACAGTGGAGAAACCTGGCAGACACGACCTTACCAAAGTGAGCAAGATTGACATCATCAGTAATTAGTTATATTTGTATCTTTTACCCCTGGTATGGTGCTCTGTGAAGGTATCTTCTTCTTTGTGGTACTCCCTAACATCCATAATTTAGTTCTGATCATTAAAACATATTTGACAAACCCAAACTGAGAGATATTCTACAAATTATCTGACCAACACAATTCAAAATGACAAGTTCATAAAAAATAACAAGAAAAGATGGTAATAGTTTGTGGAGTTACCTAAGGAGACCTAACTGCTAAGTGCAATGTGGTATCCTAGACTGGATCTTGAAATAAATAAAGGACATTAGTGGGGAAAATAGCTGAAATCTAAATAAAGAGTTTAGTTAATTATATCATGACAAGAGGTGCCTGGGTGGCTCAGTTGGTTAAACGCCCAACTCTTGATTTGGGCTCCGGTCATGATCTCACAGTTCATGGTTCTTTGTCTCCTTCTGTCTCATTCCTTCCCTGCTTGTGCTTGCTCTCTCTCTCTCTCTCAAAATACATAATAAACTTGAAAAGTAATATCATAACAATATTTATACCTGAAATTTGATACACAATAGTTACATAAGATGTTAACATAGCTGGAAGAAGGTTACATATGACTTGGTACTATCTTTGTAACTTTTCTGTATCTCTAAAATTGTTCAAAGTCAAAAGTTAAATGTAGTTTTGACAGAACAAAAAAAAATTAAAAGTTTTTTGTTCAAAATAAAAATATATTTTTTAAAAATATCTCCTCTCCTCACTTGTGACATCTATTATTTTATTTAGTCATTTAATTAATTTTGAAAATTTTACTTTGTACATGTCAAACATTTCAATTCTTCCTTTTTAATTCCTCATATGAATTTTTCACTGAATTCTCTCAAGTCTTCATTTTGTTATGTCTCTCTGTTGTTGCATCTTTTTTTTTTTAAATTTTTTAACGCTTACTTATTTTTGAGAGACAAAGCGTGAGTTGGGGAAAGGCAGTGAGAGAGGGAGACACAGATCTGAAGCAGGCTTCAGGCTCTGAGCTGTCAGCATAGAGCCCAACATAGGGCTCCAACTCATGAGCTGTGAGATCCTGACCTGAGCAGAAGTTAAAGGCCCAACCACCAGAGTCACCCAGGCGCCCCTCTCTGTCATTCCTCCTTAAAACATCTCATATCCATTTCAGCTCAGAAACTTCACTGAACATTCAAACTCCTTCAATAATGTCCTTCTTTTTTTTTAATTTTTTAATGTTTATTTATATTTGAGAGAGAGACAGACACAGAGACAGGGGAGAGGAAGAGAGAGAGGGGGACACAGAATCAGAAGCAAGCTCTAGGCTCTGAGCTGTCAGCACAGAGCCCACAGACTGTGAGATCATGACTTGAGCCAAAATCAGATGCTTAACTGCCTGACCACCCAGGCACACCAATAATGTCTCTATTTCTTATGCCACTGTTAACTACACCTCCCTATACACCGGTCTAATCAAGTTTCTACATTGTATCCATAGTATGGTTTTTGATCATACCGCTATCTTCTTAATACTCACACACATGTACATGTACACATGCACACATACATATTGTTTTCAACTCAACCTTTGTAGGCTAACTAAGCAGGAGGTATTCATTGGGCCTCCTTGAAAGAACTTTAAAGATGGCAAAATCTGGATCTCAAATACCTTTGAATCATATACATAATTATATTTCCTGACCTGCACCCAGGGCAACCCATTTTTCTTGTCTTCTGCATATAGCTTGTATTCCTCAGCAACATTTCACTAATCGCTTAATATTTTTACCTTAAATATAGAAAGTTTTCCCCTCCTTTGATACTAAATTGCATGGCGTTAAAAATGTGAACAGTGGAGAAAAGTTAGTAAAGCTTGTCAAAAGCCCGTAAAAAGAAATAAAATGAAAACAGGTTAAGTATTTATATGAATGTATTATATTCCTATTTGAAGTTCCTCAGGAATCCCCACATATTCATTATTCTGGTAGTTTATTTCATGCTAAAATGCTGTTGAGGCAACAGAGTAGTTTGCAAAGAACTAATGAGATTTATTGTACTTAATAAATTAAAATTATGGAATATTACCCAATCTTATATTTCCCATAGCAATTATGACTTCTATTATTTAATGACAAAGCATAATATTATACATATTTCTGTGTGGACATGCAAACTGATATTTTAAAAACTCACATTTAAGAGCACTTATATATTTTTAAAAATATATATTATTTACAATATGAAATATTTTTACTAAATTAGCTATAAATCATTATGAGATCATCTAGCTAAAATACATAAAATGATATTCAGTTATTCTTTTTTTTTAAGTTTAATTATTTATTTTGAGAGAGAGAGAGCACACTTGTGCAGGGGAGGGGCAGAGAGGGAAAAAGAGAAATCCTAAACAGGCCCTGCACTGGAGGTCCAGAGCCTGGTTCGGGGCTCAAACGGGGATCATGACCTGAGCTGAAATCAAGAATGGGGCAGTTAACAACTGAGCCACCCAGGCACCCTCCAATTACTCTTTAAAATAATTTTTTATAACCAAGAAGCTATAGTAGTTTTCTAAATAACACATGGGGAATTTTAGTGTCCCAGAGATCAGTTTGTAATATTTTATTAATGAGTTTCCTGAACATGATTTTATATTCCAAATGTGTATATAATAAAATATAGCTATTTGTTAAACGAATAGTTTATTGTAACTGAAGGAATATTAAACACACTGAAACATGTGGGTTTTTTTTTAACTAATGTTAGATAACTATTGTATGTATCTTGTATAAGCACAGCCACGAATGTGAAACTCAATTTCTGCATTGGGAAAAAAAAAAACATTTTTTTAGAGATCAAAGTCACAATGGACAAAAAGATCTTGTGAAAACAGGCTAAGTGGGCTATAGACTGAGTATAATCAAAGTATCGTTTAGCAATAGCACTGGCTGAAGAGGAGATTAAAATTGGAAATATCATATTTGGGCTTTTACTTATGATTAATACTTTTGTAAATGATATGGAGAATAATTCATCCAAACTAAGCAAAGGAATCTAAGCAAAATAACTTACTGTCTCAAACACCAACAGCCAAAATTTTTACTCTATTACTATGTGACCAGTCATGGAATATGAAGGATTCCTCAACATGGATGTCTACGATGAGACACAGACAAAGTTCTACTTCCTAGAATAACTGCTAATATTATTTGTAGTTTACACACACACACACACACACACACACACACACACACACAGGATACAACTGTCTGAAAGACTTAAATACAGTTAATGTATCATTAATATCTGAGATATTATATAAACATACAATTTGTGTATATTCTTGAGTGATACAAGAGAAAAACAATTGAGAACTAATCAATTCCTAAATTTAAGATCTCAAAATTATATGATCTGTTTAGTTAGTTCATACTAAGAAAAGAAACAGAAAAGGGGAAAAAATTTATAAAAATAATTTTATTTAAGTTAGACATAAGATGATTTCGTATACAGTTAATAATTTTTCAATGACTTCTGTGGCAATAAAACATTGGTTTCTTGTTAAGTGAACGAAAAGGCACATTGAAAAAGTTATAATCTCATTAAAAGAAAACCACTGAATAGTACATGCCAACTGTATGCCAGTGATCCTTGAAGACAAGTATTAAGCACTTAAAAATATAAATTACAGATTATTTATGATTATTTATGGTTATAAACAGCATCAGTATTACCACTTCTTCATTTTATTTTTTTAATCTATGAACATTTTTTATATTTAAATTTTAGTTAACATACAGTGCAATATTAGTTTTAGGAGTAGAATTTGGTGATTCATCACTTACATACAACACTCAGTGCTTATCACAGCAAGTGCCCTCCTTAATACCCATCACCCATCTAGTCCGTCTCCCACCTGCCTCCCTTCATTACACCTCAGCTTGTTCTCTATCATTAAGAGTCTCTTGTGGTTTGCTTCCCTCTGTTCTTTTCCCTACCCCCTTCCCATATGTTCATCTGTTTTGTTTCTTAAATTCCACATACAAGTGAAATCATATGGTATTTGTTTTTCTCTGACTGATTTATTTAGCTTAACGTAATTCATTCTAACTCCATCCATGTCATTGCAAATGGCAGTTTCATTTCTTCGTTTTCATCTTTTAAATCATACTACATCTTAATTGATGATTCTATTCTCATGATTTAGCATACTTATTTTATGATTTGTTCTTTCATGAAAATGTTCTTAGAAAAAAATTCTAAAATATTAGATAGATAGATAGATAGATAGATAGATAGATAGGATATTTTCTTTATTCACCCATCAGACACTTATATTGTTTCCATACTTTTGCCAATGTGAATAATGTTAGAATGAACATGAGGGTGAAAAAAAAAAGAAAAAAGAACCAGAGGGTGCAGGTATCTCTTAGAGATACTGATTTCATTTCCTTTGGATATATACCCAGTGGTAGGACTACTGGATCATATGGTAGTTCTATTTTTAAGGAAACTCCATACTTGGGTTCAATTGTTCATATTTATTGATTCTGAGCTTTCTGTCTCGTTGGTTTGTTTCTGTATCAGATCCAATATTGTTTTCTCTAATGTAGTTTCTCCTGTGTGCTCTCATATAGCACTTTTTGTCCTATCTTATTACCTAACCCCATGTGTTGTAACTTTGTAACTTAGTATTCTTCTGTTCTCTTATATCTACTTTAGACTTTAAGTTCCAAGGGGGCAGGGACTTTATAGTGTGCACTCTGCCAGTGCCTAAAGTAGATTACTTATAAAAATGTACTCACCAAATGTTAATATCTGACAAGGAAAGAACGTTGAAGTCTCCCTTTCAAAATATTTTAAGGTATTCTGCTTTTTTTCCCTCAAACTTCAGAATTATTTTGTTAAGCAACTCTCCCACAAACCCATTGCAATTTTGTTGGATATAATACATGAACTCATTAGAGAATACAATATGTAACTTTCAATGTTGCTTCAATATTGAATTTATGACTTTCTATTCCTAATGATAGAATGCAATTTTTTAGATTTCTTTTAAGTTTCTTATAAAATTTAGCATTTTTCTTTATATAGATCCTACATGTTTCCTCTGTAGTTTATCATGTAGTACTCATTATTTTATGAATTAAATACTTTCCTGTTACATTTCTCAACTGGTTATTGCTGGTATAATGAATTCTTACTAATTTGAACAGTTTTGTATTTTATTTTCATGAGGTTTCCAGGTACATAGATTAAGTAGATTTTTTACATCTATATAGTTTTTCTGATTTTGAATAATCTGATTTCTTTTTGCATTATTTATAGGCCAATATTTCCAGAACAATATTAAATATAATTGGTGGACATTATTTCTGTTGTTTTAATTTTTACGGATATGACTCTAAAGTTTCAACATAAAGTTTAAAGTTGGCTCCTTGCTTGACATAACTTTATTACGCTAAAACCGTTTTGTTGTCTTCTTAGTTTACACATAGTTTTTTCTAAATACTGACAGTTTGAACCAATGTACTTACTGCTTATTATAGGTATTTGAGGTTACTATGAAAGTTGATATAGTCCTTTCTATGAAAATGTCTTCTTATCCTTCCAAAGTGGAGGAAGGAAAAAGTAGAAGGATAGTAGGTCAGGGATGCTGTCAATGAGGGAAGCAACCAGAGTACCGCCAGCATGTTCACCTCTGATTCACAGAGCTTCCAAAGTGGAATTTATATTTTCCTTCATTAGAGGAAAACACATATTTGTTGAATCAACCAATTAATGAATATAACTCTTAGTACTTAGTGCCTATGATGCTTCAAGGACTGAGCAAACGTTAGCTATTCATGGATTGGTTTTAAAACTATAGTCATCTAAGATGCCTGCATGAACTTACTAGGTTTCTTATTTGTTTTAGCCAAAAACTATAAACTGGACTCACTGAATGTTGCCATTCAATGGCCGTTGTTTGATCTATACAGTGTTTTTAAAATTAGTATACTTTCTATAGATGTCTATCTTATTACTTATTCATAAAAATTAGAAGACACATGGTATATATATTCTCATATAACAACCTGTAGCTTTAGTTTACCACAGTCCCCAGCGATCCCTATTGCCCTATTTCTATTCAGTTTACCAGTACAGTCTTAAAGGCATTTTAGGTTGTGACCCTTAAATTAAACCTTTGTAAAAGTGGATTATTTAGTCAGATGATTTTGCCTTAGGTAGCTTAACATCAATATTTTATACAAGACAATATTTGAATTATAATTATTTTTAAATATGCATTCAGAATCCCAGTCTTATTTCCAATAAATGGGTGATAAAAACAATCTGTAATATTACTGGCAAATGACTGCTCAGAGACAGAAAGAAAATAATTTCTTTCAATTCTATAGAATTTTTCAGTTAAAAACAATTTTCCTGTGGTGTCAGTTGGTTTCAGTTTTGTTTCAGTTGGTTAAGCATCTGACTATGGCTCAGGGCATGATCTCACAGTCCATGGGTTCAAGACTAGTGTTGGGCTTTGTGCTGACAGCTCAGAGCCTGGAGACTGCTTCAGAATCTGTGTCTCTGTCTCTCTCTGCCTCTCCCCTGTTCGTGCTCTGTCTCTCTCTCTGTCTCAAAAATAAATAAACATCAAAAAAATTTAAACCATTTTCCTGTATATTTTTTCTCTAAATGAACAGATAAGAATGTGTCTGGATCATTTTTTAATATTCTGTAATGCTTGGCATGGTGCCTTGCACAGAGTAAATATCCAGTAGATATTTGTTACAAAATATATAAAATAAATGACCCACTCATGGTTTGCAATAGCAGAAAAATATTTGGGGTTTAGATAATAAGCTTTGATTATTTCCAAAAGCACTTATCATGGTTGTAACTTTCTCATCATTAGAACAAAGTACAACAAAGTCACATTTACAAATGGTTGAAAAAAAAGATTGTACAGATATCATTTGCTGAAAATACATACATTTTTCCAGTCTTGAGCAGTTGATTTTTATTGTAAAAAACACATTATGGGAAACAAATGTGATTCTAGAAACTGATTTTACGAATTATACAGGAATCTGATTCTTGAGATTAATTGGCTAGTTAAGTGTTTTCAAATGGGTCAGCTTTCAATGTCTTGAAAAGCCAATTTCAACCAAAATAAATGTATGAACTCTAGGCTGATAGAGATCAATCACTTTATTCAAGCAAATACTTCAAGAAAAACAAGGGAAGAGACACTTGAATAGAAGTCCCAGATCTAATCACTTTAGCTTTATCCTTAACGTTCCTACTTACAAATTGGTTGTAATTGAAGTATCTTTGCCTTTTAAATTCTTTATTTTACTACAAATATGCCAAATGGTTGAAATGAAATTTCATGAAAAGACAGAGGACAATGCAAGTACTGTTGCTCACTTTGGCAAGGACTAATTTTTGCAAATTTAGTCAATTTTGTTCTTAGCCTTGGCTTTATAGTAGAATCATCTGGGGACATTAAGAAAAAAAAAAAAATGAATGTCTGGTTCCCATTCATGCAGATTCAGATTGGATTGATCTGAGGTGCATCCCGGGCACGGGAATTTTCTCTTTATAACTGTTTCAGTTTATTTGAGTGTGCAGTCATTTTTTAAAAAAAACACTGTTCTCGTCCATGATTCTCAAAATTCCATAAATATCCCGGTATATCTTCTCTTTTCTCACTTGCAGGTGAAAACAAAAGATGCTTTCTTTGCTGCAGATTGCATGCAATAGAAGATACATAGTTTAACAGCAAGAATGGTCCACGCAAAGATTGTTTTAAACCTAAAGTTAGCAGTGTCTGATTCTGTTTATATTTTCTTGACTATCCCATTTCTTTCCACCTCTTGAGAGACCAAGATCTTTTCATCCTGCCATTTTCAAATACCCGTGGTTCTGTATCTGTAGTATGTCTACCTTTGCTCTGATATGTTTTCATTCTTTTCCTATGCAAAACACCCACACCAACAAAAAGCAAATGTTATTTCTTGCTTGCTCTAAACACTACATTGCTGAACTTTCCACAGCTTGTGTCACAATCGTCACCATATCTCACCTCAAATATGCTTTTTACGAGCTTCTATTGAATTTCTTGAAGAGGCAAATTTTTACTCTACCCTTCAAATTTCTTCTAGCTGTTCTAAGAATTAACTTGACATGAGTCAGATTAATAGGAGAAAAATAACAAAGTTTGACTTTGTTAAACCAAAGTTTATATGTGCATGGAAGCCTAATACTGAAATTGCAACCCAAAGAAATGACCACGGCAGGCAGTTTTTATACTTTTGAAGCAAAAAGATAATAAACCTGTGAGGAATTTGACAAGACAAAGAAAACCTGTGTTTGGTAGCTTCGATTAGCTACAAATCGTGATTATCACAATTTGATTCATGAAAAGTAACAAAGTTTGTTTATATAGCCTTCTGATACTTTACACACCTTATCTCTGGAAATAAGAAAATCTCTTTACCTCCTGGTACCTGAAAGTTTCCCTTCACAGGGGAGGGGACAGAGGAGGGTCTCAGTGTCCTTCTTGCACAGGCTATGTCTTAAGTAACTTTTATTTAAAATAGTGAACAAGCCAACATGGCACATTTGGGTGGGAGACATTGACCTTGGCCCCTTTTATTTGAAAAAGCACTTTAAGCACTGTGGGCTTGTCTCACTGAGAAATAGGAGTCCCTGAATGATTACAGAGAATACAAATTCTCCAACATATCCAGGATGTTTCATCCTTTGGTGCGCCTCAGGAGACCACTGATGCATGATAGCACCCCCAGGACCAATTTTCAGATTTGAACAATATTTAACACAAGGTAAACTATACCTTTGTGTCAATGGCAGGACCTTGTTTTGGGGCACCTGGGTGGCTCAGTCGGTTGAGTGTCCAACTTAAGCTTGGACCATGATCTCTTTTTTTTTTTTTTTTTTTTTTTTAATTTTTTTTAACGTTTATTTATTTTTCAGACAGAGAGAGACAAAGCATGAACGGGGGAGGGGCAGAGAGAGAGGGAGACACAGAATTCGAAGCAGGCTCCAGGCTCCGAGCCATCAGCACAGAGCCCGACGTGGGGCTTGAACTCACAAACTGCGAGATCATGACCTGAGCCAAAGTCGGCCGCCCAACCGACTGAGCCACCCAGGCGCCCCATGATCTCTTTAACTAAAGAATAATTTTACTATTAGAGAATGGTATTCCTCTGGTGTGTTGCCAGTTCCAATCCACCTGTCTGGTACAGCTGGAGATGAGGTCAGGAGGTGTTACTACAAGGATTTGATAAAGGAGTTGAGATTTACGAACTCTTCATTACCCAGGTAGGAATTAAGGTATTTACACCTCATTCTGTTAAAATGCTTTCCTAATTCATGTAGCATTTAGTATTATGTCTATTTGAAAAGAGTCTCTCCAAATCTGGCCTTGTAAAAAACAATATGTTCTTGGGGCACCTGAGTGGCTCAGTCTGTTGAGCATCCAACTTTGGCAGGTTATGATCTCATGGTTCATGGGTCTGAGCCCCACCTCGGGCTCTGTGCTGACAACTCAAAGCCTGGAGCCTACTTTGGATTCTGTGTCTCCCTCTCTCTCTGTACCTCCCCTGTTTGTCCTCTGTCTCTCTCTCAAAAATAAATAAATATTTTTTTAAAAAGATAGTAGGACCCTATTTTAATTTTGAAACTCACTTTTACCTGGCAGAACGGATTCTAATAAGGTTATTCAGGCTGAAGTGAGGCATCATTCTAGAGCAGCAATTCTCCAAGAGAGATCCCCAACCAAAACCATTGGCATCATCAGAGAACTTGCTAGAGGCCGAAATTCTTAAACCTAAACACGCACTTATTGAGGCAAAATCTCTGAGAGTGTGGCCCAGAAATCTATGTTTTTACAAGTCCCTTAGTAATTCTGGTATATGTTAAACTTTTATGAGCACTGTCCTTAAGGGAAGATGGACTCCTGGTACCTAGAATAAATGAAATCCAACACATGTCAGAGTAAGGAAAAAGAGTCCAGTGAATATTCATTTGTGTCCTTGATACTTTCAAGGAATTATGAAGTCTAAAAAGGAAACATGCACCCAATGTAGGGGAAAATAAGTCAATAAGATGGTGATTACAGGGTCAAATCTCAGTTTGTTACAGTGCAAGAGAGTTTTTAATGGTGTTACACAGAAAGTCACATGGCATTCATGTCTCTGTATCATAGGATTTGTAAGAGGTTAAAACCAATATGGAACTTAATCTTTCTGTCAAAGGAATTGAGATATAATACAACTCCATCAGAACACCCAAGAGTCTGGCCAGGGGCACAAATATGTCTAAGAGAAACAGAGAACAGAATACCACAGTGCTAACTTAGTAGATAACATTTCCAGGAAGTAAGTCACTGGGAGAAGGCATTTTCAGAGTGCCCAGGAGGAAAGAGATACCATGAGTTCTATGAAACTAAAAAGATAGATAACTCAAGCTCAAGAAATGTAGTCAACAAAGACCTTGTATTTATGTCCATCCTTCTGCCCCTCCCATCCCCCACAAAATCTCTATTGGCTCCTTTTTAGTTACGGAAAAATATTAGTTTAAAATTTGAGTTTGACAAAAGGACTGCACATTCCCTGCTAAAAGGATGAAATAAGGTATCATAAGATAATGAGTTACGTCTATGCACTAGTCATGTCTGTCCACTGAAAGAAAGGGACAGAAGATATTGCACAATGGTGAGTGTGAACCTCCATATGTGGCAAATTACATACATGCAGGTATTAAAAGTCTTATACAGGAGAAGGCTGGTGATTTCAATAGAGTGGGTGTGGATAGCAGCTATTTCTACCAGCAGAAGTTCGGGGGATTTGAAAGTGCAGTTTTCAGCCTCATTATGTCTCCTATCATGTCATAATCAGACATGTGTCATAATCCCCCACTCCTTTCACTTAAAGTCCTGGAATGGCTGAGCATTTAATTAGTGCTGCAACTCTGCAACTCTTAGAATCAAGACATGAGTGTAATATTCACTTCTAGATGCCCTATTGCAGTAGGAGATGGGGTACTTCTTGAAAGCTACTTTGAAAGTTTTCTGATTTTCCATTTGTGTTCTGTGTTGGATATTTACAGCCTTAACTGTCTTCTCTCCCTAGGGCTTCTTCTCTAGGGCTTTCAGAGGAAGCCGTAATATTTATAGTCATTTTTGTCGCCATAGTGACTGACTGCCATAGCTACTTTATCTCCCAGTACTTTGTCCTCCATGTATATGCTAGCTTATGCACCACTAGCGATAATTTGAGCAATAATGGTCTCACTAGGTGGCATGGTTTCCAGACATGCAATTATCTCTCAGAAAGGAAGCTGCTGATATGCTTCCCAGAGAAGGCTCCCAGAATCTCCATCTGAGAGCTTGTCCTAGGGCGATTATTGCCTCCTACCACTGCCATCAGTCAGGGCCCTGGCAGAAGTCCTGTGGACTTGATACAATATTCATCAATTTCACAAACTCACCCCCCTCCTGTCTTTCAGTATTTTGCTGTGCCTCCCTATTGCCAAACCCAAGTGGAAGCCAAGGGGTAGAGAGCTAGTTGATACTGTCCATTGATGCCTCTGAGTTACAAAGGGGAAGATGAATCTGGAAAAGTGGAAGATATCCAACACACCTACTATCTGAGCTGTAAACATAATATTTGATTTCAGTTTTCTTCCTTGATAGGAAAATCACCATGTTCATTATGAAATGTCTAATTCAGATGCTGACATCTGCTTTTCCTTCGTCACCCAAGTACAGAGAGCAACATAACAGGCCTGTCACTGCTATCCTTAGAAAGGCCTGCTTGTCAGATTGGCCCTCGGCCGTGGTCTAGAAATTTGACTGAGAAAAAGTTTCTCACAGTGACTTATAATTTTGCTAAGTGACAGGAGTGGCTCATTGTGCCTAACCTGTGCAATGCAATTTATGCTATGTATCTGCTTTCTTTCTGTGAATACGGTTATGAAATTATGATTAATTTCATTGATTATGGTCAATTACATGACCAACTCCCAGTAAAATTCCTGGAATACTAGGTTCAAGAGAGCCTCCCTTTTAGACAACACTATATACATGTTGTCACAGCTAATTGATGACGGAATTAAGCTCACTCGGTGTGACTCCACTGGGAGGGGACTCTTGTATGCTTGTGCCTGATTTCCTCTGGACTTCACCCCATGCATCTTTTCCCTTTGCTGATTTGGTTTTGAATTCTTTCACTGTAATAAACTACAGTCATTTATAAGACTGTATCTATGCTGTGTCCTTTAAGTCCTCCAAGTCAATCACTGAACTTGGGGGTGGTCTTGGGGACCCCAAACACAATAATGTATGCTAATGTTATAAAAGCATAGGTAGAAATTGTATTCATGCATTCATTCATTTAAACCTTTTGAGTGACTTCTATAAATAAGGTAGCCACTTTTTGTGTTTAGGAAATGCCTTTAAAAGTTAAGCACTTTCAAAATCTATAGTTTAGCTATTTTACAAAGTTAAATGTCATTTTCAAGTAGACATAAAACTTCTTTGTTTTATATGACCATTATTCTATATTGCTATCTGAAACAATCAAACACTGTAAAAAAGAAAATTTAAGTGTTTGAATAAAATGTCATGGTCTATCAATAGCATTATTTCTCTGGAAGATAAGACATGAGATCAGAGTGACATTTTCTTGTATTGAAATTTCTCCAAGTACTGAAACAAATAGTAGGAAACAGGGTACCTGCTTTAGGATCAAAGTAGTAATGGCAATATTTGTGTTGCTAAATCTAAACCTATTTTAGTTTATGATTAACAAATTTCAGAGATAACTTTATGTAGCTTATATGTCAGTAAATGTAAGATCTAAATATATGCTTATTAAAAATTGCGTCAAATAACCTTATTTCTTGGGGTGCCTGGGTGGCTCAGTTGGTTAAGTGTCTGACTTCAGTTCAGGTCATGTTCTCATGGTTCGTGGGTTCGAGCCCCACGTCAGGCTGTGTGCTGACAGTTCAGAGTCTGGATTCTACTTCAGATTCTGTGTTTCCCTCTCTCTGTGCCCCTCACTGTTCACACTCTGTCTCTGTCTCAAAAGTAACATTAAAAAAAAGCCTTATTTCTTATTCATGATTACCAAATGTCCTCCTTAACTTTTCCTCCCTTTAACTTACTTTAAAATCTTTACATATTGACTGAACTTTTTTTGCACTGTTTATTTTATATTTTTTAAATATGAAATTTATTGTCAAACTGGTTTCCATACAACACCCAGTGCTCATCCCAACAAGTGCCCTCCTCAATACCCATCACCCACCCTCCCCTGCCTCCCATCCCCCATCAACCCTCAGTTTGTTCTCAGTTTTTAAGAGTCTCTTATGGTTTGCCTTCCTCCCTCTCTAACCTTTTTTTTTCCTTCCCCTCCCCCATGGGTTTCTGTTAAGTTTCTCAGGATCCACATAAGAGTGAAAACATATGGTATCTGTCTTTCTCTGCCTGACTTATTTCACTTAGCATAACACTCTCCAGTTCCATCCACACTGCTACAAATGGCCAGATTTCATTCTTTCTCATTGCCAAGTAGTATTCCATTGTATATATAAACCACATCTTCTTTATGGACATTTAGTTGATGGACATTTAGGCTCTTTCCATAACTTGGCTATTGTTGAAAGTGCTGCTATAAACATTGGGGTAAAAGTGCCCCTATGCATCAGCACTCCTGTATCCCTTGGGTAAATTCCTAGCAGTGCTATTGCTGGGTCATAGGGTAGTTCTATTTTTAATTTTTTGAGGAACCTCCACCCTGTTTTCCAGAGCCGCTGCACCACTTTGCATTCCCACCAACAGTGCAAGAGGGTTCCCGTTTCTCCACATCCTCTCCAGCATCTATAGTCTCCTGATTTGTTCACTTTGGCCACTCTGACTGGCGTGAGGTGGTATCTGAGTGTGGTTTTGATTTGTATTTCCCTGATGAGGAGTGGCGTTGAGCATCTTTTCATGTGCCTTGACTGAACAACTTTTAGTATCAGTTTTAGATTTTGAGGTCTGTGTTTTGTTTTAATTTCAGCAGTATCTAACATAATAGAAATCTAAAGAATCCTAATGCTCTTCAATGAACATTTTCTTGCATATTTAAAAAGTCTATAACCGAGTTTTCCACCTCTAATCATATGGAAAAAAAAAACATTTTTAGAGTAAGAGAACAAAAATACAAACACAAACTAAATGAACTGTGATCTCTTAAAATCTAAAATGCACCTTACAATTATTTTTCTATACTATGAATCTGACAACTAAATAGTTTTGTCATAGACAAGAAACATATATGAGATAGATAAGAAGATATATATTTTAACAAGGTGTAACATTTTGAGAATAGATATCTTTCTTTTTAACTGGCCACAAATGTCAGTGGTGTATTGTATTAAAACAGATTAGTTGTTGACCTTCAAGAAGATGTGATTTTTACGAAATACAAAGTCCATGTAGTCATAGTAAAATATTGTGACTATTGGCCATTTCATTTATAAATAGTGACTCTAGGGAGAAAGAGAAAGAGAAAATTGGCTTAAAAATCTTTACATAACAATAAAAGGAACCAAGTTCACTGGTGATACGTCTACGAGATACATATATATATCTTTACCCAACAAGATTATGGACTCTTTCATCTTTTATCCCTTTTATCTTTGAAATAATAATACATTTTTGGAAAACAACAACATTTGTGGAAGAAATTATTTTTCACTGGGGAGTAAGAACAGTGATATTTTACAATGAAAACATTGAGGAAAGAAGAGAAAGAGATGTTAAGGTCAAGACAGTTTATTCATATACAGTCTGCCGTTTTTCAATAATATCTTTTCTCCTGAAATTTCATTGAAAGCAAAACAGTGGAAACTTCTTTTTTTTTAAAGTTATGTTTAATTAGTGTCACTTAAGAAAAAATCTGTAATGTAAGAGTAGTAGAAAGAATTCATGGAGAGGAAATCAAAAGATATTTCACTATCCATATGGGGAATATAACCCAATGGATTAGGTCTAGCTGTGACCACAGATGTTTTCTAGCTGGAGGCATATGGTTAGTTTTAACTTAGAACATACATTAAACAGCTTTCTTCTCTAAAACCTCAGCAGTGATCTCATTTTATTTTCAGAATAGTTTTCACAAGTAACGTGAATCTAAAATGTATAGTAGCACATATATATTATAAAACCAATTGAATGAAAACTTGCTACATTTTTATATGGAAGAGAAGAGGTCATGCATTACATGGCAGCTCTCTTGGGTAAGAGTATCACAATTAATTTGATGACTTGACTCATGCTAAAATATCAAAAAAAAAAAAGTCGACCATCTAAGGAACTCTGTTGGTAACATTTCTTTATGCTTTTACTTTTGACACATTTGTTTTTAAATTAAAAAGAATACATTCTTAGGAAAACAAATATAAAAATAGCTACCTTGGTTTAGAAATGGCAGTCTGGTTGATTATTGGATAAAAATTGGAGTGTATAACTAAACTAGGCCAAAAATTTTTATCATAGTCTACCTTATTCTCTAGTGAATCATTTTACTCTTATAATAGATGCAACCAAACATTAGATTTATCACAGCTTTTTCTTGGATTACTTCTTTCTTAATATAGAATTCAATGAGTCACTTGCTTAGGCAGCAAGAAAATCAATATTGCAAATAAACTCATTTTTTCCCACAGAAATTCCCAAGAGAAATTATTCTATGATCCAATAAATTTCTTATTGATGAAATATATTCTATTACCTAGTCTAAATATATACTTAGTCATTTTGCCCCATAATACTTAATTATATTGCCACCCTGTCTTAACAGTGTAAATCATTTTCTTTCTTCTTTGCGGAGCAGAATTTTAAGTTTCCCTGCCTTAAAATTCTTATGTATCCTTCCAATTAGGATCAAAAAATATCAAGACAAAAATTTTCCTCTAAAACCATAAAAATCAACACATAAAGATATTTATGATTTCCAGCATCATCACGTTCCAAGAGACAATATTTACATCCATTCTTAATGAGAATATTTTGTCATCTTTATTGAATCTGGGAATTCCTGGAAACACCTCAACCAACAGAACTGTTGGTTACATAAATTATGTAATTGTTATTTTGACAAAGCAAAGGACCACTAAACCTGCATAAGAAAAATCTAGTTAGTTAAAAGGTGGTAATATTTCCACATCGATTCGGATTAGAAAATGTCTTGTCCAACTTAGAAGGTCATTATCATTATCCTCTTCACAAATTTAACCAGAGAGTTTATCAGGTTTCTATATGATGACTAAGGTTGTTACAACCTTGGTTATGATTTGTCACTATACACACGCTTAGCAAACAGTCTCTGATTTTGTTTGTTTCCCTTGTAGAGTTCCTTACAAGTGATCAGGCAATGTTATGTGAAGTTTTTATCCAGTTGTCAGTTATACTTAGCAGCATAAACTAATACATTTTAAGAATAAAAATCAGTGTTTCAGGATGTCATTTAGCCTGTCTGTTGTCACAAAGCCCAGTTACTTCAAGATGTATTAATAAAATCAATTTTCTCAGTCTGAACATTTACATTTTTTTAATGTTTATTTATTTTTGAGGCAGAGAGAGACAGAGCATGAATGGGGGAGGGTCAGAGAGAGAGGGAGACACTGAATCTGAAGCAAGCTCCAGGCTCTGAGCTGTCAGCACAGAGCCCGACCTGAACCAAAGACAGAGGCTTAACTGACTGAGCCTCCTAGGCACCCCTTGAGTCTGAATGTTTAAGGACTAGATGTTAGATGTGTAACGATCGCATGAAAGTACCAAAACCCTGGTAGGTCATGTCTGAAGCAGCAGGATGACTTCCTATTTTATAACTTTTGATACATTCGCTTTTTCAACAGATACAGAACCTGTGTTCCAGAAAGTGGTCTAGTCACTAGAAACACATAAATAGACTGGCCGATATGAACAATAATCACAGTTAGTAATATGCTTCTCAATAAGTTTTTTTAAGATTGAGATAAAATTGACATATAACATTATATAAGTTTAAGGGGTACAATGTATTGATTTTATACACTTAAATTTGCAAAATGATTACCACCATAGAATTAGCTATTCCTGCTGTCCTGTCATATAATTATCATTTCTTTTTGTGGTAAGAACAATTAAGATCTAGTTTGTTAGCAACTTGGAAGTTTACGGTACAGTACTGTTGACAATTTTCACTAGTGTCGTAGTAGATGTCCAAGATAGATTTATCTACTAGTTGCAAGTTTGTATCCCTAAACATCTTCCCAATTTCCCCACCCACCAAACCCTGGTACCCGTTCTAGTCCCTGTTTCTCTAAGTTCTACAAAGCTCTGATTCTACATATAAGTGATAGTGTACAGCATTTATCTCTCTCTGCTTGACTTATCTCACTTAGCGTAATACCCTCAAGTTCCATCAACATTGCTACAAATGGCAGAATTTCCTTCCTTTTGATGGCTGAATAATATCCCATTGTGTGTGTATGCATATATATACATACATTATGTGGCATATATATATATATATATATATATATATATAGAATGTATATATGTAGAAATGTATACATATATATACCACACATTGTGTGTGTATGTGTATTTACATACATTAGTGTGTGTGTGTGTGTGTGTGTGTGTGTGTATATACACACACACACACACACACATATACATTGTGTGTGTGTGTGTAAATATACATACATTGTGTGGTGTGTGTGTGGGTGTGTGGGTGTGTGTGTGTGTGTGGTATACACCACACCTTCATCCATTCATCTGTCGGTGGACACTTAGGTTGTTTCCATATCTTGACTATTGTTAATAATGCTGCAATGAATATGGGGGTATAGATATCTTTTCAGCATCTTGTTTTCACTTCCTTTTGATATATACCCAGAAGTGAGGTTGCTGGGTCATATGGTAGTTCTATTTTTATTATTTTTGAGAAACCTTCATACTCTTTTCCATAGTGGCTTTGCCCATTTACATTCTACTAAGAATGTAGAAGAGTTCCCTTTTCTCTGTATCCTTGCCAACAGTTGTTACCTCTTATTGTCTTACTGATAGCCATTCTAACGTATGTGGGGTGATAGCTCATTGTGGTTTTCATTTGAATTTTCCTGATGATCAGTGATGTTGACCATCTTTTCATGTACCCGTTGGCCATTTGGATGATTTACTGGAAAAAAATGTCTACTTAGTTCCTCTGTCCATTTTTAATCATATTGTTTGTAGGTTTTCTTGGTATTGAGTTTTATGATCACTTTATGTATTTTAAATAATAATCGCTTATCTGATACATAGTTTGCAAAAATTTTCTCCCATTTCACATATTGTCTTTTCATTGTGTTGTTTCTTTTGCTGTCTAGAAGCCTTTTAGTTTGAGGTACTTCCACTTGATTTTTGCTTTGATTGTTTGTACTTTTGGTATCATATTTTAAAAATTGTTGCTGAGGCCAATGTCAAGGAACTTTTATTCTATGCTTTGTTGTAGATGAGTGTTATTGTATTGTGTCTTATGTTTAAATTTTTAATCCATTTTAACTTCATTTTTGTGAGTGGTATGAGATAAGGGTCCAGTCTCATTTTTTTACAACTGATTATCCAGTTTTTCTAACATTTGTTGAAAAGATCATCCTTTTCCCATTGAGTATTCTTGGCTCCCTTTGGTTATTAAAAAAAAAAAAAAGTGATTTATGTTCCCTGGCACTGAGAAGAGTCTGGTACATAAGAATCAGAAAAGGCTTTCTAGAGGACCTGGGTGACTCAGTCACATAAGCATCTGACTTGATTTCAGCTCAGGTCATTATCTCATGGTTTCTGGTTTTGGGCGCCTCGTTAGCCTGTGCAGTGACAGTGCAGAGCCTGCTTGGAGTTCTCCCTCTCTCCCTCTCTCTCTCAAAATAAATAAATAAACTTAAAAAAAGACAAAAAAGAAAAGGCTTTCTAGAAAAATAAATATTTTTCCTGAATCTTAAAATATGTAGGAGAAGTTGCTGTGTAAAATGGTATCGTAACATAATATTCTAACTAAATTTCTGTTTGAAGCAAAAGTAGGTGGCCAGGAAGGGCTATCGGATGACTCTTAAGCCTCTAATTCCATCCAGGGTATGACAAGAAAGGATTAAATGAAATTTATGGAAGTTAATTTCCTCAGACTAGAGTGGACTGTGAGTCTCACCCTTAACATCCATGTCCCAAGGAAGTAGAATGGGTAGTTGGTTTCACATCTCAGAAATCAAAGAATATCTTAAAATCAACAGTATGTCATGTATTTTGGCAGCATGTTGTCTTCCTCAGCAGAATGTAAATTATTAAAGAATCTTATAATCAATGGCTCTTCAGATTAGATGAAATATGGTAATGAAGGATTTGTGGAGTGAAAAACTAGGAAGATCCACCTATATACCCATTGCCTAACCCCTACTCCCAGCTATTCACAGGGATGTGTTATTTTTCTTTTCACCTCTATTGAGAGAGGGGCTTTAAAGAGACCACTGAAGAGCCTGAAATGCTTTCTTTGAGCTTAACAGGGTCTAATGCCAAGCTAAAGAGAGATAGACAGGACTTATAGCTGCTTTGAAAACAAACTGAGTGCATTTTGCATCTCCAGAGTATTCCCTATGGACTCAAGTCTTGGACCACATGCTAACATAGGGTCATCTCAAGTCCCATCCAAGAGGCTGCCCAGGGTCATGGTGGAATCAGGAAATGACTAGTATCCTGGAGTAGAAGACAAATGAGATAAAAGTGAGAAGAGAAATTAGATAGGCAGGTTAAACCCAAACTGTGAAAATCCTTGAATTTTACAGTTAAAAATCAGGTATTCTCCAGGCATTAGGGAACCAGCCTAGAGAGCAAAGAATAATATGACCTCATCTCTGTTTTGAAAAGTTAGTTTGCAACAGCATGAGTGGATAGGAGGAATATAAATCTGAAGGCAGGAAATAAAGCAATGATTATTTAAAAACCATTTCAATATTTTAGGCAAGAAATGATGAGGAAGTGGAATACAACCAGTGGTAAGAAAAGGATCTTAGTAACATACTGGAGGTGAATTAAATATGATTTGGAGTTAATCTGGTATGTGTTTGGGGATCCTTAATGTATATAGGGTGGTTAAATAAACAGAAATTAATAGGATAAGGAGGAGCTTGTAGTGCTAGGAAAGAATTATGACAGGCTATGAGAATTGAGAACAGAACTAGAACTAGAATAGAATTGAAATAGAATTGAGAATATTTATTGTTTTAGAGAAGAAAAGGAATCAAAAGCAGCATAAAACGGAGAAAGATAAATTGGGGGAGATAGTAAAAAGACAAGAGAGAGAGAAGTATCATGTTAGTTCTTCTCCTTAGACCCATAATTTAATTGCTACACCATTTTTTTTGTAATTAAGTTGTCAATAATAATACTTACAATTACTATACCTTTTTTTGATAACTGGAATTGTGTTCAATGAATTCACACACACATACACTGCAAATACGTTTTTAATCAATTCTTTATAGACAACCAATTGTATTGACTTTGTATTTAGATGATGTTTCTAGCATCCTGGGATATTGTTGAATCTACTCAGTCTATTTAGTAAGTAGTTCCATTCATAAGGATTTGCACTGGAGGGCTTTAACTGGTTATTGCAATCCCTAAGAATCAGAAGCAGATATCTTTTGTGGGAGGAGATAGTACTTTTCCCCTGGACTCAGCAATTATCTGTGCTTGCCTATCACTTTTCTCCCATTCCCCTTATTTCAGAAGTATACTTTATTGACCACATCCACAGCAGTGGAAAAATAACTCATTTCATTATTCCATTATTCATTATTCCATTTCTCTGAGGACAATATGGCATGTGGTCAAGGATAATAAGAATCTTATCTTAAGATAAACCACACATGTAGGCGTGCAAGCATGCACACACACACACACACACACACACAGAATGTTTTCTACTGATATTGACTAATGTTGTTTACTACCAATATTAACAGCCATTTAATCTGCCTAAACGAAGGAAAAGAATGAGTCCAGAATCTTAGATTACCTTATATGCTCTTGTAGGTTTTACACTTCACTGTTTCACAGGTTAGCATTCACTTCATAGTCCATGTGAACTGTATTTTCTAGAATTTGGTAGTGCATATCCTGTGGGGCCGTAAGGATTGACCTGCTAATGTATCCAGGGGAAAAGAACTACAGAGTGTGAAAGAAAGCCATGATAATCACGTTTCAATTGGATCTAGCTGTGCTGGAAAGTAGTTTCAACTTTGGGCTTCCCAATGATATATGTGTTTACATTCTTATGTCTTATTAGCTTAAACTAATTTGGACTAGTGTTACTGAAATGGAGAGTGCTGAATCTTTTTGCATCAGAAAAGAATTTGTTCAGAAAATGTATTTACCAACTATTTATTGAATGCTTATCATGTGTGAGACTCTGTTCTTGGTACTAGTTATAGAGCAATAAACAGAATTCAAAATCTCTGACCTCATAGACATCATTTTAGTGGATATAATTTTCCTAGAACATCAAGACAAAGAAACAGCAAACAATTTCCAGGGATAGCTTCCTAATCAGAGCCTAGAGAGGGGGAATTCAAGTATCGTCTAGATTGATATTAAACAAATGGTGGAATATGCTACTGATTCAAACTTTTAGATGTCAAGAGGTAACATAAAATGATGAAAATAAAATTCTTTGGGAAAATCAGGAGATCAGAAGATAAGCTCCTTTAGACAAGGATTACCTGTATGCATTTTCACTTAAGGTGATACCCATTTTAAACAATGATTTTGCAAAACTCAGTGACATATATTTTTTTGAACTGTGGTGATATCAAGAACTCTTTCTTCCTAATTTTTTTTCATGTTTATTTATTTACTTTAAGAGAGAGACAGACAGAGAGACAGAGAGAGACAGAACACTGTGGGGGGAAGGGCAGAGAGTGAGAGGGAGAGACAGAATCCTGAGCAGGCTCCCTGCTGTCAGTGCAGAGCCCAATGCTGGGCCTGATGTTGCAAACCATGAGATCATGACCTGAGCTGAAATCAAGAGCGAGATGCTTAACCGACTGAGCCACTCAGGTGCCCCTGAGGAATTCTTTCATTTTCCAATTAAAATTTATATAATTTTGCTACCATGCATATTGTTATCATTCTTGGTTTGCATATCATATGTGCCTATCAGCTGTAGGATATAATTTTTGTTTTTAAAAAAAGATGTTTCAATGCCCAGATGTTTAAATTTGAATTAGATGATAAATACTTTAACGAAAAAAAATGTTTCTTGAAATAAGCTGTTGATTTAACATCTGCTGTAATTTTTTTCATTTGCTGCAATTTTTAATGTAGATATCACTTTGTTGGAAATATAAAACTGCTTAAGAATGTAGTAGCTCATCAATTGTGTATCTTACTGTATAAATTTTTCACTGTCTTATGAGAAGTGTGATAAAATTTAACTAGTAGTAAAAACATACAACGTCTGATCAGAAAATCTGCTAGCTTTCCCTCTAATTTGCATGTGCTAATGTGCTGGTAATTTACCATTTCATACCTTTTTTCACACTACAGATGATTTTTTTGATCAGGCACAAAATCTATCATATATTGAGTGAATTTCTAGGTGTCATGCCCATGTTTTTAGTAGAGTTTTGTTGTAAGAAAAATTTTAAATATATTATGATATTGTGGTAGTGTATTGCAGATACGAATATTTCTAAGTTTTGGGGTAACTCAATCAGTTAAGCATCTGACTTCGGCTCAGGTCATGATCTCATGGTTTGTGAGTTTGAGCCCTGCATTGGGCTCTGTGCTGACAGCTCAGAGCCTAGAGTCTGCCTCGGATTCTGTGTCTCCCTCTCTCTGCCTCTGCCCCACTCACACTCTCTCTCCAAAAATAAATAAATATTAAAAAATTTTTTGAAAAAAAGAAAATTTCTAAGTTTCATTCTCTAAGGAACATAGTCAAGTAAATGGATTTTCTATTGATGAAAGAGATCTACCTAGAATCATGTAATTACTGAGATGTAAATTTATACACAACACATTTGAGCCACCCTGTTTTACTGATGAAGCTACTGATTTAGTTTGAAATAAACTTGAGTTCTGATCTCTGAACTAAAGCTCAAGTCCGATTCAAGTTTAGTAACCTTTATATGACTATGGGTGACAAATTTTTGTTCTAGATGAAACTCCTATGCATTAGTAGTAGCTATGGCATTGAAGCTTAGCAGGATAAGTGAAGGAATTCTGGCAAATGTAGTTGGTTATTGCAGAGTTTTTGCCAGGATTATACAACATCATAATGCTTTCAGGCTAGAAATTTTATTCAATGCCATTGAGCTACATGAAATATTAGCCTATGTTAATCATCCTGTGGCCAAGGTTCACTAAGTAATTCTATAAACACTTGTCATATCCAAGAGAAATGGATCAATCTTAAAGCCTCATCTGGCAGACTTCACTTATTCATCCATCTACTTATTCATTCATTCATTCATTCATTCAGTAACATATCAGGAAACTAGATACAAGGTAAGCAGAAATGACTAAGACATGTGTCCTGATCTCACTGTCTAGGAGAAAAGATAGATGTAAATAAATAACAAAAAAAAACAGTGCATAGGGTATCATTAAGAAAATTAAATTGGCATACTTCAAAAGGAGAAAGTCATGTACGAGGCTAATTGCCAAGGTACACATGCTTTCTTTTCAGTGTTCAGCATAGAGCAGGGTGCCAGTAGCCACGACACTTCCTCATCTACACTGGTGGATGTGACAGCACTGCTTTCCCTAGGATAGTGCCTTTGGGAAATGAAAGACCTTTTGTCCTTATAGAACAAGTGGGAATTTCTGATCTACTGGTGACTAAGACTAGGTAAGTTCTTGGCATCTTGCACAATAGGTTTTCAACATATGAACTTTGGAAGGACATACACACACAAACATTGAGACCAGAGAATTCTGTCCCTGACCCTCCCAAATCCATGTCCTTATCACATGCCATGAACTCAAAAG
Organism: Panthera leo; assembly: GCF_018350215.1. Taxonomy (NCBI): domain Eukaryota; kingdom Metazoa; phylum Chordata; class Mammalia; order Carnivora; family Felidae; genus Panthera; species Panthera leo. The sequence goes on from NC_056684.1 coordinate 94,507,035, forward strand.
TCTAAGGCAAAAGCCTCATCTAAATATCATCTAAATTATATATAGAAGAGACTGTAGCTGTGAACCTTTAAAATAACACACGTTATGTATGTCCAAAGCACAAAGGTAGGATAGGCATAGAATAGATATTCCCACTCCAAAAGGAAAAAAATAGAAAAGAAAAAAGGAGTAACAGGCCCACAGTAAATCTAAAACCCAGTGGAGCAAACAGCAATAAATCCCAATCCTCCTTGGCTGCGTGTCTCACCTTCTGGACCCACTAGGGCAAGAGTCAGATCCCCAATACTCCAGGCACCCCACCTGCATGGATTTGCTGGGAACAGCTCATGATGCACCTCTCCCTAGCTGGATTGCACTTTGGTGCCTGCAGATGGTTCTAGATTGTGGGGGCACCACCCCACCCCCAACCCCTTGCCATGGCTCTGCTTGGCATTACCCTAGTGAAGACCCCCTGCCACAGGCATTCCTGAAACAGCCTTCTGCCTGGGCTGCACACCCATGCCTCCAGGCTTCCCAATCCTTTAAAATCTAGGTAGAGGCAGCCACACTACGGGTGGTTTGCTGGGTGCAGCAAAAACTGTGTCATGGCCCACCGGAACGGTGGAGGAGCATGGCACCAGAATGCGGATGGTCCAGGCAGCAGCAGCCCCTCCTTTGAAATCATTTTGCCCTAGTCTCAGCCTGTGATGGTAAGGGTAGTCCTGAGGATCTCCAGATACCTTTCAGGTCATTCTTCCATTGTCTTCCTGAATAGCTCCTAGCTTCTGTTGAAATAGCCAACCCATTCTCATATCCGTATCAAATTTGGCTACCCCATCTTGTTCTCTCCCAAACAAGATTTCTCTCCCAAGCATCCGTACGACTCAGGAAATTATAAGGGTTTTAAGAACTCTGTGTCACAAAGCAGGGGTAGAGACCAAATATGTATTTCTTATTAAGGCACAACATCCAGTTATTTTTTAAAATAGCCTGACTAAGCAGATGTTTTCTTAACTGTTTAGATTCTGTGCGTTTTAGATACCCTGCAAAACATCAACTAGCATCTGCTGGTCATCGATAAATTACATCCCTGTGGTTATAAGACCCCTTGGTGCTACTGCCCTTCTGAGCAGTCTGACCAAGAGTCCCCTCTACCTCCATACTGCTAAGTGACATCACTAGACATGCAAACCTTCTCTCCTATCCCCATCCCCAGGAGTTTCTTTGTCCTTCTCCCCTTCTGAGTGGAGACACCCGTACCCTAGCTTTTGGAGACACTCCTGTGGTGAGGGGCTTGCCCCCCTGGCTTCCCCCAAATATAAACCTGTCAAAGCATCATCACCCAGCGAAGCTTCTGTGTGCTACTGCCACCTCATGGTCATATAATTTTCCTTGCTCCATCATTCAAATGTCTAAACCCCCCTACACAACCTAATAGTAGAGAATCAGCTAAAAGTCTTGCCTAGTCTTCAGCAAATTATTAATGGCATAAATTTATTCTTTGTTTTAGGATTGCCACCTTCTCAGAAACTGCCAGAAAAAGAAATTAAGTGAAATTATCGATTTGATGGTTTTTATTACATGAACCTCCTGCTTCAACATTTATATCTACTTTAAATTTTTTTTTAAATTTAATGTTTGTTTATTTTTGAGAGCAAGAGAGCAGGGTAGGGGGTCAGAGAGAGAGAGAAGAGGAGACAGAGGATCCGAAGTGGGCTCCTCGCTGAAAATGGAGAGCCCATTGCGGAGCTTGAACCCACAAACCACAAGATCATGACCTGAGCTGAAGTTGTACACTCAACTGATTGAGCCACCCAGGTACCCCATATCTACTTTTTAAATTGAAGGTTATCAACTCCAGAACAAGGGTTTAGCTCTCCCTCTCTTTTCTGTAGCTTTCCTTTACTAAATAATTATGTACTAAAGCTTTTAAATGAGACAGTGAAATGGAGGCATCATGACCATTTGGATTGGTGGAGGTGGTGAGAAAAGCCACGGTGACTCCAGCACTGTGTCACAGAATAAATGGAGGAAGAAGGATGTTGGTGGGCCGGCCATGTGGTGTCAGAGCCAGGGCAGTGTGAAGAGGACACCTAAGCAGAGAAATGGCACGATGTGAGTTATCTGAGGTGAGCAGGGTGAGCGGGGGATCTGGCTGAGATGGCCTAGCAAAGAGATACCAGAACCCAAGCAGGGTGAGGAAGGCATTCGCACAGAAGAGTGATGTCCTACAGTTCAAAGCGAGCAAGGAGGTCATCTATGCAGTGGAAGGTGTAAAGGCAGATATAAAGAATTGGTTTCATAGGGGGATTTGTCAAACATGTAAATATGTTAAAGGTAATGGGAACCTGATTTCTCACTGTCAGAAAAAAAAAGGAGTTATAAATATTGAAAGGAGAAAAGAAAAAAGAATGAACTCTGTGGTGCTAGGTTAGAATTAGTGGTATTACATTTATATTAATTTGCTACTGCTGTCATTTTAAAAATGCCAGCAACTGGGAAGCTTAAAAAACAAAAATTAGTTTTCTCACAGTTCTGGAGGCTAAAAGTCTAAGATTAAGGTGTCAGCATGTTTGGTTTTTCCGGAGTTTTAACTCCTTGACTTGAACATGAACACGTGTGGCTGTCTGTGTGTCCCCGCAGGATCTTTCCTTTGTGCACACATGTCTCTGGTGTCCTTCAGTGTGTCCAGATTTCCTCTTCTTATCAGGTTACTAGTCACACTGGATTGGGACTCACCCGAATGGCATCATTTTACCTTAATCATTTTAAAATATGGTTAAATTCTGAGGTACTAAGATTAGGTTTTCAACATAATGCTTTTGGGGAAGCATTCAGCCCATAACAATAATGTATATTTCTGGCATATGTATGCACGTGTGTAGGTGTGGAAGTATGTATTCATATACATATACATATGAGTCCTAGTTCTGTTCACTGAAAAGGTTTGATGTGGGGAAAGCGCTTTGACTTTTTTTATTTCTGTTAGGCTGTTTAATGAGTAGGGCAAGTTAATATGATAAAACAAAGTTGTGTTTGCTTCAGAACTTTTCAATAGAACAATAGAACTTATATGATGAAATGTTACCATAATACCTGTATTTTGAAATTTTCTCAAACACAAGGAAAACTAAATAAATGAATCATGTTCATTTGCCAAAAAATTGTTTGACTACCATGTGTATGGATGCTACTCCGGATTTATAAATAAAATAATTGATTTTGTGACATGATTCAGATATTCTGTAAGTTTGTGCCATATTTGTAAGTGCAAGATAATTTAGAATACAGACTCATATACTTTTGAAGACAATGAGTGAAGCAAAAGGTTATAAGGCTATTCCTTAATAGTGGGGACTGAAGCAAGATAGAAAGTATGTGTACTGCCTAAGGCATTTAATTTTAATTCTAAAAACAAGTTATCCTACTGAAATACTAGTGTATTTCAGTATCAGGGCATGGTCTCTGATAACTTACTGTCAAAGTTTTCTTGACTTATTTTCATTATACATTGACCATTGAACAATGCAGCGGCCAGGGGTGCTGAGTCCCTGCTCAATCAAAAATACACGTGCAGGGACATCTGAGTGGCTCAGTTGGTTAAGTGCCTGACTTCGGCTCAGGTCATGATCTCGTGGTTTGTGAGTTCAAGCCCCACATTGCGCTGCCTGTTTTCAGCACAGAGCCTGCTTTGGATCCTCTGTTCCCCTCTCTTTCTGCCCATCCACTGCGCATGCTCTCTCACTCTCTCGCTCTCTCTCTGTCTCTGTCTCTCTCAAAAATAAATAAACATTAAAAAATGCATACACAACTTTTGACCCACCCCCAAAACTTAACTACTAATAGCCACTAGTTGACTGAAAGCCTTACCAGTAAACCAAACAGTCAATGAACATATATTTTGTATGTTTATATGCATTACAAACTGAATTCCTACAATAAAATAAGCTAGAGAAAAGAAAATGTTATTTAGAAAATCATAGGGGAGAGAAAATACATTTGTGATATTGTATTTCTTGAAAAAATCTGTATATAAGTGGAACTGTACAGTTCAAACCCATCGTGTTCAAGAGTCAACTGTAATGATTTATTAAATATGCACTAAATAGTAAAGTTATGCTACATTGGACAACAACAAAGAAAGATCTTCAAGGTATATAAAAAAAGAAATATCATCAAGGTATAAGTTAAAGGCATGTTCTTAAAAACATTTAAGTGTTTTTTTTCCCCAAAATTTTATGTTTATCTCACCCATAAGTCTATTTTTTTCTTTCACATAATGATAATTACACACTTAAATGCATTTTATATATTTTTAACTTCTATAAATTAGCTTGTATTTCTGCTGAACATATGTATTAGCTTTGTAAATGCTGCAAAATAAAACAAGTGTCATGTCTGCATGTAGAAGAAGCTTCTTTTCTTTTTTAAATGATCCATTGGGATTACAAACATTTTATCTTATCACTACAAGCTAACATCCTATATGGTGTCTACTAAATGATTCCTATTTAGCGCAGACCAAATTATATTTTCATTCCTTTAGGAAATAAGCCACTTCCATTTTAAAATGCTCTTCTTTTCAAATTATCAGCCACAATGATCAAAAGCACTGTTATTATTTATATCCTGTGGGATTTTATTACTATCTATCTAACCAGTATAGAAAAGACTAATAGGTTTTTTGAGAAAGATTTTTATCCAGAGTCAACTACTTTAAGAGGCACAGTGCAATTATAACTACTTTTGTATTACAATGTATCTTGTGAATATGTGTCATGTCTCTTGGGAATTTTTTTTTTCAAATACAAGTATTCATATAAAATAGGATTATTAATTCATTTAATGTTCAATCTGCTAATATTTCAAGTTGTTCCTGCCAATCTAAAAGTATCAAAATGCACCATTAAACAATGACCAATTTGGAATCAATGGTAGGAATTGGAAACTTGGGTGTATTGGTACTACTTCTGGAGAGTCTTGGTCATTTCAAGTGCCACGTGGGGATGAAGAAGTTCAATAATTATCAAAATAATTCTAGACAATAAGTTTACTCAGGAACATATAGAAACCTTCAGCTGATTTAAATGTGGATGAGTTTCCTCTTTCAATTGGAGTTAGTTCTTATTTTTTGCAAAACAAAAATCAGATATGATATATGTCAGTAATTAATTTGTTAAAAACTTTTACTTTTAGCATTCTTGCTCTTTACAAGCCTGTGTAGATGTTTGCAGCGAATGAAATAGTTTATCAATCTCAGTCCCTGGTTTTACTTGGCTTTCTTTCATTTTTTTATGTCATTCTTTCTCTTTCACTATTATTTTCACATTTCTCACTCATTTAGAATGAGATTCTGAAAAACATTAAAATAGATGTGTGTGTGTGTGCGTGTGTGCGTGTGTGTGCATGCGTGTGTGTGTGTGTGTCAGAGAGAGGGAGAAGGTGAGAGAGAGAGCTGTGTGCATGGGAGTGAGGGAGAAGGAACATTGATGGTATCTTGCTAAGATTTCATTGGAATATTACAGTGTTTCACTATGCACAGGTCTTTTTCTCCCCAGGATCTTTCAGTTCTTCCAGAGATGAATACTGTAATATATTACCTAAAGAGTTGCATACTTAACTGCTAGGTTGCTGGGAACTGAGCCAAAGACAGGGCTGGAGGAAAGGGATCAACATTTAGTATACGCTGCCTTCCGTTTACTGCCATTTTTGCACTAAAATACCTCAACGTCTCATTCTGCTGAGTCTCAGCCTCCATTTTTCCTGAAGTGGAAGATTGGTGGTTTCTACCTGCAAAGAATTGGAGAAAACTGGAAGTCTCGCTGTTCCTTAAAATGTCTTCAACCATCTTCCCAGTTCTCAGCTCTACTCTCTCTCCACTTATTTTAGCATCTTATGCGCTGATTTTTGAGTCAGTTTCTAGAGTGTGAAGCAGCTGGCTATTCAGTGGCTTCTCCCCTGTGTGTGCTTACACTTCACTGTTCTCTGCCCTGCCGTGTTCATCATTCTATCTTCCCTCTGCTTTCCATGTTCCAAGAGAAAATATGTTGACATCTCTTGTCTAGGATTCTGTTCTTTGTGTTTGCAGACGAGTACCTTTAAAAATTATACCTTTGTGGGTGTCTGAGTGACTCTGTAAGTTGAGTGTTGGACTCGTGACTTCAGTTCATGATTTCATGATTGGTGAGTTCAAGCACTGTTTGGGGCTCTACGCCGACAGTGTGGAGCCTGCTTGGGACTGACTCACTCTCTCTCTCTCTCTCTCTCTCTCTCTCTCTCTCTCTCCCCCTCCCCTGCTCCCTCTTTCTAAAAATAAATAAATGAGCTTAAAAAATGAGACCTTTTCTGTATCTGTAGCGATTTTTAGAGGGAACAGATCTTTTGAGTCTATCATGATTAAATGGAAACCTGAATATTTCTTTTCTTATTAAAAAAACCTACAGGGGTGCCTGGGTGGCTCAGTCAGCTGAGCATCTGACTTTGACCTGGGTCATGATCTCACACTTTTTGGGTTCCAGTCCCATGTTGGGATTTGTGCTGACAGCTTGCTCAGAGCCTGGAGCCTGCTTTGGATTCTGTGTCTTCCTCTCTCTCTGCCCCTCTCCTGCTCATGTTCTCTCTCTCTCTCTCTCTCTCTCTCTCTCTCTCTCTCTCAAAAATAAATAAACATTAAAAAAATCCTACAGATGCTGCCAGAAAATGATAGCTAGAAATGGGAGGAAGTGAAAGTCATCTGAATTATTTAATCATAGTTAGTAGATAAATATAACAGATGACTTCTAGTGAGACCAATGATTGAAACTCAAGAAACACGTATCACAGCTTGTAAGAAAAATTATAGTATTAGTACCATCATAAAGACGCCAATCTTTTCAGTGTAAAATAAAATACTGTAGCATCATATTAACTTTAAAATTAAGATACAAATATCTGGAAAAACAATAAAATGTCAGATGCTGTCAATAAGCATCCTGGCCACCAACAACAATCTCCATGTAAGTTTTTGTAATTTCTTCACAGATCCTTACTTTTTAAAAAATAATGAGCCAACATTTGAAAACAACACGATTACAAAGGAATATATTTTTCTGCTCTCAAAATATCAAAGCATTTGGCAAATTTCTGGCAATGGTTACCTGAATCCGCCCTTTCAGTTCAAAGACTCTCTTATTTGGTGTTTCCTCACAACTCACATGTTGAAACCAATAAGCTGAAATGGAGCTACCCCAGAGTCAAGGACAGGAGCATGTAAGAAACAATGTCTTGACTCATAGGACCATAGTGGAGAGTAATGTCCCTGCCCCAATGCTTGGGCAAGGACAGGGGAAGGGCCAGAATATTTTCAGTGAATATTTACCAAAATTGACCAAATTTTAAACTTCAAATTGCTGAGTTTATTTAAAGTCCAAAGTTCAGGGGCGCCTGGGTGGCTCAGTCAGTTGAGCGTCTGACTTCGGCTCAGGTCATGACCTCACAGTTTGTGAGTTCGAGCCCCGCATCAGGCTCTGTGCTAACCGCTTGCTCAGAGCCTGGAGCCTGCTTCAGATTCTGTGTCTCCTTCTCTCTCTGCCCCTCCCCTGCTCACGCTTTATCTCACTCTGTTTCTCAAAAATAAATCAATGTAAAAAAATTTAAAAAAAAATCTTTAAAGTCCAAAGTTCAATTTTCAATTGGTATAGAGCTTCAATAACAAAGATAAGTTAGGTTATAGATGAATTTAAAAAGTTATACTTGCTTTCCTCAGATTTGGATTGTAAGTTTCATGCTCATTGTAATGGTATACAATTATAATCATATTATCCTTATATTTGTTTCATCTGTAAAGATTTTTATAGGTAGCAATGGTTGCTTTTTTAAATTTATTGCATTCTTTATTTTTCAAATTAGTTTTTCTGAATAGGCCTAACTTCATATTCAAAAATCTTACTTGAAAAAAAAAACAGCTTAAACATCAGGATTTCAATATAGAAAGATGCTTTTCCCCATATAAGATAATACATTTATGACAAAGATCTACTAGGTAACGAGTAAGCAAGTTACATTGGGTGTTTGGATGCCTCATTATCTCCATATATAGAATAGATTCTACAGTGACTGTTCCCTCTTAACTGTTACAAATTAATAATGATGAACATGGGTTATAATTAGGAAGATGCTTTAAAATAAGGTAGCTCATACAATTCAAGGTATTATTACATGATTAATGATTGTTATTTTGTTTTTTTCTATTATTTTCTTTTTTTAATATAAAATTTATTGTCAAATTGGTTTCCATACAACACCCAGTGCTCATCCCAACAGTTGCCCTCCTCAATGCCCATCACCCACCCTTCCCTCCCTCCCACCCCCCATCAACCCTCAGTTTATTCTCAGTTTTTAAGAGTTTCTTATTGTTTGGCTCCCTCCCTCTGTAACTTTTATTTCCCCCTTCCCCTCCCCCATGGTATTCTGTTAAGTTTCTCAGGATCCACATAAGAGTGAAAACATATGGTATCTGTCTTTCTCTGTATGACTTATTTCACTTAGCGTGACAGTCTCCAGTTCCATCCACATTGCTACAAAAGGCCATATTTCATTCTTTCTCATTGCCAAGTAGTATTCCATTGTGTATATAAACCACAATTTCTTTATCCATTTATCAGTTGATGGACATTTAGGCTCTTTCCATAATTTGGCTGTTGTTGAAAGTGCTGCTGTAAACATTGGGGTACAAGTGCCCCTATGCATCGGTACTCCTATATCCCTTGGGTAAATTCCTAGCAGTGCTATTGCTGGGTCATAGGGTAGATCTATTTTTAATTTTTTGAGGAAACTCCACACTGTTTTCCAGAATGGTTGCACCAGTTTGCATTCACACCAACAGTGCAAGAAGGTTCCTGCTTCTCCACATCCTCTCCAGGATCTATAGTCTCCTGATTTGTCATGCCAGTCAGAGTGGCTAAAATAATGATTGTTATTTTGAATGAACCTCCAAAAGTTTTCAACAAAACTAATTCCATACATTGATTCTTTCAGGGTTTTGTCAATGAAGACATTGATGTTATTTTAAATTAGAATTCAATGCATAACTAGGGTTTATTTTCTTTACTATTGAATTAGTTCATAAATATACAGCTACACAGATATTGATATACATTAATATATAAATTGGCTTATTCAATATTCCATTCTAGCATGAAAGTAAAAAATTACACTTCATGTTAGCTGTAAACTAAAAAATTATATTTCCTCAATGCCCTTTTGCAGTTAGGTTCTGGCCTGTCAATTATGTGCATTTATGCGAGATTTTGATGTAGAACGGAGGCAGAAGAGGGGAAAGGCAAAATGTAGGGCATGTTGTTTCTGAGTTAGGTTGTAATGTTCTGGAGCCAGAATCCATAGCAATGACTTTTTTTTTCCTACCAATTAGCTTCGTTCATCAAATTTTTAAACTTTTTCAACTATGTCAGAGACAAAGTGCTTCTCATTTCAAAGAGTCTTGGGAGCTCAGCCTAGAGCCTTCTCCAGGTCTTTAAAGAATGGTGCAAGTAACTAATTTTCCATACTACGACTTTTTTTGTTAAAACCAGCTAGAATGGATTTGTTGATTGCAAATGCAATCCAGAGGTCCTGTTGTATTTTAATACCTATAGCCCATTGTCTTTTAGAATAGACCCATTTTATTCCAAATTTCTCTCATAGTAAAATGACTTGAGGGTTGCTGTATATGAATGCATAACAACATGAGATTCGTCATCTCGTAAACAACATGAAATGAAGCATTGCGTAGGTGATTTCAGACCCTCCAAAGAAATTTAACTGTATTTGGTTATTCTTTTATTTCTTTTCCCTTGTGAAGTCACAGCCAGAGTGAGAAGTTATTTTTTCAGAGTGAAAAGTTATGATTTTTAAATACTATATGTATATATTTTCTGTAAGCTTTTGCAACTAAATGTTTTTAGGCATAGTGAAAAAGAATTGGAAAAATTATCCATAAAGATCTATTATTAATATTGAGTTGTATCCCCTGAATATAACTGAAAATTCATGGTCATGATCACAGTGGATAAAAGATCTAAATGAAAATGATTGACTTTAAAAAATACCATAATTTTGTTGAGAGACAAAAAATAAGTTATGTAACAATCATTTCCACTTTCATTACATAGAATCAAAGAGCCAAAAAGACCAAAAAATGCTCCACAAAATATTTGAGTGATATATGAAAATATAAAATTATTTTAAAAATCAGTTTCATGTGAAACAGATTGGGTAACTGAAACTTATAAGCAAAATAAAAAGAGATAAGCTTGTTTTATTATTATAGATTTGTTGTTATGTTTTATACGTATTCATGATTTAGTTAATATGGTGGTTACATTTTCCATATAATCCTCCTGGTATTTATGCCCTAAGGTAATCCCCTCCCCTTAAGTATATGTAGCACTCAGTCTGGCCAGTCTGCAAGTAACTACATACTGCAAGTAAATGCATGAAGAAAGTAACCACCAATCTTTTCCTAGTCAAGCATCAGATGATTATGCAGTTCAGGCTGACACCTTTGATTTCAACCTAAGAGATAAACTTACTGAACAGTGCCTAGTCTCCTAACCTACAGAAACTCTGAGTTGAAAATATAAGACTTATGTTATATATCAATGTAACTAAGTCATTTGTTTTGATGTAATTTTACTCATATCGCACACACATAGAACTGAATGTTATTTTAGAATCTAATTTGACAACCAAATAAGCACAGGTATACAAAACACATAATGGTATGTTTTCTATAACACTCAGCATATTGTGTTGTAAGCAATTTCTTCTAACCAATCCAAAATGATATTCATGAAGTATTCATTAGGAAGTTTATTTTATAACAATAGTGGTTTCTAAGATGCAGTTTCCTATAGATAACCTCCTGAAGAGAAATTCTGTTTGGCCAATGATGTTCAATAAATATCCATTAAATAATATAAGTATACTTTATATAATATAAATATACATTTACTTATGAATGTTTTTTTTTTTTTTTGCTTGTTAACGGATGTGCAACATAGCAGAATCACAATTCTTGGGTGAGTTTATCAAATTCCATTAATTAATTTACATTAAAAATATTACAGAAAGTGTTAAATGTATAATAAAAAGAAATAGTAACATAAAAACCCATAAACAAATCACCTTGCTTTAGTAATTGTCAACTCATGCCAAGCTTTCTGACTGCACATCCTGACCTGTTTCCTCAGACCTCATACCAAGTAAACCTTTCTTTAATCTGTCATTATCCCCTCTCTTTCTTTTGTTTTTTTTTGAAAATTATTTGATGAAAAAACCTTTTTTTTTCGTTTGTCCAGTATATTTTTCCATCCTCTGGATTCCATTGATTGCATCCCATGGTATTATTTAATAGATTTCTCTGTCACTATATTTTCTATAAATTGGTACTTTGGCAAGATTAATTCATAGGCAGTGTTGTGTTCTTTCATCAAGCAGCACATGATATCCAGTTGAATCTAATTTGTATTTTTTTTTAATTATTAAGGTAAAAACTTCAATTAATACCCATTTTTTAAAAGATCTGTATCTTGTGGGAGTGGGGGCATAAGTTATTTTCCATGTGTTTAATTGTCTAAGAAAGCTTACCAACTCTATTCAGAGGGATTGTCATCCTTTACAGCATAGCAGCATGAGAAAAACAAACAATATGTTGCACTTACATAAACTAATTTCAATTTGTAGGTTCAGGAAAAATTACAACCAGCATATCTCTTTACAAGTGTATAGAGATTATGTCATATTTTCATTCCAGAATGCTCAGTGTACTATAAATGAACCCATACAATTTTGTAGAGATGCACGAGTGAAATTAGTGTTTCATTCACACTATATTTTTAATACCAATTTTCATTAGCAGAACTCCAAGTGACTAAAAATATGTAAAAATTTGAATGCCTTTTCAAGTTTTATTTATAATTATATTTGATAACTAAAATCAGAAATACAGAAAGAAATAAAAGCACTATTGTTATAGAGTTTCTAAAATACTGGACAAGTGGTAGAATGTTTCTAATAATATATACTTCCTTTAAAATTATCCTTGAGCTTGATAAGTGACTTAATGTATGCAGTGGAGATTTGGTAGTAGTATGCGCTACTGTTCAGCTTGAGAGGGGAATTCATAACAAATTGCTTCCTCAGAATGCTACTGTGAACACTCTTTAAGAGAAAAATAGATTCCTACTAAGAATTTTGTAATAGAGTTTCACATAAAACAAAAGTTTTCATTGAAACAAGGAAAGCAATACTTGATCTATAAGTTTTATGCCTTAAAATGACTGGAAATGTTTTGGAATTTTACTAGAATTTATGCTATTTTTAGAGCATAATATCCACAAATATGTATTTCTTTCATTTTCTCTGTGAATCTTAGAGCATCTAAAAGGTGTTATACTCTGGTCTAGATGCAGAGTTTTATAAAAAGCTTAACAAATTGCAAAAAATAAATTGTAAAATGAATTTTAAAAAGCTATCTCTTAGAGACATACCTGTCTCCCACATAAACACCAAGTAGATAAAAAGACTTGGACAGTTAACTTAATTTAATAACTCAAACCACTACTGGATAAACATTCCCCATAATGTACTTCCTTCAAATTTTGTTAGAAAACCAATCTTAGTGGGTCCCTTCCTGATCTTCCTTACTTAAAATTGCAACCCTACCACCTTTTCATCTCCCATCAAATATCCTTATTCTTCTTACTCTGTTCTTTCTTTCCTGTTTTGGGAGCACTTGTCACCTTATAAGCTATTAAATAATCTATTTATTTAGCATCTTCAGTCTCCATCTTCTCTCACTAAAGTGTAAGGTCCTTGGACAGGGATTTGTTAATTTCTTTTATTTTAGTTGATATATGCCCAGCACTGAAAACAATGAGAACACTGCCAGGTCCCTACTAGCATTCAGTAAATATAAGTGACTGAATGAGTCCAATAAACAGAAGTTAGAGTAATTCATGGTAATTAAGTTCTAATTTTTGCCTCTTAAGTCTCAAGACTGTAGGTGATAGGTTTGGTGTAACTGATGTCAATGGGGGGCAAAATGTACCTGTTACTAAAATGATATGCATGTCAATAACCAGTATAAAAGTAATAACAGAATGGAGTCATTACTACAAATCCTATAGACATTAAAAAAGATAATAAAAATATTTCAGATCTGTTCATTTTTCAATGAAAAAATTTTGTACTTATGAACAAAGTGTTAAAATCATTGTTTCATGCTTGTAACTTACTAAATAATGATAATCATGTATATATACGTATATTTAAAAATGGGCCCAGAACCAAATACTTGCTTTACAAAAAAAGATATTAGCCTTCTGGCAGAAATTTAAGAAATGTATGTTAAGTAAAATTAAATTTCAAATATTTTATTCACAAAGATTAAAGGTACTAATAATATTGATATTGTAAGGGGTTTATAACATTCTGTTAACTAATGTATACTGACATATTTTTGGAGGAGAAAATGAAAACATTTATGACATCTTTCAATATGAATATCCTTCACACAGCATTTCTGCTCATAAAAATTTATGCTAAGAAAGCAATAGAACATGAGTAAAAAGATATGTGTTCTAATAGGTATAGTAAGCACGATTCCTAACAGAGGGACTTTTTTGTTAAAAGGTTATTTTTAAAATAAATTATATTAGAGTGACATTCTTTAAAATTATGAAAAGTCATCAGGATTATATTTATTATGTATTATTGGGGGGAGGAGCAGATTACACATATGTTCACTACTCTTAGTATGAATGGCAGTAAGGGTCACTGCTTTGCATAATCCAGAAGCACCATTTACATACAATATAATGTGAATGGCATCCTGGTGCACATCTGTAGTACAGGGTTAAGGGCAAGGGCTCTGGGTCTAGACTTCCTGGGTTCATTTATTTTCTAATGAAATATTACTTGTCTCCATATCTGAGTTGTACAAACTTAAGCAAGCTATTTTTTACCTGATGGAGTCGATGTGGCAATTAGATGACTAACTCAAGCAAATGCACATCAAATTTTGTGCTTGACACCCATATGTATAAGAGTTAACTATTATTTTTATTCAAGCCCCATGAAAATTCTGTTTTACTTTTTATTTTTATTTTTTTAATGTTTATTTATTTTTGAGAGAGAGAGACAGAGCATGAAAGGGGGAGGGGGAGAGAGAGAGACAGAATCCGAAGCAGTCTCCAGCTCTGAGCTGTCAGCACAGAGCCTGAGGGTGGGCTTGAACCCACAAAACATGAGATCATGATCTGAGCTGAAGTCGGATGCTTAACTGAATGAGCCACCCAGGCGCCCCTGTCTTATTCTCTACTGTATCCCTGCATATAATTGGTTCTTAATAATATTTTTGGATGATTGTTAATTTATTTTAATTAATTAAGTTAATCCCAGTATAAATTTATATATATTTATAAATTTAGAGAAGTTTATATACTTAGAGAAGAAATTCTGGAAGATGTATGTCAAAAAGATAACTGTGGTTATCACTATTGTATATAATTTAACTTTTTTCTATGTACTTATATTTTATGAAATTTTTAATTTTAGCATATATTATACAAAATGTAGAGTAAAACAGATACCACTAAATGTCCTTCAGCATATGCATCCCCTATAGCCCAGGGATTCTATTTATAGGTGTTTACCCAAAAGAAATGTAAACAAATGTTCTAAGAAACTTGTAACACAATGTTTATAGCAGCCTTGTTCTCAGTAGGCAAAAACTGGAAGTAGACTAGTTGCCTATAATTAAGAGAATGAAAAAACATACTGTGGCACATCATCCACAATCTTGCTACCTACAACAACACAGATAGAGCTCTTTATCTATTTATCTATCATCTATCATCATCAATCTATTAGCTGCGGCAAATATAAATATTGATATAATATCCTTTACATCAAGATTTGTAACAAAAGAGAAACAATCTGTGGTAAAATATGAAAACATGACTATTTCATCGAAAGCAGGGCAAGGTTTTATTGGGAAGGGTAGCAGAGAATTTTCTAGTGTTATGGTGAAGTTCTATATGTTGATGGGTTTCTATATTACAGCAGTGTATGAATTTTTTAATGCATGCATGAGGGAAAAGTACACTTAGGATTTGTGCTTTTCGTTTATGTAAATGTGATCTCACAATAGAAATATATAAACAAATATTGAATAAAAGTTGATATGCATGTTGAAGTATTTAGCAGAAGGTATACTAATGAAATGAAGGATGAATAGACACGGGGTAGATTTTTTGAGAAAGCAAATACAGTAAAGTGTTAATGACAGAAACTCAGGTAGGGTATATGGATACTCTCTTTTAAATAATTTCAGTCTTCTATGTTTGAAAACTGTCACCATAATGTAAGGTTGGATATACATATGTGTACAGTAAATTCATAAAAAAGAAATGTAAATGACCAATTCTAGATTCAAATTAAATGTGTCTAGGTGACAGAATTAGAGACATAGAAGGAAGGAAAGAAGGAAATCGTTTGAAAATTTGAAAAAGTGAATACACTAGTAGACTAAAATAAAATGACGGACACAAAATAGAATTTGAAAAAATTTACATAAAAGCAAAAAATATAGTAAAAAAATTAAAGAAATATATTTTAATAGAAATTGAAAGTAAAAATGAAGTTTTCTCTTTCTGCATTCAAGAAAAAGAAATGAAAAAGAGAAAAAGAAAAAAGAAAATTGTTTGAAAATTTGAAAAATTGAATACACTGAAGTAGACTAAAATAAAATAATGGAGTTAAAATAGAATTAGAAAAAATATACACAAAAGTAAAATATATAGTAAAAAAGTTAAAGAAAAATATGTTTAACAATAATTGAAAATAATAATGAATTTTTTCTCTTTCTGTATTCAAGAAAAATAATTGGAAAAGAGAAAAAGAGAAAAAAAAAGAAAGAAAATTGAACAGATGGACTTGCTAACAGATTGAAGTAGGACTGAAATTACTTCATTTTCCCCTAGAAGTCAGACTTTGTAGCGCTTTATAGTCCATAAACTAAGTTGACGGTGAGACTTCTGTTCTTGAAGAGCCAGGTTGGCCCACTTGGGCGGGGCTCAGTATAACAGCTCCATTCTCCACTAGATGGCACTGCTAGTCTACTGGGGTGGATTGTTGTGGTGCTCTTAGGTGCATGTTCACATGTGCAGGAGCAGTGAAAATGATGCCACGCAGCCACCCAGTCTCTAGTATTGGAACTCTGTTCTCCTGGATCAGCAATTGCCAACCCGTCCTCTGTCTTCAGCTTTCGTGCATTCCCTGCTTTTTCAATGTCTGTGACCAGGCCCCAGGCAGTACCTCTCTCCCGAGTTTTGTCTCACATGCGGCCCCTTACTTCTGAGGGACTGCGGCTTTGACCCGCTCCGCCCCTCTGCAGGAGAGTCTCACTGAGCAATGGCCGAATGAGCAATGGCCGAATGCCGGCTGCACCCAGGAATGCTTGCTGGACCCTGCTGCCCTGAGACTGCAGCCAGGTGCCAGCCTGTCCCAGAAAAAGTTCCTGAGACAGTGTAGCAGGAGCTTTTCAGGGATTATGGAAAATCACAACACACATCTGGCACCAGGCTTCACCCTTAACGACTTTGTTCCAGCACCAGCAAATGTGGCCGCCTTCTGGGGTCTGCTGGGACCAAGTGGCTTCAACAGTCTCTACCAAATGCCCTTCTAGCAGTGGAACCGCTTTTCTCCGTGTGGCCCAAGAACCTTCCAGACCCCACTTTGTTCCCGGGGATTCACCCTTCCCACCAGAGCACCGCCAGGTATCAAGCTGCCCAGTTGCAGACTTTGTGCTTCCCTTCTTTACAGTCTTAATGGAATATAAACCCTCTCCTTTCTCCTTTCTCCCTTTTTAGTTTAGTCCCTGCAGCTGTTTCCAATTTTCCACTTTTTTCCAGCTGCTTTTGGGGAGGAGGGATGCTTTTCCTGTATTCTCTCCCCACCCTGTCATCTCTATCCTCTCTCCACCCACAAAAGCATCTCCCTACCCTCCACATCACCTCTCCGTGCCACGTACCTGCTGGTACCTGCTGAATTCTGTGGTTCAGGTTGTGCAGATTGTTGTGTTAATCTTCCAGTCAGTTTTCTAGGTGTATAGGATGGTTTACTATTGGTCTGGCTGCATTTCATGGATGTGAGACACACAAAAAACTTCCATGCTGTTCCGCCATCTTGGCTCCTCCTCTGAACATGTCTTACTTCTGTGAAAACTATCCACAAAATATTTAAGGATTTCAACAGGACTACTAATTTCTTCTCAGGAGAAAATTGTGAAAAAAAAATTCTGTTGTATCCATGTCTGGGACTTACTTTTTCTTTCACTTTTAGGTATTCTGTTGATAACTGTACTATTGTCTTGAAAGACATTAACACTAGAAAAAGCAGAGTGAGAAATATAATGGAAATCTTTGTACTACTTTGGCAACTCTGTAATTCTAAAATTAGCTCAAATTGAAACTTTATATGTTTTATTTTTTTAAATTTTTAATGTTTATTTACTTTTGAGACAGAGAGACAGAGAGAGAGCATGAGTGGGAGAAGGGCAGAGAGAGGGAGACACAGAATCTGTAGAAGGTTCCTAGCTCTGAGCTGTCAGCACAGAGCCCGACGGAGGGCTCGAACTCACAAACTGTGAGATCATGACCTGAGTTGAAGTCGGATGCTTAACCGACTGAGCCACCCAGGCGGCTCCAAAATGAAACTTTTCAAATAAAGTGTTTGTGTACTCCCAAGTTTGTAGATAGTTGCTACCAGTCCCTACATCAAATACTAGTGAGAAGTAAGTGAATATATGATCTTGATATAATTTCCCACATATACAAGTGCACAATAAATGTTTTATAATACTAATATTGAGTACCTATACATTGTTACACAGTTTTACGATGTATCATTTTAGGCTTAATTTTAAGTTTTTGTTCATTTTGTGTTTTGATTTTTATGTAGTAGATATGTTTTCTTTTATACTTTATAATTATTTTGAAATCAATGTCTTATATTTACATATTTCATTATTAAACCAAATTTTACAAATATTATTAAAACTTGTTCTAAGAATGGCCAGAGATGCATAAAACATACATGAAGCATAGATTTTTTTTCTTTTTTTTAGCACTCACTCTGATTTCTAATTACTTATCAAAAGAATAATGAGAACAGTTAAAGCAAGTATTCAACATGCAGGCTTTTAAATAGAAGCCTATTTAGAGGAATAATGCAATCCATAACAGAATATGGTCCTTGTGGTGTTTTGTAGTCAATCCTATAAAATATGTTGATGTTTTATAGTTTATTAATTTTGAGAAAGAGAGAGACTGCAAAGCCCGCAGATGATCAGGGGAGGGGCAGAGAAAGAGGGAGAGAGAGAGAGAACCCCAAGCAGGCCCCATGTTGTCAGCACTGATGAACTGTGAGATCAGGACCTGAGCCAAATCAAGAGTCAGATACTTAACCAACTGAGCCACCCAGGAGCCCCTAAAATATGTTGATTTTAACTTGTGACTATTTTGCAGGAACAGTTTTTATAATACATCTTATTTTTGCTTAAGGAATTATTTTATTCCAGATGAATTTGAAGGCATGACTAACAGATATGATGTTCTTTAGGACTCGCGAAGTTGATAACATGCAGGAATGAGTGAAGTTCATTGTCATGATGCCTGCGTCTATAGGGAAGTGGCATGAAGGGCGGCTGTGAGGTGTTGGAATTGCTATAAAACTGCATATAACTTGGGAGAAAAACACCCCTAACTGCATTTGTGACCAAACGTGAAACTGACCCATTTGAAACTGCCTCCATTTCTGATGTCTTGGGCAGAAGACTGACAATATTTTCCATGTAGTTAGTGCTTCACAAAGGTTTGCCAAAGCGAATTGACTTTAATCTAGATGATGTCCCAGTATTGTTTTCTCATAATTAATTTTCCCCAAGGCAATTAACCCTTTCTAATTCTAGTCTCAGTTCCTGAGCTTCTGTAGACACTGCAGTGATTTCCTGACTTAGCATTCTGTTTGTTTGTTTGTTTGTTTGTTTAGATATATATTTTTAAAGCTCTTCTGTTGTTTACTATTATATCTATATGCTTTGTCTTGTGTGCTTTTAGTGTGTCATGTTCTAACTGATTTTTCACTCCTTTACTAATGCCTTTCACAATCAGAAAATATGCTTGTTTATAAATGAAACTGTATACAGCTTCGATTCTTTTACTTATTTGTTGCATTGGTTATTTTAATTGTTTTGCCACAAAATTCAACACATTCTTCTTTCAAACTGATGACTCATATATTCCTATATTTGCTTATGAATAAACAAAAGTTTGTTTCTGTTTTTTTCCCTCAGTATTCATGCATTACCTGTGGGAGTTCTCATCAAGGGCTGAAATTTTTCTGCATTCTTTTCTTTATTTTTAAAAATACTATAGGTATTTTTATTGGGGTTCATACATTTTTTTCACTTTGCTAATGTTAGCTTGCAATTATCTTGCTATTCATTAGAAACTGGATGTAGTAAACCATTGAGTACTAGTGCCAAATAATCTATTTATATTACTTTATTACAATGTTAAAAGAACCCTACAAAATTGGTATTGTTATACTCACCTTTCAATTGATGAAACTGAGAATCAGATATTTTACCTAAATTTTCCAGTCTGGGCTTTTAGTTAGCCAATGGAAGACCTTAATATAAAATCCTGAGTCTTCAATGCCATAGCTTGTATTCTTCAACCTGCAACCATTCACTAATGCAATTTTGTATCATTCAACTAATAGCTGCCAGAGTGTCCATTTTGTTCCAGAACTGATGGTGACTTTTACCAACTCACTTAAAGGAAAGTTGTTCCCTCTGCAGAACAGACCTGCAGGTCAAGTGGCCTGACTCTCCAAGTGCTTTCAGAATTATAACAGGCATCTGTAAGAAAAGGGCCTCCACATTTGTTTATCTGTCATTTAAGTTTTCTAACATTTTTATGGGTATTTTGATGAGAGATAAAGGGAGGCAGTTACAAGCAGGGATACTCAGCTAACAGCTTCTGGAAGCCCTAGCTTGTGTTCATTGCTGCAAATATAATATTTGGACATCAAAGAACACTTTGAAGTTTTCATTTTTCTCACCCAGATGTTATTTTAAGAAGTCTTTGCTTTCCTTCCTGTGTTTAGAATCTTTGGTTTCAGATAAATACATTCTGTCACTCTCTATATATGTATACATATTTAAAACAAAAAGATATACTATATTATACCGATTCTTTAAATGAGAAGAAGTCATATACACACACTTCCAAAAATAAAGAATTTAATAGAAAAAGTTGCATCAACATTATTAGTAACTTATTTCAACAAAAATGTAGCAAGTCATCTTCACAGTCATTTTGAAATTTTTGGAAGAAACTTGACTTAATTTAACTTAAATTTGAAAATTTATTCACAGACATTACCATCTAAATAATAAGCATTAAGAAATTCAAAACTCTATGCCCATTGACTAGATACTATTCCTACTCTCAAAAGCTCATTCTAGATTTCAAATAATATGAAAAAAATAATGTGCCATTCTCAGATCATTCTTATGGTTGCTGTTTTCCTAGCAAACTGTTTCCCTCTACTATGCATCAACTCATTTTGATTCTCTACTCTCACATGTCTGCAGAGATTTTTAGTGTAAAAACTCCATGCTCTGCTCCCAAAAAGAAACCTCCTGCGCTTTTTAAATGTTATCTTTCTAGTCATCAGTCCAGGCTGCTTTTCCCAACATCTCCTTTACTTCTTTGCCTTATGCCTACACACTTAGCTACTTTCCATTGTTTTTCTGATGAAACTATCCGTTTTCTACCCCTCAGGTTTTCTTTCATCCCAGAAAGTCTGATAAGAATACTCAGGCTTCTGGCTTCACAGTCTGCTATTCTAGGCTAACTCATCCTTTGTCACTGTGATCCTACTTATATTTCTTTCCATAAAATACCACCTCCTGTACTTGTCTATCCCATTTTTGTAGACTCAATTAATTAAGCACTACCTTTTGCATAAAATCTTGCCTGACAATATAAGGGCTGATTATCCTCTGGATTCCCAAACTCCCTGTAGTTAATACAGAAGAATATATACTTATTTTTCTGTATTGTTTATGCTGAAATTTCAAAATTTCAGTTCTAGCTACACTCTTTGCTCTTACAGTGGTTTTCTATCATGACAGGAGAGATATACTATGATAACTCATATTAGACAAAAATTAAGAGGTGCGTATTTAACCACCCTAATGAACTCCCCCTTTGTTTGGTTGACTATTCTGGTTTGCTCTTGCTACAAAGTGTACTTGGGGAAATCATCCCTTAAGAGTTGACAAGTCAGCAATCAGCCACCATAGCACTCTGCGGAAGTCACTAATCCTGTCAGCCACAAACTTGGCTAAACAGAGCAATTACTTTTTGTTGAAAAAACGTTTTGAGCTTTCCCTTAATGAGATTCACCTTTGCCTCTTTTTGGAGTTGGGACCTTTATTGAGAATGATTTCCCCTATATATATGAGTTGATATGGTATTATTTTCAAAATGATAAAAGTAGTCCTGTAAAGTTAATGCATGTCAAAAATTTTGTCTCCTTAATTATTGGGAGAACCAGTAGGAGTTCAAATAAAAATTTAACACATATATGGATATATATATATTCTCTATTGGACATAACATTACATATAAGAAAAAGACTGTTACATATCAGAAGCATTTCCATTGCCATCAATTTTCTACAATCTAAGCTGCTTTATCCCTCAGGATATAAAATAGCCTAGTCAAAAAAATGAAAGATGCATAATCTTATCCAATCAGATATTCCTCAGAAAGATCTGCAATCCAACAGCTAACACTTCATTGTTAGGATACCAGGTATTGTCTTTACCCATTTTTTGACAGAATAAATTGAGTCTTTAGTCTTATTAATTAATATTTTCTGAGTAATTTTTGATAGTTATTAAGCACCTATTAAGTTCCAACAGGCACTGAAGTTGCAAAGATTAAAAGAGAGAGAAAGAGAGAGGGAAAGAAAGAGAGGAGACAAAATTCTGTTCCATAAGCTGCTCACAGTCAGATGCAGTAGAATGTAAAATTAATTGCAAAGCAATATGACAAGTAAAAGATAAAAGTGTGAGTAAATATAAAGAGTGCTGTTCAACTTTACATTGGAGGGTGTTAGGGAATTTTTTAAAAAATTGGGGGCACCTGGATGGCGCAGTGAGTTGAGCGCCTGACTTTGGCTCAGGTCATGATCTCGCGGTTCCTAAGTTTGAGCCCCACATTGGACTCACTGCTGTCAGACTGCCAGTGCAGAGCCTACTTCATATCCTCAGTCCCCCTCTCTCTACCCCTCTCCTGCTTGCACTCTCCCAAAAATAAATAAATCTTTTTTTTTAAGTTTGGATATAGTAACATATTGCTTTAAAATATATTCATTTCAGTTATAAAAAGGGAGTCCAAAGAAAAGCACTAAGCATGATATGACAGTAGTAGGGAAGGCAGTATTCAGAAAAGTTCATCAAGGATAATGATGGGTCTCAAGCACAGACAGCTGAGTTCCTTCCCATCAAGGGTTCTAGACTCCATTCTGAAGCAGATACTTGCACAACAGATTCCAGAGAAAGGCACCCTCTGCTGTCATAGTCAGCTGTATAGGCTACCGAGCATGCCATGGGGGTCCATTCAATCCCTTGCATAAAGGAGGCAAAATCAGGTCAATCTGAAGTGCTTTCAACTGAGATCTAACTGTTTGTTATGTTAAAGAGTTTCGCGATTTTATAAGACACAGCTGTCTCTGGTTCCCACAACCTCATGACTGCATCTCTATAGGGGCCATTGGACACACATCATCTTTGTAGTGCCTGTTACTGCTGGCGTTGTCACTTTTTTGTTGCATAAATTAACTATGAAGAACTAATGGACTCATAGCTCCCACATAGTGTGCCTCTTCTTAAACATTGGCACAATAACAGGACACAGCGATGGATTGCTATTCTACCCTGAGTGAAAAAGCACATTTTAAAATCTTATTTCCAGGAGAAATCATTGATAAGAGTTAACCTTGAACACAGAGGGGAACCAGTACTCAAGAGCCATAATCCGTACTCAGGGGGTTGGTCCAGGGAGAAGGTGAATATTACATTGTAAACTTTTATTTTTTTTGAATGGATCAATGGCATTGTTATATAAATACGTGTGTGTGTGTGTGTGTGTGTGTGTGTATTTTTAAGTGACATTTCAGAAAAACTGCAACAAACAAGAACAAATATGAAAGCCCATCTTTCAATATACAAGGAATTCATTTTATAGACTTTATAGATCCCTCACACTTACGCTATTCTTCGTCAAGTCTTCCTGCTTCTAGAGTGTGAATCCTGTCCATTTGAAGTCTCTGGCTTCTTCACCTGTTTGTGAACCTTCCACTAAGTTTTACCACAGCACGTTTGTGAGACTCTTAAAGCCTTGGCACCATTTCTTCCTCTGTTTCTGTGTTGTCTTCACCATGCCTCCCCTTCTATTGTTGCTTTCACAAAATTATTTTTTCATCTATGTTTGCTGCTCTTTGGGGGAAAAGAAGTAAAAGGTTATGCCAGGCCCCCCAATATGTCTAAAATTCTTACATAGGATTTTTTTTAATGTCTGAAGAAAAGCAGTCTTAAGCATTGTATGTTTTCAAGGGCCCAGCCCTTCTCTGGCTTGCCTTCTTCAAATCAGTAAACAAAACAAAACAGAGAATGTGTACCAGTTTTGTGTTCCTTTTTTTCTGTGCAAAATTTATTTAATCCTCTGATAATGTCTTTTTCTTCTACAACAATATTAGATTACATTATCGCGATCAAATGCTGTCATTTTTTTAAATATTCTGCTCTGTCCTTATATAGAATATATTTATAAATAAAACAGGACATTAAAATTAGAAAGGATCATGAGAAAGAATGAAGTTTGTTTGCAAGTGCAAGGACTCAACCTGAGCTATCTTTGGTGGAAAAACATTAAGGAAATAGTTTATTGGTACACATAAGAAAATTAAAGGAAAAGCACTGGTGATCAGAACTTCAGATTAAAATATATTCAGAGCTGTCTCTCTAGCTCTTATTTCTGTACCCATCTGTATTCTGGCTGTATTCTCTTTAACTGTATTTCTTCAAAAACTACATGCATTCAGTTTTGCAACTCTAGGATCACATACTCACAGCTTTGTGATCAATGATAAAAGGCCTCTTTTCTCCCAGATACCATTGAAAAAAAAAAACCATGAAAATAAGCTTCTTTCTTTGGCTTTAGGTACGTTTGTATCTTGAACCATTTTGTCTACTCAAATGAACATAGTCCTTTATTCTATTAATGTCATGCATAGGAGTAATTGATTTTTTGAACTAAATGATTTTCTAATCCGTTGTTGCATAACAAACCATCCTAGACTTAGATTTGCTATAATAAAAATCCTCCATTTCTATTTCTATGGTTCAAGGGGATGATGACACAGGTGGATGTTTTTTGCTCACAGCCTCTCATAGGTTGCAGTCAGATGGTGGCCAGGGCTGGAGTCTCCTCAAAGTCTTTCTCATTCACATGCAAGGCAGTTGATGTTGGTTATCAGGAGCATCTTTAGCAGAGACTGGAAACTAAAACACCCACTGGAAACTTCTCCATGGGATTTGGGCTTCCCTACACCAGTGAGTAAATTTCAATGTTGATAGTCCTGAGACAGAGCTGGGCAGAAACTGCACTGATCTTTAAAATCTGGCCCAAGAAACCATGCCGTATCCATTGTACTGCCTCCTATTCATTAAAAAAAAGTTTTTGTTCAAGGAAAGAGTAATTAGATTTGTTGCAGGACAGTCAAAAATTTTGTAGACATTTTAAAAAACTATCATAGTCGATTATCCTTTGTAGAAGTATCATGGCTTTTGAGGAGGCTATAGGTGAGGACTTAAAAGAAAGTGAGGAAAATCTTATTAAAAATCAAAGGGAAGCAGATACTTGTAATGGGTAAGAGCATCATAAAATATACTTAATGCACTGAATGGTCTTGCTAAGGAAGTTGCTAGCTGACATGATGGACATGCAGCCTAGGTGGTGTCTTGCTGCTTACAGTAAAATGTGAAAGAAACAAACAATGGAGGGACTGTTCCCCGTGAATGATCAGGAGTATAGCATTGAGAATTCTCAGGCTTTCTAGAAGACAAACAATGGTAAAATTAAGCAAAAGCTTCCAAGGAAAGACAAAATGTAGGGCACTGCAAGGAAATCATTGTCTACATATGAAACCACGAATGTAAATGCAAAATTCCTTTTTTAGGGCCTCAGAAATATCAATTGTGGTGCTTCACACACAAGGCCCTCTGAAGAATTTAATGGATCATCTGATGGATCTTCTGAATCAAACTGTAGAGTTTTAAAGAAGCTTATGGGTATTGAGGAACTTCTAACATTTATTTACATGGATTTCAGAATTAGTATGGATAGACAATGTTTTTAGTAGTAACCTTGTCCTACAACTGTCCTACAACTGTATGTTGAGTGTGGGTAGAGAGCCAGCACATCTCTTTATATCTTAGGTTACACTTTAGTAGCTGTATCTAAGTAACTTAATTATAGAGAGAGTCCTGTCCATCTGGATTTGATACAGAAAGCAAGATTATGGATTTTTTTGCTGGCTATATTATGGGATGAGACTTTTGGCAAACTTAGAAGGGGAAGAAATATTTTGCATGCCATAGTATTATAAATAACTTATGATCAGGCAACAGCACCATATGCTAAACAGATTTGTCTTTTTTTCATTAAATTACCTTGTCATTTTTGTCAAAAATTAATTGACCTTAGATGTGTAGGTATATATCTGAATACTCTATTCTGTTACAATGATCCCTGTACCCATGTTTTCACCATACTACACTCTTTTAATTAACATGGCCTTGAAATCAAATACTGTGTACAGATGGTCCTCAGCCTGTGATGGTTCAACTTATGATTTCTCAACTTTACAGTGGTATGAAAGTGATATGCATTTAGTAGAAACTGTACTTTGAATTTTGAATTTTGATCTTTTCCCAGACTAGCAATATGTGATACTGTACTCAGGTAATGCTGGGCAGTGGCAGTCACAGCCATCAGTCAGCCATGTGAACACAGGGTAAACAAGCAATATACTTACAACCATTCTATACCCAGACAACCATTCTGACTTTCATTTTCAGTATAGTATTCAGTAAAATATATGAAATATTCAACCATTTTATTGCAAAACAATTTTTAGTAGATGGTTTTGCCCAACTATGGGCTAATTTAAGTGTCTGAGCAGATTTAACTTTGGCTAGGCTAAGTTACGATGTTTGGTAGGTTAGATGTATTACATATATTTTAGACTTACACTCTCGTTAATTTGTGATGGGTTTATTGGGTTGTAACCCTATCACAAGTCAAGAAAGATCTGTATTATCCAATTTTACTCTTCATTTTTCAAATTGTGTTGAAAATTATAGTTCTTTTGTATTTTTCATGTAATTTATAGAAATGCTTGTCAACCAAAAAAAATCCCTATGGGATTGTTATTGGGATGCATTAAATCCACGGATCAATTTTGGGACTTTTAAATCTATAAAATATTGTCTTCCAATCCTTGAACTTAAAAATCTTTCCATTTACTTCAGCTCTTTGGAATTTTTTCACCAGTGTTTTGAACTTTTCAGCAAATAGATATCTTCTGTGAAATTTATAGCTAAATTTCAAATTTCTTACTATTATAAATCTTATTGTTTCTTAAATGTCAATTTCCATTTTTTCATTGTTATTATATAGAAACATAATTGAATTATTATATATTTCTAACAACTCTTTTTGTATATTTTGGGGGGGGTTTCTCTATGTAGACAATCATATTGCTGTGAATAAAAACAGTTTTTACATCTTCCCTTCCAAACTTATGCCTTTTATTGCTTTTTCTTGCTTTGTTGCACAGGCTAGGATCTCTAGCACAATGTTGAATAGGAGTGGTGAGATTGGACATCCCTTCCTTATTCACTATTTTAGAATAGACTTTCATTATTATATATAATGTTAGCTGTAGAGGTTTTTTTTGTTTTTGTTTTTTATAGATATCCTTCATCAGGTTGAGGAATTCCCAGTTTACTGATAGTCCCTCAACTAAGTTTATCTCATTAGCATACCAAAGCCAGTCTTTTTACTCAGGATATTTCAGGAGTTTTAGGAGCTGTGTGCCAGGGACAAAGACCAAATGTATTTTCTTCCTTCTTTCCTTCTTTCCATCCTTCCTTCTTTCCTTCCTTCCTTCTTTTGTTTCTTTTCTTTTTTTCTCTTTTCTTTTCTTTTCTTTTCTTTTCTTTTCTTTTCTTTTCTTTTCTTTTCTTTATGTTGTGAGTATAAGTGGAGGAAGGGCAGAGAGAAAGGGAGAGAGAGAATCCCAAGCAGGCTCTGGGTTGGTAGCTTAGAGCCTGACAGAGGGCTTGATCCCATGGAACTATGAGATCATGACCCGAGCCAAAATCAAGAGTTGGGTGCTCAACTGAGTCATCCAGGCAGCCCCCAAATGTGTATTTTCTATTTCACCATAGGCATGGATAAAAAAAAAGTGGTTAGGATCGTTTATCATAAATGATAGGGAAGATTTTTTTTTTTTATTGTATCATCGTGTCAAAAATGAGAAACAGTTTGAATAATGTGCTTGTCTTTAAGAATCCAACTTATCAGTTTGGGGAAGCAATGAAAAAAAAAAGAAAGAAAGAAAATCCAGTATTTCCTAAAACAGAGCTGACTCAGTTCCTCAAAATATGTCAAATATTATATATGCTGGAAATAGGATAACTTCTAAAATGATTGCTAAGTGGTATTTTTTTTCAAGTGGTATTTTTTAAAGTAATCTCTCTGCCCAATGTAAGGCTTGACCTCATGACCCCAAGAGTCGCCAGTCAGGCACCCCCTAAAGTGTATTTTGAAATATATGACTTCAGCTTGCTTAACTTAACTTATTTTTGCTCATTCGAGTCTTTGGAAGAATAGACACTTCAGCTTCTTTCTTTTTAAATCTCCAGATAGCTAATTATTAATAACATTTATTAATAACAAAAATTACTACTCATAATAATTTATGTTTGTATATTGCTATGAAATTTTTCCATTAGTAGTGTTCTGAGTGGTATTGACTTGCATATATGGTTGTGATATTTTAAAGTTGTGAATGTTGGATTGATATAATATTCTTATGCATGCTGTTTTCTCCTTGGCAATCTGGAATGTTGAAATGCATGGGATAATTTAAGACCGATTGTTCTAGCTTGGTGGATGTTGAAGAGATAGCATTAGTTCTCTTGGAAGTTGTGTCATCTCTCAACCACTGGAAAAAGAAAGCAAACAACAAAACAAAACAAAACTTTGATTCTAGTCAGGCATCTGAGAAATCCCTCTTGTTTTGTCTGCTCTGTCAGGGGATTGAGAAAAAAGTGGAAAAGAAAATGACTTTACAAATATCTGGTAATTTTCATATTTCTTTGGAAGCAAGGCATTGAAATGTTAGCAGTTATTAAGAGAAGGGTGTGTATTTGGGCACAGTTTCCATTGCAAGTATTCCATTCTTTAGCACATTCTGTAGTCTTCTCTAAATAAATTGGTTTGATAACTTTACCGAGTATAATCTGAGATGGTTTTAAGAGTAGAAGATAACGTCTAATAGGATATATTTAAGTTATAAATATAATCAAAGCAATGTCCTGATCATGTTTACTAGCCTAGAAGAAACATCACAGATATTTATAAGGACCTAGAATGCCTAATTTGCCTGAAGTGAACAGGAAAGTGAGTCATAAATGTAAGACATTTGAGCATGTCCCTGGTTGATCATATGGTGTCATGCTCACTCCTCTGAGGAGAGATGGAACTCCATCCAAAATTGGTAGGATGTCAAGACTGATGGCAACACACACACACACACACACACACACACACACACACACACACACACACTAAAAGGATACAAAGAGTTTGATTGCTAACAAAACGAGGCTCTCAAATATGTCTAAAAATTGCTTGAGTTAGCAAGAAGGGGTGACTAGTCTTGGCTTTTATTGGGGTTAAAGGATAGAGCCAAGGCGAAGATTCCTTTATGTAGGCCAGGGATTATGTGGCTTGAACTACCCGTCCATGCCAAAAGAATGAGCACCAAGCTTTCTTAATAGTTTGCCCAAATGTATAGTATTTTTCTTCTTTTTCCATAATGTGTATCATCTTCTAATATGCTATATAATTTAATTTTAAAAATTATTGTTTATTCTCAGTGTTTCTGCAACTACATAGACATTCCAGAAAGTCTAGGTATTTATTTGTTGGGTTCACTGATGTTCTTATACTTTTATACTGATGTTTCTACATGCCAAGAACAGATTCTGGTATATAGTAGACACTTCATAAGTATTTGTTGCATGAATAAGGGAGCCAACTGGTAACAGAAGGAGACACAGATAGGTTCATATAGAAACATACAGAAGAGTTGAGCCACTGTAAGTGGGGAGCATTATTATGCACACCTTGAAGTCCTGCTGGCCAGGGACTTGCCAAAGCCTTGGATGCAAAAAGAATTCTAGTTTTCAGTCACATGGAAGTTCCTCTTAGATGTATGTGAAATTCAGGATCTCTTGTACCCATGTATGTCCTTAATCTTATCCTTCACTACCTGAAATATCCCATGTGAGTCCTTATTTCCTATGATCAACATTGTGTAGCAAAAACACAAGAAACTTTCCACACTATGAAATGAAGCATTGATAAAATCTACTTTTGAAATAATTTTGGACCTCACTTAATATATGGTGAACTTGTGCAACCATAACTATGGAATACTCATACAAGAGACTTGATTATTAAATGTATCCATTGGCATTCATCAATTATAACTGCATTTCAAAAAATATTTGCATAAATATAGCTAGTTGCAAGATTCTGTATCAAGAATTCTTAGAGTAAACTTACTTTCACTTAGAAAAGCAACTCAGGGGAGATTGTATGCAGTGTTCTCTTTGAAGTCTGAACTGAAATACAAATTAAAACCAACCAAATTAATGAAAAAAACTTTCTTAAATAGTCAATACATAGACTATATTTACAGTCTTGTGTTTTGCATGTTTTTACAAAAGTTAACTGTTGTGTTAGGTTCATAAGGTCAAATGTTTTGTTTGCTTGTTAATTGAATGACCTTGAATGTTTAGCTATTTACTTATGAGAGACTTTTTTCCCCCTTTGAGCAACTTCACATTCCAGTGTTTATCATTTGCAGATAAGATTTCAAGATAGTTTTTACTCTGAATCTTTGCTTTGTTGACTATAATTTGTCACAACTGACTTAAAAATTTTTAATATTCTAAAAAGAGCCTTTTAAAATCTCTGACTTCTCAAGAAAATGCAACTCCTAAATTGCTCATGTTATGGTATATTTTTCTCTTTTTCATTTCTCAATGATAATTTTTAACTCCCAAAATACTGCTCTTCTTGAATATAGAGATGATCTAAATGGAAATAAAGTGATTGAGTGCTTACCCTTGTGGG
The DNA here is from genome assembly GCF_018350215.1 of Panthera leo. Lineage (NCBI taxonomy): Eukaryota > Metazoa > Chordata > Mammalia > Carnivora > Felidae > Panthera > Panthera leo. The sequence goes on from NC_056684.1 coordinate 94,537,628, forward strand.
GTGCATTAGATTTGTCAGGCCACTCAAGTCCATTTAGTAAATTGCTACTCCAGTGCATTAAGTGGGGCTCCAATTGCCTAAAATCGTTAATGCACTTAATAATTTGGCACTTGTAATTGCCAGTGAGGTAGTAGTACATTTGCTTTCAGATTCTCATAGTAATGATTATAAAGAAAGAATTTGTGCCCAAAGAATTACCTGGTTAGCCATTAGAATTATATAGGCTCTCTTAAATTTATAATAAACCCTTTTGTCATCCAATACTAAATAATGAATATTTCACAAGGTGCTGCCAAAGATTTTGGTTCTTCTCAAAATTAAAAGTTTATTCTTCCCTGCATTAAGAGAAACCACATATGTATACTCTAGAATTTCATTGCTGTATTTTCATGTCCTTCTCATGTTTAACCAAATTACTACTTTAAAAGCCTCATGTAGTCTTCTGGAGCACAGGCACAATAAAGAACTTAACAGTTTGGTTGGCAAGGGGTTAATAAGTTATTATTCAATCCACAGTGTTAAAGTGGGTATCAGTTTTTCTAATAGAAAAACAATGGTTAGTTTCTTACCTGATTTGAAGACGTAATCACATAATTCTAATTTTCTATGTTGTACTCAATGAATACTCTGTTATCATAGGCAACCACTGGTGCCAAGTAATTAGTTTTAGTCAATAGACTGGCTTTATGGCTCATTTAAAGCCACCCATTATCTCTCACTACAGTTGTGATTCGCCTTTGTCAATGTAACAATCTTGAGAAGAAGCATCTTTAAGACGTGCACTTTCCCAAGCGTAAGCAAATGTTACACAAGATCCAGTTCACCCTCCACATCCCAATTCTAAAAGATCAGCAGAATTCAGGATGTGTTTTCAGGCATCCTAATTTCCTGGTATTCACTTCTTAATTAGCCAGTGAGAAGTAAACCAGCCTCTGTAATCCTGAGGGGAATTGAGGTGAGGGCTGTGTTTAATTGGTGACTTAGAACTGCTTGGAAACTGCTGTTACCCTTAGAGATATGGTGTCTATCATACTGCTGTCATTAAGGGTAGCCTATATGGATCATGAGTCAGCTTTTAAGCCTTATAATGAAACCATTTCATTTATGGTATGCTTCTGTAAATTTTTTGCTGTGCTCTGTAAAGAGTTTCATCTAAGGTATAAACAGAAAATGGTTTTATTTATAGTTGCTTTCCACTTTGTTTTATTACTACCATTTTTACTGGGCATCAAGATTATTGTTTGATATCTTACTCTATTTCCAGATGTTCCTTTTCACCTTGGGTTATTAAGACAGTTTGATTCAGTTAGTGAGAATCTATTCTACACATTTTGAAACACAGATCTAAGGTACCTTGTTAGCACAGTGGGCAGAGCATTAGTGTCATAAAACAAGGCTCTGTAGTGGACTTAGAGCTCTTGCCTTTCTACCTTTGTAGTTTCAGTGAGGCCCCAGTAGCTCATATCATGGGATAGGTGAATTTGGTTTGCTTCTCTTAACTGTCTCTCTCATATGTCTTTACTCCAAGGGGAAGATGGGACAAGAAAGAAGAGGGAAAGGAGACTGTTTGATTTTGAGTGTCCATGGCAATTTAGCTGATTCCTTGACTTATAACATGGGCAGCCAGACACACATTGGGGGTGGTGAGGTCGTGGTCTTTTTTAAGATGGTCATCATCTCTCATCTATCTTGTGGTTTACAGAGTCAATAAGAAAAGCAAAAACCTTACTGGGAAGACATTCATTTATAAATAGTCTCCCATTGGTGATTACTTTTGGCTTGGGATACATCATTCAACTAACTCCTATCGGGGGCTCTACATCGCGTTCTACTATGTGGGCACTCTTTGCCCCATTAGAGTAGAGTGAGGTAAATCTGCTCTGGAAATATAATCTACTTTTTATATCCCAAATCTGGTGCCTTTGAAATAGCAGAGATCTAACTTCCCTACCTTTTGTGACCTAAACTGGAGAGACAGTCTCAGGCAGTCATGTGTCTCAGTGTTTGTTAGTAAGTGATCTTGTTTGAAATGGTACTGTACAGCCCAGCCACTGAGTGCTTCCCTGCTTGTCTTTTATTTATTTATTTATTTATTTATTTATTTATTTATTTATTTTACAGAGTGAGAGAGACAGGCAGAAGGGGAGAGAGAGAGAGAGAGAAAGAGAGAGAGAATCTTAAGCAGACTCCATGCTCACTATGAAGCCTGACATGAGGCTGCATCCCACGACCCTCAGATCATGACCTGAGCCAAAATCAAGAGTCAGATGCTCAAACTGACTGAGCCACCCAGGCGTCACTCTGCTTGTCTCTTTTTAAAGTATTGTGGGCAATATCTTCAGGTAAGAGTTTGCAAAATGTGATATGTGTAAGTTTCACTTGGGGAGTCTGTTAAATGCAATTCCTAGGTTACATTTTCCTAAATTTCTGATTCGTTCAGCACAGAGTCTCAAAATACATATCTTTTCAAGCACTCCATGTGATTCTGATGAAGGTATCTTTGAATAATACTTTGAGAATTGCTTAAATGAGGAAATCAGTAATAAATAAAAATGGTTGCTGCCATCAGAAACCACATTTGGAGAAAGAGGGTCTTCAAGTCATATTTGGAGAAAGAGGGTTATAAAAATAGTAAATCAATGGCTCTCTCATAATTTACTGAAAAAGAACTTACTAATCCTCTGCCTATATAACATTTACTAATCCTCTGCCTATATAACATTAGATACTATATTTTTGAACAAGGAGAATAAAATTGTAATTATGGCCTAACTGGCAGGTATTAGAAATACATCATGCACATTATAGCAACTGTTACATAACCCAACACAATATGTAGTTCTATTTATTAAATGATTAAATAAATTAACACTTTTCTCAGCCTGGTGAGCGGTTGAAATTCTCTAAGGATGCCTTAATTAAAGGATGGTTGGGCGCCTGGGTGGCTTGGTCAGTTAAGCGTCCGACTTCAGCTCAGGTCATGATCTCACAGTCCATGAGTTCGAGCCCCATGTCGGGCTCTGTGCTGACAGCTCAGAGCCTGGAGCCTGTTTCAGATTCTGTGTCTCCCTCTCTCTCTGCTCCTCCCCTGTTCATGCTCTGTCTCTCTCTGTCTCAAAAATAAATAAACGTTAAAAAAATTAAAAAAAAACAAAGGATGGTTTATTGTAAGGATATGAGCTGTAATAGGGCAATAAAGACCTGATGGAAACACAGAGACTGCCTTGCAGCCAGGCTTCCTGAGCTTTTTACCACATTTGGGGTTCCAGGATAGCTCAGCAGCATCTGCAAGGCTTTATCATCCATGTGACTAAGCATCTCTCCATGTGTGTTCCTCTCTCTGGGATGCTATAGACTACTTTTTCTTTTCCTTTCCTTTGTTCTCATTATTTCCCAAATTTGTAGCCTTTTTCGTCGTTTTTTTTTCTCATATGTTTTAGGAGAACTGCTCTATAGTGTTTTTCCCGTAGAAAGGGGAACAGCTAATTCTAAACTCAGCCCGATCTCAGACTGGTATTAGGCAGAAGAACTCAAGGAACTCTGACTCAGGATTTTGGGGCTTGTCACCAAGTTAATATTATTGCCAGAGGGATCTTTATTTGTGCTTTAATTCCACAGACTTTATAGTCCAACAGCCAACCAACTGTTAAACAACATATACCTGATGCTGTTTAAGCTTTGGGGGCTGAATTTTAAAAAGGAGTCTACATTCAAGAGGGAAAAAAAGATATCAAAAGAGATATTTATAAAACAGTTTACATTCATACACATTATAGTTTGGGATCCCTGAGGAAGTTGAAACTTAGTTGAGGAGATGTATCACAGGAGAGGGAAACATGACTTGGGCTTTACAGAGTGGTTAATTTTGAGTTGCTAGATTGGATTTCAGCAAGAATATCAGCCTCGCCACTGCCCACTCACATCAGAGGATGTGTAGAAAGAATTCTAAGGCTTCGTTTGCCCACTGTAGTAAGCCACGACATGCCCAGAATTTGCCAACCTTCAAATCAATTAAAAGCAAGATCAAGTTAGAACAAGACAACATAATATAAACTGTGCTTGTGAGTGGTGAGAGAACATGCCCTTCAGTAGGGGCAACAACGAAAGACACTGGTCAGATTAAATTAAATAATAAAATCTAATTTACATTTGAAGATTTTACTAAAATCTTCACGTAATGACTTTTATTTTTTATTTTTTTAAGTTTATTTTGAGAGAGGGAGCACACAAAGGAGGGGCAAAGAGAGAGGGAGAGAGAGAATCCCACACTGGCAGTGAGGAGCCTGAGATGGGGTTCAGGCTCAAGAAATAGGAGATCATGAGTCATAACTCACTGAGCCACCCAGGTGCCCCTCAAGTAGTGACTTTTATAAATCATAGTTGATGCTCCACACTTTAATAAAATACTATTGCTTCTGTATAATAAAAATTGGCCTCACAAGATAGAGAGACTTAGAGTCAAAACTTTACACATTTAAGAGCACTCAGGTAGAAGCCTTAGCTATCAGATAAATTTGTGAGACTTTGCAGGGTAATCTTACAGGTAGACATCTGTCAGATATCACTAGTGAAAAGAAATGTAAAGCCTTCAGAAGTTCATGTACCTTCCCAGGGTGGGCATTGTGCATTTAGACCACTGTTTTTCTAGAACTGTTGTGTATCGTGTACTTTTGTGAACCAGAACTCAGTATAACCCAGGTCAATAAAAGTGGTCAGGAAGATTCACAAAGAAGGAATCGGAGCTGGTTTGTCATGCCGTCAGTTTGTGGAAGAGAAAGATGGGAAAGTGGAAATAGAGTTGTGTGTTGTCCTGTGTTCCTTTACTCCGCTCACACCCTTTGAAGGTCAGAATGCTTGTCAGTAATGGTGAGTTCTTGGTATTGTCTTCTGTTTGGATACATCTCATCACAAAATAGTGCCAAAATTAAATCAAAGAGAAGTACACAAAGGAAAGTGTATATTACACTCATGTCAAGCCACTTCTAGGTCTCAGAGTTCATTTCTAATTTACCCAAATGAAGAAAATATGTAAGACTAATTTAATATATAGTGGTGTTTCTTTGTTTATTCTGTTCTATTAAAATATTACATACTTGAATCCAATTTACCAGACGTGATGGAACAATGATATAATAAAGGCACAGGCAAATTAAATTGATAAAGAATCATTTCTCAAAAGATGAGAAAAATTTCAAGTAAAATTTACATTTAAATGCTTTTTTATAGTTTATTTTGAGAGAAAGGCGAGAGAGAGCACAAGTGGGGGAGGGATAGAAAGAGAGGGAGAGGGAATTCCAGTCAGGCCCTACACTGTCAACACAGCCCAACACGGAACTCGAACCTACAAACTGCAAGACTATGACCTGAGCTGAAACCAAGAGTCAGATGCTCAATCAACTGAGCCACCCAGGTGCCCCAAGTAAAATTACATTTTGAAATAGACTTTTATTTTTAATTAACTGTTAAATTTAAATTGTTATTTTTTTAATGTTTATTTATCTTTGAGAGAGAGCACAAGCAGAGGAGGGGCAGAGAGGGAAGGAGACACAGAATCTGAAGCAGGCTCCAGCCTCTGAGCTGTCAGCACAGAGTCCGACACGGGTCTCAAACTCACAAGCCATGAGATCATGACCTGAGCTGAAGTTGGACACTTTACTGATTGAGCCACCCAGGTGCCCCTGAAATAGACTTTTAATTTTACAGAGCTTCCCAATGACACACATACACCTATAAACATTTTTTCTACATCTGGACAAGCTCAACTTTTCAATCATCCAAATTGTAATGGGTCACACAGAACTTTGGAAAGGTAAAAGATTTGAAGGTAAGAGAGTTGATTTTGTGTCTTTGTTCAGCTGGTTTCTAGTTATGCCATCTTATTTTCTTTAAGCTTCAGGTTCTTACCTATGACACTAACCACCACCACCATAGAAGTTACATATAGTGAGTGCTTAGTATGCAAATACGTTGTTCAGAGAATTTCACATCTTTTAATTTATTTAATTCTCATATTAGTCATGAGATAGATACTATTATTATCCCCACTATACAGATGGGAAAATTAAGGCATATAGAAGTAAAAAATGGATCAGACAGCTACTAATAGCAGAGGTGAGTTTCATGCCCAGACTATGTGACCTGACATAATATGTAATAAATTTATTTTAAAGTGGACATAGCAATAATATCTAATTCACAATGTTATTATTTAATAATAATAATTATTAAATTGCATATTAAGTAAAGTATGTAAAATCTTCATTACCTGCAAGTTATTTCCTAAATATTTATTATCATTTATTAAAAATATTTGTTAAGTCATCCTCTGTGCAAATCAGTGCCCTGAATGAAATCTAATTTTAAACATGATTACTATATTCAAAATGAGAAAAATGTATGCATTTGCATAATGATTGTAAAAAAATTGCGTACCTAAATGCATATTCATTCTACCAATATGAAAAATTATAATGTGTGTCCTGCTCACTATAGGATAGTTTAAAGTCATTAAGAAACCCAGTTTCAAATTGGTATGCAATATGTTGTGTTTTTTTTTGTTTTTAAATTTCTTTTAACATTTATTCACTTTTGAGAGAGCACAAGAGGGGAAGGAGCAGAGAGAGAGGGAGACACAGAATGTGAAGCAGGCTCCAGGCTCCGAGCTTTCAACAGAGCCTGATGCGGGACTCCAACTCACTGACTGTAAGTTCATGACCTGAGCTGAAGTCAGACGGCTGGCCAGCCGACTGAGCCACCCAGGCACCCCGGTATGCAATATGTTGTTAAGACAACTAGTTGAGCTATATTTCCAAGTAACTAATGCAGATTTATCAAGGTACAAACACTCTACGTGTAAGCTAGTGACTTAAACATTAAATGTAATGTTTACACTACTTATCGTAAGTAGTCAGTAATTTCATTTTTGTTTTGCTTTCTTTCTTCTCTGTAAATGTGGTTTAACACATCAGAAGTTTCATATGGCTTAAATGTATCTCTGAATTTTCTATGGCCAAAAAGTGAGAGCTTACCTGAAAATGGCCCCTTTTCATACGTCTTCTAAAACAAAATGTGACACAGCAGAAGGGAGATGTGTACAACACTCATAGGTGCATGTAAGATTTTTTAATATCAAGATTTTATATTTTTAAAATTCTATTAAAAATAAGTTCTAGCTTTTTCAAGTCATTTGAGAACTATTTAATTTCTTTTTTTAAGTCTATTTATTTTTGAGAGAGAGAGAGAGAGAGGCAGAAAGAAAAGGAGAGAGAGAATCCCAAGCAGGCTCTGCACTATCAGCACAGAACCCAGTGCTGGGCTCAATCTCACTAACCATGAGATCATGACCTGAGCTCAAATCCAGTGTCAGGTGCTTAAGCAACTGAGCCACCCAAGTGCCCTGAGAAAACTATTTAATTTCTAGTCAGTTTTAGGCACGTGAAGTTCTTGGTTTCTTTTGCTTACCACCCACTGTGGGGGAAAAGAGAAAAAAAATCAATTTTCAGGTAATTTTCATTGTTTGGTGATTTGATAGAGAATGGATTTTTTTTCTCTTTGTTGCTTTGTCATGAATCATTATCAATTTCTTAAATCAATGTCAAACCTATTAAAAAATGATATCACAACATTCTAAAGTTCCAACTCTTTCTTCTCCACTGTTGTATTTACTTTTTCTGTAATACTTGTCCTGTTTAACATATAATATAGTTATTTTGTTGTTGCTATGTTGTTGTTTGTGATGGCAGGGTTATGAGTGTGTGTCTACTCCACTATATTAGGAGCTCCCTAAGAGTAGATCTTTTTGTCTGTCCCATTCATGAATGCCTGGCTCATTGAAATGACTCATTTTGTTGTGGTTGTGAAACAAATGATGGATAAATGCATACATGCATCCATCATCCTAAAGAAGGCTTTCATATTATTTCTGAACAGAAACATTTTTTTTACAATTTAATCATTGATTAAATGGAAATTAAATAGCCTTGACTATAATGTCTCTATGAAAACTATCGCTTCACGGTCATTGAAATTGATTGCAATTTTTAGAGTTTGGCACGGAAGTACTTGAAATAAAATATAGGATGTCCTACAAATCCAATGATTTAATTTCTAGGTTATTCTTTCTTTATACTTCCAACTCAATTCTGGAGGGTTGGCTTGCAATAGCTAATCAGATAAGTATTACTTTACTTAAGGATAAGGAAAGTCAGACTAGTAATAGCTTCTTTAGAAACTGGCATATTTAACCAAAGGCTTTCAATATAGTGTCTTTTTCAATTGACTGCACAGCATTGCAGATTTCATTAAGTCCCTGGTAAGTATATCCCCCTTTTTAAAAAAAAAAATATATATATAAGTTTCAATTCAGAACTAACTTTACAAAAAGATAGTTTGCTTACGTCACTACATCTTCAGAATTTTTAATACATTTACTTTATAATTTTTCCTAATAAGTTTGCAAAATATCAAGACTGAGAGAAGAGAGGGCTCTTTGAGTATCTGACCTTCACAGAGGCTCCAGCATGTTTCTTCAGAGCTACATACTTCCTTCCTTTTGTGATGACCCCATTTTGGCCACTACAGCTCCATAGCCTAATGGTATGGTGGGTTAATGAGCTAGGTCCTTTGAGCTTTTCTAACTATTGTCTGTGGAAATAGAGAGTTATCCTGTATTTCAATGTTATCCCTACAAGTTTTGCAGTGCGAAACAAGAGTGGAATCAATATGAAGAAATACTAGGTGGTTGGGATATATTTAAAAGATATTTACTGAGAATTGAATAGAGCTAGTGTAAGCATTTATATAAATCTTTTACTCAGGTTTAGTGCTTTTTCCCACTCAGATGATTGAGACTAGATAACCTTTAAAAAAAAGAAAAGAAAGGTCCACTTAAATTAATGATATTAACTTGAGAAGAGGCAGTGTCATCCGTGTTGTTCACACTGCATTCCCAGCCCTTAATACCGTGCCTGGGGGCGCCTGGGTGGCTCAGTCGGTTAAGCGTCCGACTTCGGCTCAGGTCATGATCTCGCGGTCCGTGAGTTCGAGCCCCATGTCGGGCTCTGGGCTGACAGCTCAGAGCCTGGAGCCTGTTTCAGATTCTGTGTCTCCCTCTCTCTCTGACCCTCTCCCGTTCATGCTCTATCTCTCCCTGTCTCAAAAATAAATAAACATTAAAAAAAATTAAAAAAGAAAAAAAATACCGTGCCTGGCTCATCGTAGCACGTTCCATAGATCTGTTGAATTAATGCATGCTTGAAGGAATGAATCGCAAGTGAAAAGGAAGCATAAGAATAGTTACAAGCTCAACATGAGTAAGCTGTAAAGTTTACACTTTAGTTAATAAAGGCAGTCCACCTGCCTCCCCCTCCCCCTCAATAATAGACCCAACCAACTCACAATGTACAAAAAAGGAATCCAAATGTAAAGTTTTTTTCTGAGAAATGTAACAAATCAAATTTTATTATTAAAACTACTTAAAAAGGCTGAAATGTTGCCCTTGTCAGCATTCATTAGAACCACATTTTCCTCTCTAAAGGAAGAGATTGCATTTCATATAGGGTACTGCTCTTGTCCTATCGAGTTGCAAAAATCAATATTTTTTTAATCTTCTTCTTAAAGATAGAAATACATTCATTTGAAGGGATAGGTATAGCAATATTAGAAAACCCTTTATGAAGACACAAGACATTCTTCTTAGATTAATGATAAATATAAACATTTATCTCCCTTAAACCTTTGACTTATTTAAATTTCACCTTTAGGAAATTGATTTTTGTTCACTGTCAGCATAGATTTAACATTCTAGAAATCTCTTTTAGATATAGCTCGGTGGAAATAGCCATGGTACTTTCAAGCTCTTTTCTAGGGGAGAAATTACAAAAATAGACTTTCTTTGTACTAAGTCATGCCATTTCTTCTGCAACATCAGTGCACTTGCAAGCACTTAAACCTCTTAGTCACACCAGGTTCTCAGTGTGAATGTGTCAGAAAAAAATATTTTATGTATATTTTGATATCAGAACATTTCATGTTACTACCATGGCATTTCCAATTCCTCTGTTGAGACTACATTAGTGCTAAGGATAAATGAAGATGACAACTGAAGTTTAAACGTGTTCCTGTACAATTGCCAGTGGAGTCTAGATCCAGAATTTCAGAGTGTCACAAAGGATCTGAACCTGCTTTATTCATGTTCAGGTACCCATACACAAATAAAATAATACACAAGTAAAATAATAGAACTGGTTGCAGTGTATGAGCCTTATTTTATGCTGGTCTCTTAGAGATAATTTCAACAAAAATGAATATGATTATATTTTGATGAGAATCATTCCCAATTTTGTCTCTTTTGAAATAATGTATGATATAATATTAATGATTCCTTGTCAAGAGATGAGTGTGGCCTCTGAGAGACAGTCAGTAAAATCCTTATTCTAAAATCATGAGGTTGGGAGAGATAATAACGTGCCTAGCATTTTCAATCAGATATGGTTATGTATATATGCTGATATACACATGTATACACATAAACATCCGATTGTGTGCATGTATACATACTTGCAAATAATGAATACATTCGAATTATTGGCATTCCTTCTTTTTGTATTAAAGAGTTTTTCAAACTTCCCATCATCTTTCAGAATATCCAGAAAAATATATGCTATACATATTTAAACTTTAAATAAAATAGGACTTGTACCTTAAGTTCCATTAATATATTAATTCACTTTATATATGCAGAAAAATAATACTGAGATTAGAAGACAATACGTTAGGATGACAAAGGTCAAAAGACCCTGATTTTAATTCTGGTTGTGTTGTCAGTCATGTAATCTTCAACAGGTTAGTTATAAAATCTCTATGCAGCAGTTTTCGGATGTATAGAATGAGCATATGACTATTCTATCTCACAAAGCATTTGGGAACATCACATTAATTTTTTTATTAGAAAATTTGAAGATAATTAAGTCCTAAAAACATAAATATTATTATTATTAAATGTTATAATAAAACGAATGATACAGCAGAAACAATAAATTCTTTATTCTATACATTCTGATGTACAAATTTCAGTGATTTCTTGAATATTTTTCTCTATATATACATTTTTATTAGTTTGGTTTCCTACATATTTAGTTTAATTCAACAAATATTAATTGAGCACCTAGTATATGCCAATCTCTGAAATTGGCATTACAGGGAACATATAATTAATAAGAAATAATGCCTGCTCTTAAGGAGCTTACAGTCTCTATTAAGGAAACAAGACAAGGACCCAGTGGTTATAATATAAAGCAAAATATCTGTTCCATAAAAGAGGTGTGAAAAGGTGTTATGAATTTCAAGAAGCGTATCAGGTAAAAAGATGGCATTCGACATGAATGTTCAAGAATGGGTAGGACTCCCCCTTTCTCACCCCCAGCCCCTAGACCATAATTCACTTTAGCAAAGTGAAATAGTATGGTAAAGCTCAAAGAATTTAGAAAGGTGAGTATGTTCTAGGCAAGTTATGCTTTCCAGTAAAATTGAAATGTACAGAGATCTGGCAAGGTATATTAGACATATTTAAGAAAAGTTGTGGGTATTAGCTAGGCATTTGTACCTCAGTCAGTATGTAAAAGGTAGACACTAACAATCCCTGAGAAGGGGACTAATACGTTTAAAGCTCCACATTCTTGTAAGAGGGTGGGACCCTATTTAGGAAGACCAATTTGGCAGGGGCAAATTTGGGAATAGGGCATAAGGAAAGCATGAGTTAGGATGCTATTACATTGTATGGACAGTAGAAAATTTATATTAATTTCTGTGAAGCAGAATGGAATTTAAAAAAGGTTAAAAATGACAGAAATGAGGAGGCAAAACTGATTACATTTAGAACACAAGGGAAATGGAGGCAAAGATAGTTCAACAGGTTTGAACATAGTTGAAATAGTTCACTAGAAAAATGGTAGCATAATGGTGGTGAAATTAACAAGATAAAGAATCCAGGAGAAGAATTTGGTTTTTAGGGATGAAGAGCAAGTTGATTACTGATTTAGGGTGTAAAGAGTAATATTCAGCAGAAATCTTTAATCTATATAAAAGATGCAGGCCTGGAGAATGAGGTCGATTTGAACATCATCCATGAGAGGGTAGTTCTTGTAGTGGATGGGATGGAACTAAGAAGAAAAAACTTAGACTACTGGAAAAAGTTAAAGACAGAAGTATAGGTGGCATGTGAAGTAATAGATAGTATCCAAAACAATGAGAAAAAAACAGTGAATATGATAACATTTACCGATGTTGGTAATTTCAAGGAGTTGGCAATTTCAAAAAAATGTGATAGTATGAAAAATAATAAATTGAAGAGAATGAATCTTTGGGAAAGTCTTTGGATTGGCTTTTACAGGATCAAAGTGGAGGGAATATAGTCATTCACTGTTGTTTAACAAAATATTTGACACATTACTCTGAATTAAGAAAAAAACAACTGGTGGGGCGCCTCGGTGGCTCGGTTATACATCCAACTTTGGCTCAGGTCATGATCTCACAGTTCGTGAGCTGGAACCCTGCTCAGGCTCTGTGCTGACAGCTCAGAGCCTGGATCCTGCTTCAGATTCTATGTGTCCCTCTCTCTGACCCTCCCCTGCTTGCACTCTGTCCATCTCTCTCTTAAAAATGAGAGAACTAAAAGAGAATTAAAAAAAAAAACTTAAAAAAATTGGTAAGCAAAGTCAGTGTTTCCTCTGGTTTCATAGAGCTTACAGTGCAGTAAGGGAAACTCATAATAACCAAATATGTAAATACTTAAAAATTTGAGAAATGTTCTCAAGGAAATTAGAACATATAATAGAAGACACCAATTTGATCTAAATGATGAAAAGTTTCTCAGAGGAACATCTGCATAAGCTAAGATCATGAATGAACCGGGCAACAGGAAAGGAAGGCTTAGATTATTTGAGACAAGGAACAGCAGACACCCAGGCCCTAAGTATGGAGCAGCATTGGAAAAAGTGAAGAAAATCTCTGTGTCTGAAACAACATGAGCAAGAGTGAGAGTGGCAGGAGACTTGTTTATTCTTCACCGTAATTTGGTAAGTGTCAGATTATGTAATATGATAGGTACTGGGGAGTGTCATTACCTGGTGAGCAAGATAAGGCTGGATTGGTAAGAGAAGCCAGATCATGAAGGTTTTCTTATGTGACTTTAAGGAATTCAGTCTTCATTTGGCAAGCAGTGAGAAGCCATTAAAAGTCTTTAAGAAGGAGAGTAAGTTTATATTTGTATATGTTTTTTAAGATAATTATATAAGCCACAGGTGGAAAATGGGGATGGCAGTATTGAAAGTATAAGTCTACAGTGAACAGCTAAGGCAGTATCCTAGCAAGAGTTCATGGTAACTTTTTCTAGGGTAGTCACATAAGGGCTGGTGGCAAGTACATAGTTTCCAGATATACTCAAGAGACAAAAATCAGCAAGATATGGTGATGGATTGGACATAAGGGACAAAGACTGAAGGAGGCATTAAGGTTGATTCTCAGGTTTCTGGCTTCTATTTTGATTGTTGCTGCCATCACAGATATCAGGAATACTGGAGAAGCAGCTATTAATGCACCAATGTAAAAGGAGGTTTTGAAATTTTTATTCAATTGTGATAATGAAAACCATCAAGTTTGTCACACAATTGTAGTCCTATTTCTGACCACTAACAAGCCTTAATCAGATGCTTGGTTGATACTCTCAGTGTGTGTCCATGGAATTTACTTCTCTGTGAACAGCTAATTGGGATGGAGTTTGAATCTTCAGGACCCGCCTCATTAGCACATACCCAAATCAACAAAGCTAACCAGGCCAGAAGAGATGAAAAGAAATGCATTCATTTTGATGGAGATTACTCTCATGTGCTGTGTACTATTTTCCAGAATAAATAAATACAGTTGAGAGACTACAATTGAGATCAACAAATAATTAGTGTATAGGAAGGAAGAGATAAAAGTGGAAAAACAGTCCATTATATCATCTCCATTATATCATAAAACAGAAATTCTGCATATTTCTTCTGAAAAGTAGACTTTTCATTGTTATTCATAATTAAAGAATCATTAACGAGTTATTTTCATTAACTTAGAAACAGGATTTTTGCTGTTTCCAATTAATATATCCAATCTGAACTTTGAGTTAAGTTTACTTTGCTAAGTAGAGCTTATTTTAATTCTACAACTTTATCTGGTTACCTCTGACTATGGGTAACATTAAATGATATTTTGCCCTTGACAATTATCCTGTTTTCACTGCACCTCTTTGAGGACTCATCAGCAGATAGGGTTCTCCTTGCTGTCTTATGCCTCCATCTAAAATGCTTAAAGCTCTAATTTCTAGGCCACCCAAATGTAGACAAGATCACTTTTAAACAATAAAATCTCAAAATTTCCCTACACTGAGCCATTTCTTTTCTCTTCGAGGAGTTTTTTTCTTCAGTGTACAATGTTTATATACATTTAATGCCCAAAAAATTAAGGATCAAAAGAATAAGGTATAAAAGGAAACTTTGCTAAATCATATCTACCAGACATGGAGAATGTTATACATATTTTTATACATATATACATATTTTTATAAATATATCAGACTACATGTAATATTTAACCTAACAGTATGTAGTAGATATATTTATATGTTTTAAAGTTCAAGCCCATTTAAAAAATATATTTTTGATTCTCTCTTCCATAACTAAACTATTGTGTTAGTTTTGTTCTCTCAGAAAAGAGAACCTTATCTTTGAGACAAAGTTTTAGGACAAAATCTTATCTGGATGATGATTACTGGAAAATTCTAGTGGAGATATAAGGAAGTTATAAAGGGAAGGAAAGGTAACTAATAAGGATATGCTCTTAATCCAAGGACCCCAGTGAATGATTGATTCGATCCTATTTGGGGAACTCTGGGAGTCTGTACAACAGATATCTCAGTGTTAGTCTTTTTCAAGGCCAGAAACCCAGGGCATTATACATTGAAGGCTGCTGGTGCAGCAGGACAGGAGGATGGTTGTGGTGGATGTTAATTGCTGGCACTTTTGAGCTATAGTGCATGGGTAGGTCCTGAGGTAATCTCACACAATCGGCAGTCTTCAGGCTGCAGTGTGGTGGTCAAGCTAGAGTGGATATGGGAAGAGCACAACCATACTTTCATCAACCATTCCTTTACTGGTGGACATTTAGATTGTTTCCAATTTTTTTCACCATTATAAACTGCCATAATATTCTTATACATGATTATTTGCATGGTTGTCCAATTTTGCATGACAATTCCTATAAGTGGAATTAAAGACAATTATGACAATTAAGGACAGCAATCTTTGGGTTTGTTTGCAATGAAGAGAGGCAACTTCTTATATGAAAGTTTTTATGGACTTGTCATACATCATATATCTAACTTTAAATGTAACATTCTAAATTTAGATTTAACATCTAGAACAGTTAAATTGCTAGCACCATTAATTTATTTTTTATACCTTCTCATTGCTATGAGAAAATGTCAGTATTTTGAACTAAAATAAATATACCTAAAATTTATAATAGGACTTAAAATTTGTCCAATTTTCCGTCTTAAAGACAACATTGATTATAAAAGAATACAAAAGAATCAAAGAAAAGCTTTAGTAACTTGGGCTAGATAGACAAAGAGTTCTTAACTTGACATCACAAGCATAATCCTTACAAGGGAAAAATAATAAATTAGACCTACCTCATCAAAACTAAAAACTTTTTCTCTGCAAAATACCATGTGAAGAGGGTGACAAGTCCAAGTACAGACTGAGAGAAGCTACTTAAAAGCCATATATCCAGCAAATGATTTAATGTGTAAAATATAAAAAGAGTTCTTTAAACTCAAAACACAAGATACAATTAGAAAACAAGCAAAAGGCATGGCTAGACATTTCACAGATGAAGATATTCAGATAGCAAATGAAAAGGTATTCAACTTCATTAGTCATTAGGAAAATGAAAATTAAATTCATGAGGTTTTACACACCTATCAGAATAGTTAAGATAAAAACAAATAGTGACAATACCAAATGTTGGTGGGAATGCATAGAAACTGGATCATTCATGCATTGCTGGTGGGAGTGAAAAATGATATACCCACTCTGGAAAACAATTTGGCAGTCTTTTTTTTTTTTTTTTTTTACAATATTTAACACTTATCTTGGAAATGGAAATTTATGTTCACACAACAGTGCATACATGAACATTCATAGCAGCTTTATTTGTAATGGCCCCACACTGGAAACAGCTCAGATGTCCTTCAGTGGGTGAATGGTTACACGAAATGTAGTACATCCATACACCACAATACTGTACTCTGCAATAAAAAGTTACAAACTACTGGTTACATGACATAACTTGAATCAATCTCCA
The DNA here is from genome assembly GCF_018350215.1 of Panthera leo. Taxonomy (NCBI): domain Eukaryota; kingdom Metazoa; phylum Chordata; class Mammalia; order Carnivora; family Felidae; genus Panthera; species Panthera leo. Next base: position 94,554,026 of record NC_056684.1, read on the forward strand.
GGGAATTATGCTGAGTTTAAAAAGTCAGTCCCTAAATTGATATAGCATATGATATCATTATATAACATTCTTGAAATGACAAAATTGTAGAAACGGAGAACAGGTTAGTTGTTGCCAGGAGTACAGGATGGGTTAGAAGAAGGGAGGCAGGAGTGAATGAAATGTGTAAAATAGAAGACAGCACTAAAGGTGTTCTTACGGTGATTGGACTGTGTGTTCTGACTTTGGTGGTGGATACATGAACCGACAGGTATGATAAAAATACATAGAACTGGGGCGCCTGGGTGACTCAGTCTGTGACATGTCCAACTTCAGCTAAGGTTATGATCCCATGGTGTGTGAGTTTGAGCCCCCCTTCAGGCTCTGTGCGGATAGGTCAGAGCCTAGAGTCTGCTTGGATTCTGTGTCTCCCTCTCTCTGCCCTTTGCCGGCTTTCTTTCTCTCTTTCTCTCTCTCTCTCTCTCTCTCAAAAGTAAATAAACATTAAATACATATATAGAACTAAATACACACACATATATAACTATAAGATGTAATTAGTGAGGGAAACTGGGTCAAGGGTATATAGAATCTCTCTATATTATCTCTTGCAACTGCATGTGAATTTATAATGATCTCAAAATAAAAGTTTATTTTTAAAAAACACACATTGTTCCTGTCTAGAATGTAAACACATATATGAATCTCAGTGGTAACTTTTGAAGAATGTCAACCTTGTGCTTACTCACTAGCATTTGTATAATGTTTCTAACTTAATTTTTTATATCCTAATATAAGCATGATTATTCCAAAAATAATTTACAATATTAAAGTAATGCCAGAGAGCTTATTTCATTTGGGGGCTATTTCATTTCATATCAGATAAATAATATTAGAATATTTAAGTAATTAAAATATTATAGAAAATTCTTCCTTGTCTGTTTTAAGATGAAACAAGGAAAAGGAAATAAGGGTTAGCTATTCAAAGAGTTTTTAAAGAACCTATTTTAAAAGATCTATTACTTTATTAAACGAGGACATTAAAAAAACAAAACAAAATTTTCTCTCTTTGCTAAATACTTAATTTGCATTGCCTCATTGAATCATTACAGCATTATGAGGTAGGTACTATATTACCATCCCATTTTTATAGGTGAGCAAAGACTTACGTGGTGCTTAGTAATGTTCCACATTTTGTAAAGATATTAGCTCACTAATTAGAAAACACAGTACTCCCTTTTAAAGCTAAGAGAACTGAGGGAGATTATGCAATGAAAAACCCTGGCAACCTGATGCCACACCTTTCTATGTTATCTTCAGGGTCACTCAGGCACAGAGATTTTAAACTATCTGTGCAAGGTCACACAGCTACTAGTGGTAAAAAACAGACTTTGAACTTGGTTACTTTCCAATGCACCGATCTTTAACAAATTGTGGTTATTTCAATCAATAGATCAGCATTATTTAAGTGGCTTCTTAAAAACCTATGCCTTCTCCCTTCCCTCAAAGTCTTTTGAAACAAAACCACTGGTGCCAAGATTCTAGAATCTGTGTTTTCAACAACGATTCTAGGAGATTTTGATTCACATTAAAGTCAGAGTCCAACTGCATTACAAGACGCAGAGCAGATTTCCTGTGAAGGTCACATGAAATATCTAGTATAATTATAAATGATGCCATATTTCATCAATCTTAAGGTTAATTTTTTGTTGATTTGCAATTTAACATCTCTGAAATAGGACTTTCTGTTAGAAATGATGGTGTCTTATAATCACAATAAAAATGTTTTTTCTTCCTAGTGGTATGTAAAATAATATTATTTTAGACTTGATAAAGTATGGAGGTTCATTGCTAATAAAATACAAAAGACATTGCTTATTAAACATTGTTCTTTTCAGTCCTGGGTCACACTATGCAAGGGTGACCATCCACATGCAATGAAAGACAGGGTGATGGAAAGAAGACCGGAAGGCATCCATCATACAAAGATTCATGTATACCATGGTGAGTCACTAACAATTATGGGCTAGAACGGATGAAATGAAAACACTTTGAAAATTATAAATCATTCTACCACCACTGTATATTTATGAATGTGGATGTATGGGCTTGAAGTAAGATTATTACAAAAAGTGGACATAATTTGAAAATGCTCATCACCAATCTGACGCATGTGCAGTAGGCATTATGATTCTCAACTCTAGACTAATCTACATACTGTGAATCCACATAACCAGGAAGGAGAAATTGGACAGAGGAGCCAAGTTGTAACCATAGTCACTGCAAAATAAAAAAGACAAAGCAAGAAGAGTGTGTGGTAAAATATTTGCATATATATTTATTGCAGTTCCTTTTCAAATTTACCTCATCAAAATATTTTATTTTCATTTTTTAGATTGTCTACCAGATGCATTTGGTTATGTCATCTTATTTTTATTTCCTTTATGTTAATGTGAATGCTCTGATTAGATTCATTTTTCAATGCATTCTCCTGATCTATTCACATTGTACCCCTCTTAAGTGACTTCTTTATATTTCTGTCCTAGAAGCTTTATCATTCTGTTCTTTGAGCCTTCGTGTGTAACTGACAGACTGACATTCCTTTCATTCTGTCTGTATTTTATGTACTGGGTATGTAATTTGGACCTGTCCTCAGGAAAACTGTGAAGTGAATATAGTCTTTGAAACCCCCTACCTCTCCTCTTTGCATGCCTCGCCTTGTTGTCCCTTAGCCTCATCTGGTAGGTCAACGTATTCTCAGCCTATTTGGTTAGATATTTGAAAAATGTGAGCTAATAAGAATGTTCTCTGCAAATTTTAGAGAGCTCTAGTATTAACAGACTCTATACTACTTATGGTTTCACTTACTTAACAATGTGTGTGTAGTTGCCATGTACTAACACTGTACCATCTTTTATTTTGGGCTTATTGGCCTGTTGAATTGTGTTAATTTGGGAAATTAAAACATAGACTTCAAAACAGAAACAATGAAAATAACAAAATTAGTAGTTCTCTCTGTTCAACACAATTTCCAAATTTGAAAATTAATGTTTACATTTTTTGTTCCATATACAAAAGAATCTAGTTTATTCCACATAAAGTATTCCCAGAACTAAATAAATATATTCCTATTTTAGTAATTTTTATAATTCAATTATTGTGTAATTCTTAAAAATATTTCCATGTTTAAATATACTTTATTTCAAGTTTAGTGGATAATTGGATCTCAAGCAATATCTACCACCATAAATTCCAGAAAGCAGCTAAGATTGAATTTAGCTAGAGCTCATGATCTCTGTAATAGAAAATGAAGCATAATGTTCTATAATTAATACATTTTGGTTGAAAGAAGACATATATGTAGTATTAGTCTCATGTATAACGATGGCATCTGACACAAAACATGCAGAATTCATCTCATTTTCTTCAGTTTAACGACATAGTAATTTTGTTTGCAAAAACATTGACAACATATGCCCTTTTATGAAGAGATATAATCACTTTCTGTTAAACTAAGAAGTGCCAGGAAATTGTGTTGCAAATGCTTATGCTGTTATTTCAGTTGCCTTGACTTCTCATTTTTCTCACATGCAGGAGACATCTTCTGTCCGTGAAATTTCATTGATTTTATCACTGAAAGGTGACATTGCTGCTTATTTCCTAGGTTCATTGAATAAGTTCTATTTTAAATATAGCTCTAAATCACAGATTAATTCAATAACCATTAATTCAATAACCTCTACAGAACCTAGATAAGTTGAAAGTACTTACTCTTGTTAAAAGACAGAGTCTTTGCCCTGGGGTAGGTTACAGTTTCAGTTGGGGAGCAGATATTCAGATAACTAAAGAATACTTTAAAGGAATGTAGGTACTATAGGAAGTCAAAAGATAGATAAGGCCCTTAATTTGACTATTAAACTAAATAGCTATAAAGAATAAACAGTATTTTAATACATAGTTAAGGGTTGGTTTTTAAACACAATTAGTGTGTCTGTTAATAATAATTGTATTCACTTTTCTATAATTTCACAGATATTCTTAGAAATATAATACCAAAGATAGACAGGAAGTTAAGCTATGCAAGCTAATTGTTAGGATTCCATTTATACTTTGGTTCACTCAAATCATTGTCAAGCACTATTATTTTTTTCCCTCAGAAGACCCACATTTAGCCTACAGTGCCCCCCATGAAATATGTGACTGAAACTATCTACTTGGATAACATCCATGCTATAATCTTCAATCAATATTTTACATATCATACACAAGCCCAGAGTTACTAAATTTAGCCATAATTCTTAAATCACAGTTCATTCAGGAGTATTTTTTAGTGCCTGCTTGTTTAACACAATCTTATAAAGGATCTTTCACAAAGTATGTAAAAATCAACACATATCTTTAATGGGCTAATTGTGCTTCATTGCAGTGTTGAGTCTATAAAAGATTTTTAATAGTGAGAGAAATGATGGCATTTTCACCTTAATTTGAAAATATAATTGCCATTCTAAATAGCTTTTTTTCTAACTTAAGTGCTTATTGACAGCAGAAATTTCCCCCAAACACTAATAGAGTATTTAACATAATTGCATTTATTGAAAGAAAATCCAAGGGAAAATAACATACAGCTATCTGAAACTAGCAGAAGTAAAATATCAAAAGAAAAAGTAAGTTAAATCTAAATTTGAGATCTAAAATGTAACTAATATTCAATATAAATTCAACACAACGTATACTTAATTAAACTTATACATTTAAATATACTGATGAGATCCAAGAAATAAAAGTGATATCCTAGAAATCCAGGATAACAAGAGCCATATGAAAACAAACTGAAACTAACAAGCTAATCCCTAATTCACAGAATTTACCATCATTTGATTGAAAAATAAGAATATTTTTTAGCTCAACCCATGGAAAATTAGAACAATTGAAATTAAATTCAATCAGTTGTAAATATTCCCTTGAGAAAACGATTTCATTTTTTACCCGGAGTTTAACCTCTACCCTACTCAAAATTTTGAATTCCAATTCCTTAATTTCAATATACTTAATGTGGGTTCAGGATAGTAAAATCACGACTCATATTTTATTAAACTTTATTCTAAAATGGCAATAAAGTGATCCCTATGGAAATATGTGGAATAGTTCACTCTCCCTAACTCTTCAGTTCTGTTTCTAAGCAGACATCCACATGTGACGGACTGATTCTGAATGGACATATTTCCCATTACAATCTCAAGTCTTTGAGTCCTACTTTTGCTATGTAATAACATATATTTATAAATATTATGGATACTCAGCAAAGAGCTTTTTATACCAGATTTGAAAAAAGTTCTGTCCGTTCGTGGTAGCTTTTCTCCTACGTTGAAGTAAAAAGTGCCAGAGACTGCTTTTAAAAAATAAGCGCTAAGAAAACTGATTAAACTGGTTAGACACAAAAGGAACACTGGAGGAAAGGAAATAGCTTGGGATTGAACCCTATGATTTTATTGTTTTCACAGAAAATGCAATAACTCCTCATTGATACCAACTACCCAGTTGCAAGAAGAGTATAAACCTTCTGCTTTGTTGAGACACAGGTGAGGCAATTTGTAAGAAGTAGTCATCAACCAAAAAGGAAATGAGTTTTCAGTAAATTTTTTTCCAGTTTAAATGCTGTTGTGAGGCCCTGATCTTTGAAAGGCACGTTAAAAAAAAAAAAAAAGTTTTTTTTGTTTTGTTAAAGAAACTGCATTCAAAAGAATCCTTTGAAAATCACTCTATCAAAATCATATTAGTTGGTCACCATCTTTCAAATCCCTAATCAAAACAAAATAGGTCATGAAAAATATCACAACCAGTTTCATACAGTCTTAAGCATAGAACTTAATTAATTGTTTTCCAATGATGCATTTTGACAGATAAGTTTATTATAAAGTCTTAAAATAAAAATGCATGTTTGGTGAAAAGTTAGTAAAGTTGTCATTCATATTTTGCCATATTTTGAAATATAAAAGAGTGGGATTTTATTATTTGTAATATAATGTAACTGACTAGCTGGTTTGTAATTCTGATTATTGTAGTTATCATAATTCATTGCCAAAGTCAATTCTGTGATATATGTAAAATGAAGTCCCATTAGTTTAGCCTATTGTATGACATTGTAGTGCACCATGCATCTTTCAGGTCTCTAAAAGAAAATTTAATGGCAGGCCAAACTTCTAACTTACTAAGTACTATGAATCACACAAAACAAGAAAACATTTCAAACCAGGGATACACAGCGTGTTATAATTCATCATGGAACTAACAAAAATAGGTAGCAGGAAAAAAGAAAAACACAGCACAGTATATGTGTATACTAGAGGTAAGAGAAGACTCAGAATTTTTTAAAGCACAAAATAAAAGTTATGAAATTTTTAATGCATAGGCAATGAGTATTTAATATAAACCCTACAGATATGACAGGGTATCTTTTTCTCACTTTTGGGTTTGTTGGAAAGGAATAAATATTGGGCATGATTTGGCACTTCTGGAAGATTTAGTGAATTTGGTGAATCTCAACATATCTAAGATGTTATCAGTTTTAATATGCACTTTTATTTTATATATCACTACACAGAAATACTACCAATTGTAACTAAAATAGGCCCAGTTGCAGACATGTTAAATGTGGAGGAACAAGCATTTTTGAACTAAGGAAACAGAGTTAGCTCCTAATTAATCGGATCTATTAATGACCTGGACATTACATGGTGTAATCTTTCTTCCAGAAAATTAAAAGCTCTATTGCCTGATGCCTTCCTATAAAGTACGACAACAAAAAAATTGACATAAATTACACTTAAAATATGTTATCAAAAAGGAAAAGGGGAAATATATTGGTGAGTTTAACTCATCATAAATACAAAAAAATTTTAGGAAAAGATAGGCAGTTGATAAACAGGTAAGTGGTTTAAAGTCATCATTATTATTACTGATGTTAAACAAGAAATTACTTAAAGCAATTTACACTTCGCTTATCCCAGCCTTTTAAAATTTCCTGCATTTTTATTCATTTTCTTTCAACTGAACATTTGATGGGGAGTGAAAAACATTGATTCGAATTCTAAGTTTGGTGTTTTACAGAAATGATCCAGAACCCACTTGCGATCTATATTCTGATTTATTACCATATCAATAAATCTGATTGTTTTGCAGTTCTTCTGCTTGCCCCTTTGTTCCTGGCACTCATCTGCATTTTCTCAAAAAATTAATCAAAATTAATTTTTGAAGTACCAGCCAGTTCTCATGGACTTCTGAAGCTATGCGAAAGGTTATAAAAAGACTTTAGTATTTTATGAGTGCGTTGTAAAAGGACTGAAAACTTGCACTTACAGCAATTTCTTTGTGCAGTTAATAGGAGAAAAGTAGACTTGATTGTTTTCCTGGAAAGGACACATGTATATCCAAATATTCTGAATATAGATTTTTTTTTTTTAGTTTTTTTCAAAAGTCTCACTCAAATCAAATTCAAGATAAAGGAAGAAGGCAGCAATGAGCTAAGCCTGTCTTTAGATGTAAAACAATTTTTTAATAGTATCAGCAATGGGTGTGCAAAACATCAATTAGAAAGGATGATCCACTAATATGGGATAGTGGAAAGAAGTGGTGAGTTGGCACACAAAATGGAAGTCAAGGTGAGGAGAGTTAGTAAAACATGCCCCAAATATTGTTTACTTTAATCTCTTTGGTTTGATAAAACAGATGGTTGACTGTAATTGTGAAAATTTTCAATATGCCTGATTTGTTCAAGTAAGTTATAAAGCTTCTTAGTTAATTCTGTTTAATTTAAAGGACTTAGTTTTAGCTTGATTCTATCACCACCTAGCTCTGACTGGTCCTCTCTTTCACTATGAAAATACACATTAAATTCCAAGTTCGTATTTTACTTTCATAAGTTTGACTTTTATTTTACATGTATGAAAAATATGGAAGAGTGCATCAAGGGTTCCTATTAAATGCTTTCCTGCCAACATTAAGGTGTCTGAAGCTCTGAAGGTTTACCCCATGGTATCATAACTTGTATATATAGCTAGTCTCATTTTGGTGACAAGTAAACATTGCTCAACAAACACACATACCGCTTTGCATACCTTACCTGGAAAGAGGCTTTATTGAACATAGCTGTAAAATTATCTTTTAAGTTGAATTACTGAATTTGCACAAACATTTCTACAGAATTTTCTCTTTTAAAAACCAAGCTTTATCATTTTTCCACTACATTTTGTTGTGCTTTTTATATTAATATTTGCAAATGTTATAATTTAATACTTATTTTCCAATTACTTGCATAATCAGTTTTTTTTAATCCTGGGGTGTTGAAAGAACATATAATAATAATAATATTCTTCTTTAGACAAAAGTCTTTTTAAATGAAGTTAAAAGCTGAGATAATTTAAGGAAAAAGATCTTCAAATTTTCATAACCAACAGGTTTAAGTGAAATTTACAATGCATTGGAAAACTGGCTGGTTAAAGGTATGATTTGTCCTCAGGTAGCTCAAAATCATTTTTACAGGTTTTTGTTTTTTTGTAAAAGTGTTTTTAATCTCGGTAAAATAATAAAATAATATTTCACAATTTGCACAGAGTCTGACTAAAGGGCAGAGGCATATTACCCTCAGTGTTTAGAATAAAGCCAGATTTTTCAGGCCCAGTTCCGCTGTAGAGTTTGTACGCACTGCAATCACAAACATTTTCTTTGCTCCCTCTAAAGCTAGGGCCAATTTCATTTCAAATGGAGGTTAGAGTAAAAAAATCACTCTTGTGTTTTACCACCTTCTGCGCTAAGTATTATTTTAACAACCTTTTGCTCTGGTTGACCCATTTAATAACCTGGAAGAAAAAAGTGTTGCTCCCATGTCTGGTCTCAATGGAAGTTATTTTCTGATGGACAATTAAGCCGAATGGCCATGGCTGTCTAGGAGGTCCAACAACAAGTATTTCGTCTGCATGGGCTTACGCAGTAGCTTCGGTCCTTTCTTCTTCAGAAGCGGCTTTTGTTGTCTCGCCTATAATTTGCACGTTTAGGCTCTGTAGTTTGTTTACAAAATAGTTTTACACAAACCACTCTTAGCTGTGCAAGCTTCTGAGTTGAAAATTATTCAGGCTTGTTTCATTGAAGGCACTTGGTTTCCATGGCAATTTATAAAAGATGGTGGTTTGGTTTCTTCATTGGAACAGATGACTTAGTTTGGGTGTTCAAGTGGCCGCGAGCAAACTCCGATAAGCCTGTGTAATATGTAAGCCCAGGTTTACCATCCTGGATAGTAATGCATGCAAAAAGAGACAGCATACAGTTATCTAGCTTAGCCATGGGAGGAAAACAAATAATAACAAGAAAGGTGGGATGGGGACAGGTGGGGAGGAGCATGAATGTTTTAAATAATTCTGAGTTCGGGTTATTTTCAAGGAAGGGTAACAACCAAAGGTACAAGGGCCTACATTTATTTAATTCTCTATGTAAAACCTTCTTGAAAGGAAAATAAATGCCAGCTTTTCACGTACCCTGTTTACAGTGAGGTTTTTGTTGGCAGGCCATTAGGTTTCCATGGTAACAAGCAAACTATTCATTTGAAACAAAACCAGCCATGACTTTGTGCTTTGACAAGGATTTCTATAGCTTTTTTTTTTTTTTTTTTTTTTTTTCCAGAGTTCAACCAGATGACCAGATGATGCTGTAATCTTTTTAGCCACAAAAGCACCTGAAGGTCTCTTCTCTACTCAGGTCAAAATTATCTTTTATATGTAGTTTGGAATAAGTTATACTTCCATGATGTCTTTTTTATCCCCAGTGCTTTAAAAAATTCGTTTTTATTATTTTATGTTTGAGTCAGTAGTCAGTGGAGGAATCTTTGGTAGTTTGTTTTTTCAATGTCCATTTACAAAGACTCTTTCTTCATGCCAGTGCCTGGTGAATCTTTTATAGCCTCTGCCAGGATAAGGTCACCTTCGAGGACTTAAGATAGAGATGAGGACGATGACCGGGAAAAGCCATAGATGTACTAAAATTCCAACAGCACCATCAACAGAATCTAAAGACAAGAGAGATAATGCCAAGAAACAAACAAAAATAGAGAATAAATACTCCACGTAGCTATCAATACAACTGTGGTGAACTAATAAGCAATATTAGCATATGGAAAACATTTTTACAAAATACTCTTTTTGGTTTGTTTTATTGATCAGTTTCCAAGACAAGAAAATGAGAAAATAAATATGTGATTAGAAATTTGATAAAAGAAAAACGTTTGAAGTTGATACGCTATGCTATGAAAATTTGTTCAGAAGATATTTGTGTAAGTGTGTGGTTGGGCTCAACCTCAGCGTTTTGCTAGCCACGTGAAAGCCTGTGCACAGAGAAAATTCTAGGAAATCCTAAGAGGTCAGTTTTCATTCTCCCCCCCACCCCAAGCTTCCAGAAATGGTTATGATTAAAGACAGAGAAAAAGTACTTTTTATGAAAACTAAGAAGGGGTTTTTATGGGTAGAAATTTAACTACGGCAAACTGGATTATATGTGCTTAGATCAGCCCAATATCTATAAATTGGGTAAATAATTTTCTGTTTAGCGTGAGTTTTAGAAGCACTATGAAGCACATTCTAACTGAAAAAAAAATTTCCCAACAATCTGCTGTAAGACTGCTACCATAATTGGAGTTTCAAGTAGAATTCCATGTCCAGGTGATACCTCTCAGAATGTATGCCTTACCTAGGAGGGCTAACATAGGCAAGCCTGGTAATTCATGAACCTAGCTTAAGTTATAACATGGATCTCACCTAGGAGAGACCTGGGTTTTGAAGATAAGACACAACCTCAGCTTTTGATATTGTGGTACCATATACTGACTGAGAAGGGTTGGGAACTTGAGCAGTTAGGAAGAAGCTTTGGGCCGTCAAACTGGTGTGTACTAAGAAATTAACAATATTCACCAAATACTACTTGTCAAAATGAGCTTAATAAATGATAGTTAAATGTATACTAGTGTAACAGAATACTTTCTCATACTAAAGAGAATGTTTTTGTTCATTGGGGCTATTTCCTCTGATTTCCAGAGTCTAAATAGAAATACCTCCAGTACAGACAGATTTTATTTAAAACAGACACACATTTCTCTCAATTTAGAGGAGAAGAAAACTGATTATGAAAGTATACTAATATGTAACAATAAAGTCCCTATGGGTTATCCTAGTCATTTTACTGTGGCAACTCTCACCACTTGTGTTTTCTCCATGAGGGAGTTCTCTTGCTTTCCTCATTTGGAGAGTTTAATTCAATTTCTTGAATTTAATTTGTAATAGGTTTCAGGGATTAAATTATCTAACTGTAAGATTCCTATGTAATATGGTAACTATCTTCAGTTAATATGATGTTACTATGACTGGCTCATGTTATGAAATGCAAAAGAAATCCCATTCTTCTCCTCTAAGGAGAATGCATATTTGACAAACCTACTTCATTTGGGTACTGCTACTGGTTTTTTAAAGTGAAATTAGCCAGACATGGGAAAAAATTTTTACTAAATTTATTACTTGAAATACTAAGTATAATGACAAGAAGGTGAAAACTATGAGCAAAGTGGCTCATTGTTGTATACAATCTTAGTTTTTGTCTCTTTACAATGCTTAAAAATGGAGTCAGTTCAGTTCATATGAGCAATCACTGGGTAGTTGCACAAATTTGACTTTCAACATCTAGACTAATGCAATTTCTCAATAACTATATGCAATTAACAAAGACTCCTATTTTCTCTACATGTTACAAAATGGACTTTCATGCTTCTTTTATGTGTACTAAATAATTGATGAGTTATTTGTTTAAATTTAGCTTGATCGATATACCCCTTTATATAATCACGAAATTAAAGATCAGATGACCCTATGAAAATTTTTCAAGTGGAGGAATTTTTAAAAGAAATGGTTTTAGTTTTCTCAGATTCACATGGATAATATGGAGATGAGGATTTTAAGAAGCTGCCTAACACATAATTCTGATGCTCTCTGCATTATTTGTAATTTTTAAATTTATATCTTTTATTACACATATTAATAATATTTTACATTATATCTCCTATATTCAAAAACATATATTCAAAAACAAGAAAATAAAATTTGAATATATCATTAAACTAAAATATTCATGTGTGAAAAAATGAAACCAAATTACTAAGATTGTGATGCACATAGGTTAATTATAGCAGGAAAAAATGGGCTGATCTGTTACTTATTGTATACACTTAGGCTCTTCACAGTAGTGAATCTGTTAAAATGGTTGCAAAAGTCAGACTTGGAAAATACATTCATAAACTGGGGCAATAAAAATAGCTATTGCTATGTAAAAGTGTGCTGAGTATATAGATTAGCCAATGTTTTAATAAAAGTTAAAGAATCCTCTGAAATTAATAATATGAATTAAATATTTTTAAAAATCTTCATTAAAAAATCAAGGTGTGCTTGCCTTACATAGACCTAAATCAAAATTACTTTGATCTTAGGTCTAATATGCCTACCCTCAAATTTAATACTTTGTTTTCATAATATCTTCACAATTTTAGGGTCTCACATATAAGGAATTTCTAAACTTACAAACTAAAAAATAAATGAGTTTTAAAAATTAGACAATTTTAACAGTTAATATGTTACTTTAACATTACATCGAACCAATCCAAGAGTAGACACTTACTCTTAGTCGTTAGGTCTTGTTTTGCACATTCTCCTTCTGCAATTGATACATCATCAATGGCAATGTCACCTTCTATGCCAGGACCTCGAATACCTTCAAAAATGAGCTACAAATATGAATGAAACAAACCTAAATGTAGAGCTTTGATTTGTAGATGGATTTTTACTGAGAAACCAAGGAGCCAAACCTAAAATCAACAGTAATTCTGGCATCATTTATTATTCACAGTCTTCAGAGTTGTTGCTTAAAAAAAACATGAATGTTCTTAACAAAACCAATCATAGGATCTTCCTTGGCTAATATTAGTTTTCACATCAAAAGCTCTGTGTTGGTTTTAAAACAAAACTACACTTAATTGAATAATACAATAAAAACTACCACCGCTACAAATCCTACCACTGTTAGTTTTCAGGGGAAAAATGTTTATTTGAACAGTATTTCTCTGAGATAGATTCCCTCCAGTTTTCTCTAAACATCTAACACTGGTTTTCTAGAAATATTTTATGGGATAAATCAGTTCACGGTTCTTTACAGCAGTATTTATGTTTATTGAAGCCAAGAACAAGGGTTTACCATCACTATGAAATTGTTTGCTCTCTTGCAAATACAGTGAATAAGTTTCTCACATTCCCCTATGTTATGATATACCTCTATAATTTCACTTTTGACATTCTATTTTTAAACACCTGAAGATATTTATGGGTTTACTTGAGTGTCTAGTGTCAGACCTTTGAACTTCCAGTATCTACAACAGTGATTGGCACTGAGACTTGATACATGACAGGTGAAAGTATAGATGAATGAAATCAGTCTCCTTTTATTGCTAAATTCTGAATACAGTAACAATATAGGGACAATTAGCAAATTTTTATTACTTCATTTTTGCAGAAATAAGACTGTTATAAAATTTTCTCTATAACCCCACAGTCATTCCTTGCTTCTAGCAAAACCTTTTTAATCCTTTTGATACAAAAAGGCAACCTATGCATTTAGTGATTATAATCACAAAAATTTCTACATGCCAAAATGAAGTATCTAGTTTGATCTTTTCAAAGAAAAATTAGCTTAATAAAGAGCTGTTTCAACATCAAGCTGATGTATGCATTTTAATACAATTTTTAGCCTTATTTCATTGCAACAAATTGAGCGAAAGTCTATTTTTATCAATGTCAAAATTTTTGGTTCTGTTTTTGTCTTTGAAAGTATCTTAATATGGCTCCTTAAAGGCAAATTTGTGGTGATTTTCAGAATACTTATGCTACCTTTGAAAGATTTATCTATTGTTCTCTGACATACTGTCATAATTTTATTAATTGAAATCTTTTAGTAAGCAGAAGCATTAGTTATCAACTTTTGCACTGAGTTCCTTTTCCCTGCTCATAGTCCATATTGAATCCATAGCGTAAGAATAATTTTCAAGATCTGATAGGAGAGAAAAGTTTGAGAAAATTTTATTACTATATTTAATTTGTGTAGAAAGAGTTTTCTGCTTACCTATGTTGAGATAAATAAGTTAATAAAGATTTCCCAAAGCCATTTCTTTGAAAAACATCCAAAATGTCATGTTATCACTGAAGCCAGAATAAAATGGCAGACCAGAGTTAAAATATAATATAGAACCCAGCTAGCAGTATATGGATTCTCAGTCCTCAGAATAAGAAATGAAATATTACTTTGCCTAGAATAATGACTTAATTTTGTCTTAAGGTGGCATTTGGAAAGTAATCTGGGAAATAGCTAAAAAAAAAAAAAAAAAAACCCTCAGAGGGCTGTTTAAATCACAAGGTCCTACAACCTGAATTAAAAAAAAAATCAATGGTATTAAAATCCAAGAGCACTGAAATCAGAAAAGGGGAAATAATTTTAATGACTGTGGAATTCCCCACCTTATGGATATCACGTAAGTTATGTAACCAGTGGCCCTATTGATATTGTTAGACATTAAAGTTATTTTCAGCTATTCTGAACAAGGCTGAGGTGAATGCATTTTAAAAAATTAATATGCACACCTTTTATAGAGCACATGGCTCTTTAAGGTCATCCTAAATTGCCCCTATCAGTACTACTGCCTGTTTCCTAATTATGGGTTTTTAAGTCATTGGGTATTTTTCCTTATTTTAAAATGTGCTGCTTACCTGGTAGAGAATCATTGTTAGAGTAAATCAATGGTTATTCCCACCCCCTTCTTAGTTTCAGTCATGTGATGCTGAGTCTTCTCTCCTGAAGATAACAACATGAATGGAGTGTTATCTTGGAGAAAGTTAGAACCCACAGATTCATGCTGCTATGAGTCTTATTCCATAAAATCCAACATGTTCCACTTTGGCCACATGGCTAATAGTTGACTGAATAAAAGTGGAGTACTGTCATCACAATTCTTTCTTTCTTGCAGCTATTATAAAGGATCAAATGGAATAAAGTACAGATTTCTGGCTCCCAATAAGGTTTTAATTCTGGACTGCAGCAGGAATAAGGATGCATTAATCAGGAAAATTTGCTTTGGTAAAGAGGAAACCTCCTCAGTAACCAATAGTTTTAATTTTAAAAGATGGTGTGGGAAGGGAAAGGAAGCAAACCCAGCTTGTAGAGTGGAGTACAGGCTTTATGCTGTAGCCATGGCAAAGAAGGGGACTGCATTCTCATGTGCTTTGTGTGGGAAGTGAAGTGTCCATGAGAAGGCTGATAGGGTAGGTTAGAATGTTCTGCACCTGCTCGCACTTGAAATTTAAACAGATGAAGCTGAAGTCATAGTCTTTTCATTGGGAAGGATGCTGGAGAAACAGGTTTAGGAATACATAGATTTTTCCATCTTAGTTATGTAGAGGGAAATAGGTAAGACAATCATCCACAATTTTTCTCATTTATTTAAAGTACACAATTATTTTTACTTAGCAAGTTCTAGTCACCCGGAGGTAGGTGTCAATATAAAAAAGATGAGACTATTTAAAAAAAAAAAAGTGAGAACTAAAATGTGTAAATCATCAACATCTTTTCAAAGCTGCTGGCCCTTGAATGATG
The DNA here is from genome assembly GCF_018350215.1 of Panthera leo. NCBI lineage: Eukaryota > Metazoa > Chordata > Mammalia > Carnivora > Felidae > Panthera > Panthera leo. The sequence goes on from NC_056684.1 coordinate 94,569,725, forward strand.
CTGCCATTGCTCAAAGCATTTCAAAATGTCTTTTAGGGACCATAAAGTATCAATCACTCCTAATTTTCCCATTAGCTGTCTTTATCCTCCCTTCCTTCTTCTTCCCATTCAGGTTACCTAGGTTCATGCTTAAACATATGGTCAGACCTACGTTTGGGTTAAAGACAGAGCCGTGAAGCAGAGAGGTTGTGAAGGATGCTGTCACACCACTTTTGTGATAGGACTGAGAGGAAGCGTTGGGAGAGCCTTTTTCGGTAAGTATCAGAGTAGATTGATGTAATTTAATGTGCGTGTTGCCTCCCTGCAGTGAGTTGACTGTATGTGTGTAGTTGGCTGAACAGCAAAAATACAAATCAACACCAGTCGAACTGTCATGTGTCGTCAGGACTGCCTATACTAGCACATTTTCTTATATGAATACTTCATCCCTTTTTGATCCTGAATGAGTTAAGTGTTATAGAAATAAAAGCTGGCTGATTTATAAATTATTACATTTATCTGTACAACTATCAATAATACAGTTTGTCACTGAGTAAAGCAACTTTACTTCCTGTGTAAGCATAACAGGTGTTCTATGTATTGTGTGTGGAAATAAATCAGAAATATAGTAGTAGCATAGATAGTGTAAATACAGCAGTAGATGATAAAAATAATTTCTGACAATATCTCTTGGTACAGTTATATAATTAGTGTTTGTAATATTTATTTGTAATCGTGCAATGATAGGGAATCCAATCCAATATTCCAGAGAAATACTGTAGCCTTCCTCAGCCTCCTATTTGAACAGGGAGAAAAAGATCCTATGCCACATGTTTGTTTGTTTCCTTTAAATTCCCGTAAGAGTTTTGCTCCTAAGAAGATATAGATTGATTTTTTTTAACTCCTACAGATTCTCACAAGAGATATTTATTGCATTGTTCTTTTTATGTTCTGAACTCCAACTCCAACTACATATTTAATTATTATAACAAAATTTTATGGATTCTAATATACTCGTAAGTGGCTTCTAGACTAAGACCTAGAGGGATACCTTTTTCCTTTGTATTGTTTTTGATTGTGAAGTAGGTAACAGAAATAAAATGCATACAGATTCAATTCAAACAGTGTACCTTGGCCAAACTTTCAAGTGTTTACAAAAATAAATCCTTGGTGACAAACAGTTTTTTCCCAGGTATAAAAAAGAAGAAACTATAACCATTCCTTATGATGTATCTCAAACTGGAAGCTATAATCTGTATACAATGATAAAAATGAATTTTATTCATTTATAAAAGAAATGTTCTCTAGTTTAACAGGTTAAATTTTGTCATATTTTTATGAAGGACCATCATGATTCTGAATGCTATTACATTACAGGGGTAAAATTATGTTCCTTTCCTCTTCAATACTTCTGAAATGCATTTGCTTTAATTGCCACAAAGAAGGAATTAATGACATCTATATACTTAGGGATAAAATGTTAAAGTTTAGGTTTCCTAAAAGAAGCCTCAATTTATGTAAAACATGGTCTTTACACACAATCATACTGATATTATTTAAATGATTTCCCTTAACTGAAATGACAAGTTTAAAATTTTATATATTTTTATAGTGTGCACATGCAATGCATCAAACCTAATATGTGATAAATACTGCATGATCATAAAATTAACTGTTGGTGGGTATATTCAAGTGGGAAGTTAATAAAATGTATGTTGGCTTCTGTTATTAGAATGACACTAAACAAAATTATTTTAATTCACTGATTGACAATTTCTTACGTACAGTATAGTGCATTAAAGCTTACCGATACAGATGTCAATAAAGAGAGATATAGATGATGCTATTAAAACTTGTGTTCAAATATAATTTCTTAGTAAGGAAGAAAGAGCTCCATGCAACACTAATGAATAAAAATAGATGGGGGAGTCTAAGGATACAACACACTTTTGATGATTTGACTTCAATAATTAATGATGCCTTCTGCAAATGTTCATAGCATATTCTTCAAGACAAGAGATACATCACTTCTGATTATTACTGCTAAGGCAACCACAAAGTCTAAGAATGCAGTCTGAAAACTGACAGTGTACATCACTTGGAAAAAATTAAGATACAAATAAAATTTAAAATAGCTTTAACATTGGAAAAATTTTGTTTTCTTTTTTCTTTTTAGGTAGGCTTCATACCAAGTGTGGATCCCTAGTGCAGGTGAACTTACAACCCTGAGATGAAGACCTGACCTGCGATCCAGTCAGAAGCTTAACCACTGAGCCATCTAGGTGCCCCATCATTGGAAAATGTTTACAATAGTTACTTTAGGAGCCATAGTTGTGTCTATATAATGGCCCTGGAATTTGGATTAGAATGCCAAATATGCATCTACTTGACCATGTGACAATATATTCCAGATTACTATTATTATTATTATTACTACCTAGATAAGCATGAAGAGAGCATGATGCAAAGAGAGCTAAGATCTTTTCCCACCCTATTTCATGTTAAGGATGTATGTTATTTAAGATAAACTGTCTTGAAATCACTTTGAAATCTTTAAATGAGGATATAAAAGATCTCCAGAATTCCTTTCAACTGTAATAAAGAAAATATAAAGAGCATCTTTTATGTCTCAGGATGTCTCCATATTTCCCCCCTGGAAAGCATTTGGAATATACTATGAAAAGAAGTAAAGCATTAAAAAGGATTTTTTTTTTTTTTGGTGTGTGATATAAATGATAAGTAGCATTCTAACACTGCATCATTTTTACCTTTTTTGGAATTTTTGCTGTATTCCTTCCAAATCTAGCAATAAAATATCTTTTCATCATAAGCACTGATAATGTTAAATTAATTCTTGAAAAAGAACCCCAAAAGGAATTTCAGAAGGCTAAAACTTCTACTAACCCTGAGAAATACTAAACAATTTTATTTTCAGCTAAGCAAACTAACTGGACACACTCAAAGGACTTTGCAAGTGGCTGTTTTTTAAAGGGTTTATAAATCAAAATAATTTAAATGCATGCAACTCCAAACAAAACAACCTAAGTGTCAGTGCAGCAGAAGCTCAACACTACTTATATCTCATTTAAAATTCCAAGAGGTAGGAGATATCCTTTCCACTTGAATTAAAGACATTCTACAATGCCACAAATCTACATCTGAGTAATATTAAAACTCTCATAACTTAATTTATATGCTAATATATTCTGTACAGTTTTTACCATGTTTTCCTGGTAGGCATTACATACCAAAGCAAGTATTTTTGAAAAGCTCAATAGGTCATAAATTATTTTTGAGTATAAAATCACTTTGTCTGAAAAGAGTTCAAAATAACAACAAACTCAAAACCAAAATACAAACAATATATGTGGTAGGATGATGTAGCTGTGTTTCATGTTTCCTTCAAAAATCAAGATTTATGAAATTAAAGACAGTCTTTAGTCAACAGACCTAAAAATATGTCAGAGAATAAAATAACATAGAAATACAAAATAAAAATGATTTTATTTATTTTATTTTTGATAACTTACATAGTGTAGCAATGCTTCATTAAAAACTGCTACCTTTTGATTTGCTTCCAGCAAGGCAGATTAACAGGAACCAGACCTATCCTCTCATCAGAAACAACCAAATAACTAGACAAAATATAGGAAACAATGAGCATTAGGTAATGAAGAACAATGATCAATGAGTGACAGGAATCAAACAAGGTGAATCCTATGACTGTCCTATAGATCTATAGAATCTATAGAATCTATCTATAGAATCTACAGAATTTATAGATCATGGTGCAAGCAGAAGAAAGACAGAACCTGGTAGAAAATCTGGGTTGAGGAGATAGAGCTGAGAGTCTAAGGAGTCCAAAGCAGCTAGACTGTGCAAGACAGAATATAAGCAAAGACAGAGTTACAGAGATCTGCAGAAAGTCCCCCTTGAGTATTTAGTAATGTACTCATCAGGGCGTGAATGTCCGGTAACTACACAAGAACTGGGAAAGAACCAGAGTGATGCATTTAAGGTAACGGTACTTAACTCACGCAAGACATGAAAACCTCATAATTCATTGGACAGAGTGCTCAGAAGACTCTTGCACTGGTAGTGAGAATAGCCCTATACTAAACACTGCTTCAGCATCTTCCAACAAATCTTAAAAACAAGACCAAGATAATCAAACAGCTTCCAAATAACTACCAAACAAGCTCAAGAATAGTTACAGAAATACAAAAAAATACACAAAAAAATTGCATTTTATAAAATTTTAAGAATTTTACCTCTCAGAATAAAATTCACAGTGTCTGACACCCAATCAGACTACCAGACATGCACAGAAGCAGATAAATAATGGCTTGTAATGAGGAGGAAAATAAAATCAGTCAAAACCAACCAAGAACTGACAGAGGTATTAGCATTAACAGACAATGACATAAAGAAATCTAGTATAACTTGGTTTCATATACTCAAAACATTCACTAGAGATGTGGAAATATTTTTTAAGACACTCAAGTTGAACTTATAGAGACAAAAATGACAATGTCTGAGATGCAAAATACACCGAATATTATTGAAGGCAGATTAGCCATTGCAGAAGAAATGATTCATGAATGTGAAGACACACCAGAAAACTATGCAAAATGAAACACAAAAATCAAAAAGCATTTAAAAATCATCAGTGAACTGTAACACCTTATATACGTGCACATAAATAAGGGGTCTTATATACATATATAAGATATTGGAGTCTTCAAAGGAGAGGAGGAGGAACAAAAATATTTGAAGAAATATTAGCCAGACAATGCTTAAATTTTATAAAAACTATAAACTCACAGATTCAAAATCAATGAACCACAAGCACACGGAAAATGAAGAAAATGACATAAAAACATGTCACAGTTAAATTGCTCAAAACCAGTGGTAAAGAGAAAATCTTAAAAGCAGCCAGTCATATTACACACAGAAGGATAAATAGGAGTTTCAACAGATTTATTCTTGGAAACAATGCAAACAAAAAGACAGCAGAATATCTTTAATGTTCCAAAAGGAAAAACTAGAATCCTATACTCAGAGGAAAGATCTTTCAAAATATGAAGATGAAATAGACTTTTTCAGAAGTACAAAAGGTGAAAAGAATTCATGTTTACCAGACCCACACTATAATAAATAAATGTTAAAAGAAGTCCTTCAAGCAAAATAAAATTGATACCAGATGGAAATATGCATCTACAAAAGAACAAAAAACACCAGAAATGACAAATACTGTGAGCACCAACTATGCAAACCCAGGCTGACTTCTCAATTGGAATGAGGTGAAGAGTTGACTGTAGTGAAGAGTTCTCCAAGGTTTGGAGTTTTGTGAATAACACTTTATTGAACATCTGCTTTAAACATTCTAATCAATCTCGTTTTGTGAATTTAATATGGAAATCTCTGAGGCTGCAGAAAATGTGTCATTTGTAGTGAGTTGTAAAAATGTTCTACTCTGAATTTATACTGACCACATCCTTGCTGGTAACAAAAGACTAATACACATCTTGAAATCCCTTCTTTAAATCGACAGTTCCAATGGAGTAAGATGGACCAAATCACAAAGGAAAGCAATTCCTTTCTATAAGATTGGAACCTCAAGTTTGGAACTGATACTCTGCCTCTCATTTCTTTCCTCTATGAACTCCCTTCATTGCTTATATCCAGGGGGACATTCCCTTGTGGATTCTCCCTGTTGTAACAACCTGACTAAAGCAACATCCCCTTGTAAGATCATAACAAAACAAAACAAAATTCATACTTTACTAATGTGAAAAATTACAGAATAAAATAACTGAATAAATATAACAAATTTAATATCTGCCTATAGGTCATTTTATTAACTCTGAGGAGTAAATAATTTTAGTTACGATGGTGGTTCTTTACCAAGATGGTGAAGATGTCCAATCTTTACCAAGATTGGACACTCTGTGTAATGACCAGTGCACTGGACTCAACTTGCTTTTCTATTTGAATACCACTGTCTTTAAATTCTGTGGGCACCCAACTTTCCTGGATCTCCTTCATTTTAACTTTAAAAAATACTACTTAGGATTGAGCTCTTCTCCCATGGTTGTTATTGGTTAGCTTTCTGCATGGTTCCATCATTTAATCACTATTCACCTATGTACACTTTCCCTTGGAAATATCAACCATTCCCACATTTCTAAGTAGTACATACAACCTGATGACTCATAAATGTGTATGTCTCCAAAGTTTCACATAAACACACACAGCAACCTGCACAACTTTAAAAGGATACTCTATAGGCATTTTGTATTTACATGTCCAAGAAAGAAGTAGCCGTACTCAACCCTGAAACTTTTCTCTTTCCTTCCTTCCTTCCTTCCTTCCTTCCTTCCTTCCTTCCTTCCTTCCTTCCTTTTTTTTTAAGGTAATGTGTAGCACAGGCATTACCCAAGATTCCCTGGTTAGAAACCTGTTAGTCATTTATGGCTGCTTCCCAAATTCCCAACATAAAAATGCTGTGCTAGTTTTCACACCTAAGTAGATCTTGAAATCATCCACTTCTTTTTATACCACTTTCTGAGTTTATTCCTTCAACATCTTTTATGTGAATTTTGCAAGTGCTAAGTTGTTTGCCAGCCCAATTTTACCCACTTGAACCCCAACGTGACCACTGTACCAGGTCATTCCCCAACTAAAATCTTCCAATGACTCCCCATTATCTAAACCTTAACCTCAGATCACCCCAGTCTGATGTATCTTTAGGTACCAAATTCTAGATAAAAGTTTTTCTGTTTCTCAGGCAAATCCTATGGTATATGATGTCGATGTCTGTTTACTCTGAACTCTGCTGCAATATTGTTAGCTCTTGCTCGGCTTTGCAATCCCTCTCCTTGGTTCAGGTTTCACCTTATACCTCAAGTGTCTCTTGACTTTCCTCCATACTGTTCTTGTTGTTTGGGTGTGCTCACAGAACCTTGTGCATACCTCTCTTACTGCAATTTTTACAGTATGTGATGTCAGTGTTTAGATGTATATTTCTACCAATCTGAGGTAAGCAATCATTTAAAAATATTTAATGTTTATTTATGTTTGAGAGAGAGACAGAGCACAAGTGGGGGAGGGGCAGAGAGAGAGGGAGACACAGAATCCGAAGCAGTCTCCAAACTCTGAGCTGTCAGTACAGAGCCCGACGTGGGGCTTGAACTCACGAACCATGAGATCATCATCTGAGTCAAAGTTGGATGCTCAACTGACTGAGCCACCCAGGCACCCCAAGCAATCATTTTTAGATCTTCAAACTGTATATGTTCCTGGCACATGGTAGTAGCTCAAAAAGTATTTATTGAATTGTTCGTTAGGAGAATAAATGATTATTTTGAATGTGCCTAATAAATATTTACTAAATTGATGTCTATGGCAATAACTAATAATTAATTAATATAACTATTCTCTTAACAACTTATTGTATATATATTTGATTTAATAATGTGTTGGTGAGGCAGTTACATAGGAAGCAAAAATATGTTTCAATATATTGAGGAAATCACAGATAGGAAAAAAACACTTGAGTCTATAAAATACACATACTGTATATAGTTACTAAAATCAATACAACTACATTATTTTCTCCACTGATATATTTTCATTAAGTATTGTCTCAAGCCATAGTGGCCATTTTTATAGTCATTAAAATTTATATTATATATTTGTAGCTTTCAATCTAAGCCTACCTTTTTATGTCAAAATAAAGAAAAATAGCTTTGTTAAGTTCTCTGGCTTTGGTAATCAAAGTGATAAATTACTAAAATGACATTAGCTAAAAGAGACACATTTTGCTAAAATATATACAATTTCATCAACTAAAATTCAAACAGATTGAGAACAGACTACCCAGCTTCCATTATTATAAGAACCTGTGTTATTTAACTTCAGATAACAAAATATACACATGTGAATTTGTAGAAATGGATTACATTTCCACTAGGCAAATCATTTAGATTCTGAAAGGTAATTATTCAAACATAATACTTGATAGGTATTAATAAGAAAAAGGGTCATTTTCTCTTTATAAAACAGCTTCAAGAACTAAAGAAAAACTTAATACTGTCATTTTGTGATGCTTGTATCACAGCATTTCTGAATGTTCATATTCTAATGTTTGCTTAAGGTCTGCCTTTTAACATTATGCTCATGTGTAGCAATCTATTTACAGAAGTGATTGTTCTTTTCTTACCTGAAACGAAGTAATTGGATATATATTAACATGAGCCTCATTCCACCGTTGTCCTTTATTCCCACTTGAAGACCACAGTGGATTCTCTATGGTTGTCTGCCCTTTCAAACGCAGATAAACATTTAGGACACCTAAAAATAACAATGACATTTTATTTCATATATTTGTTTTTGTTTCACATTTGTTTCTGCTTGACCAAACACTTGTAAACTTTTAAAAATAGAATTTCTCAGGGCACTAGTGTCTCCTCCTTTCCTCCCCTCTCATTTCCAATCTTGCTCGTATGGCATTTGGCAGGCCTCCAAAGACAACTGTGTACTAATCCCTAGAATCTTTGAGTGTTATTTTATATGACCAAAGGGGCTTTGCAGATGTGGTCAAATTAAGGATCTCCAGGTGAGAATTATTCGGGATTATCTTGGTGGATCTTAAATGTAACCCCATGTATCTTTATAAGATGGAGGCAAGAGAGTTGATATAGGAGAGAAGAAGGTCATGTGAAAGAAAGAGAGGATGCTATGTGGCTTGTTTTGAAGGTGAAGAAAAAAGCCACAAGCCAAATATAAGCAGCCTTTAGAAGCTACTAAAGGCAAAGCAATATATTCTTCCCTAGAGCCTTCAGAAGGAAGTAGGCCTGCTGACACCTTGATTTTAGCCCTATTTTACTCATTTTGGATTTCTGTCTTCTAGAACTGTAAGATAATACATTTTTGTTCTTTTAAGCCACAACACTTATGGTAACTTGTTACAGCATTAATAGGAAACTAATGTTTTTTGTATGTATTGAGTGACTTGACTCTAATTGCCCTATCTTACATTACCAAATAGCATCTCTTTGAGTTTACTTTTTATCCAAGTCTCATTTCCCTTTTAAAAGAATTATTTGAACATGAGAATAACTTTGTCTCATGATTTGATATATCTCTTTCAACAGTTTCACATTCTGAACCTCGTAAAAATAGTAGTGATGCTAATGATATTATTACAATATGGTATTGATATATAGTGAACACCTGCTCCAGATAAGGAATTAATCCTCTCACCAGTGCTATAAACTACTATTATTCCCAATTATAGACAAAACTTAGGATGGTTAAGTAATTTGCCCAATTCATACAGTAAGAAAATAGCAGAGGCAATATTTGAACCCATAAAGTCTGATATACTGATCACTAAGCAATCAGTATTTTGATACACTTAAAAAAACAACTTTATTGAGATATAACTTACACGCAATAAAATTCTCTCATTTTTTTTTAACGTTTATTTTCGAGACAGAGCGAGACAGAGCATGAACGGGGGAGGGTCAGGGAGAGAGGGAGACACAGAATACGAAACAGGCTCCAGGCTCCAAGCTGTCAGCACAGAGCCCGACGCGGGGCTCGAACTCACGGACCGCGAGATCGTGACCTGAGCTGAAGTCGGCCGCTCAACCGACTGAGCCACCCAGGTGCCCCAAAATTCTCTCATTTTAAATGTACAGGTCAATAACCTTTGATTGATATATATTACAGTGTAAGTGCTGCTCAACCAAGATACAGGACACTTCCTCTTCCCAGAAAGCTTCCTTACTTTCTTTCCTCTGCAGTTATCTTCACAGCCCTTGCTCCTATGCCAGGCAATTACTGATATGACTCTCCTGACGAACTGATGGTTTTGGCCTTTTCTAGAACTTGATGTTAATGAAATTATGCACTAATTATTTTTTGTGTCTCTGGCTACTTTTCCACAGTATAGTTTCTGTTATATTCATCTATGTTATTCTATCATTTTTAATTTTAATATTTAGTTCATTTATAGTTGCTGTAGTTTTTGGTATGTTTGGAATTAAGACCATCTTATTTATTCTCCACTTGTACTTTGTTTTTATTCTTTTGTGGCTCTTTCTCTTTCTTCTTTTCAGTTGATATATATGATTTTAATTTATTTCTTGTACTGATTTTTAAATCTCTAATTGTGTTTTAGTGGTTGTTCCAGGGCTAACAGGATTCATAACTCTTCATAGTCTAATTATAGGCAGTAGTTTATTCTTCATGCTCACAACTTTACATCATCATACTCTCTTTTCGGGTTTTACTATTATCTCCCTTCTTTCATTTCAAAGCTGATACTTCACGTTCTTTATCTCACTACACACATGCAATAATCTTACCACAGTATAATTCATTGATCTATCCTCTTTCCATTTTTAATAGTATTTTTTACTTTTTCCTAAATTGTAAATCTCACCTTACAGTAAACAGATATATTTTATGTAAATTATAAGAAGAAAATATAGTTTTAAAATTTTCTACTTATTTACCATTTCTGATGGACTTCCTTTCTACCTGTAGATCTGAGTTGCAATCTAGCACCATTTCCCTTTGGCCTGAAGAATATCCATTAGTACTTTTTGTAGTGGTGATCTGCTGGAGACAAAGTTTCTCAGATTTGTTTATATAAAAATAACTTCACTTCATTCATGTTTTTGTGAGATTTAAAATTCTGCCATTTTTTTCCTCAAGCAGTTTAAAGTTGTTCTATTTTTTCTGTATGTCACTGTTTCTAATGTGAAATCAACCATCATTTTATCTTTGTTCCCTTGAATATGTTTTTATTTCTCCCTCTGGCTACTTTTGAGAATTTTTCCTTAGTTTTGATCTGCAGTAGTTTGATTACAATGTACCTAAATATGATTCTCCTTATATTCATCTTGGTGTAGAGTTTGCTGAAGGTCTTTTGGTTTTCCCTTTATTTATGCCTCATCTTTTTCCTCTCCTTTTCTACTTTTTCCTCTCCCTCTCCCTCTCTCTCCCTCTCTCCCTCCCTCTCTCTCCCTATATATATATATGCGCTCTCTCTCTCTCTCTCTCTATATATATATATGTATATATATAATTGGAGATCTATCTATATAGATACATAGATAGATCTGCCCTCTTTAGTTTTATTTGCCCTTATCTTCCTGCTTCAGCTTTATTTCAATGGATTGATTTTTACTTTTTCATTGACTTTGGACCCCATTTCCTGTTTCTCTGTATGTCTAGTGATTTTCATTGAAAAATGGGCATTGTGGACACAGAGACTTTAGATTTATAATCTTTCTCAGAAGGCAGTTTTATTTCAGTAGACTGTGCTCATTGATCCATCGTAGTAAGAAGTAGCTGTTCTGAATCCTTCTATTTTCCATTTTAGATACTCAATGTGGCTCCAATTTTCTTGCTCATTGGTATTGGCACCTTGTATTTAGAAAGGCAACCTGTGCCAAAAGGAAGAGCTCTTTCAGGACATATTTCTGTGTGATATAACTGCATTCTATTTTTGAACATGAATCCACAATAGGGAGGGATTCCAAGGAAATCAAGCCTAAATAAATAATACATTAAACATTAAATATAGTTATAATACTTTTGAATCCATTAGTTGTCATTGGACTAACAAATTGATATGTAGCATAAACCTTTCAAATTATTTGAAGAAACAGTCTGTGCATTAGATAGAAAAGGGGCTCCTCATCTCTTCTATGGCTTGTGTCTGCTATAGCCTATGGCTGTATTAATGGTAACTGATTGGGTTGACCTGTGATGTTCTCTACTGATTTCTTGTCTAACTGTACTGCTTTTTCAGAAAGCAAATTATCAGTTGTCTTTTTTTTTCTTAAATGTGACACCTTAGTTTCTCTACCTAGTAGAAGTCCTATGATACTTTGCATGTAAAGAATGATGGATGTTATCTCTAAGCTATTAAGGCAGTTCAAGTTGTTCTGTTCTTTAAAAGGACCATATTTACATATGTAATATAAATTCAAACTTGAATTATTCCAATTTATGTTTACTGAATATATACTATGTGAAAAATATTTGTCCCAGGTCTAAAGAAGCCAGGTTTGTTTTATCCCAGATTTGAATTTGCTTTTGAATACATTATTTGAGCTAGAGTCAATTTTGACCAGATTTTATTTTTTTCAATATATGAAGTTTATTGTCAAATTGGTTTCCATACAACACCCAGTGCTCATCCCAAAAGGTGCCCTCCTCAATACCCATCACCCACCCTCTCCTCCCTCCCACCCCCCATCAACCCTCAGTTCTCAGTTTTTAGGAGTCTCTTCCGCTTTGGCTCTCTTCCACTCTAACCTCTTTTTTTTTTTTTTCTTCCCCTCCCCCATGGGTTTCTGTTAAGTTTCTCAGGATCCACATAAGAGTGAAACCATATGGTATCTGTCTTTCTCTGTATGGCTTATTTCACTTAGCAGAACACTCTCTAGTTCCATCCATGTTGCTACAAAGGGCCATATTTCATTCTTTCTCATTGCCACGTAGTACTCCATTGTGTATATAAACCACAATTTTTTTATCCATTCATCAGTTGATGGACATTTAGGCTCTTTCCATAATTTGGCTATTGTTGAAAGTGCTGCTATAAACATTGGGTACAAGTGCCCCTATGCATCAGTACTCCTGTATCCCTTGGGTAGATTCCTAGCAGTGCTATTGCTGGGTCATAGGGCAGGTCTATTTTTAATTTTTTGAGTAACCTCCACACTGCTTTCCAGAGTGGCTGCACCAATTTGCATTCCCACCAACAGTGCAAAAGGGTTCCTGTTTCTCCACCTCCTCTCCAGCATCTATAGTCTCCTGATTTGTCCATTTTGGCCACTCTGACTGGAGTGAGGTGATATCTGAGTGTGGTTTTGATTTGTATTTCCCTGATGAGGAGCGACGTTGAGCATCTTTTCATGTGCCTGTTGGCCATCTGGATGTCTTCTTTAGAGAAGTGTCTATTCATGTTTTCTGCCCATTACCAGATTTTATTTTAAAACGCAAGCATTACTTATGAAAAAAGACACCAGAAGAGTAACTGACTGAAATAAATTCTTTAAACTATGTTATAATTTATATGTCTCATTAATTATACTCTGTAATCCAAATCAATGAATCCAAAACTATTGATTTGCTGTTCTATTTTACGAGAAAAGCAGTATTAACAAATAACTTTAGCATGTTTTTTCCAGAAAGTTTCCAGTTTGTTTGTTTGTTTTTGTTTGTTTGTTTTTTTTATGAAGCCATCAGGGATGACAAGTTCTCTAGTTTCCAGTTTTTTAAGTTTATAAAGAGAATTCAATGACAACAGTTATATAAACTTATGTTCAGGTCATCTAGGTCGATGAAATTAGAACTTGTGAAACAGAATAAAGCAATTCAAGAAAAGTTAGATTCAGCAAAGCTGATTCAGCACATTATTATAGTATTATAGTAAGAAAATTCCAAAGTGAAAATGATGGATTGTATTAATACTCTTTAAAAGTAATTTTAAGTCCTTGGAGGCACTGTGTTTATGCTTGAGTAGGCACCACGTATCAATAGGTATGAATTTAATCATCCCCAAGGATTTCAAATGCTGCATAGTTCCAAGATACAAGTTTGACATTGCTAAGCAAAACTTAACTGTATTTTTCTTCACTTTGGTTTCCTAATTCTTATATTTTGATCACCACCCCTTCTCGATCAGGTGTGAGAGCTCAAGAAAACTGACCTCATGTTACGGACCACAGTCAGAAAGGCTAAATGACCTCAAGAGCAGTGACCAATGTTTTAAAGTTATTTATGGCATTATGAAATAGGATGGTTCTTATTTTGATATTTCACATACATTACTGTATAAATATAATTTTCATAAATATTTATAATTATTAATACCTAGTTCTTTCATTAAATCATTAACATAATTTTACTTTTAACTATTTACTATAAATACGTATTTTATATATTTTATATAAATAACTGAAATATATGTCCTAAAATGTGCATACATACATCCTACAGATACTTGAAATTACCAAGTTCGTATAAACTAATTTGTAGTTTGGTGTACTCCGAGGCCTAGGGATCACTTGCATATAAATCACATTTTTATTCTAATCAGGAATACAGCCATTAATTTGTGTTTCACATTTCATGGAACATGAAGATGTGCCAAAATCATCTAGCTTCAGGCAAGAGCCATGTATATTGATAGGTAATTGTTGGCATCATTTGTTTTATATACACAGACAAACATGGGAAATTATAAAATCATTATTTTCTGCTTGAATAGAAATGACTGCATGCATCCACTGTTATTATTTTTTCAATATATAATTGCAATTATATCTTAAATAAAAAATGTCAGTTCATTTTCTCCAGTCATTACCATGCCTTCTTGCATCCTGTTGAATCTCTCCATTAGTGTCCAATAAATTTTCCTTAAACATAACCTTCATCATGCTTTCTATTTCTCTGAACTATGTCAGATCCCTTTCTTAGACCCAGTCACTCTTTGACTATACCACAGTCCCTACTGTGCTGTAAGAGCAATATTCTCCATTTTTTCATGTGGCTCCTTCTGTTTCTCACATTCTGTAACCTTTGCTTTCTGCTTAATACTTATTTGGATGGTTTACACTTTGTTCTTGTCCATAGACATTTTATTTTAACTTTGCTGTTCTCAGTGTTCTATCCTTTATTCACCCATTGCACAGGGTTGTAAAGCATTTTAATGAATATTACTTTGGTGAATATGACTTTTATTTTATTCAGTAATTTATTATCTCAAATATGATGACAAATTATTTGATGGATAAAAACCTTTCACCACAATTCTTATTTTCTGTAGAACCCTATATACCACTAGGCACATAGCATATGCAATTAATTCTATTGAACAAAAATGAGTGAATTCAAGACCTAAGGGTAAAAGTACTCATCACAATAAACCTATATTTTCAGTTTAAAAAGTTTTTCACTGGGTGAGCAACAAAAGCAAGTCAACCCATTTGCTTACCATCAATTCAACTGATGAGATATTTTGTATTAATTATACTAAGAATTAGATTAGTATATTTTGAAATATCAGGCTTTCTTGATCATAGAATTAATTTTATTTAAAAATCTCAGCTTCTACTTTACATTATCTGAATAATAAATAAATAGGAGAATAAATTTAGGGGTAGTGGTAGTTCAAAACACAGATTTAAAAGGTAAGTGCACTAGATATTATTTATGGCCTTAGTAGAGGATCTGTGACAGGTGTCTGTAATAACACATTTTAATTATAAGTGGTCATAAATCATGGCTAGGTTCTATTCACCCTCCCCTTAAGAAATACATCTTAATTCAACAAAGCAGTTTCCTCAATGAATGTCCCACCTGCAGCATTATTTTCACACTGATGACATTGGCATTATCAGTATTAAATACATACAAGACTACTGAAAACAGGCTCAAACTGTCTTTCCTATAACGTCTAAATCTAAGAAGTAAAATATGAGAGATTTCTTATTTGAGGAAAATATTTGACATATAAGCAAGAATCTCTAGTTTCTTAACTCAATCACAAGAAATATGGTCTTTGACCAAAGTAAGAATAAAAATCAGACTCCTAAAACCACGTAGAACGTTGTCACCATCACCTTTTCTATATGTTGTATAAAAACACTGAAGTCTCCATTTTAAAACTTTTGAATGCCAGCACTGAGAAAGTTTTACTCCACTCTCACTAAAGGATAACCTGAGATAGCTTATTAAGAGAAATTTAATTAGAGGTTAATTCTATTTCTGCACTTTGTTAGTTAATCACAAGGTGACATACGTGGACCATGACACTTCAGCTCAAAACACAAATTGTAATGTATTATGGTCCATTAGTATAGTATATAAACTTCCTATTTGAACAAGTTTTAGATCTTTCTAAAAGTACTAAGTGAAGACATTTTCCATTATATTTTAAGGGTGCTTTTATAAACATAAATTTCTCTTTGAATTAGTTGCTAAGAAATATGTGATATTCCTCTATGCTTTAGCTGCCAGAGCACATTAAGTCAATGATTAACTTCTATTTTTTCCCCCAACCTATTCTATAAAGTCTTAGTGAAATGACCTGTTTCCAACCTACACAAATACTTTTAAGTAATTTGCTTTGTTATTCTTCTAACACACTCAGAAGCTTAAATATCTAGTTTAGATTATTATTTTATAAAATCTATTAAGCATTTTTGTTTCAGAGGAACAAATATATATCAATTATGATTGCTGCTCTCAAGGAGCTTAGAGTCTATCAGAGGTCAAGGTGACAAACATTATGATAGAGATGTATACCAGGTGTTACAGGAACAAAAAGAGAAGGAGGATGGGGAAAAATTTCACATGTCCTTGATTTAGATTTTAAAGGAAGAATATGAGTTACCTAGATGATTTAAGGAAGGGAAAAAGTACTTATTCTATCATGTGATTTAAAAATATTCATTTGCTTAATAAATATTTATGTAGTGGACAAATAAATATTTATATTTGCAGGGCACCATGTGATGGGGAGAGAGATTGTTTCTGCTCCCCCCAAGTATATAGTTCAGTAGAACAAAGATAGAGCCTAGAAAAAGGCTCCAGATAGAAGACAGCTCAATTTGGGGAACTTCCTGTATGGCTGATATAGACCATGCTGCTGCCCTAAGAAGCCAGAGGGGCATATATCCTTAAGGTCCTTATGATACTGGTTTGAGAAAATTATATTTACCCCAGAAACTATAGGCCCAAGAGATAGCAAAGAAATCAGTTATCAGGGGAATTCAGTAATACACACAAGAAGTGATTGGCATTGAAATTGAGCATTATATCCTAAAACATATTCCAAAACACTGAGGACTGATATCCTGGTCTCCAACTGCTTCAACTCTCTATCACTCATTAGTCTGTTTCCATTTGCCTACAATGGTCTACTCTTTGAACATGCAAAAGCTGTATTTATTTTACAGAAAAAAATAGGTATTGTTAGATACTGTTAAAAAGGCAACTTCTAAGTCCACTTGCTGCGCTTGCATCTCGGAATGTATCAAAAGCTACAATTCCCACTTAATTCTTTTCTTCCCACCTCAGTGGAAGTGACATTCTTTCCCCTTGAAGTCTAGTAGGGGAATCATAACTCTCAATTCCCATCTCTTCAAGAAATTTGCTTCCCTCCAACTTTAGTATCTATAAACTTACCTTTCCATTAATGTTTTTCCTCTTAAAAATAAGCACATCAATAACCCCACATTTCTCTATTTTATCACTTCTTCCCCACCCTCAAGATTCATGAAAGAACAGATCCCTATAGGGTTGGAAGAGGGCGGCGTAGGAGGACGCTGGGCTCACCACGCGTCCTGCTGATCACTTAGATTCCACCTACACCTGCCTAAAGAACCCAGAAAACCGCCAGAGGATTAGCAGAAAGGAGTCTCCGGAGCCAAGCGCAGACGCGAGGCCCACGAAGAGGGTAGGAAGGGCGGCAAGGCGGTGCGCGCTCCACGGACTGGCGGGAGGGAGCCGGGGCAGAGGGGCAGCCGGCCGGCGAAGCAGAGCCCCCGAGTCTGGCTGGCAAAAGCGGAGGGGCCGGACGGAGTGTGTTCCGACAGCAAGCGCGACTTAGCGTCTGGGAGGTCATAAGTTAACAGCTCTGCTCAGAAAGCGGGAAGGCTGGAGGACAAAGGGAGGGAGAGCTGCTGAGCCCCCGGACGGCAGAGCTCAGCTTGGCGGGGAACAAAGGCGCTCACCAGCGCCATCTCCCTCGCCCACCCCCCAGCCAAAATCCCAAAGGGAACCAGTCCCTGCCAGGGAACTTGCTAGCTCCACGCAAACACCCAACTCTGTGCTTCTGTGGAGCCAAACCTCCGGCAGCGGATCTGACTCCCTCCCGCTGCCACAGGGCCCCTCCTGAAGTGGATCACCTAAGGAGAAGCGAGCTAAGCCTGCCCCTCCTGCCCCCGTGCACCTTGCAAACCCACCCCAGCTAATACACCACATCCCCAGCACCACAAGCCTGGCAGTGTGCAAGTAGCCCAGATGGGCCACGCCACCCCACAGTGAATCCCGCCCCTAGGAGAGGGGAAGAGAAGGCACACACCAGTCTGACTGCAGCCCAAGCCGTGGGCTGGGGGCAGACATCAGGTCTGACTGCGGCCCCGCCCACCAACTCCAGTTATACACCACAGCACAGGGGAAGTGCCCTGCAGGTCCTCACCACTCCAGGGACTCTCCAAAATGACCAAACGGAAGAATTCCCCTCAGAAGAATCTCCAGGAAATAACAACAGCCAATGGACTGATCAAAAAGGATTTAAATAATATAACAGAAAGTGAATTTAGAATAATAGTCATAAAATTAATCGCTGAGCTTGAAAACAGTATAGAGGACAGCAGAGAATCTCTTGCTACAGAGATCAAGGGACTAAGGAACAGTCATGAGGAGCTGAAAAACGCTTTAAACGAAATGCAAAACAAAATGGAAACGACGACGGCTCGGCTTGAAGAGGCAGAGGAGAGAATAGGTGAACTAGAAGATAAAGTTATGGAAAAAGAGGAAGCTGAGAGAAAGAGAGATAAAAAAATCCAGGAGTATGAGGGGAAAATTAGAGAACTAAGTGATACACTAAAAGAAATAATATACGCATAATTGGTATCCCAGAGGAGGGAGAGAGAGGGAAAGGTGCTGAAGGGGTACTTGAAGAAATTATAGCTGAGAACTTCCCTGAACTGGGGAAGGAAAAAGGCATTGAAATCCAAGAGGCACAGAGAACTCCCTTCAGACGTAACTTGAATCGATCTTCTGCATGACATATCATAGTGAAACTGGCAAAATACAAGGATAAAGAGAAAATTCTGAAAGCAGCAAGGGATAAACGTGCCCTCACATATAAAGGGAGACCTATAAGACTCGTGACTGATCTCTCTTTTGAAACTTGGCAGGCCAGAAAGGATTGGCACGAGATCTTCAGTGTGCTAAACAGGAAAAATATGCAGCCGAGAATCCTTTATCCAGCAAGTCTGTCATTTAGAATAGAAGGAGAGATAAAGGTCTTCCCAAACAAACAAAAACTGAAGGAATTTGTCACCACTAAACAAGCCCTACAAGAGATCCTAAGGGGGAATCCTGTGAGACAAAGTACCAGAGACATCACTACAAGCATAAAACATACAGACATCACAATGACTCTAAACCCGTATCTTTCTATAATAACACTGAATGTAAATGGATTAAATGAGCCAACCAAAAGACATAGGCTATCAGAATGGATAAAAAAACAAGACCCATCTATTTGCTGTCTACAAGAGACTCATTTTAGATCTGAGGACACCTTTAGATTGAGAGTGAGGGGATGGAGAACTATCTATCATGCTACTGGAAGCCAAAAGAAAGCTGGAGTAGCCATACTTATATCAGACAAACTAGACTTTAAATTAAAGGCTGTAACAAGAGACGAAGAAGGGCATTATATAATAATTACAGGGTCTATCCATCAGGAAGAGCTAACAATTATAAATGTCTATGCGCCGAATACCGGAGCCCCCAAATATATAAAACAATTACTCATAAACATAAGCAACCTTATTGATAAGAATGTGGTCATTGCGGGGGACTTTAACACCCCACTTACAGAAATGGATAGACCATCTAGACACACAGTCAATAAAGAAACAAGGGCCCTGAATGATACATTGGATCAGATGGACTTGACAGATATATTTAGAACTCTGCATCCCAAAGCAACAGAATATACTTTCTTCTCGAGTGCACATGGAACATTCTCCAAGATAGATCATATACTGGGTCACAAAACAGCCCTTCATAAGTTTACAAGAATTGAAATTATACCATGCATACTTTCAGACCACAATGCTATGAAGCTTGAAATCAACCACAGGAAAAAGTCTGGAAAACCTCCAAAAGCATGGAGGTTAAAGAACACCCTACTAACGAATGAGTGGGTCAACCAGGCAATTAGAGAAGAAATTAAAAAACATATGGAAACAAACGAAAATGAAAATACAACAATCCAAACGCTTTGGGACGCAGTGAAGGCAGTCCTGAGAGGAAAATACATCGCAATCCAGGCCTATCTCAAGAAACAAGAAAAATCCCAAATACAAAATCTAACAGCACACTAAAGGAAATAGAAGCAGAACAGCAAAGGCAGCCTAAAGCCAGCAGAAGAAGAGAAATAATAAAGATCAGAGCAGAAATAAACAATATAGAATCTAAAAAAACTGTAGAGCAGATCAACGAAACCAAGAGTTGTTTTTTTGAAAAAATAAACAAAATTGACAAACCTCTAGCCAGGCTTCTCAAAAAGAAAAGGGAGATGACCCATGTAGATAAAATCATGAATGAAAATGGAATTATTACAACCAATCCCTCAGAGATACAAACAATTATCAGGGAATACTATGAAAAATTATATGCCAACAAATTGGACAACCTGGAAGAAATGGACAAATTCCTAAACACCCACACGCTTCCAAAACTCAATCAGGAGGAAATAGAAAGCTTGAACAGACCCATAACCAGCGAAGAAATTGAATCGGTTATCAAAAATCTCCCAACAAATAAGAGTCCAGGACCAGATGGCTTCCCAGGGGAGTTCTACCAGACGTTTAAAGCAGAGATAATACCTATCCTTCTCAAGCTATTCCAAGAAATAGAAAGGGAAGAAAAACTTCCAGACTCATTCTATGAAGCCAGTATTACTTTGATTCCTAAACCAGACAGAGACCCAGTAAAAAAAGAGAACTACAGGCCAATATCCTGATGAATATGGATGCAAAAATTCTCAATAAGATACTAGCAAATCGAATTCAACAGCATATAAAAAGAATTATTCACCATGATCAAGTGGGATTCATTCCTGGGATGCAGGGCTGGTTCAATATTCGCAAATCAATCAACGTGATACATCACATTAATAAAAAAAAAAAAAGAGAAGAACCATATGATCCTGTCAATCGATGCAGAAAAGGCCTTTGACAAAATCCAGCACCCTTTCTTAATAAAAACCCTCGAGAAAGTCGGGATAGAAGGAACATACTTAAACATCATAAAAGCCATTTATGAAAAGCCCACAGCTAACATCATCCTCAATGGGGAAAAACTGAGAGCTTTTTCCCTGAGATCAGGAACACGACAGGGATGCCCACTCTCACCGCTGTTGTTTAACATAGTGTTGGAAGTTCTAGCATCAGCAATCAGACAACAAAAGGAAATCAAAGGCATCCAAATTGGCAAAGATGAAGTCAAGCTTTCGCTTTTTGCAGATGACATGATATTATACATGGAAAATCCGATAGACTCCACCAAAAGTCTGCTAGAACTGATACATGAATTCAGCAAAGTTGCAGGATACAAAATCAATGTACAGAAATCAGTTGCATTCTTATACACTAACAATAAAGCAACAGAAAGACAAATAAACTGATCCCATTCACAATTGCACCAAGAAGCATAAAATACCTAGGAATAAATCTAACCAAAGATGTAAAAGATCTGTATGCTGAAAACTATAGAAAGCTTATGAAGGTAATTGAAGAAGATATAAAGAAATGGAAAGACATTCCCTGCTCATGGATTGGAAGAATAAATATTGTCAAAATGTCAATACTACCCAAAGCTATCTACACATTCAATGCAATCCCGATCAAAATTGCACCAGCATTCTTCTCAAAACTAGAACAAGCAATTCTAAAATTCATATGGAACCACAAAAGGCCCCGAATAGCCAAAGTAATTTTGAAGAAGAAGACCAAAGCAGGAGGCATCACAATCCCAGACTTTAGCCTCTACTACAAAGCTGTAATCATCAAGACAGCATGGTATTGGCACAAAAACAGACACATAGACCAATGGAATAGAATAGAAACCCAGAACTAGACCCACAAACATATGGCCAACTCATCTTTGACAAAGCAGGAAAGAACATCCAATGGAAAAAAGACAGTCTCTTTAACAAATGGTGCTGGGAGAACTGGACAGCAACATGCAGAAGGTTGAAACCAGACCACTTTCTCACACCATTCACAAAAAGAAACTCAAAATGGATAAAGGACCTGAATGTGAGACAGGAAGCCATCAAAACCCTAGAGGAGAAAGCAGGAAAAGACCTCTCTGACCTCAGCCATAGCAATCTCTTACTTGACACATCCCCAAAGGCAAGGGAATTAAAAGCAAAAATGAATTACTGGGACCTTATGAAGATAAAAAGCTTCTGTACAGCAAAGGAAACAACCAACAAAACTAAAAGGCAACCAACGGAATGGGAAAAGATATTTGCAAATGACATATCGGACAAAGGGCTAGTATCCAAAATCTATAAAGAGCTCACCAAACTCCACACCCGAAAAACAAATAACCCAGTGAAGAAATGGGCAGAAAACATGAATAGACACTTCTCTAAAGAAGACATGCGGATGGCCAACAGACACATGAAAAGATGTTCAACATCGCTCCTTATTAGGGAAATACAAATCAAAACCACACTCAGATATCACCTCACACCAGTCAGAGTGGCCAAAATGGACAAATAAGGAGACTATAGATGCTGGAGAGGATGTGGAGAAACGGGAACCCTCTTGCACTGTTTGTGGGAATGCAAAGTGGTGCAGCCGCTCTGGAAAGCAGTGTGGAGGTTCCTCAGAAAATTAAAAATAGACCTACCCTATGACCCAGCAATAGCACTGCTAGGAATCTACCCAAGGGATACAGGAGTACTGATGCACAGGGGCACTTGTACCCCAATGTTTATAGCAGCACTCTCAACAATAGCCAAATTATGGAAAGAGCCTAAATGTCCATCAACTGATGAATGGATAAAAAAATTGTGGTTTATATACACAATGGAATACTACGTGGCAATGAGAAAGAATGAAATATGGCCCTTTGTAGCAACGTGGATGGAACTGGAGAGTGTGATGCTAAGTGAAATAAGCCATACAGAGAAAGACAGATACCATATGGTTTCACTCTTATGTGGATCCTGAGAAACTTAACAGAAACCCATGGGGGAGGGGAAGGAAAAAAAAAAAAAAAGAGGTTAGAGTGGGAGAGAGCCAAAGCATAAGAGACTGTTAAAAACTGAGAACAAACTGAGGGTTGATGGGGGGTGGGAGGGAGGGGAGGGTGGGTGATGGCTATTGAGGAGGGCACCTTTTGGGATGAGCTGGGTGTTGTATGGAAACCAATTTGACAATAAATTTCATATATTGAAAAAAAAAAAAGAAGCATTGTGAGAATAGCATTACTCTATTTAAAAAAAAAAAAAAAGAAAGAAAGAAAGAACAGATCTCATGACTGGACTCCTTTTCTTTGTTTCCCATTTGTTCCACAGTGAAATTAGCTTTCTAGAGCCACAACTTTATTGAACCATTCTCATCAAGCTCAATGAATGTATTCGTAAGTGCCTTTTGTATTTTTATCTTTAATTTCCTGGTATGCTTATATCTTAAATTCTTCCTAGAAATAAATGAAGTACATATTTTACTTATTTTTTAATAAGCTTTTTTTCACATCAGGTGACCTCATATGAAGTTCAGTTTCAATGCAAGAATATTAGAAATTCAGATGATTAATCAAGAATCAAAATGCCTTCTTGTACCTACAGGATTGTTGAAATAATCTTATGCTATTGTCAATATCTACTGTATCAGTACTTATAAATCAACAGTTTAAGGGTGACATGTTGTAGTTTTCATTTGTTTTCTCTTCAATCAATTTTGATGAAACATTTAGCTAACAATAAATTGTACCTGTGTGGCAAATAAATGCTAAGATGCCTCCCAATGATTTCAGCCTCCTAGCATTAACACCCTTGTGTATTCTCCCCCCCCCCCCCCCCATTGAATGTGGGGTGGAAATATCAGCTCAGTTATAATAAATAGCATAAGGCAGACATTATGGAATGTCACTTCAGAGATTAGGTTATAAAAAGTCTTGGGCATGTATTTGCTCTCTGTCAGTGCTTGCTTTGGAGAAAGCCTGCTGGCATGCCATGAGACAGTCCTGTAGAGATATTCCTATGACAAGGAACTTGAGAGAATTGAGAGGAATTCAACAGCCAGCAAGATATCAATGTCCTTAGTCCAATACCTATGAGGGAGTGAGGCCTGCCAAACACCAAGTGCACTAGTGGGCTTAGAAGAAGTAATATCATCGCTAAGTCAAGTATTCAAGTTAGACAGTCGTCATGCCTGATAGCTTGTCTGCAACCTTGAGAGACCTTGAACTACAGACACTCAGCTAAGCCTCACCTAAATTCCTGACCCACAGAAACTGAGAGATGAATGTTTGTGTTTCGAGCCACAAAATTTTGGGGAAACTTTTTATGTAGCATTAAATAATACAACATATTTGACTTTACATCAAAGAGGAATATCTTTTCTAAGTAATGCATAACTGATTGCCCATTTTTGTATCATTAAAAGTTACAACTCTCCTCAATGATATACTGAGCATTAGTCAAAGTTTAAACAGCAAAGATTATGTATGGTTAGTCAGGAAATAATAATCGCAATTAGGCTATTAGAAATCCACGCAAATCATTTTCGAATTTGGACTTGCAAAAAAATGAATAAAACTGAGAATGTAATTTGTAAAACCAGTGACTATAAATGCCCCCAGGTTTACAGATAAATGAGTGTCTTAGAATAATATTTACAAAGAGGGAAGGTTTCAGCTACAGGCAACCTCTCCCTAATGAGGTCACTCATCTGGTCCTGATTAGTGCACGTCTGGAATAGACATTTTTGTCTACATTTTAGTAAGCAGCATGATCGTGCCTTGCTGGGAGGGACTCTAATGACAGATCTGATACCTGCAACCTTCAACCATCTGATGAAGCAGAGAAATGGCACAGATATCAAAATGGTTAAGTGTTTGAGAACATGGAAGAAATGGAGAACTGCCTTCTTCCTGAAACAATCAGAATAAAACTGGCAGAAGTCAACTGGACATTTGTTGTCAATAAAGAATGATAAGTATAAAAATTGTGAAGTTAGAAGTATATTACAATTATCTTGAACCTCAGTATAAATATGGAGAAAATTTGAGAGGGGGCCAGCCTCATAAAAACAGTACATGCACATTTCACTCATTTAAGTAATTCAAAATATTGATCTTGGAATTATTTATTTAAAAACCATTTTAAAACAAGCCTGTTCCAAGGGAAATTGGGAGAAGAGAAAGAGAGTCTAAGGAATATCTTCAAAGTGAAGAATACATCACCAACTAATGGGAAAATGAGAGTTGAGCTTATCCTACCTTTCTAATAAGATCATAATCTCATAGTAAATAAGATGGTTTGGCAATTGTATGGAGATTTATTTCCCTTCATAGGTTAGGCTGTAGTGAACCCATGACTACTGTTGTAACTTTCTAACTGCTTTTCCAAACTGTATTCTGTTTCTCCACAATTTTACCCACTCCTGTAAGATTTATTTTCCCAAATCAGAAATCTCATCATGCTTTTGTGGTCTACCCAAAATGTGTATGTCTTCTCCTAACTACTACATTAGTTAAACATTTATGACATTCCAGTGAGTCTCTCCACAGAACGGCAAAGCAAGCAAATCCTGTCCAGCTTCCCAGATTGGTATCATGGTTCGTTATTTATCAGCTGTGACATTATGGCAAGTAAAGTAAAGTAAAATTCTCTGTATCAGTCTCCTTATCTATGATAGAGGATAATGATTTTAATGAGTACAAATGTTTATTATAATAATTAAAATAAATAATCCATGACGTGTTAGGAATAGTGACTGACATTAGCTATTACTTTATTATTGCTATTTGAGATTCAAAGTAACCTAAGGTTAAGAGTGTCTACCATCTGAGATTTCATATATATTATCCTATTTAGCATGAACTACAAATTTCTGAAATAGGAATTAATATTTCCATTTTACACACGAGGAGATCATGATCCAGATGTTTTAAGTGAATTCTCTGCATTCTTAAAGTAAGCTACAGCCAAGTTCCAGCCCAGATTTCTTGACTTCATCTTCAGAGGACTTTTCATTGCACAAGTTTGGCCTTCCTGGTATATTACCTAGTGCTCCACTGTGAAAAATACTGCTTAATAGTGCTGGCAATGAGTTTACGACCCAGCATAACCAGTTCCTTGCAATTCAAACAAACTCTCTGGGACTCAGTTTTTTTCTGCTGTAAAAAATGGACAGTGATGTTATGCTCATATTTTTAAACTGATCAAGAGGATTACTTCACTTAAATAGTACAGTAACTGGCATCTATCATGTGCACGATTGTGTTAGTTTATGTAATTATATATTTATAGTTTTAGTTTTGTTCATTTACATCAAAACATTTAATGTCATCCTAGCTTTCCACATTTTATTTCCTCACTATCAGTGCCTTAATCTTCCCTGTGCTCATTTCTGTCCATTGAAAATGTAACCTTCTTTCATAGAGAGATGTTTTCCTTTGTCCCGAAGCAATGCCTTATTCTTCTGCTAGATACAGACCCACAAACCCCTTGTCCAAGCTCTGTGGTGATAGATGCTTCACCATTCAGAATTTTGTCTTATTTTAGAAAGGTGAAAGAATGCCTATCTTATGGATTACATGATAGTCTCTGGAAGAATCTGGAACAGAATCTTATAATCAAACATAGTCATATTTTTGCTTCAAATAATATAAATGTTCACACTTATTTAGATAAATAAAGATTATAAACAAGCTCAGATTATTTCGGGTCATATATTCCAACACATGGAGATCAGATAGCATGTGATGCCAAATAATTAAATTAAAAAATTTTGTGATCAGTTTGATTTTAGAATTGTGCATACAGACATGTAGACCCGTATGATCTCTCCCCACCTCCTGCAGCAGTTTTGCTATGTTGTCTGTAAGGCTATGTGGTATGAGGACATTCTTAGATCCTACTAGGTATGTTAGGCATACTTTATAAACAAGAAAATATTATCCCAGTATTCCAAATGCAAAGACAGTGCTAAAGGTATTTATCTTCCAAATATGGCAATACCTCTTTTCATGATCATTAATATACACTGGGTCATTATTTGAGCATATTTCTTTGAAAAGAAGCTGCTTAAATTATACTGCTATTAATTCCACAATAAGATCGCATCAAGAATTTAACTCTGGTCTGTGTGAATTAGGATTCTAGAAGAGGTAGGTAATGCTCCAAAAGTTCAAATTTGAATCTAAAATTTGAAAATTAGGACACGATAGGGGAACATTCTTAGCCTCTTAATTTGCAATTTGAAGGTATTTAATTTAAAAGTCAGTGATAACAGGGGTGCCTGAGTGGCTCAGTCAATTAAGCGTCTGACTTTGGGTCAGGTCATGGTATCATGGTTTGTGAGTTCAAGCCCCATGTCAGGCTCTGTGTTGACAGCTCAGAGCCTGGAGCCTGCTTCGGATTCTGTGTCTCCTTCTCTCTCTGCCCCTCCCCTGCTCACATTCTGTCTCTCTCTCTCCCAAAAATAAACAGACATTTAAAAAAAAAGTCGATGATATTCTTTGACTAAAACTGATTTCATGCTGTGTCTTGGTAAACATTTTTTTCTTATGATTTACTTTAGAAGAAACAATAATTCTTGCCATCTCACCTATATGTTGTCCATACATGTGATAAAAGAAGCTGAAACAATATGCAGTGTTCGTGGGGCCATAAGGGTTTTTAGGAGCTATGCTGAAAACAGGGCTGAGAAGTCGGGCCTTTTCACCTTCCAGTCTGGGTCGAGATGTCTCAATGTACATATAAAAACCTTTAAAAAGACAACATAAATGTTTAGACAAATTATTATTAGGAGACATGAAATTTAATCATTAAGGAGATTTAGAGTTTTTATAAGAAGTGCATTCTAGATGCACAGGAGAATTTTGATATCATTTGTGAAATCTTTATATCTATAACATCAAGAATAAATGATCTACATAATGAAAGATAAAATTGCTTGAATGTACAAAAATGTTAAACAAAATAGGAATTTTAGACTTGAATTATCAAAAACATCTAATCTCTCAACTATATGTGTCTGTGAGGTCTGAGAGAAAATTAATGTCTACAAGCTTTGGAAATATCTGAATTATTGAGTCTATGCATTAAAAATTTAAGGTTTTATCCCATAATCTTCAAATCTATAGCAAAGCATTCTGTGCATGTCATATTAATGGCATTTTTAGAAGTCCAAGACGGGAGTACATTTCATACCCTCATACCTTCTTTAGAGCCACTACGATCAGCATTCGGTCCTGTGTTTGGAGTGTATTTTGTATTTCTCGTTGCAGTACTTTGCTTTGTCCAGTCAAAATTATCTGTATCATCTTGGGTGAATAAACAAATGTTACCATCTTCAAATCCACAGTGAAATTCTCCTGTTAACAAATTTTAGTTAAATTAATATTAATTAAATTAATATAAACACAATATTCTTATAAAAATTTTAGAACATCATACAACAATAATAATGCAAGATTTCAATAATGGCACCAGGGCCATGATAGTGCAAAAGAGTATGACTAAACATGAAACTATTTCAATTTTAATAAAGAGAAAAATAATCTTGATGTATATAAGCCAGTAATATCTTAAACCCAAGTCATTTTCCTCTGAAATATCTAACTAACTAAAATTTAACTATGGCTGAAGACTTTTCCCAACTTTTTAAAAAATTATTTTAATGTTTATTTATTCTTAAGAGAGAGAGAGAGTGAGAGCGCAAGAGAGGGAGGGGCAGAGAGAGGGAGACACAGAATCTGAAGCAGGCTCCAGGCCTCTGAGCTGTCAGCATTTACCCTGATGTGTGTGGGGCTCGAACCCATGAGCCACGAGATCATGACCTGAGCCAAAGTCGGACACCTAACCAACTAAGCCATCCAGGCTCTCCATGACATTTCTCAACTTTCATTTTTCAAGTATAAGAACAACACAAACAAAATTGTCAATTATAAAATTATCTTTATTAATTTACCTGACAACACTTTAAAGCTGTATACCTTGAAGTTAAAATTTTTCACACCATCTCTGGAGATGCTTTCACATATAAGCACTTGCAGAAATGGAAGTTTACTTAGGGGAAGATAATAGCAAAATATTTTAAAAAGTAGTTATCTTTTATGTTTTTTTTTAAATGTGAATTTGGCAGATGGTTGAAATTCACTAGAAATACAAAAAAAATGAAAAGAATTTATGAAGACTGTGGAAGGCCTGGGATTTCCTGGATGCCTGCCACATGCTAAGTTCAGACCCAACAAAAAGTTCGGAGAGAGTTTTCTTCCTGTAATGAGGGTAGGCAGGAGTAACCTTTCTAGGTATCAAGGTTTTTCTTACTGAGATGTACCCTGCTTGAAATATAGGAGACAATAAAGGAGATGATAATGTCAACTAGACACAAAACTAAAATTATCTAAATAGAGAAATATTAAACATAGTTTATATATTTCATTCAAACCCATAAAACCTCTATGAAATCACAGGAATACTAACTCATGAGGCTCACAGAAGAGAAAACTTTGACTAAGTTGCGATAGTAAATGATGAAGTCAAAACCCAGTTCAGATTCCCTGGAATTCATAAAGATATAAGAATCTAAAAAACAGAGATTCTTGTTTTTCCCGCATCAGTGAGTTAGACTTATCCGACAGCTATCCCTGGAAGTGGAGCCCTTGAAGTTGGAATCATGCCCCTGAATTAATCTGTGTGTTTCTATACACTAACAATGAAGTATCTGAAAAAAAAAATACGAAGAAAACCATCCCATTTACAGTATCAAAAAGAATAAAATACTTAGGGACCAACTTAACTGAGCGAGGGATGAAAGACATATGCATTGAAAACTATAATACATTGATAAAAGAAATTAAAGACGACAAAATAAATGGAAATATCCTGTGTTCATAGATTAGAAGATTTAATGTTAAAATATCCATATTACTAAGGTGGTCTATAGATTCAATGCAATCCTTATGAAAATACCAATGGCACTTTTTTTATTAAAGTAGAAAACAATTTTTAAAATCCATATGGAACCATGAAAGACCTTGGACTGCCCATAGAGCTGTAAGCAGGAACAGAGCTGGAGGCATCACACTGAATAATTTTAAATAATAAAATATTATATATATATATATATATATATATATATATATATATATATATATATATATATTTTTTTTTTTTTTTTTTTAAATAAAGCATACAGATATATTTTTATATATTATATACATTTCATTATTTAAAATTATTCAGTGTGATGCCTCCAAATCTTAAAAAAAAGAAAGTTATCCTGCCAGTTGCAACAATATGGATGAAACTGGAAGACATGCTATGTAAAATAAGTCAGACATAGAAAAAAAAGACCCTACATAATATCACTTGCATGTGGAATCTAAAAAAAGTCAAAATACAGAGAAGCAGAAAGTAATAGTGGTCTTTATCAGGGGCAGGTAGGGGGAAAATGAAAAGACACTGGCTAAAGAGTACAAAGTTGCAGGCATGTAGGATGAATAACTCTAGATATGATGACTGTACAGCATGATGACTACAGATAATAATATTGTATCATATACTAGAAATGCACTAAGAGAGTAGAGGTCATTACACACACACAAATGTAACTATGTGTCAAGATGATATGTTAATTAACTTGACTGTAGTGGTCATTTTACCATGTACCGTGCACCCCTGAATAGGGACACCAATTCCTTACACAGTCGAAAATTCATATATAACTTTTGACTTCCCAGAAACTTAACTAGTTAAGTAGTTGACTGGAAGCCTTACCAATAACATAAACAGTCAATTAATACATGTTTTATATGTTATATGTTTTATGTACTGTAGCCTTCCAATAAAGTAAGTTAGAGAAAAGAAAATTAAGAAAATCTCAAGAGAAAATGCATCTACAATGTGGATTTTTAAAAAATCCATATAATAAGTGGACTTGCATAGTTTAAACCCGTGCTATTTGAGGGTAGTATACATTTACATATATATATAAAGTATATATATATGTGTGTGTATGTATATATATATATATATTATATTTTACAACTTAAATATATGCAATTTTTATTTATAAAAAATAATAAAATAAAAAAAGAGTATGGTACTGCCATAAAAACATAACAGACAAATGGGACAGAATCGAGAGCCAAGAAAGAATTCTATGTATATGCAGCCAAATTATCTTGACGAAAGAGCCAGGAACACACAACGGGGAGAGAAAAGACTTTTCAAAAAATGTTGCTGGAAAACTGGACATCCATATGCAAAAGAATGAAAGTGGGCCCTAATCTCACACAATACATAAAAATAAATTCAAAAGGGATTAAATACTTTAATGTAAGACCTAATATTGTTAAACTCCTAGAAGAAAACATAGGGAAAAACTTTCATGACATTAGTCTTGGTAATGATATTTTGGATATGACAGCAAAAAACACAAGCTACAAAAGCAAAAATAAGCAAATAGAAATACATCAAACTAGAAAGCTTCTGCACAGCAAAAGAAACAACAGAGTGAAAAAGGCCACCTTTTTATATAAGGAAATCTTAGAACTCAATAGCAAAAAAAAAACCTAATTAAAAAATAAGGAAAAAACTTGGATAAACATTGCTCCCAAAAGATATATAGATGGGGCCAATAAGTACACAAGGAGCTCAACATTACTAATTATCAAGAAAATGCAAATCAAAATCCCAGTGAGGTATCACTTCACACCTGTTAGGATGGCAATTAAAAAAATAACAAGCATTGCCAAGCATGTGGAAAAATTGGAACCCTTGTTCACTGTTATGGGAATGTAAAATGGTACAGGCAGTAAGGAAAACAGTAAGGAGTTTCCTCAAAAATTAAAAATGAAAGTACCATATAATTCAGCAATCTTATTTCTGGGTCTCTATCAAAAAAATTGCAACCATTTTTTTTTAATGTTTATTTTTGAGAGAGACAGAGTGAAAGCAGGAGGAGGGGCAGAGAGAGACATAATCCAAAGCAGACTCCAGGCTCAGTTGGCAGCAAAGAACCTGACATGGGGCTCGAGCTCACAAATGTGAGATCATGACCTGAGCGAAAGATGGATGCTTAATCGACTGAGCTACCCAGATTCCCCCAAAATTGCAACCATTATCTCAAGGAGAGAATTGTACTCCCATGTCCATTACAGCACATTTCACAATAGCTAAAATATAGAAGTAACCTAAGTGCCCATCAATAGATAAATGGGTAAAGGAGATGTGGTATATATGTACGATGGAATATTATTCAGCCTTAAAGAAGAAAAACTTCCCATATGTGACAACTCTAATGAACCTGGAGGACATTATACTAAGTGAATTAAGCAAATCCTAGAAGAACAAATACTGCATGATTACACTTATGAGGAATCTAAAAGATCCAAATGCATAGAAGCAGAGAGTAGAATGGTGGTTTTCAGGGGCTGGAGGAAGATGAAATTGGGGAGATAGTGGTCAAAAGATATAAATTTTCAGTTTTGCAAGATGAGTCAGTTCTAGAGATCTGCTGTACAACATTATGCCTGTATATAACAATATTATATTGTATATTCAAACATTATTAGGAAGGTGGATCTCAGGTTAAGTGTTCTAATCACAATTTAAAAAAGAAAGAGAAAAGCAAAGACAGAAGGGAGGGAGGAAGGCTGGAAACCGGTAGGTAGGTAGGTAGGTAGAAGGAAGGAAGGAAGGAAGGAAGGAGAAGTAGAAAGAAAACCATTGGCATACACATTTAAAAAGTAAACAGAAACTCTCCCTTTGAATTTAAGGAATAAGTTTTTGTTTTATTTTGTTTTTGTTTTCAGATTCAAGACTTGCTGTACTTCTTTGTGTTTATTTATATTCCATATTATGAATAGGAATATTGATAGGGAGCATAAGCATTTAGTGAATTCTAAATCAGTACATTTCTGGATAAACAATATCCCATATAAAATATTTTCTAGCACGTCTTTACACCATGGATCTTGTACTAAAGAAGACAGGACTGCCTGAGTCTAACAATTGAGATCTAATGTTGGTGACAGCAGGGTAGCTATATGCGTGGATTCGTTTCTTTAAATGTTTTTTAGGCACGACAGGGGATTCCTTTAGCTACTATTCTGGAGTTGTAATAAAGCAATCCCTGATTTTAAATGTTTTCAGTTGTTTAACTACATATTGTATACATACAAAGAAAATGTCCAAAAACAAAAGTAAAACTTCAGGATTTGTTTATAAATCTGGTGCCAAATCTTTTTATGTTATTTAAAATTATATATAATGAATTTTTATAAGGACATTTAAACATATCTTTTGTGTAATTTAGCCTTGTTTCAAAAAAAAAAACTTGCCTACAAAAACAAAAGTTTTTAAAACCTGAAAATTTAAGTCTCTCATAGGAAAATTAAGCAAAAATACAGCTTATAAGAACATAAAACATGTCTATAATTTTAGATACACCTAAAAGGCTTATTTTATAGATATCACAAGTTGTTCACAGTACGATTTAAGACTACAATAATTCATATTGGACAAAGATACATAAGTAATCTTAATAGTTCTTCATTACTTCTGTAGACATACATCTACAGTGAAGAAACCTATTACTGGAGAGATTTTATAAAAAAATAGAAAAAGTGGAAAAAAGACACCATTTTGGACTATAATAATCCTATGATTATCCTGTCATTATATGTTAAGTAATTATGTAAAAAGCTATTCATTAAAAAGTTTATTGGAATAAGGAATATCTTGATAGACAATGAAAAAGCCTCAGTCTGTAAAAATTTATCAAAAGTCAGTATTATATTAAATATTAAAAGATATCATAAAATAAGAAAGTAATATGGGGTGCCTGGGTGGCTCTGTCAAGTCGGGTGTCCGACGTTGGCTTGGGTCATGATCTCATGGTTCATGGGTTCGAGCCCCGCGTTGGGCTCTGTGCTGACAGCTCAGAGCCTGAAGTCTGCTTTGTGGATTCTGTCTCCCTCTCTCTCTGCCCCTGCACAGCTCATACTCTCTCTCTCTCAAAAATAAATAAAACATTTAAAAAAACCTTTAAAAAATTAAGAAAGTAATACAGACCTAAAAACTGATCTAATCTTGAAAGTTTCACGAGATTTCTAACTACAACATAATTTTGGTGGTTTCAGGGGCTCCATAGAAATAAATTAATATATTTGAGATATTCTACATTACAAGGTTTCCAAAATTGTGCTTTACTTTTCAAATTCTTCTCAACATGATAAAGACAGATTAAAACTTGGGGATAAGCACCCTGATGCCCTGTAGTCCTCTAGCCCAATGACCCTCTTGCACCCACCCCAACCATTTCTTTATTTTTAACTTTATTTTTTTTAGCTTTACTGAAATATAATTGACAAAAAATATTATATACATTTAAGATATACAATGTGATGTTTTGATATACATTCTGAAATGATCACCACAGTGAAACATATTAATATATCCATCACTTCACGTATCACAAGTTACCATTGTTTTTCTTCCTTTCTTTTGGAGTTGAGAATGCTTAAGATCTACTCTCTTAGCAGATTTCAAGGATATAATACAGTATTGCTAAGCATAGTCACCATGCTGTACATTAGATCTCCAGAACTCACTCATCTAACATAACTGAAAGATTATATACCCTTTGACCAACATCTCCCCATTTCTCCTTCCCTTTTGCTCCTGGCAGCCACCATTCTACACTCCGCTTCTGCGTTTAACTATTTTAGATTCCATGTAAATGATATTATGCAGCATTTGTCCTTCTGTGTCTGGCTTATTTTATTTAGCATAATAAAATGAATTCATTGGTGTTGTCTCAAGTGGCAGAATAACATTCTTTTTAAAAGCTGTTTAATATTCTCCATTTTCTTTATCCATTAATCCATTGATAGACACTTAGATCATTTCCATTTTGTGGTTATTGTGAATAATGCTACCATGAACTTTGCATTGCAGATATTTCATCAAGACAGACATTTTATTTCCTTTGGATATTTACCTAGAAGTGAGATTGCTGGATCATTTGGTAATTCTATCTTTAATTTTTGGGGAACCTCTATACTGTTTTCTTTAAAAAAAAATTTAATGTTTATTTTTGAGACAGACAGAGAGACAGGGAGAGGGAGAGAATGAGAGGGGGAGGGGCAGAGAGAGAAAAGACAGAATCTGAAGTAGGCTCCAGGCTCTGAGTTGTCACCACAGAGCTGGATGCAGGGCTCAAACTCAAGAACTGCATATCATGACCTGAGCCGAAGTCAGACACTTAACTGACTGAGCCATCCAG
The DNA here is from genome assembly GCF_018350215.1 of Panthera leo. Lineage (NCBI taxonomy): Eukaryota > Metazoa > Chordata > Mammalia > Carnivora > Felidae > Panthera > Panthera leo. The sequence goes on from NC_056684.1 coordinate 94,605,022, forward strand.
GAGGCCCTACACTGTTTTCTATAGAGGCTGTAGCAATTTACATACCCACCAACAATGTAAATGGTTAAAGAAACTGTCCCTTCCCTATTGTATGTTCTTGGTACTCTTGTCAAAAATAAGTTGACTGGAAATTCACACATTTATTTGTGAGTTCTCTACTTTGTTCTATAGGTCTAAATGACAGTTTTTATGCCAGTACCATTCTCTTTTGATTACTGTAGCTTTGTGATGTATTTTAAAATCAGGAAGTACAATGAGTTCAGCTTTATTTTTCTTGCTCAACATTACATTAGCTATTTGGGATCTTTAATGGTTCTGGATGCATTTTAAGATTGTTTTTTGTATTTATGTAAAGAATGTCATTGACATTTTGGTAGGGATTTCACTAAATCTGTAGATTGTTTGGGAAAATATGGATATTTTAACAATATTCTTCTAATCCATGAACGTGGGATGTCTTTCCATTTACCTGTCTTCTCTAATTTCCTTCAACAATGTGTTATAATTTTTAATGTAGAAGTCTTTTACTTTTTTGGTTAAGTTTATTTCTAAATTATTTTTATTTCTAAATATTTTATTCTTTTGTTTTTGAGTGGGATTGTTTTCTTAATTTCATCTTCAGAAAGTTCATTGTGAATATACAGAGATGTCACAGGTTTTTGTATGCTGATTTTATATCACATCACTTTACTTAATTTGTCCATTAGTTCTAACTTGGGATTGATATTTTAGAGTGGGTTATTACAATAAATTTTCTTTTTAGTTTTAAGCTGTTTTCTTGAGGTAGTGAATTTTCATGGATATGCATTCTTTGTATTATAATGCATATTTGTGGTTATATGAATTTCATATATATACACATACCGTCTTGTACTTATAATCTCTAACATAAAGCAAATGAAATCCAAAAACAAACTTTCTGAAATCCAAAAACAAAGTTCTGAATTTTAACAATTTGCTTTTCAAAAAATTTAAAACCTCTTTACAGTGGGAAATTTCAACTCCATTGGTGAGGTACTTGTGAGATCTCAGAATTCATTTCAATTGAAATTCAACTTTTTCCTGTTTTCTTTTCAATTAACACAGTCCAATCATGGACTAAACTTCAGGTTTGGTCCAAGGGTGCCCTTCCTGAGGAACAAGACATGTATGAGAAGGGCAAATGAGCACTGCTGCTGCTCTACCAGAGGACTGCAGTTCTCTGACAACTAATCATCCTTCCTTTCAGTTCAAAAGACTAACCAAAAGAGTTTTTAAAAGACACTATAAATAGAAGGCCTTTCTCTTTTAAATTTAAAAAGTCAGTTTTTTTTAGTCTAATGAAGAATCCTACTATGATAAAATTCATGGACTTACTCTATATAGATATTTTGGAAGTAGATACCTAGGATAAATAGATTCACCTGAAGACTATATAAGTTGTTATACGCAAAAGAGCATTTAAGGTTAGTTTGATTTGTTGTCAATATAGGTCTCATATTGTATGTATTTTTATGTCAAAAACATAAAAATAATTACCCTTTTTAAAAAAATACCCTTATAAATTATGGAAATCATCGTATGATGTTTACTAAAAAGTCTTTGTTCTAAACAATTCTTTTACCGTATCGAAACTTGGTAAAATTTTTAAAAAGTACAGTAGTTGGGGCACCTGGGTGGCTCAGTCGGTTAGGCATCCGACTTCGGCTCAGGTCATGATCTGGTGGTCTGTGAGTTCTAGCCCCGCATCCAGCTCTGTGCTGACAGCTCAGAGCCTGGAGCCTGTTTCAGATTCTGTGTCTCCCTCTCTCTCTGACCCTCCCTCGTCATGCTCTGTCTCTGTCTCAAAGATAAATAAATGTTAAAAATTAAAAAAAAAAAAGTACAGTCAGTGGAAATCTTTGGCATAGAGAGTTATACTGGAAATTATTTTAAAAATAGAAAATCCAACTCATTGTTTGACTATAAAAAAAATGCTTATGAGGAAGAAGTTGGTAACTATCACCTAAAGGATACAAGCTTTTAAAAGAAACACTCAAATTCTAATTAATATTGTTCATCTTCAGGGCACATTTCTGGCTTCTGTAATGTTTGAACATCATACTCCAGACACACTGAGCTTTGCTCAGTAATTATCTGAACATGACCTTCGTTCTGATGACAGGCTTGCCTTTCCTCACCTTCTTCACCAAAGGGACCTTTACTCAATGTTCAGGACCCAATTAAAATAGCATCATGTCTTCTGTAAAACTTCACTTGCCAAAAAATTAATGGTACTTATTACATTGTATGGAAGTAACCTGTTAGCAAACAAAGCTCTACTGTTTATTTATGTATGCATTTTTTCCAGTAAATTGAAGCTTCTCACAAATATTTCCTGAACTGAAATATTTGTCGATTTTTCCTGTATCTAATCTTCCCATGACAACTCTTTTTAAACACTTCTACTGAAATTATAGTCAGAGAATTTACCTTCAAAAGAATTATAATCAATATAGTAATTAAATAGCAATAGTACCCTGGGTGGAAGCCAGGGAGAACCTGATTTATGCAATTAATTCATCTTGAAACTGTCGTGTTGTTCTTTTTACAAATGATCATTGAACACCTGCTAAATATAAGATGCTGTGATAGACAAAAAGATAGTGAGATAATAGCGAGAAATTAGAAACATATTTAGCTCTTAATCTACTTGGGAATATGACAAAATAAAAAATAGCTGACCACATAGATGAAGATAAATTGTTACAGAAAATCAAATGGAGAGAATACTTAGTGCAGAAAGAAGCATTTGTGCTAAACCTTATAAGTGAACCTCAAAGACTTGAGGATATCCACATTAAAGGGTCATTGGTGAGAACAAAATGAAGTGTGCATGAAAGAAATATGAAAATAGTAAAGACCCATAAATGTATTCAGTGTTATGATTTGGATATGTGGAAATGGAGTAAAAGAGGATCTTTAGTAGAAAATAAGGTAGAAGCATGTTGTGTAGTATGGTATTGGTGATATAATCCTTGAAAGGCCATGGTAGAAAAGGAAACATAGTAAGATGAGAAAAAAGACCTGCACATTTTCTTCAGTAAGTATAGGTAATGGAGAATATTGGATGGATGGGAGTAAGAATGTAAAGTGACTCTCCATTCTTTTATTAGCCAAGAACAATATATTCCTAGGCACAAAATAAAAAAACACAAGTCAATCTTTAATGTGAAATATTATCAACAGGATGGTGAAGAGACTATCTTCTTCATTAAAAATGAGGATAAAGATTAGTGATCCAAGAAAAATATTGATTCAACTATTTGAATACCAACTTTCTAAGTAACTATAACCTTTTACAACTGGAATGTAGAAATTTAAAAAGAAAATTAAAGAAACAAATAATAGCAATATAAATGATATGCACTGCTACAAAAGATAAAAAAAAATCCCCCAGTTAAACATATAACAAATGTTAAGTTGTTGGAAATGGCTCCCTATTTAGGAAAAATTATGAAAATCAATAACCAATGTTAAATAATTTGTCTTTATACCCATGTCCATAAAAATTTAAAATTTACAATTCACATTTAACGCCAGTTTTATTGTTTCTAAGCCATTCCATTTTAAACAAAATATGAACAGTTGCTAAATAATCCTTGTATGCCTATGAATTTTTTTATTTTTCTTAACTGTGAAATGCTGTACAATTATTAAAGTAAAAAAAATATACTTACTCAAATGAGGATTAACAGGAGCTACAAGAAAAGCAAAAAACTAATGTTAGCATGGCTTGAATGTCTTTTATAAATAAAGGTCTAATCAGTGTCTCATAGTTCCTTATCAAAACTTAATGATCTCCCCCACTGTGACCATGGAGAATTGTGTCTGCAATCCATTTTGTTCTAGAGGATTGAATAGAATCTACTTTGGAGCTCAGCAATAACAGTCTCAAAGTACCCAAAAGATCAATGCTAAATAGCATGTGGGATTTGTTCATTTTTCCAAGGAATGGAGTTGCTGATCTTTTATATCTTAACCAGTGCAAAAATCCCCAGAAATCAAAACTCAGGCTGACAGTAGGCCAACCTATAATCTAGATGGTTTAACAATGAAAGCAATTATCCAACAAAGATTACATTTTAGGGTTTTGTTTTTTTTTTTTTTTTTTTTTGCAGTTATCTACTTCTGGTGAAAATAACATGGTATATATGAAAATAAGACATTCCTTATATCATGTTATTACACACCCTAAAACAAACTGCTGTACCAGTGCTGTTTTGTCTAATCACACACACACACACACACACACACACACACACACACACACACATGGTTTTCAAATAAAAAACAATACATTTGCATTTTTGTGCACCAGAAGACCTATTTATTTCAAAAAACTAATTGTGCTTACCATAGAAGTGACAACTGATGTCTACCTGAAGAGGAATGAGTACTTTACATTTTACTGAAACAACAAAAATATATCTAATCCAACAGTTAAAATGTTATCTGTGTAAAATCATTAGTCATTTATCACTTCGAGAGCAAATTTCATTCTGGATAAAGTAAAGCATTACCGTAGTCTACCAGGATTACAAGAGGGAGTTACTCTAACTTGTGAAATTTGTCTGTTGTTAATTCCTAGTGTTTGCCATTAACCACTTTTGTTAAACTTGGACATTACAGGTAAAGTATGATAGTGAAAAAGGCACACACATACACAAAGTGTGCTCATGATAATTGTTACATGAGTACACTGACATCAGTTTTAACAAAGTGAGTTAGTTTCTCAAGTATTTTTACTATTTCTTACAGAAGACATTATTTCTATTAACTTTATTTTTCTCATTGTTTTGCCCATTGCAAATATGAAATACACAATATAGAGAAGGGACTATATATCTACTAGTTGCACTGAAGTGAAGAAAAATAATTCTTTTTCTTGCAAGATATCAATATATTATCTTCCAAAAATTAATTAGTAAAAAATTAAAATTATTTCATAATTAATAATATAAAAGTTTAATTTGTCTATGTATTATCTCACAAAGAAGTAAATATCTTTGAATTATAATTTCGTTCTAAAAACTATGTTACATCTACAGTTAACCTATGAACAGACTGAGTTTTAATTGAGTCTTCTGCTACAATATTATTAGTCACCAAATTTACTGTAAGTAGCAGATTTAACCTTGTGAAAATTTGCCATTCTCAATTCTAAATATTGCAGTCAGTCCATTTTGCTTCTCTTTTCAATTGTACTTTCATGTGTGATTTTTTATAAATGTCTAGATACCATTTAAGTAAACTTTACCCAAATCTATATTATATAAAATAAATTTTAATTAAAATGTTTAAGATTTTAATAAGTATGCCTAAGAATGTAAAAATAATTAAAGTTGAAACTACAATAATATCTATTCTCCAGATTTATTTTCCATTTTAGTCTGTTGCCTTAGAGTTTTCAATAAAACTACTGAGATTTTAAAGATGTTTTTTCTCTATATCGCTTTAAGGAAAGTCATATAATTTCTAAATATAGCAAAGCAACATGGATCCTCTGTCATGAAAGGGTGAACTAACCCCAGTTCTATTCAGAATTTGTCATTTCATAGTTGTTTAACTCTGTGGTTGTTTAACTCTGTTTAACTGAAACTTTCTGGGTCCTAATATCTTCATTTTTTACATGAATGGATATTAATGCATTGTTTCTAATGACCATATTAAGTAGTCTATAGTTTTATAACTTAGGGACAGGGAACATAAAATTAGTAAAAAGGAGATAATAATTCATAATTTATAAGACATATAAAATTAAAATTTTAGAAAAAATATATTGAGATGCTATCTAATTGTGTGTCCAATGGGATCATGGAGGTTATTACAGAATAACAATTGTTATAGCCACTAAAATTTATTTATTTTTAATTTATTTGAGAGAGAGTGAGAGAGGGAGGATGCATGAATGGGAGAGGGGCAGAGAGAGAGAGAGAGAGAGAGAGAGAGAGAGAGAATTCCAATCAGGCTCTGTGCTGACAGCGAACCTGACGCGGGGCTGCATCTCACGAACTGCGACACCATGATATTATTATTATTATCCTGTTAATATTCTATTTTATATTGTATATCTTTTTCAGTGAAAACTGAATATATCTAATTGATGAAAAAAGAGTGAAGAAAAGTGATTTCATGTGAAAAGCAATTCTAGTGAGTTTTTTTTTTAAGTTAATTTCTTTTGAGAGAAAGAGAGAGACAGTGAGAGAGTGCTCACACATGTGCAAGCAGTGGAGGGGCCAACAGAGAGGGAGAGATAGAATCCCAAGCAGGCTCCATGCTGTCAGCACAGAGCCCCCAACACAGTGCTGGATCTCACGAACCAGGAGACCATCACCTGAGCTGAAATCAAGAATTGGATGCTTAACTGACTGAGCCACCCAGGTGCCCCAAATCCAATGAGTTTTTTTTAATAATTTCACTGTATTTTTTACTTTTGATAGTATTCACTGTTTCCCTCTTAAGTAGGAAAAAATCTGCCTAATGCTAAACTGAATGGAGAACTTCAACCACAAAAAACTACATTCTATTAGTTTTTAATTCAAGCCCTGGTAATCAATGATAAAAAGAATAATATTTCACTAAAGTAATAAAGTAAATATGAAATATGAATCATTCAACCCTGAAAAACATTGACAGTTCTAGAGGTAGCCACTGAACATTATAAATTTCAACTGAAAAATTCACATAAACTTCAGTCAATAAAATATTAATCTGTTTCACCAACATACACACAAAAACACTCACATACATTTAGCTATTTTTAACATTAGCAATCTAAAAGAAAAAAATGACCAAAAAAATAACCTAGGATGTACTTCAACAGATGAATGGATCAACAGACTGCAATATGGCTGTACAATGGGATATTAAGCAATAAAAAGAAATGCACCATCGAGCCTCAGACGTGGAAAAACCTTAAAGGCATATTGCTAAATGAAATAAGTTAGCTTGAAAAAGCTATATGCTGCATTATTCCAACTACGCAACATTCTAGAAAAAGCAAAACTATGGACAATAAAAAGATCACTGGTTGTCAGGATTGGAGGGCGTGGGTGGGGATGGATAAACAAGGGGAGCACAGGGGACCCACAGAGCAGTGAACCTCTTCTGTATCATACTGTGATGATGAATAAATAATATTATCTACTTATCACAATTAATGTAATTGTCCAACACAAATAATTTTAAACCCTAATGCAAACTATTTGTCACTTTAACAATACATCTATGTTCTTTAATCAATTGTACAAAGTGTACCATGCTAAAGAAAGATGTTAATAATAGGGGAAACTGTGTTGGGGGAAAAGGACATACATGGAAGCTCTCTATACTTCCTGTTCAATTGTTTGTGAATCTAGAAATTCTCTAAAAAATCAAGTCCATCAATTAAAAACCAAGCATTGATAATATTTGCTAATTTCTTAATGACAAATTTTAGAGCCATTAAGAATTTGAAAAAAATATGCAAAATTATTGCATCATAACTTATGGGATAGAAAATAAAAGGACACTGTTGGCTTTATCACAGAGATTCAATGTTAACTAAAATATTATTCAACATCTCTACATTTAAAACAAATATTACAATACATGATGATTTAGTTTTCTGTTTTCTCTTTTTGTCACTTGGCTGATGACCCAGAAGGTCAATATGCTAAATTTTAGTTTATGTCCAAATTTAGTAGATAGTTGCATTGTACATATTCCAGACACTTTAATATGCAAAAAATACTTATAAAGTACTACTTACCGCTGTATTTGATGACACGGATTGTTGAATCTCCTTCACCAAATTTGGTGAGAGGAGTTAGTCGGACTTCATAAGCCTCTGGTTTAATTAGCTCAGTCAAGTTATATGTAATTAGTTCTCCCTTTTGAATATTTCCATTTATTTTAATCTCCTGTTCCCACCAACGCTGCTGTCCAGCCTGAAATCAAAGGAATTAGGTAATAATGTTCCCAATATTTTCTTCAGAGATATTTACTATTGTCAAGAAAGCTTTCTAAAATTTTACTAAATAAAAAAGTGTATTATATTGTACCTTTATATTTACATTATATTGTACATTATATTATATTCAAGTTTCTAGAATAAGCAACGAATTTGGTAGATATTTCCACACAGATGTTTGCAGATAATTACCAAATTATCACAGAATACTTTGGCTGATTAAACAGATTTAATATGCCATCTTATTAAGAGTCAGAAGATAAAACAATAGTGTCTATTGCTGTCTCAATCTGAAGCTTAGAGAGATACAAGTTTAACTACTTTTTTTTCTTTATTAAAGTTTTTAAATTCCAGTTAGTTAACATACAGTGTAATATTAGTTTCAGGTGTACAATATAGTGATTCAACTCTTCCATACATCACCCAGTGCTCATCACATGTGCCCTCCTTAACCCCCAGCACCCATTTCACCCTTCCCCCCACCCACCTCCCCCATGGTAACCATCAGTTTCTTCTCTATAGGTAAGAGTCTGTTTCATGGTTTGCCTCTCTTTTTTCCCTTTTGCTTGTTTGTTTTGACTCTTAAATTCTACATATGAGTGAAATCATACGGTATTTGTCTTTCTCTGACTGACTCATTTCACTTAGCATAATATTCTCTAGCTCCATGTATGTCACTGCAAATGGCAAGATTTCATTCTTTTTATGGCTGAGTAATATCTCATTGAGTATATACACCAAATCTTCCTAACATCAACTGATCTTCTTTGACAAACAAGCAAAGACAATACATGTGGAGCAAAAACAACCTTTTCAGCAAACGGCGATGTAATGTTGGGCATCCATATGCAAAATACTAAATCTAAATACCAACTTTATACTTTTCATGATATTTAACTAAAAATGTATCACATACATGTAAAACATAAAACTACAAAGCTACTAGAAGGTAAAATAGGAGAAAATCTAAATGACCATGGGTTTGGCAACAACTTTTTAGATATAATACCAAAAGTACAATCTAGGAAAGAAATAACTGATAAGCTGGACTTCTTTGAATTAGAAATTTCTACCCTACAAAAGATATTACCAAGACTATTGAAAGACAAGAACAGACTAGGAGAATATATTTGCAAAAGGCACATCCAAAATATATAAAGATCTCTCAAAATTCAACAATAAGAAAACAACCCAATTAAAAAATGGTCCATGGATCTTAACAGAAAAGATGTTCCACACTGTATGTTATCATAGAAATGCAAACCAAAACAATGAGATGCCTCTGCAAACCTATCAAAAGAGTCAAATTCCAGAACACTGACAACAGCAAATATTGGTGAGGCTGTGGATCAAAAGTAACTCTTATTCATTGCTGGTGGGAATGCAAAATGATATAACCAATTTGGAGGATAGTTTTGGTTTGTCTGTCTGTCTGTTTGTTTGTTTTATTTACAAAACTAAACATACCCTTACCATATAATCAAGCAATTATGCCCCTTGGTATTTACTCAAAGGGGCTGAAAATATGTCTGCACAAAACTCTTTCCATGGATGTCTATAGCAGTTTTATTCACAATGGGCAAAACTTGGAAGATACCAAGATGTCCTTTAGTAGATGAAAGGACAAATACACTGTGCTACAACCAGACAATGGATATTACCAGTGCTAAAAAGAAATGAGCAATTAAGACATGAAAATACATAGAGGAAACTTAAATGCATACACTAAATGGAAGAAACCAATCTGAAAAGGCTACATACTGAGTGATTCCAACTGTATGACACTCTGGAAAAGGTAAAATTATGGAGACAGTAAAAAGATCAGTGGTTACCAGGAGTTCGGGGAAGGAAGAGATACATAAGCTGAGCACAGAGAATTTGGGGGGGGCGGGCGGGCAGTGAAACTACTCTGCTTGATGATATAATGGTGGATACATGTAATTATAAACCCACAAAATGTGAACCCCAATGTAAATTATGGACTTTGGCTGATAACAGTGGATCCGTATAAGTTAACCAATTGTAACAAATGTACTACTCTGTTGCGGGATGTTGTTACTGGTGGAGGCTATGCCTGTCCTGGGGCAGGGGGTATATGGAGGAGAATCATTGAATCTTCTGCTCAGTATTACAATGAACTTAAAACTACTCTAAAGGAATAAAGTCTTTAAAAAAAATCTGTTGTGTCACTTCATAATTTTTTCTTTGCATACATTTTCAGTTTTTTAAATTCATATAAGTAGCGTAAATATAGTTACCTTATAAACATGTACCTGATATTTTTATATCTGAAGTCTATAGTATCCTTGTTCTTGGCACTTTTCTCTTTGTATTATCTTGCTTATTTTTAACTGTATGTTGACCATGTGACTAAAAACATTATTTATGGGGGTTCTTTGCAGTCTAAAATACAGATATATTCCTTTAGGGATATGCCTTTGTTTCTGACACAATCCTACGCACATCAACAGTATGGTTCACTTTTATTTTCACAGATTAAAGTGGAGGTGATCCCTTGCTTTGGGAAGACCTTGTGTTTTGAATCCTGCCTGCTTCACCATGCCAAATTATAAGACTCAAAGTTCAAGTTTATCTGGCTTGGTGAGCAGCTGAAGGCAAAAGCATTTGAGTGGGACATACCAATTAAAATACTTTGATTTTCCATTTTCCCTTACATTTGTGTCTAGTAATATATATACATACATATACATATATAATTAAATGTACATATAGATATTTTGCATATATTTATATATTTGTTTGTTTTCTGAGTGTGGGTTAGTTTTAATTATATAGCCTAATCTGCTATGTTTCTGGAAATGTAAATCTCAAATATGCCATTATAGCAGGATAGAAAAGTGACAAATAAAATTATGGAATAAAACAGAAAGCTTTTATATATATACTTGTGGGGATTTTCACATAGAAGACAGAAAAAGATATATCATCAAATTGGTATGTATATGGAAAAAACATGAATTTGATGTCTACCTCACATCTTATATAGAAACAGTCTCTGGAAATCAAATAAGACTTAAATTTAAAAGGCAAAAGTTTAACCATTTAGAAAAAAAATACAGAAGAATGTCATTATGACTTCAAGTAAGACATTTCTTTCTGAAACAGAATAGAAAAGCACAATTAGTAAAGGAAAATACTGATAAATTAGGCAAACTTAAATTTGAAGTTAATATTAAATTTAAAATTTTGATATACAAAGTTCTTCTCATCAATGCTCCCCATTAAGCAGCCAAAATAAAGGCAAAGGTTTGAAGAAGATATTTAGAATAGTACAGCTAACAGTCTTCTAACTTAAGAAAAATAATTCAATAGCAAAATCAGACTGATAGGAACAGGTATTTCATAGATGTGGAAACCTGAATAACTAAAGAAAAGGCTCAGTCTCATCATGAATCAAGAAAATGGAAATTAAAATCATAATACTATTTCCCACCATCAGATAAACAAAAACTTATAAAATAACAATATTAAAGTTTGATGTAGATATAAAGCAATGAGAATTTCCTGTCAAGAACCAGCAGGGTGGGAGGAGTAGAGGGATGGGCAAGAATTTACTCCACTTAACAAGCTAAGACATTGGGGGCACCTAGGTGGCTCAGTCGATTAAGCCTCTGGCTCTTGATCTCAGCTCAGGTCATGATCTCAGGATCCAGCTCTGTGCTGACAGCATGGAGCCTGCTTGGGACTTTCTCTTTCCCTCTCTCTCTGTGCTCCTCTGCTATCTTTCTCTCTCTCTCAAAATGAATAAATCAACTTAAAAAACAAACAAACAAACAAACAAACAAACAAACAAACCAAGAAGTTAGCCGTCAACAGTATTACAGATACTAGCAGAAGACTGGAGACAACCAGGTCAATGAAAAGGACTCAGAATACAGCAGACAGCATGAACGTTACATTCAGATCAGTTCCCCTTGTCTCCTAAGCCCCACAGTGGTGACGCAGAAGTGGCCAGGTAGAAGTGCACATGCCTACGGTTTGTATCACATCTGGGGGATCCTTAGCTTAAAAATCCTTAGTATCTCCCCCACCTTTGCTCATTTGTTTTGTTTCTGAAATTCTACATATGAAAGAAATCATGTTATTTGTCTTTCTCTGACTCATTTGGCTTAGCATAATACTCTTGAGCTTCAAACCAAGAAACAGATCTTTTCTTTAAATTTAATTTAATTTATTTTTAGAGAGAGACAGAGAGAAAGCAGAGGAAGGGCAGAGAGAGAGGGAGACAGAATCCCAAGCAGGCTCCACACTGTCAGCACAGAGCCCGATGGGGGGCTCAAACTCATGAACCATGAGATCATGACCTGAGTCAAAGTCAAGAGTCGTACATTTACCCAACTGAGCCTCCCAGGCGCCCCACCAACTCGTTTTTTCCTAAACTTTATTTATTCTGAGAGAGAGACAGCATGAGTGGGCGAGGAGCAGAGAGAGAGAAAGAGGGTACTGTCAGTGCAGAGCCCAATGTGGGGCTGGTACTCAAGAATTGTGAGATCATGACCTGATCTGAAACCAAGAGTCAGACACTTAACCAATTGAGCCACCCTGGCATCACTCTTAAACTATGGAGAACAGACTGATGGTTACTAGAGGGAAGAAGCATGGGGGGATAGGTTAAATAGGTGATGGGGAGTAAGGAGGGCACATGTGATGGGCAATGGACGGTGTATGGCACTGTTGACTCACCAAATTGTACACCTGAAACTAATATTATACTGTATGTTAACTAACTGGAATGTAAATAAAAACTTTAAAAAAAACCTTAGTATTTTAAAACTGACAGTAACAAAACCTGCTCAACCATTACAGAAAAGGGAAATTAATTATTATACTGGATGTGAAACAGATCTCTGCTCCCTCTGCCCTAGAGGGAGACAATATCTCTATTTTCTAAGGATGTTTGCTATGCAAATGACCTTGAAAAGATAGGCTGGAAAAAAAAAAGACAGTGCTTTTGCACACAAGATATTCAAAAAGGCGAGACATCCATGGAAAATGGTCTTCTAAAAATACAGTCTTGATGAGTATGTAAACTGAAGAGCCATTTGGCAATAAAAACAATATTACATTGAAAACAGACAAACTCTTGTATTTGTACACAAGGAAACAGAAATATCCATGGCATAGTAATCACAGAAAATGATCTGAACCTCAATAAGAGATAAAATAATAAAATTATAGACTCTTCATAAAATATAATACAAAATATAGCACGAAAAATGAACCTAAGCAACACGTATTACCATGGACAAATTTCACGAAAGTCATATTGAGCAAACTTAATTTTGAAACAGGCATGTTATAAAAATTAAGTTCAAAGTATGCATTTTGAAGGATGCATAGATATGTATTGGGTATAAAGAAATGCAGAAAAAAGTAAATACAAGTTCAAGATACTGGTCAGGTGGGTTAGGAGAGCACCAAGAGAAGATTTAATTGTGAGCAGTAAACAAAGGACTTCACTCCATTTGGTGATTTTTTTTGTTATTGTTGTTTCTTCAGATTGGTGACAGATATACAAATTATGATGGTATTATTTGTGTATATGCCTGAAATATTTCTCTTTGTTTTTCAAAGAGAGAGCTGTAGAATAAAAGTTAGAGACAGGCAATTGTGAATTTTCTTAGACTCTGAGGCAGTGGGACCTTGTGTTGCTTCCTACATCTACATCTGTGGCTACTCCCCTTTCCTTGATGGGCAGCTTCTCCTTTTCCTGAGTTCTAAGTGTTGATGGTCTCCAGAGTTTTATATGCTGTATTTTTGATACTCTGTATCAGTGGTTCTCACATTTTGGCATGCATGAGTATCATGGCGCAATCTTGTTAAAAACCAAAACTCTAAGTCTTAAGCACCAGTGTTTCTTCTTTAATAAGGTCTAGAAATACAATTTTCCAATGAGGTTAGAAATGTAATTTTTAAAAACCACCTCTTCCTTCACAAGGCAGTTTAGGTGCATATGATCCCGGGCTACATTGGATGAGGCACAGCTCAGTCTTGCTAGACCACCTCATTGATAGTGCCTAACTTGTATGGTTAGGTCAAGTTAAAACAAAACAGAACAAAACAAAACAAAACAACAAAAACAGAAACAACCCCCCACCCACTATATCTATTAGTCCTTACTATGTACCAAGCACTATGTTAACTGTATTATACTTGTTATATTTAATCTACCACAACTCCTAGTAAGTAGGATCTAATACTGGCCTTAGTTTGCAAATGAGGAATCTGAGGCAGAGAGAAGTTAAGGTAATGCTTCTAAGGTGGTATAGCCAGAGAGTAGCAACTGCAAAATTTGGTTGCACCAAAAATAACCTCAACACTCATCACTTTTTCCTGCTTCCCTAGAATTTATTCCTTCCTTTTGTTTATAACAGAGCCTTATTTATTTAGTTATTACACACTTATTGTACTTTTTCTTGCATATAGATTATAATCCAGAAACAATTTCTTAATTATTTTTAAACCTGCAGTGTCTGGCCATTAGCTTGATAAAGATGTGATAAGATTAAATTCTAACATGCAGAGTGTATTTAACTGGCCCCCAAGGAATGCAGCAGGAAATCCAACGTAGTTACTGATAACCACATACAATCACTGAATTCATATACAGGGGTAAAAATGGAACATAAAACCTAATTGCCCAGAAACTATTTTACTCATGCATAGTTGATACTAGATACTACAAGGTTCCTATTAGTTCTGGAGGTTAAGTATTCTATAAAGTAATATAATATAAATGCCAATTTCTTTCACTGTTTTTAGGTCTTAAACTAAAGGCAAAGTACAATTATTTCAGAAAATAGTAAAAGAAGTTCAAACTCACAAAAATACATACAGAATAATTTGACATTTAACCGCTATCTAACGACAAACAAGTTTAATCAAGGTATACTCTTCTGGATGTTAATATAAGTTCAAAACCACTCAATATTTGTAGTACATCCCAAGGGAAGATTGTAGGTATTCTGTGGTTATAATGGGATGTTCTACTCAAGTAATTTTAGTTGGCAGATACATTGATGTTGTTACTTATCGCAAACTCTAGAGTACATAACTTCATATGTGTATTAAAAAAGCAATAATTTTGATCCCAATTCTTTAATTTAAAGCTGTAATGAAAGTATACACTTCTGCAGTTGAGGAATAAGCAACTAAATATTTTATATTGTATCTCAGTGAGCTGTGTAAAACGTAAAAATGCAAAACTAAATGTAGTGTTTGCACACTACAGAAGAAAATGCAACATTAGCACAATGTTTGGAGGTAATACCACAAAACCTTCAGAGAACACAGGACCCACATCATAACTACAAATGACAGTCCCAGAGCATACCCCATAAACATGTTCATATGAAAGCAATGTGTTAAAAAATTCTTATCATTTCAGGTGTTAAAAAAATTTCCATTTAACTTACTTTTCCTAGGAGATACATTCTTTTCAAATGATTTAGGGGATGACCTCAAAACCTAAAAATCCCCTACAATGAATCATTTTATTAAAAGCTGCAGTTTCCTGTTTTTAACCACAGATGATAACTAAAAGGCCATTGTTGAAAAGGTTTCAGGGGGGAAATATTAATTTAATTTTTTTAGTTTTAAAAGGAACAAAATTAGCTCCTTTAAGTAGAAGTCTGCAGTGGACTCTGAAATGAGGTTGGGGGAGGAAGTCCTTTTTCAGCCTATAAACCTTTTTCAGCCTGATAATGAACTCCAATGAAAGATACTGTCTAAATGAGGACCCTAAAGGAGAAGAGAGAGTCCACCAACTGAATACAAGACATATACATGGTTTATACGATTTTGCTGTAAAATGAAAGAAAAATATTGATATACCCATATTATAGGAAACTTCCATTCATGTTTGTTTACCAGGTACGTTGCTAATAAAAATAACAGCTGATGTTAAAAATCCAGGTATTGCAGACCCTAAATCATACACTCATATAATTACCCCATAGAATATAAACTAGCTAAGATAACATTTCAGTGGGTTAAAATCCAGATGTCTTATAGCCTCAAATAAAGGTGACATAGGCTTTAAGATGCACTATTACTTTTTTTTTTTTTTAATTTATTTTTTTATTTTTTTTATTTTTTTTATTTATTTTTGGGACAGAGAGAGACAGAGCATGAACGGGGGAGGGGCAGAGAGAGAGGGAGACACAGAATCGGAAACAGGCTCTAGGCTCCGAGCCATCAGCCCAGAGCCTGACACAGGGCTCGAACTCACGGACCGCGAGATCGTGACCTGGCTGAAGTCGGACGCTTGACCGACTGCGCCACCCAGGCGCCCCAAGATGCACTATTACTTTAATAACACCTGAGAGGATAAAGGAATAATAACATAGCATTAAAGGTACCTTATTTCTATTTTCTACTACTAATAGTATACATTTAACCTTTAATTACATACCCTTTCTTCCGTTGTTACTACAAATTTGTGTCTTACTCTTTTCACACTTGGTATGAATTCTTCTGAATTAGAGTCATTTTTTCAACACCCTTGAAATGTTTGTTTTTTTCAGGCTTTGCTTAATATCATAAACAATTAATGCCTTTGGAAGTGACAGTACATATTTTTAAATATACAGATGTTTAATAGTTTTCATCTGCCATTCTTCTTTGGAAGCTAGTATTATTGTTCTTAATTGAATCGTGTTTAGTGAAAGCTATGTAGCTTTAGTTGAAAGCTAGCCTGAAGCTTTTGGCAGACTGATTTGTAACTAGTCCTTCAACAGACTGCTTCATCTACAACTGAAGATTTTGTGTTACCTTCTGAGGTATGTGGGCAACAATTGCATTTCCAAATGTGACATGGCCAAGGTCATTGCCAAGTAAACAGTGCCTTTTGTCTCAGTGTATATCACATTGCCGTATTAAAGGTTTTTTAGAAAGCATGTAGGGATCTGTGTTTAAATCAGAGTTAAAATAATGTAAATAATGCAAGCGAGGGTAACCATCAAATTGATAGAGATCTATACAGAGGAAAATATGTATCTGATTAGACAATAATGTCTGCTAAGTAATTTACTCTATTGCCTAAATGCTGGCAAATTCATTTTAATAAATACCATATGATGGATCCAAATATGGAACACTAGAAAGGTGGGGTGGAGAGACAGAATTGAGGAATGATAGCAGTGCTTTCAGGACAAATGACCTAGTACTCTGTTGTAATCTTATTTGTAAAATTCAATAACAGCCATAGTGACACTAAAATCGTTTGACTTAAAAACACATTCTCATAATTTAATGTAAGTAATGCATGTTTCCATGTATATTTTAATTTCAGATTTATCCATAAACAAAATAATAGATGCTACATAATAGTGATCTCAGTTAATAAGTGGTTGATAACTTCTTTTGGGAAAGTTATTTAAGGAATTATGGTTTACCACTGTGATGAATGTTATAATTTTGAAGACAATGAAGAAATGTGGAAATGTCTAAGATATCATGTACAGTTAAAGTAGCAGAGTGCAAAATGTAAACAATACGAGTGTGGCTCCATAAAATACATAAGTCCATGGAAAGGTTATGCAAAATAAGAACATCTGTTTTAAAGGTGATGAGATTCTGCATGATTAAAAACTCCTTTGATGTTATATTAAATAGTAGTAGGTACAACTAACTACCATACAATATCTGGTAAATCTGATTCCAAAGGGTGAGGTTCAAAATAATGTTACTGTATGAAACTGAGGGGTATTGGAAAGCTACATTCAGTAGCAATCAGACAAAGTGTGGGATTCGTCATTTGCTTCTCCTAGAAACTGAATATTCTTTATTTTTCTAAAATTGGATTTTGCTTTCCTCATTCTGATGATGAAAAAGTAATTTAAAAAAACAACTAATTCTTGACAATTCAAGTTAAACTCAATGTTTAAGATTTGAACTTGATAAACTCAGGTTTTATTTTTTTTTTAATTTTTTTTTAATGTTTATTTATTTTTGAGACAGAAAGAGACACAGCATGAACAGGGGAGGGGCAGAGAGAGAGGAAGACACAGAATTGGAAGCAAGCCCCAGGCTCTGAGCCATCAGCCCAGAGCCCGACGTGGGGCTCAAACTCGCGGACTACGAGATGGTGACCTGAGCTGAAGTCGGACGCTTAACGGACTGAGCCACCCAGGCGCCCCTAAACTCAGGTTTTAAAACCAATCAGTTTGGGGCCCGTGGGTGGTTCAGTTGGTTAAGCATCCGACTTAGGCTCAGGTCATGATTTCATGGTTCCTGAGTTTGAGCCCCACATCTAGCTCTGTGCTGACAGTTTAGAGCTTGGAGCCTGCTTCAGATTCTGTGTCTCCCTCCCTCTCTCTCTCTGACCCTCCACAGCTCATGCTCCATGTCTCTTTCTCTCAAAAATAAATAAACATTTAAAAAAAAAAACTAAAAAAACAACAACAACAACAATCATTTAGTACTGGGTACTACCTGGGAAATTAAACCCATTCCCTAGTTTAAAAGCTCTTGGCATGGTATTAGAGAGGATGCCTATTGCTTAGATTATCCTGTTTCTTACAGGTAGGTAATCTCTCAGAATTAGTCAATTTCATATGGTCTTTCTTGTCCTATACTGGCTCATAACTTTGGAACTGCCTTGGGCTCTGGGTCAATATTTCTATTCAGCCTTTTAGGCACCCACGTGGCTCAGCTGAGTGTTCAACTTCGGCTCAGGTTCCAGGGCTACTTTCCAGCCCCATGCTGGGCTTGCTGCTATCAGTATCAAGCCCCTTCTCGGATCCTCTGTCCTCCTCTCTCTCTGCCCCTCCCCTATTCATGCTCTCTTAAAAAAAAAATTAAATAAGTTATTTCTATTCAGCCTACAGCTTTGGCAAATCTCGGGTTCTTTGGGTCTAACAGCACTGTCTCTCCCCCTTTTTCAGAGGTTTAGTAAATTCTGACTGCACCCCCTTTTGCATGAAGCAAAAGACTAGCAGGCCCAGTACCTGAAAATTTGGCTCAGTCTGGGCTGTTGTGCCAGGTGAGGGCTCACTCAGGCAGCATCCCAAGCTTCCAGGCCAGTCTTGCATTCTTCCTATCATTAGGAGGTGAGCCCACAGCCTTCCTACTCATGTGGGTTATAGGTGCCTTTCTCAGGGAATGTTTAAGAATTATTCTATTGTTCTTCTTTCACTTTTATAAAATATTCCTCATGCCTGGAGATTCTGCGTACTTGCACTGGAATTTTTCCCAGTGTTTTTATTCCTGACACAAAGGCTTTGGAACTCAGTACTTTTTCTCCTTCAACTACCCCCTGCCCACTTCCACTACCACAAACCTCCATCTGACTTGAAGCTTAGGCTTCCAAGGCTACTGTTTTTGCTTAGATTTTATAAAATCTACTCAAAGCTCATTTGCCATTTTTTTGATTTTGTGGTAGTATATTGTTTGTAGGTTTGCCTTCACATTCCTGGAATGTGTCTTCATATCCTTGGACCATAAACCTCAGTGTCCTCTGTTGTAAGTTTAAATAACAATCTAGCAGTGGACAAAAAAAATTGCAATAATTTAAAAACATGCATTTGTTAATATTTCAAACTCCCAACTGCCCTTTTGCAATCAAAGTTTTTAACTTACATAGTGAACTAATGTCAAGAAAGACTTTTACAGAGCTACTGCATTTAGCTTTGACTGTGTTGAAAGTTTTTCTAATTTACATTCCTTATCATAATAGTTGCTTGATTGCAAATGAAAGAAAAGAACAAAACAACCTTCAGGTAAAGACAACAATGAATGGATCTACAGCTTCATTGAATATCAGTCTTTCATGCTGTTTTGCTAAGTTTTCTTTCCTTGTCTACCTAAGGAAACAGTGCTGTCTGTGGGGATGTGAACTGAGACAGAGGCAGAGTCTCTGGTAAATATCACTGGTATATAAATGAAAGGCCTTATAAATATATTCCAAGGATGATTTTTAAAAAAATGAGAATGAAACATTAGGTACCTACAACAAAGTCTTCAGCTACAACCAAATGAAACATTTCTTAATGACCATAGAAAAGGAAGAAACAAAAGAAAAATAGAGCCGAAAACTTTCTAGATATATTAACGGTTTTATGACTTAAAGTAAAAAACGCAGTTCCAGAAAAATTAAGACAACTATAGAACAGAATTTTGAATAAAAGGAGGCCTTTTAGCTCCCTGAAAAAAAATTTAGTTTCAGTGACAGCTAACCACTAAGAGAAGGGGTTGAGAACAAAGACTAGCATTTTACATAGTCTAACTGCTTAGTATATATATTTTTATGTGACTTAACTTACATTCCCAATATAACATTTACAAATATATTAGAAGAATTACATGAGAATGTTATTAAACAGCTAATATGTATTGAGTGACTACTATCTGTTCTAAACATTGTAGTTATTATTTAATTTAATCTCAAACAATTCAGTGAGGTAGTTAAATAATTAACTTTAAATCGTATCCATATTCTCATATTTTCACCTATTCTAGTAAAATACGTAGAATTGTTTTTTCTTTTTAATGTTAATTTATTTATTTTGAGAGAGAGAGTGTGCAAGCCAGGATAGGAAGAGAGAGGGAGAAAGAAAATCCCAAGCAGTCTCCACACTGACAGCACAAAGCCTAGCACAGGGCTTGAACTCACAAACAATGAGATCATGACCAGAGACAATGAAATAGACCTGAGATGAAATCAAGCATGCTCAACCAACTGAGTCACCTAGGTGCCCCTAATTTAATTTTTATAAAATCCAATGAGATTAGTATTTTATCCTTATTTCCTCAGTCAAGACAACTAAAACTTACAGAACTGATAAACTTTCTCAGGACACATAGCTGGTAAGTAGCAAGAGTTGATACAGAAACCCAATACTGTCCAATTTCAAGGCAACTTTCCTAATCTTAATCACTATTCTCCACTTCTTATCATTATATTCAATGTATTGCTTTCACAATTTTTTTTCTGACCAATGTGCATTTTATTCACATTCCCTTAGAAAAGTGATAAAGGACTTTTACACTAGCGAGGGCCTAATTATGTTGAACCGAACTACACAGCAGTGCATGACAGATATAAGATAACGATTCTTTCTTTAGGAAGAGAGTTTAGTCACACAAAAAGCTTTTGATTTTGTGAGTCCTGACAGTTTAAGAGAATTCACATTCTGCTTTTTGAATTTTATTTTGAGACTCCAGTGAATGTATGCTCTGGTTGTGCTGAGTTCTGTGATCATAACTGTTATGTAAATCATTAAGTGACGGGGTATTTCATATTGCCTCGGGAAAGAATTTGTGTGTATTACTGGCAAATCCTCTCCACCATGAATTTATTATTTTCATCTCTTAAGACAAAACATAACATTGAAAACCACCCAAAAGACCATATATAACAGTAAAAATAATCATTCTTTAGCAGATAATGATAAATTACTATGGAAGAAAAACTGGTTTCCTATCAAGTTTGGAAATAACATAGTGTAATAATTTTTTTGTCATGCTTGGATCAGCAGGTGAAAGGACACCTCAGCCTAAAGACTAATTGATGAATTAAGCAGCTTAGTCAGCAGTTTTCTTCATAAGTTACTGTTTCCAGAATTTACAAATAGATCAGTCTTTAGGGTTTTGATTTGTCATTTAATTTTGGCATTTCTTTGATATAAGGGATCATCATCACTTCCTTCAATTATTTTTACGAATAACCTGGTGTGATATTTTACTTCTGCTATGTTCTGAGTTTATTACTAATAGTTTTATATCTTAATGCTGTAAATGCTGACTTTCCATGTCTCATCAACAACTTCTAATAGTCTTTCAACTGAATTCTTTGCTTCTAGTGAATTCCAATTCCTACCCATCCTACATATTGCCACTGAAGTAACTTATTTTCCTGCTTAAACGAGCCGAGTGATTACTCTTTTCTAATATTATTTAAAATAATAGCTAACTTTATTGAGCACTCAGTATGTACGTTGACAAATTACTCAGTTTAACTTAGTTGAAATCTATAATGTCCCCATGAATATTCTCTAAGTTTTGTTAGACTATTTCAGCTTGATATGACTTAAATATGTATCTACTTGGGCAATCAATTTTAACGCTCATAGGGAGAAGCCTCAGGTTAATATGTCTTCATAAACTTTATATAATAGAAAATAATGACATAAAAATTTAAATGTATTTATGTACTAATGCTGTAATTCAATTACTGGCAATGATAAAAAGCCTTAATCATCAAAATGTTCTCACATTATAGGCTTAGACAAAAAACAGTAAGAAAAACAAGCAATTGTTATACATATATATAAATAGAAATTAGCATCTCTTACTGTATTTTGTATAAAAATGTCAATAATATTCTCTTTTCATGGGAAACATTACACAAGTTCCTGGACTGATACATGTATTTATTAATTCAAATTCACCCAACTAGGTTGGCACAAGAAAACAATAACAATGAGGAACCACACAGAGTAATTTATTTTTATATTGTAGCAGTGTTAAATTGAGAGTGGAAGGTGAGTGGACAACAATACTGAAATTTTATATAAGACATATTAAAGCACAGTTTAAATATAAACTCTATGCACAGTTTTTGAGTCTAGGAAGTTTAGTTTTGAATTTTCTAAAATATAAAGTTTTATTTTTTAGAGATTTTATGACCAATGGGATACAATTTTCTTGGTGAAAATATAAAGCGATGTCACAGGAAATGCTACTTTCTAACCCATTTCCAGTCCCCTTGCTCTTTAGGAAGAGAACTCAGCTTTTAGGGCTGCTAATTTCTGGGCTTCCCTTTAAACAAGATGTGGGCATGTGACCTAATCCTGGCCAATGAGATTGAAGTAGAAATGCTGCTTGGTGTTTTTGGGAAGGCTAGGGAAGACAGCCTAATCAATTAGAAAGCCTTTTAATCATTTGTTGTTTTTTAAGTTTTTGTTTGTTTGATCTTTGCCTTTACTCAGTTATAGTCAGTGATTCACCTGTGATGTGTCAAGTTCTAACAGCAACCTTAGGTCATCAGGTAACCTCAAGCATGAAAGTCATGTCCTCTGGTAGTGAAAAAGAAAGCTATAAACTTAGATCTCTAATGATACTGTGGAGCACACATCAACATTGGCCTGCTGAAGTCTGAACTGATTCTTTGTGAGAAAGAAATAAACATATATCTCACTTAAGCTCCTATTATTTTGCTCTTTTCAGTTTCATATGTTTATACGTAATCTTAATTACTATAGATACCAACAAATTGTTTCTTTTTCCATATATATTAAGGGGAAAAAAACCAGACTGTTGAATTTACTCAATGTAAAACTGTAAAATACAATTTTCTGGACATTTCTAATAAATAAGAGTATGGCTTTGTTAGCGCTGTTTTCTATCAAAGATTCACTTTGCAAAATTGCAATATAAGATATATCAAGGTCAAAAATAATAAAAGTATGTTAGTTTCATCTAGTTATGACACAACAATAATTTGTGTAGCAAATAACCAGAAATTCTTAATGGCATAAAACAATAAGCGTTTATTTCTTGCTTGTACATCAATAGGTTGGTTGGGTTTCAGATTATTTAAGCTTTGCCCAGTTGGGCTTGGCTCCAGTCTATTATCCTTCTTGGGCCACCATACTACCTAAAGCAGGTTTTATCACTGATGAAGTCAGATGGTTTTGGAGGATGAGTAGAATTATGCCAGGCTTTTAATGACTGTTCTTAGAACTAGCATCTATCGTTTCTACACATATTCCATGATGACAAAGGCAAATCACATAACCAAGTTTCACATCTGTGAATATAGGATATACTCTTCCCAAAGACCAGAACTGCAGAGAAGTAAACTTTTAATGAACAATAATCTGATACACTATAATGCTGTACTAGAACTCTGAATGTATCACACAGTTCCAGCAAAGTTTTCTTATTAAAGGAAAAGTATCAAAATATATAAGTTGTTAGAATTTAAACTAAAGATGTGTCATACTGCTGTATAATCACATTTTCATACTTCTTTTTATATATCACACTTAAGAGGAACATTTTTAGAAGCCAGAATGTACCTCATTCTAAAAAAATGCCATCAACTATAGATGGTTAGCTAGATATATGCGTTTTCTATAACACAAAACTGATTCCAATATTAGGAAAAAGACAATTACTGAAATCATTCTACAGTTGTCCTTAGTAAATATGGGAACAGCAGTATACCAACAGTCTTTTATTTAATGAAATACTGTTTACATGCCCCCTAAAATGACACAAAATAATTGATAAATGAAGCAATTACATAATAAGTATTTTTTACATAACAAGTCTTATTACATAATAAGTATTTTTAAATGCTTTTCCAGAAAACTCGTAATATCTCCATTTATCTACACATGAAATCCATACTTATTACTCCTTATTAATATATTTCTATTTACTAAACATATAGTCTAACATCACTCTCTGCTGAACTTGATATCATCCTCATATCTGCCCTGCATTCCTGTGAATTTCTACAAAAATGTCTTAATCATCAAAGTGTTCTTAAAATATTGGGGGTTGCCTGGGTGGCTCAGTCAGTTAACGGTCTGACTCTTGATCTCAGCGCAGGTCATGATCTTGAAGTTTATGGAATCGAACCCTTCATAGGGCTCTGTCCTGATAGTGCAGAGCCTGCTTGGAATTCTCTCTCTTCCAATCTCTCTCTCTCTGACCCTCCCCATCTTGTGCTCTGTCTCTCTCTCTCAAAATAAATAAATAGATGTAAAAATTTTTTCTTAAAAGATTGTTTTTGAAAACAGAGTCAATCACTATGTTATGTATATTGTGGCCATTTAACATTTTGAAACTGCAATTTTAAGAACAAGTATCAATTATATTTTATTTCAATGAAAAATGTTGCACAGTATCATTGAGTCTCATTCAAAGCCATCTACTGAGAGCCTATTACTGAAACAACTGAGACAGAATCCTTTTTCTTCTAGAACTTAAATGCTAACCTAGTAACTGCCTTACTGAGATGTTGCAGGGATTAAAAGAATTAATACATGTAAAGCACTCAAAACAATGTTTAACACAAAGCGAGCATTACATATGTTAGCTAATACAATAATAATTACATCTGCTAGCCCCCCTACTAGTGTTACTGTTACTGAGAAGCAAACGGTACATAGGTGGAAAGGGTGCAGTAAGAAAGAGATTAATTTAATTATCACAGAAAAATGTGTAATTATAAGCTGGGGATGCATAACATGATTAACATAGGATCTGGCTAGTTTGGGGATTGTAATCATCTTTATCTATTTTCTTTAATTTGAAAATTTACTTACATAAATTATAGCTAGATATTGTCTTTTCTTTTTGTTTCATATTTTTATTTAAATTGCATTTAGTTAACATACAGTATAATATTACTTTCAAGTGTAGAATTCAGTGATTCATCACTTACATACAACATAACACCCAGTGCTCATCACAAGTGCCCTCATTAATATCTACCATCCATTTAACCCTTCCCCCACCATCTCCCCCACAGCAACCCTCAGTTTTTTCTCTATCATTAAGAGTCTCTTTCATGGTTTGCCTCTCTCTTTTTTTCTTTTTTCCCTGTTTTGTTTTTTAATATGCAATGATGTGGATGGAGCTAGAGAGTATTATGCTAAGCGAAATAAGTCAGTCAGAGAAAGACAACTACCATATGATTTCCACTCATATGTGGAATTCCACTCATATGTGGAATTTAGATCCTAATTTTAAAGTAAAAAAAAAATGAAACCACAAAAGTATTAGAAGTAAAAATTTAAGATTTTGTTTAGATCTTTGAGTGTGCTAGGCTTTTCCAAAAGACTTCAAATTCAGAAACCATAAGATGGAAAAATTCAATTGTATAAAAATTTTAAAAATAGGCACAGTAAAAATAACATTAAAATGAGAAGATAAGTATATGGAAGAATATTTCCATAACATATGCTAGAATTCTTAATATATTCACAAGATCAGATAATAAAAAAACAAAAATAATAGCAATTAAAAATATATGGCTAATTATGGAAACAATTTGGAGGAGGCAAGAGTTTATTCAGCAAAAGTCTCTGGTAATTTGTCTGGCAAGAAATTGGACTTGATGATCATAGAAGAGTTGGATAAAGGTAAAAGAATTTCAGGAATATTCAAGAGAGAAAATTGGTGGAAATTGGATGGCTTGGATATGGAATAAAGGTAAGAGTCAAGAATTATTCCCAGTTCTCTCTGGCTTGAGTAAGGGTATGGATGATGAGACTATTCAGTGTAATGGGGAGACTGAAGGAAGACCAGGCTTCAGACAGAATATGTCAGGATTTAGACATGGTATGTTTGAGAGGCAAAGAGAACATTATTCATTGACATGTTCTATGGTACTTTATGAATAATGTAAGGTAATGATATCCACATATGGTTTAATGGCTCCTTTAAAGAAAATATATGGAAGTTGGGAAAAAAAGAGATTAAAAGCAAAATATTCTAGGGTAAGACTGCAAGACTGGATGGGGAGTAGGGGTTTGGCAGGATGCTGAAATTTTACATCAAGGTCGCCCAAGCAATTCAGACAAAGAACATCAATCATTTTAATTAGACAGATAGCATCAAAAAAATATTGGAACATGATATAGATTTTAGGTCAGATTAAGGAAAGGTAGTATTTAATAGTCAATGATGCGGTTGTCCATAAAAAAGGAAATTTATAGGATTTTTGCCTGTTTCAAAACCCAACCCCAAGACTTCTTAAAAGCAAGGGGTTGATTAATGACCTGAGGGGAAAATTAGAGACCCTAATGGAAAAAGGGTCACATCACAAAGAGGATATAGGTTAGCATATAATTGGTTTTTTTTTTTTTTTTCCTCTCCCTACTCTCATCATTGTTATGGCTTGATCACTATTCAGGCTTTTTCCCCTGAGAAGCCAAAAATTAATCACACCAGGTATAACAGGTTGGGAATGGATAACAATAGTTGCAGCAAGATTGGTAACCTGAGTATTTTCTTTCCTTCCTATTCATCTTTCTCTGAGAAAATAATTACACGTGACAAAGCATTTCCAAAGTAAGAGTAAAATAAGTTTCCCAGAGAGGCAAATGAGTGCCCGCATAACTGGTGAATTCTCATTAAACTCTGTGGATTATATCAATGTCAATTTCTTGGTTTTGACAATATACTTTATTATGGCTTCGGAATGGGCAGGAGGAGTAGTTCATGGAACTTCCCTGTTATTTCTGTGTAATCTCTCATGAATCCATAATTATTTCAAAATAAAAGTGTTTTTTTTTTTAATTTAAAATGACTTCATACTGAAAGACTTTGTAATTACTGAAACATATACATAAGGGTGAGAAAAAGACACTCAAACACAGTTTAACTTGTTATAGTAAAACTTAAAAAATATCAAAGAGAAAGAAAATATTGGAAGATTCTAGCAAGCAGGGGTTATTCAACAATCAAGATGAAATATCACATTGGCATCATGCTTCTCAGTAGCACTAGTGCATACAAAAGACAATGAAGCAATATTTTTAAACTATAAGGAAAGAAAAATCAAACCTAGAATTGATGTCCAGCTATATTATTGTACTTGGATTCATTCATTTATTCAGCATATATTTACTCTACCACAACTATGCGCCATAGTTCTGGGCACTGGGGATAACACAATGAGTAAAAACAGACCAAAAATCTTTTATTCCATGCTTCTATATCATTGTAAATGCTATTTCAACAATCCATAATGGCCTCTAGCTTTCCCAACCACTTCAGAAATCCATGTTTACACCTTTGCTTTCCTTTCAGGACCCAGGCTCACTACTAGAGTTTAAATAAGAACTAAGCCTGTGGCCAAGGCTGGAGCTTCCCTGGACCATCTTGGTTAAGGCAATCTTAATTGAAGAGCTATGGCTAAGCCTAGAAGTAAAACTTAAAGAGAGATACTGTGGCTTGTGCAAAGATCTTCATCATTCATCACCAACGACAATTTTACTCGGGCTTGTGGAGTTTTCAGCAGTAACTTTTTAAGGCAAACAGTTGCTACTAGGGTCTAACTCCAGACTCACTGATGAACTTCATTCTTTCATCCCCCTTTTCATGGTATACATAAGTGCGACTTATTTGCTCCCACTTGTCCCTTGCTTTACAAGAAAGGGTTTTATGTAAACCATATGCAAATGTAGAGTGGTATAATGTCTTCATATAGCCATTTCTGTTTCTAAATTAGTTTTAGTTTATTTTTTAAACAGTGTCACCCAGATTTCAATTTTGAAAAAGTTTTAATATTGTAATTATTACTTTTTCTTTTTATTTTCAATATGCACAAAAGTGATAATTAGTGATATTTTTATCATATGCAGCAATAATTTACTAAAAAAAATTACTGAACACATACTATATGTCAGGCACTTAAGTAAACTAAGATATATAGTATCCCATAGACACCATGAATGCACAATAAAAAAACACCACAACAATAATAGGAATAATAATAAAAGAAAACTGCCCAGCTTTCACAAAGCTAACATTTTGGTGTGGGAAACAATGCTAAATGATAATAATAATTAACTAATAACATATTAGAGTAATAAGTATGATTAGACAAATAAATCAGGAAAGTCAGATAATGAACAAATGATCTTACAAAAATTACCGTGAAAGAGAAATTCTACATTACTTAAAATGCAGTTGGATACCTGGGTGGCTCAGTTGGTTAAGTGTCTGAGTCATGATTTCACAGCTGTGAGACTGAGCCCCATGTCAGGTTCTGTGCTAGGCATGGAGCCTGTATGAGATTCTTTCTCTCCCTCTTTCTCTCTGTCCCTCCCCAGCTTGTTCCTTCTCTCCTTCTCTCTCTCTCTCTCTCTCCCTCCCTCCCTCTCTCTCTCTCTCCCTTTCATTCTTTCTTAAAAAAAAAAAAAAAAAGTTTAAGGGGCACCTGGGTAGCTCAGTCAGTTAGGTGCCTGACTCTTGATTTTGGCTCAGGTCATTAACTCATGGTTAGTGAATTTAAGCCCCACATCAGGCTCTGCACTGACAGTGTGGAGCCTGCTTGAGATTCTCTCTCTCCATCTTTCTCTCTGCCCCTGCCCCACACCCTATCTCTCAAACTAAACAAATTAAACTTAAAAAAATGTTTAAAATGCAGTTTGTTAGCACATCAGCTGGATTTTGCAATACTAAGGAATATACTCATGACCCCACATGAATCTCCTAGACTTGTGGGGAAATGAAGTCCTTTTTTATATTTTTCCTTCTATTTCAAGTAGAACTTTTTGTTGCATTTGTTCTATTTTATAGCTATTTAAAATAGTAGTTTTTGAAGTTATATGTAGCTCACACGCCTACTACTAGAATTTTACGGTAAAAATTAAGGACATTACTTAACAAAAAATGTTAATCAGAAATTTAGCAGAGAAAAGGCATCCAATTGAGGTGAATGTCTTAAAAACGAAAAGCTCCAGCATGGTTGAGGACTGAATACCTAAATCTGGTTATTTGTTTCTATTTCTATTTTTATACCTATTAGCTATTTGTATGTGGATGCATTAAGAAATTGAGGGCTGCAGTTTCCTCAGCAATAATATAAGGATGATCTTTATAATCCACTGTAGCACTAAAAATGATAAGTATTTGAACATTGGGAATATCTAATTCTGACAATGAGATGCCTGATTAATACTGTATCATAATCCACTATTAGCTTTTCCATTTTTTTAATAATTGAGCTGGCTGAACATTTGCTGTATATTCATGAAAGTCACTAATTAGAATATGTTACAACAAAACCAAACATCTGGACCACAGAAACATTTAAATTTAAAGAATTTTAAAACTATGAAAAATGTTAAATTGATAAAACTTACACAGAATATGCAAAAAAATACCCCTGTAATTCGTGATAAGATGAATTGAATATTTTATTATTTTTGCTCAGAACTCTTTTAAAAAGAGATGAAAGTTTACAGATTTATGGAACCCCACATTCTACCTCTTTATAGAACATTTCTCTCCTTCCTCAATCTGCAAGAACTATATACAGGATGTACTTTTTTATCTCTTCCCAAATACACTTTTACCTTTTTCCAACACATGTTTGAGTACATAGAAGTTATATTGGTTGGGAAACAAAAAAACCAAAACTATCTTCCAAAATACTAGCATGTTTGCTACACTAAAAGTAATTTTTCTATAACTGAGCTTTGTTTTGTTTCTTTTTTTTTATTCCAAAACGACTGCACTAAAGTGGGCAATGCACTGTACTGACATAGAAAATATATAATATAAAAGCTACAAGAAGGGTTTCTTTTCATTATTTCACTGTCTTTATTGCTTCATATATAGCCATAATATCCTCATACTATCAATTAATAATGACTAAGTATCTGCTTTATGTTCAAGGTAATGTTATGTACCATTTTATAGGAGAGGAAATATGCATTTTCTCAAGATATACACTGCTTTGTACCGTAATACTTCATTTGCTGCAATCTCTAAGACACTGAGAATCCACAGATCTACTTAAACATACAGATTAATCAGTGTTTATCTTTTTGTTTGCACAACCTTATTTCCCCGTTGTAATAGATTTCACTAGGAAATGAAAACTATGTTTTTAATGTTGAGAAACACACTCTTAATTTTAGCATTAGAACAGAGTTAGCCTAGTGTAGCTTTTACAGATAAAATTGCCAGTTGGTTTTGCTACTTTGACTTTTTGCTACTCCAAAACAATAACTTTTATTTCGACACTTCAAAAGTTTTATTTTCTAATCTTCACCAAAATGTCCATTTCTATACCTGACCTGAGGAAACATATTTCTGCTTTCAATCAAAGAAAGCATTTCTTTTCCTCACCTCCATTATAGAGGCACTGTGCAAGATAACCAATATAATTTACTTATTTTCCAACAAAACCTAGTTGAACTTGTTGTTAGCCTAATATGTGCCCTTTGTAGTATTTGTACTATATGTCATATTAGAATGCTCTTCTCACTCCACCACAGAAGGTTCCTACTTTATTTTGGGTTGTGCATTTGCTCACTAACTGAGCATTACTTGATTATTTATTATGATGGTCTGGTTTCCAAGTAACAGTTTTCTGAAGTAGAAATTACATCAAATACCTTTGTATATAGCAATTTCTTGATGACTACTTTTTTGTGTTCATCTAATTAGAATTGTCAAATGTAGACCACATTATAAAATAATTTTACATTAACTTATAAGGAATGTTATGTTAACTTAAAAGGAAGAATAATTTTTTAAGCAATGTTGAATCAATTAGAATCACTTTATAAACAACAGTGGTTTCAAAATGTACATTTGTTAAAAAGAGGAGTTTGTATAAAAACTTACAAAATTTGAAATATTTTATTTAAAATCACAGCATTGCTATTGTTATTGACAATTGCATTATTACTAAAACCACTAATTTAAAAAATTGGGTCTATCTATAAGGGAATAGACATCCAGAGCATCAGTGAGGCAGACTAAGTACTTTTCTGAGCCTATTACATTTCTCAGAAAAGCAACCCAAAATGGAAATATTAATACATACTAAGGATATTTGAGAAAATTCTTGTCTGAGCCATTTATTTTCATCAAATATTTTTGATGTCACTAATATACAACCTAATATGCTTTAGTGTTGACATCAGCATGTTTTCTTTTAAAGAATTAGGGGTACATAAATAAAGAATAACATATATACTTCTTGAAAAATTCTTGAACTCATAAGGTGAAATGACTAGAAACCTGGACTCAAGTAAGTTCTCCTTCAATACATCCCACTTCAGAGTCTCAGAATCCTTGCTTAAAAATTTCTCATTTGCACCTGTAGAAGACGATCTCCTAGTCTTTGAAGTGGTATTACTAGGGTAATCTACATGGGACCTTTGGAAATAAATGTGAATCTCTGAAGCTATGAGAAGGAATTTAGAAGTCACAGCTTTAATAAAACAAAACTAATGAAAATGCAGGACAGCTTTATGTAAAACAGACAATCAGACACATTTTTAATCTCCCAGAATACTCTACACCTAGATGATTATCCTTCATCTCATTTCATTCTCATAAGACCATTTCCTATTTCATTATTATAAGTTGCTAAGTCTTTAACTCAGATGAAAAGTCCAAAATTTCACCTTCTCTGGAGGACTCACATTACACAAAAGACTAATAATGACAGAAAATATTTTAGATATTCAAAGCAATTCCCAGCAGTGCAGTCTCAAATTGAGAAAGCTGTTTTTGAGAAGGTGGGACTTCTAAAATTCCATGTCAAAATACTTAGTACTAATATTTGCATGAGTGCAAATAAAACCAGGTTTTTTTCACTTGGCAAACATGCTTATGTTTCCAAATT
Organism: Panthera leo; assembly: GCF_018350215.1. NCBI lineage: Eukaryota > Metazoa > Chordata > Mammalia > Carnivora > Felidae > Panthera > Panthera leo. The sequence goes on from NC_056684.1 coordinate 94,637,346, forward strand.
CCATTTTACACTTTTATTTATATTCTTTTGAGGTTGCAAGAAAACTATCTCATTCATGATTAATGACACTAGTTTGTATCATTATGCATAAGGACACTAAACCACACACAAATTGGAATATAAGCAAACGAGAGTATATTGAAATAGAGGAATATGTAATACTTCTGAAACATTAAAATTTATCAAGTTATTATCTGTTATACAAAATGGGATTAAAATATAGTAAAACTACAATCCCTTTATTGATAGTTGCTATTAACAATAAAACTGATCAGCCATTGATAGAAAAAAAATGAAAATCATAAGCATGCAATTCAATTCATCATGACAACAGGAAAAAAAAAACATGTATGCTAAGTTCTTTGAAAATTATATAACTAAAACAAAATGAAAGCTCCTCTTTAGCCAGGAGCAATAGTTAAATTTAGCTAGTGATTATAGAAATAAATGAAGTAGATGTAAATCCCCGACAGTCAACAGTTATTCAATGAGCACTGAAAGTATATATAGTTATATAAATAAAATTGTTGAAAAGTTAAAAAACATTATGTTACATTAATACTGTAATTCATTCAACTTTTCCTATTTTAATTTTTTAAAGGTTTATTTATTTTTGAGACAGACAGAGAGAGAGAGAGAGAGAGAGAGAGAGAGAGCGAGCATGAGCACGGAAGGGGCAGAGAGAGAGAGAGGGAGACACAGAATCCAGAGCAGGCTCCAGGCTCTGAGCTGTCAACACAGAGCTTGATGCGGGGCTCAAACTCATGAACCACGAGATCATGACCTGAGCTGAAGTTGGACACTTAACTGAGCCACTCAGGCACCCTTAAACTTTTCCCATTTTAAAATAATGGCACATTAAGGCCATTCTATGAGGGGTATCAGTAATTGACTAATATTGGGCATTTAGTATGGGCCACTCTGAGCTACATACTGTAGTACAGAATAGCAGGTGAAAGGGGAGATGGAGTTCAGAAAAGAACATTTTCTTGCCTTTGAGAAAATCTCATTCATTTAATCTGCAAGACAATTTGTTCCCCAGAATGACTGCTTAAATTCACTTATCTTAAAATTAGATGAGTTTTTCTTTAAAATAATAAGAACTAATATTACTTAATAAATTTATAATCCTCTGGATATTTCAAAAATGAAGTAATAATTGGGACGAAAGTTACTCTTTTATTTTGTGAGAGATAAAGCAAATGCTTGATAATTGCTAGATGATATTTATATCTGGATATTTACAGATAAGTTGGGCCTTGCTATTACCATGTTTTGTAAAATAAAACCTATCATGGTCCTTTTTTGGTAAATGGATGACAAAAGATTATTACACTGTGAATACACGTTCTGCTCAGGATCAGTATGATTTCACTATTCTAGGTTTGATGTTTCAGTATATATTTACTTGCTGTCTATTTGTTAGCTAGAACTCATTGTTCTTTACAAGTGTCTGACAATGGGTTAATTTATTCTTTATAATGCAAGTCCATAAAGGGAAGGAATTTTTTTTTTGGAGTCACTATAATATTCCCGCAGTCTAGAATTTTATTTATTGAATTGATGCATAAACATTATTGAGTTGGTTACTCAGTGGGAAGGTGTGTCTTACTTTCTGGATCAGAGAAAGGCATTTTGCCCATACTGACAAAATGTTGTGCCATTACTTAAATTTACTGACAGGTAGCTAATAAAAACTCAAGCCCAACACCTAGATTAATTACCAAGTGTCACTCATCGAGCAGTCCCAATTACAGAGTTTCATTCTTTTCTTGTCTTAATTTCTAGCAAATCCACTGTGGGCTCTGCATTGTTCTGTCCCACATAACCAGTGTCTTATCAGTTCTCTTATCCTAACAATATGAAAACACATGTTAATTACACTTCTAATTAGCAAAATACCCAATTCTTTTCTACTGGCCTTTGTGTTATTATATCATCAGATTGACACTAAAAATTTTTAATTTGGATCTCCATGGTTTCTTGTAATAGAGTGCTCTGTTTTTTCAATAGACATTTGAAGATCTGGTGCCCACAAAAACTAAATGTAATATATATATTTTATACATGTTTTTATTTTTCTTTGATATGTGGCGTTTTGATCTCTTAGCTCAATTACCTTGTAGCTCCTATTTCTTGACATCATTCACGTCTGTACAGATATGTCAATTCCTAAGAAAGAAGTTCCCTGATCACATTATTTCTTAAAGCACCAGGTTCACTGTTTCATTATCTCACTGCATTCCACTGCTCATCCCAATTTTTTTACTACCTGAAATCATAATAGCTGTTTATTTCTGTACAGGATTTCTTCCTAAATAAAAAGAAAGTTTAACAAGGTAAGGAACTTTCCCTGAGTATATTTTAGGATTGTTTCTGTCTTCTCATTACCTTAGGGTGGGAGGTACATCTTTGTCCTCAGCTGTAGGGTATTGAGAACCAATTAAAGGGGAACAGAAAGAGTTCCAGGCAATATCATATAACACTGACAGAAGATCCCACAAACACCCCCACAATCATATCACTCTTAGCAATAAAACAAAGTATGAAATAAAACCGTACATATCATCTAACCAATTATTAGCAATAAAACCAGAATGATCCTTAACATTACCATTCCTGGTGCTTATTAAAATATAGGGGATAGAAATTTAGAGCACTAAAAACATCATCCATAATTCAGAAACTAAAGGTTAAAAAAAAAGCTATTTGTAATATAGAGCAATCTGGAAGGGCCAAACACCTAAGGCTCTAGTTCTAGATTTCTTAGTGTTAAGCATGCTGCCCTGGGTAACTCTTCCCTTCTTAATGTTTTGTCACCTGTCTCTTAGCATCTAAACACTCTAAGCAGTTTTTTTGAGCTACTTAGGAAAATTCTATCCCAATTCAAAAATTGCGACTATTTGGGGTCGCCTGGTGGCTCAGTTGAGCATCTGACTTCAGCTCAAGTCATGATCTCACAGTTTGTGAGTTCAAGCCCCGCGTCAGGCTCTGTGCTGACAGCTCGGAGTTTGGAGCCTGCTTTGGATTCTGTGTCTCCCCCTCTCGCTTGTGTTCTAATAAAATAAATACATAAAAAATAAATAAACATTAAAAATTGTGATTATTGGAATTCAAAATAAGTTTTTAAATAAGAAAGATAATGCAGTTACAATAAAAGCATTAGGAGTATCAATGCTTCAGACATGTCTTTTAGAATTTCAGATGTTCCTCAGGTGGCAATTTATTCTTATGTAAGTGACCTACCTGTCTTCAAATTGTGAACAGGTTTTTACATACTGACTAGTCATAATATGTCCTCAAAATACATAGGTTTTATTTATTTATTTATTTATTTATTTATTTATTTATTTTTAATGTGTATTTATTTTTGACAGAGGCAGAGAGAAACAGAGCATCAGCGGGGGAGGGGCAGAGAGACAGGGACACACAGAATCTGAAGCAGGCTCCAGGCTCTGAGCTGTCAGCACAGAGCCCCATATGGGGCTTGAACTCGCAGACCATGAGATCATGACCTGAGCCAAAGTCGAATGCTCAACCGACTGAGCCACCCAGGCACCCCTAAAATATATAGATTTAAACTATATCCAACTCAAATTTATTTCATATCCTTGAATATGGTTAAGAGTTATGAATGTAGCCAGTGAATTTTGGGTCATTTGCCTTACCTCATTTAGTTTTTAAGAAAATCTAAAATGGCAGTTGAATGAAGAGATTATTATTGCTTCATTTTAGTTAATGTACTTGATTATTTAAAATTAGATTCTTTTCCCCAGATTGAACTATAAGTCCACTTCCTATGAACATGAGTTGAAAACTGTCTCAAAATGATGTCATGTGGGAAAAGTAAAGATGAGATTTTTGTTACCTTCTCATATTTTCATGAGATTCTCTGAATACAGAGTGAATTTTAGTGATATCAGTTTTTCCTCTATCTCTGCTTTATTTGTCAGGTAAGATTAATCAGCTTCTGAAATTATTCTATCTGTGTGTGTGTGTGTGTGTGTGTGTGTGTGTGTGTGTGTGTGTGTGTTGGTCTGCTGTCTAAAAGAAAATGAGCTTCATGAGTTCATGGACTTTTTCTGTCTGTTTCACTTCTTATCCTACATAAAACAGTGTGTAACATCTAATTACAAAAGAAGAATCAAAGAATATTAAGGCTTTGACAAATTATACACAGGGGCATGTATTGTTCTTTTACATAGATAGCATGCATACAGGGGCATTTATTTCATCATTTATTTATTGACTCAGGCATTCAAAAGACAATTTTTGAGCCCCTTTGAATTCTTTATGCTTTCATTATTTGAACTAAATGCTATAATTTCAAAATAAAATTTGTACTCATTCTTTTAATATTTTAGAAGTAAACTTAAGAAGCAGATCTTTCTGAGGTTACAGTTTCATCAGAAAGTCAAATGATATTATTAATATATTCAATCAAACACTGCTGACTAGAAAGGCAACTCTGGGTGGTAACTCATGCTCTTCGTAAATATTTTCTTTTATATTTGCAGGTACATGAGGATACCACTTGTTTGCCTTGTTTATCTCACTTAAAGTCATTGGGCTTGCTTTGGTCAAGGAAATAGGAATGGAAGTGATATGGGTCCCTTCCAAGAGTAAGATTTAAGAACTGGTACAAGCCTTAACATTTTTCTTTCCAAAAAATAATTAATGTTGTAAAAGTAATTTTGTATTAATATACAGGAGTACTTAACCTAGTATACCAATACTGTGGGGCACCAAGATACTTTCTAAAGAAAGAATAATATAAAATTATAGAGGATATAGTATAAAATATACACATACACACACACACACACGTGCGCGCGCGCACATGCGCATGTGTGTGTTAAGAGTAACTATTCTTCCAAAAATTTTTTCTCATTTTAGGACCTATCATTGTAGCACCTTGTACTATAAGTATAGACACACATATGTTCAAAATTAGCTTCCCATTTTTGAGGGAGGTGCCTATTAAATATAAGAAAAATTCCTATGAATTTTTTATTGTTTCATTTTCTGAAGACATGAGTTTCTGAGAATAAATCTTAGAACATTAAAAAAAGTTGCAGGGATACATTAAGGTTCTTTTATATTATCACATGAAACTTCCTTCAGATTTTGTTTTTAAATTTTACCATTGTATATTTGCTTGAAAACATTCCATTAAATATGTGTCTACCATTCATCTCAATAGCAATTCATTTTCCTAGAACTATAAAAAATCATATTTAAAAATATTTTCTTAACCTATCGAAAAGAGTAACAGATATTCATATGTTTTGACATAAGATTTTTGACAACAAGCACATAAGTAGTGAACTTATTTTTTCAACTCTGCCTTCTTGCTCCCTTCTTTCCCATAATCTAAATTTAATTGTCAAATCATCCTCATTTGGCCAAATCAATTTCTCTCCAATCACCAAGGCAGCAGCACTGATTCCTATTGTTATATATCATTTGAAATTAAAAAAAAAAAAACAGCTTTCACTCTATGCTCATCCCTTCTTAATTTTGTGCCACAATAGCAATCATTTGATTCCTCGGTTTTGGCCTTTTCTGGGTCTCCCACTTCTCTCAAGGTGAAGTCTAACTTGTTTGGAATATTTCATTTGGCCCTTTGTGTCCTTGGTCTATCATATCTCCAGCTAGATCCTGCCCCTCATGCAGTACATGGTCAGATACACTGCTTTATTCTCAGGTCTCTGAACTTACCATGTTGGTTTTGTATCAGGTACATGGTAATTCCCTCCATGTCCCCTGATCTGGGGTAACTTCTATTCACTCTTCCCATGTAAGTTTGCTATTACTGTGTCAGCATTCCTCACCTCCCAAAGTTATCTTAGGTTCTCCTCCAATGTTTTCCCACAATACCTTATATCCACACCTATTATCATACCTATCAAACGGTACTGTAATTGCCTCCTTGGTTATCCATCCATGAAGATATAAGACCATCCTCCCACCCACCCATTCCCACCTCCTTGGCATCTCAAATGCTTGGCATTTGAGTCCTTCATATTTAATCAGAGCTTAGTACATGCTTCACTGATTACATGAAAGGATCCTTCTTTCTTATGACTGACCTCTTTATAAATTGACATGAAATATAGAAGGCAGATTTAAGCATTCATTTACAATAGACCCTAACCCCCTTTTGTCTAGCCTCATTTATAAGGCACAGCAAACATGCTATTCTTGTATTGGTATTTTGATTTATAAACTTTTTGTATTTGGCTGTAGAAGCAGCAAGAGGTGAGCAGACATATATACCTTTTCATGATAGAGCTCTGGGATGCCTATCCAATATCCTTTCCGATGAAATATTACATTCTAATGATTCAGAGAAGCATACAGAATTTCACAGCAGTGAAATATAGAAGAAAAGAGCTTTTAGAATTAGACAAACAAGGTTAATATTATAGTTCCCCAAGGACCCCTCTCTCTGCAGAACATGATTACAAAGCTTAACTTTCAGAAGATTATTTCTGCATCTAAACAAGATTGATAATACCAATTTCACAGGAATTTTTGGTTTTTAGTATTATATTGGCATATTTTTCTAATTTATATTATTATTCTGAAATCAAACAGTTGTTTTGTTTTCCTCATTTACCAATAAAAAAGCAAAAACGGGTATTCATATCATGCCATAATTAAGTAAACTATAAAATAACAAATTGAGGAAAAGATTTCCAAAATCAGAAAGGTTTGTATAAAATATAGAAAATGTAAGTAGAAAAGTGGATGTATCCTCAAATACAGAAGAAATTAAAGGAAGAAAAATATAATGTTCAACTATGTGGGTATAGATATATATAATTCTAATTAAAATATGAATAGCAACTAAAGTTAATACAAAAAGAGGTAGAAATTGTCAATAAGAAATCAGTATAAGGGAAGTGAGAAAACAAGATGAAAATCTACCATTAAAAAATGAAAAATAAGAGGGGCACTTGGAAGGCTCAGTCAATGAAGCGCCCAACTGTTGGTCTCAACTCAGGTCATGAGCCCCTTATGACAGCATAGAGCCTGCCTAGGACTCTTCCTCTCCTTCTCTCTATCCCTCCCCTGCTTATGCTTGCTCGCTCTCTCTCTCTCTTGAAATAAATGAACTTAAAAAAATTTAAAAAATGAAGAAGAAGAAAGAGGAAGGAGAGGAAAGATGAGATAGAAGATAAAGACACAAAGCTCAAATGATATTCAGCTGAATTACACTTGTCAGACTCCAACCCACATGTCTTGGGTTCAAATCCCAGTTTCGCCTTTGATCTTGGGTGTATTACTTAACCCCATGACTTAATTGTCATTAACACAGAAAAACAGGAATATCTATCTCACTGTGTTGATTAAAAAATAAAATATGGTAGTATATGTAAAGCAAAGTACCTGACTGTGCAGCATGCATACTTCAAGAGCAGCTGGTGGAATCTATAAGAACTCCTAAGTTGAGGAGTAGCCAAGAATAGCATGGAAGTTTTTTTTGTGTCTCACATCCATAAAATACAGCCAGACCAACACTAAACCATCCTACACACCTAGAAAACTGATTGGAGGATTAACACAACAATCTGCACAACCTGAACCACAGAATAAAGCAGGTACACAGCACGGAGAAGTGAACTTGGGGAGCGAGAAGCCACGAAGGACAAGGAGGGCAGGTGGAGAGAGGACAGAGTTGGCGGGGGGGGGGGGGTCGCTGGGGGGAGAATATGGGAAAAGCACTCCTCCCCAAAAGGAGCTTGAAAGAAAGTGGAAAATTGGAAACAGCCATAGGGACTAAAGTACAAAGGGAGAAATGCGAAAGGAGAAGGTTTAAATTCCATTAAGACTGTAAACAAGGGGAGCACAAAGTCTGCAAATCCACAGCTCGATACCTGGAGGTGCTCTGGTGGGAAGGGCGAATCCCCAGGGGCAGAGTGGGGTTCGGGAGGTTCTCAGGCCACACGGGGAAAAGCAATTCCACTGCTGGAAGACATTTGGTAGAGACTGTTGAAGCCATCAGGTCCCAGCAGACCCCAGAGAATGGGCACATTTGCTGGTGCTAGAACAAGGTCTTTAAAGGTGAAGCCTGGTGTCAGATGTGTGTTGTGATTTTCCATAATCCCTGAAAAGCTGCTGCTACACTATCTCGTGAACTTTTTCTGTGGTGGGCTGGCATCTTGCCGCAGTCTCGGGGTACTGGCAGCAGCAGGTTCCAGCAAGTGTTCCTGGGTTCAGCGACATTCGGCCATTGCTCATTCGGCCATTGCTCGGTAAGACTCTCCCACAGAGGGGCAGAACGGGTCAAAGCCGCAGTCCTTCAGAAGTAAGGAACCAGGGAAAACAGCCGCATCTGAGATAAAACTCGGGAGAGAGGTACTGCCTGGGGCCTGGTCACAGACAGTGAAAAAGCAGGGAATGGACAAAAGCTGAAGACAGAGGATGGGTTGGCGATTGCGGATCCACGAGAACAGAGTTCTGATACTAGAGACTGGGTAGCTGCATGATGCCATTTTCACTGCTCCCGTGCTTGCGCATATGCACCTACGAGCACCACAACACTCCACACCAGTAGGCTAGCAGTGCCATCTAGTGGAGAATGGAGCCCTTACACTGAGCTCCACCCAAACTAGCCAACCTGGCTCTTCAAGAACACAAGTCTCACCACCTACTTAGTACATGGACTACACAGTGCTTCATAGTCTGACTTCTAGGGGAAATGAAGTAGTTTCAGTCCTATTTCAAACTGTTAGCAGCTCCATCTATTCAATTTTCCTTCTTTTTTTCCCCTCTTTTTCTCTTTTTCAATTCTTTTCTTTTTCTTGAATACAGAAAGAGAAAAAAATCATTTTTATTTTCAATTTTTATTAAAAATATTTTTCTTTAAATTTTTTACTATATTTTTTGCTTTTGTGTAATTTTTTTTCAAATTATATTTTACATCCATCATTTTATTTTAGTCTACTTCAGTGTATTCACTTTTTCAAATTTTCAAATGATTTCCTTTTTTTTCTTTTTCTGTTTCCTCTTTTCTGTTTCCTTTCTTTTTCTTGAATGCAGAAAGACAAAAACTTCATTTTAAACTTTCAATTTCTATTAAATTTTTTTTAATTTTTTATTGTATTTTATGTAAATTTTTTCAAATTCTATTTTACTTCATTCATTTTATTTTACTCTACTACAGTGTATTCACTTTTTAAAAATTTCAAATGATTTCCCTTTTTTTCTTTCTCTTTTTTCTATTTTTCATTTCTTTTTCTTGAATAGAGAAAGAAAAAAATTCATCTTTATTAATTTTTATTAAAAATATTTCTTTAACATTTTTCTACTATATTCTTTACTTTTGTGTATATTTTTTCAAATTGTATGTTACTCCCATCATCTCATTTTAGTCTACTTCAGTGTATTCATTTTTTCAAATTCTGAAACGATTCCTTCACCCCCGCTTTTTTTTTCTAATCTGTGAAACCACTTTCAACACCCAGACCAAAACACACCCAGGATCTAGCATCATTTATTTGATTTATGTTTGTGTGTGTGTGTATTAATTATTAATTTTAATATTTTTAATTTTAACTTTTTAATTTTTAATTTTCTACATCATTAATTCCCTTTCTCCCTTCAAAATGACAAAATGAAGGAAATCACTCCAAAAGAAAGAGCACGAAGAAACAACAGCCAGGGATTTAACCAACACAGATATAAGCAAGATGTCTGAACCAGAATTTAGAATCACGATAATAATAAGAATACTAGCTGGAGTCGAAAATAGATTAGCATCCCTTTCTGCAGAGATAAAAGAAGTAAAAAATAGACAGAAAGAAGTTAAAAATGCTATAACCGAGCTGCAATCACGGATGGATGCCACGCGGCAAGGATGCATGAGGCAGAACAGAGAATCACCAATATAGAGGACAAACTTATAGAGAATAATGAAGCAGAAAAAAAGAGGGAGATTAAGGCAAAAGAGCATGATTTAAGAATTAGAGAAATCAGTAACTCATTAGAAAGGAACAACATCAGAATCATAGGGGTCCCAGAAGAGGAAGACAGAGAAATAGGGATAGAAGCGTTATGCGAGCAAATCATAGCGGAAAACTTTCCTAACCTAGGGAAAGACACAGACATCAAAATCCAGCAAGCACAGAGGACCCCCATTAGATTCAATAAAAACCGACCATCAACAGGCATATCACAGTAAATTCACAAAATACTCAGGCAAGGAGAGAATCATGAAAGCAGCAAGGGAAAAAAAGTCCCTAACCTACAAGGGAAGAAAGATCAGGTTTGCAGCAGACCTATCCACAGAAACTTGGCAGGCCAGAAAGGAGTGGCAGGGTATATTCAATGTGCTGAATCAGAAAAATATGCAGCCAAGAATTATTTATCCAGCCAAGCTGTCATTCAAAATAGGAGAGATAAAAAGTTTCCCAGACAAAAAAAAAAAAAAAAAAAAATTAAAGCGATTTGTGACCACTAAACGAGCCCTGCAATAAATTTTCAAGGGGACTCTCTGAGGGGAGAAAAGAATGAATGAATGAATGAATGAATGAATGAATGAATAAATACCAAAAGCAAAAAGATTAGAAAAGACCTGAGAAACTGCAACTCTACAAGCATCATAATGGCAATAAATTCATATCTTTCAGTACTCACTCTACATGTCAATGGACTCAATGCTCCAATCGAAAGACAAAGGGTAACATAGGAAAACAAGATCCATCTATATGCTGATTACAAGAGACCCACTTTAGAACTAAAGACCCCTTCATATTAAAAATAAGGTGATGGAGAACCATCTATCATGCTAATGGTTGACAAAAGAAAGCCGGAGTAGCCACACTTATATCAGAAAATCTAGACTTTAAAATAAAGACTGTATCAGGGGCACCTGGGTGGCTCAGTCGTTTCAGTGTCCAACTTCAGCTCAGGTCATGATCTCACAGCTCGTGAGTTTGAGCCTCGTGTCAGGCTCTGTGCAGAAAGCTCAGAGCCTGAAGCCTGCTTCAGCTTCTGTCTCTCTCTCTCTCACTCTCTCTCTCTCTCCCCTCCTCTGCTCATACGCTGTCTCTCTCTGTCTCAAAGATAAATATATATTAAAAAATTTTTAAATAAAGACTGTATCAAGAGATGCAGAAGGACATTATATCCTAATCAAGGGGTATATCCACCAAGAAGACCTAACAATTGTAACCTTTTATGAGCCAAATGTGGAAGAACCCAAATATATAAATCAATTAATCACAAACATAAAAAAACTCATCGATAGTAACACCATAATAGTAGGTGATTTCAACACCCCACTCACAGCAATGGACAGATCATCTAATTAAAAAATCAACAGGAAGACAATGGCTTTGAATGACAAACTGGACCAGATGGACTTAACAGATATATTCAGAATATTTCATCCTAAAGCAGAATATACATTCTTCTCCAGTGCACATGGAACATTCTCCAGAATAGACCATATACTGGGACACAAATCAGCCCTAAGTAAGTACAAAAAGATTGAGATCATACCGTGCATATTTTCAGACCACAACACTATGAAACTCGAAATCAACCACAAGAAAGAATTTGAAAAGGTAACAAATACTTGGAGACTGAAGAACATCCTACTAAAGAATGATTGGACTAACCAAGAAGTTAAAGAGGAAATTAACAAGTATATGGAAGTCAATGAAAATGATAACACCACAACCCAAAACCTCTGGGAGGCAGCAAAATGGTCATAAAAGGAAAGTATATAGCAATCCAGGCCTTCCTGAAGAAGGAAGAAAGATCTCATATATACAACCTAACATTATGCCTTAAGGAGGTGGAAAAAGAACAGCAAATAAAACCCAAAGCCAGCTGAAGGCAGGAAATAACAAAGACTAGAGCCAAAATTAATGTTATTAAAACCAAAAAACCAGTAGAACAGATCAATGAAACCAGAAGCCGGTTCTTTGGAAGAATTAACAAAATTGATAAACCCCTAGCCAGTTTGATCAAAAGAAAAAGGAAAGGACCCAGATAAATAAAATCAAGAATGAAAGAGGAGAGATCACAACCAACACAGCAAAAATAAAAACAATAAAAAGAGAATATTATGAGAAATTACATGCCAATAAAATGGGCAATCTGGAAGAAATGGACAAATTCCTAGAAACATATACACTACCAAAACTGAAACAGGAAGAAATAGAAAATTTGTACAGACCCATAACCAGGAAGGAAATTGACCTAGTAATCAAAAACCTGCCAAAAAACAAAAGTACAGGGACAGATAGCTTTCCAGGGGAATTCTACCAAACATTTATGGAAGAGTTAACACCTATTCTCTTGAAGGTGTTCCAAAAACTAGAAATGGAAAGAAAACTGCCAAACTCTTTCTAGGAAGCCAGCATTACCTTGATTCCAAAACCAGACAGAGACCCCACTATATAGGAGAACTATAGACCAATTTCCCTGATGAACATGGATGCAAAAATAATCAAGAACATATTAGCCAACTGGATCCAACAATACATTAAAAAAATTATTCACCACGACCAAGTGGGATTTATACCCGGGATGCAGGGCTGGTTCAATATCCGCAAAACAATTAACGTGATTCATCACATCAATAAAAGAAAGGACAAGAACCATAGGATCCTCTCAAAAGATGCAGAGAAAGCATTTGGCAAAATACAACTTCCTTTCTTGATAAAAACCCTCAAGAAGGTAGGGAATGAAGGAGCATAACTCGAGTTCATAAAAGCCATATATGAATGACCCAATGATAATATAATCCTCAATGGGGAAAAACTGAGAACTTTCCCCCTAAGGTCAGGACCAAGACAGGGATGTCCACTCTCACCACTGTTATACAACACAGTATTGGAAGTCTTAACCTCTGCAGTCAGACGACACAAAGAAATAAAGGCATCCAAATTGGCCAGGAGGAGGTCAAACTTTCACTCTTTGCAGATGACATGATACTCTATATGAAAAACCCAAAAGATTCCACCAAAAAACTGCTAGAACTAATTCATGAATTCAGCAAAGTTGCAGGATATAGAACCAACACACAGCATTTGGTTGCATTCCTATTCACCAACAATGAAGTGACAGAAAGAAAATCAAGGAATCGATCCTATTTACAGTTGCACCAAAACCCATAAAATACCTAGGAATAAATCTAAACGAAGAGGTGATAAATCCATACACTGAAAATTATAGAAACCTTATGAAAGAAATTGAAGAAGACACACACACACACACACACACACAAAGGAAAAAAGATTCCATGCTCCTGGATAGGAAGAACAAATATTGTTAAAACGTCGATACTACACAAAGCGATCTACATATTCAATACAATCCCTACCAAAATAACACCAGCATTCTTCACAGAAGTAGAACAAATAATCCTAAAATTTTTATGGAACCAGAAAAGACCCCGAATAGCCAAAGCATTCTTGAAAAAGAAAACTAAAGCAGGAGGCATCACAATCCTAGACTTTAAGCTATACTACAAAGCTGTAATCATCAAGAGAGTATGAAAAAAAAAAAGTATGTTACTGGCACAAAAACAGACACTCAGATCAATGGAACAGAACAGAGAACCCAGAAATGGACCCACAAATGTATGGCCAACTAATCTTTGACAAAGCAGGAAAGAATATCCAATGCAATGAAGACAGTCTCTTCAGCAAGTGGTGCTGGGAAAACTGGACAGCGACATGCAGAAGAATGAACCTGGACCACTTTCTTACACCATATACAAAAATAAACTCAAAATGCATGAAAGACCTCAGTGTAAGACAGGAAGCCATCAAAATCCTTGAGGAGAAGGTAGGCAAACACCTCTTTGATATTGGCCACAGCAACTTCTTACTCAACACCTCCAGAGACAAGGGAAACAAAAACAAAAAATGAACTATTGGGACCTCATCAAAATAAAAAGCTCGTGCGCAGCAAAGGAAACAATCAGCAAAACTAAAAGGCAACCGACAGAATGGGAGAAGATATTTGCAAACAACATGTCAGATAAAGGGTTAGTATCCAAAATCTATAAAGAACTTATCAAACTCAACACCCAACAAACAAATAATCCAGTGAAGAAATGGGCAAAAGACACGGATAGACACTTCTCCAAAGAAGACATCCAGATGGCCAACCGACACATGAAAAAATGCTCAACATCACTCATCATCAGGGAAATAGAAATCAAAACCACAATGAGATACCACCTTACTCCTGTCAAAATAGCTAACATTAACAACACAGGCAACAACAGATTTTGGCGAGGATATGGAGAAAGAGGATCTCTTTTGCGTTGTTGGTGGGAATGCAAGCTGGTGCAGCCCCTCTGGAAAACAGTATGGAGCTTCCTCAAAAAAAAACCCTCAAAATAGAACTACCCTACGACCCAACAATTGCACTACTAGGCATTTATTCAAGGGATACAGGTGTCCTGTTTTGAAGGGACACATGCACCCCATGTTTATAGCAGCACTATCAACAATAGCCAAAGTATGGAAAGAGTCCAAATATCCATTGATGGATGAATGAATAAAGAAGAAGTGATATATATACACACACACACACACACACACACACACACACACACACACACAATGGAGTATTACTCGACAATCAAAAAGAATGATATCTTGCCATTTGCGACTACATGGATGGAACTGGAGGGTATTAAGCTAAGTGAAATTAGTCAGTCAGAGAAAAGCAAAAATAATATGACTTCACTCATATGAGGACTTTAAGAGACAAAACAGATGAGGATACGGGAAGGGAAACAAAAATAATATAAAACAGGGAGAGGGACAAAACAGAAGAGGCTCTTAAATATAGAGAACAAACAGAGGGTTACTGGAGGGGCTGTGGGAGGGGTGATGGGTTAAATGGGTAAGGGACACTAAGGAACCTACTCCTGAAATCATTGTTGCACTATATGCTAACTCATTTGGATGTAAATTTTAAAAAATTGAAAAAAAAGAACTGGTAAGAATAAGTCATTCCTGTTCTATTCAAACTATTGCCTTCAAATTTTTCTCAACTTCTTGCTCCATCTTTTCATAAATGGTTTTCAGAACTTGGAGTCCACTAAACACGTTATGATTGTTTTCATTTCTTGTTTGAACTTTTTAAAACACAGAACAGAAACTTGGAGTATCTGACAATCCAGTATCAAGCAACTGTACGATTGTAGTTAATGTAATTTTTTTGAAATCTTTCATGTTCAGCATTCATCACTCAAAGGTAAATATTCTTCCAGCTACTTTAGTTAAGTTTTATGTCATGAAAGTAAGTGTAAAAATATATACGATCCACATTTTCAGACAACTTATGAAATGTGAAGAATTAAAGTGAAAATGATAAAGATAAATTGATGGTAATTTATAATTAAAAATGAAAAGAAGCAATAGAAAGTGGTTGTCAATTGAAGAGCATCTGACAATCATTCATTTTTGAAACTTGAGGGAATGATCACTTAGAAGTTATAACAGTGTTTTGAAGTAGTAACATTCCTTGATGAGGCACCGAGTCAGTCATTAGAAAACTACCAAATGCAAATTTTAGTTTACACATACCATAAGTAAGTTAACTTTTAACACTCCATTTATAGGTTTCTTGTAAAAAATCTTTAAAAGTATATACAAATATAAGCCTAAGGAACTGTGCATATCTTGCCCAGAAGAACTAAGGAAAATATTTGCATTTAAGTTCTCAGTATACCAGATACATCTTGAAGATTAATGGTAGACTGAGAATATGTTAATAATCACTGGTCTTGGAAATGCATCAATTCAGGCATAACAAAAGGATACCTCTCTGGTTGGAAGTCATTGTACCCCTTATAATTTACTCATTATAACATGTAAATTTCAAAATCATTAATTCCAAAAATGGTGTTGAGCAGCATATGCCAAGCACTGTGCTTAAACAGCATTTATACACTTTTTAAATACTGAGATCATATAGGAATGCTATTATGAGAAAATGTCAAAAGATGAAAATGGAATCTGATCTTAGTCCCTTCAATACAGAATGGTTCCAAAGTATGGCCCTGATATAGCTTTATCAAGTTCACACAGGAAGTTGTTAAAAATACAAATACTTGGGCCATACCCCAGACTCACTAAACTAGAACCTGTCGAAGTGGGGTGCAGCAACTGTTTTATGAAGCACTATAGGTGATTCTGATGTACACTCAAATTTGAGAGCAACTGCTATAACACAAAGAAACCAGGATGATCAGTTTATTAATAGACATAGTACATAGACTACAAATATAAACTATACATCAATAAGTAAATCTACATTGAAACAAACAACTTGCATAGTGTTGAAGCCTGAAAAAAGGAACATGAATCCAAGTGTCTACCAATAGATGAGTGGATAAAAAAGAAGTGGATATATGTGCAATAGAATATTACTTGGCCATAAAAAAGAATGAAATCTTGCCATTTGCAACAACATGGATGGAGCTAGAGAGCATAATGCTAAGCAAAATAAGTCAGAGAAAGAAAAATACTATATGATTTCACTCATTTGTGCAATTTAAGGGAAAAAAACAAATGAACAAAGAAAAAAAAAAGAGAGATAAACCAAGAAACAGATTCTTAACTGTAGAGAACAAGCTCATGAAACTGATGGTTATCAGAGGGGAGGTTGGTGGGGAATGGGTGAAATATGTGATGGGATTAAGAGTAGAGCATTAAGTAATGCACAGAAGTGTTGAATCACTACATTATACACCTAAAACTAAACTAATACTGTATGTTGACTATACTGTAATTAAAATAAAAGCTTAATTTAAAAACGGATTCTTAATCCAAACTTCATTCTCCATTTTAAGTTTTGATATTTTTTTCCCTTAAAAGTATTTGAATGAATGAATGTTTTCCGGTGAACTCTACAGTCCTAGTCATTTAAGACCATGAATATATAGTATATTATATATTATATAATGTTATAATATATAATAGCACAGAATATAACATAAATAGGTCTTCTGGACAGTTTCTTTGGGAGCAAATTCTTGGAACCCATAAAACACTTATTTACAGACTACAAAAGATACAACTTAGACGTGTGAGAAGTGTTCTCTTATCCAAAGAAATATATGAGTCTTCTGTTTTCCTCTTAACAAAATACTGATTCAAATGGACAGCCAAGATAGGTTCAGCTCAGTTAGATTTTTTAACACTTGACCTTGAAATAATATTAAACCTATCTACATTTATTTTTTCCATTCCCCTCTTAATTGTTCACCTTAAATAAAAAAGCAACACTGGTTTGTCAGTATCTGGTATTTTTAAACTGCAGGCCTTTTTAAACTTTTAAAATTTATTTAAATGTATGAATACAACCCCCCCGCCCCCTTTTTCAGGCATGTATTCACATACCTTTCCCTTAGTTTACATGATATAGATTTTTCTACCTCTTAGTTATTTCTTTTTTCACTAGAACTTCTATCCTCACTGTCTTAATGCAGTAAATTTATGTCTCTACATTTTTGCTATCTTCAGTTCTCAGGTCTAATGCTTCTGGTCTATAAATTTATATTTTCAAGGAGAATTGTTCACTCAAATTCTAGTAGCACATTCCTGTCCAGGCTACCTTTTTTTGTTTTATGTTTACTATCACTCAAATTTAACAAGTTCAACTTAAAAATCTGAGCATTCTTGCAAACTTTGATTCAATATCTTATTTTTATCAATAATTTAACAATCTTTCACTCCAAAGTCTCTTCAAGGTTGCTCATTTTCTATCTCACTCAGGGTCAAGTAAAAGGAAAATTTTCATTAATTTTTCTGAGTAGTATTACTACATAAAATGAAATATGTACAAAGGGCCACAGACTCAGAAAAACTCTTCAGGAAATAGTTGGAATTTTCCAAGACAACATAACCCTATTTTGCAAAGGCTTTCACAGAAAGGCCCTTGACTTGTCCAGGTCTTTCAAATGTATCCTATTTATTCCTCCTAAAAAATAAATTGTGAAGTTAGTATTTATGGAATGAATGAAGTATATATGTGTGGTGTCTTTCATTTGGAAGATGGAGATAGCCACTTTTTATGAACTGGCATATGGCTTATTTCTTTTCCAGAGCCAAAGAGACCATTAACAAAATGGCTTCTCTACCTTTCTCTCCATTGCCTGCTCTCTTCTTCATCTATATACTTGATGATTTCCAGAACATTCACTAAAGAGATTGAAGTAAATGGCAGAAAACAAAGGTCATTGTACTTTTAAAAACTGTTTCTCACAAATCAAATCAATATTCAAGTTCTGCCCATTTCAACATTTTCTTAATTCAATTTTTCTCTCTCCCCTTTCACTACTCTAATGTAAATCTTACTCAACCTTACTTCAAACGTTCCTAATTTTCTTCTCTGCCTCTATTATAATATAATTTAATATACTATGTGTGATATGATCAGATGAATCTACAGAACATGTCATTTTATTCACGAATTAAGACTATACAGTGAATCCACATTATCTATCAATTCTCCACAGATTTCCCTGGGCCAGTATGAAATGTCAACCTATGTCAAATGGTTCCTCCAAACATCTCTCTCAATGAAATCTGTCCAATTGGCTTAAGCCAATCATATACATTAATCTCATTCTGTCTTATTCTATCATTTTACTTCAGCATCTGTAGACTGCCAGTACTTCTTTACACGAGTTGCTAAAGTACAAAAAGTCATTCCCCATGATCAATTATACTCCATGCTCCTTAAATTTTTGTTTCTATCAATACATTAAATGAGGTACTTAGCAATATTAATAACCACAATGGTCATACATATGGTCATTTGTGTATATAATACATTTATAAATTAAAAAAAATAATATTTATTTTTGAGAGAGAGAACATGAGTGAAGGAGTGGGGCAGAGAGAGAGGGAGACAGAGAATCCAAAGCAGGCTCCAGGCTTTGAGCTGTCAGCACAGAGCCCGATGTGGGGCTTGAACCACAAGCCATGAGATTATGACCTGAGAAGTCAGATGCCCAACTAACTGAGCCATCCAGGTGCCCCCATACATTAAAACTTTTTAACTGCTATGATATAGTATAATAGTAAAACGTAAGTAAACAACAATAAGCAATAAATTATTTAATAAAATAACAAAAATGTTTTAAATGTAAGGAAAAATAAACTATAGCTCAGTTTTATAGTCACATGTATAAAGAGTAAAATTAAATTTATAATAAATTCATGTAATAATTATGCAAAAAAGTATATTCATAATTAGTGATTTCTTGATTAGTCTATATTAGTGATTACCATTTATGAAAAAAATTGAGTATAAATCTATAAAAACTAATAAACAAGTCACTAACTTGGTGATCACATCTCTTACCCATCCTACTTTGCAGTACTTATTGCTTTTATAGTTGTTTCTATGGCATTTTGTACATAGTCCTATTATAGCTCACTTTAACAAGACACTGAGGGCAATGCTTCTTTTTTGAACTCCTGGTAATCGCCATAGGGTTAACTTACTTAAAGTTTTATTGACTGAGTGGTCAAATGAAGATGATAATTCTAAGCATTATAATATATCATAACTTAAAAAAAAATTAACGGTTATTTATTTTTAAGACAGAGCATGAACAGGGGAGGGTCAGAGAGAGAGGGAGACATAGAATTGGAAGCAGGCTCCAGGCTCTGAGCTGTCAGCACAGAGCCCAATGCGGGGCTCGAACTCACAGAGCGTGAGATCATGACCCGAGCCAAAGTCAGAAACTCCACCGACTGAGCCACCCAGGTGCCCCTAATATATCATAACTTAAAAAGACAAGAAGACAAGAACAGAGGCATTTCATCTTATTCAATAAAACATCCTACTTTCCAAGGATGACAGTCAAAAAGCCACATTCATTGCGCATCTCTATGACAGAGTATAAAAAAGAAACTGTATAAAACTTCACAATCCTTTATTATTAAAACTATAGCTGTGTGTGTTTCAAATGCGGCCAAACGATGTTTATGGTACCTTCAGATAACTTAGAAACAGTTTTGCTTGTTCCTTAATTCCTTAGATACCAAGGAAAGCAGACATTCAAATAACCTTTTCTCTTTCCTGTTAAGCAACAAATGAAGCAAATAATTGTGGGGCTAGTAGCTGTCTAAGGAGATTAAACAATTGCTTAGCTGAGCCTAAAAAGTATAAATTAAAGATATTAAGATTTTGAGAAAACTTTTTTCCCACATATTACATTTTTTAACTTCATATGATGTATCTGTTCTCTTTTCAAGTCTCTTAAAGCAGTGATTCCGGAACACCAGTGTTCTTTTTTTCTCAAATACACTGCAGCAACTTCTAAGAAAAGTATATAAGCCAATACTCAAATTCGAAGGGAATTTTCATCATATTTAAATATAGACTAAATAATTTAATTGAAGTAATTATCCATTTACCAGAAAGCTACAGAAATGCCAGGTTCAGCTCACCAACTCTATCCAGTTGTGGGTTTAATAACACAGCAGTAATTTTATCACCTGAATTTAATAATAGGTAACAAGGTTTCTAACAGTTTCTGGCTTAAAAACAAAGTAGGGCTCTCTAGAATTGAATTTGCCATTAATTTTTAAGAATCAGATTTGTTTTACAGACTTCATCTAATACAGAAATGTATTACGTAATATGTTTGACATAAAAGGGGAGGTGCTCTGCACTAGATAACCTACATATTTTGTGGGTAGAAGAAATTATTTAGATATATATGCTCAAAATAAAAATACTGGCCAAATAAATAAGTCTTTTTTTAAATTTTTTAAATTTATTTTTGAGAAAGAGAGAGACAGAGCATGAGCAGGGGAGGGGCAAAGAGAGAGGGAGCGACAGAATCCGAAGCAGGCTCCAGGCTCTGAGCTGTCAGCACAGAGCCTGACACGGGGCTTGAACTCAGGGACTGTGAGATCATGACCTGAGCCAAAGTCGGATGCTTAACCGACTGAGCCACCCAGGAGCCCCCAAAGAAATAAGTCTTAAAAAACAGGAAATGTGTGACATAAATTATTAATAATCCCTCGAGGAAAAACTGGTCTCATAATCAAAGGTATAAATGTTAGTTATTAGGGAAAAAAAAAAAAAACATTTTTAAGCCATTTAATCCATTTATAAAATCCATTTGGTTGAGGTTACATTCCTAGCAGTGTTTATTTCAAAATCATGCAAGTTATATTGATTATATTCAAAAGCTCTTGATTCAAGATTCTGTGATAGCTTGGGGGATGAAAAAGGCCATTTGTATGTAATATAAAATCTTTATTACAGTGATCATCAGATCAGAATGCAAGAGTGATTTCTGTTAAAAATGCTGGTATTGTGTCTTTAAAAATGTTAATACCTAAATGTACATGCCAATGAAAGAAGAAATCTAAATTTTCTAAGACAATATATAAAAAAAACCATATTTTACATTAATATCTTTGTTTCCTTTTATTAAGCAGGGGATATTCTTAAAAGTACTGTATCACTTTCATTATATCCAGAATGCCTTTGCCCTACCATCCTAAGCTTTGATGTATAAGGAGATCTTCAAAAGAAATTTTGCCTTTTGAGGCTATTTTGCATGTAAAGATTTTTCGTGTAAAGGTAAGGTATAAAGGACATGGTAGTGGGGAAAATAGAAGCAGATAAACCTATTCTCTCTGTTCTACAAACCTTGTTTTCCTACTCACGTTGGCAGAACAGCATGCGGCCATTACTCTTTATTGAGACACTACCCAAAACATAACAGAGTTCCTCTTCTGTGGCAAGACATAATGCAAGTAAAATTACGAACTAAAATGGAACATTGTAAAAAAGCACCCTAAGATAAAATTATACTTATTTCTAAATATAAAAGAAAATCCAAATAATAAAGAAGTCCAGAGAGAATGTTTGGCAAGGAAAGAGTTAGCTTCAAAATCGTGTCAGAGACGGGAACGGTTTTCCAGACTATGGCTCATAACATCAGAAATACATTTTCCTCTAGTGGATGGCATGAATCTCACAAACTTGGAAAGAATAGTATTAGCAGCAGACTTACTGATCTGATCAAGAAGGCTTTAAACTAAGACTCAAGGTGGAAGAGAAAAATGTGAATCAGTAAAATGGATATTATGGAAGACAAGTTTGAAATGAAAATAAGACAAAGGGACAAAATTGTCTAGAAACTACTTCGTGAAAATCATGGTTTGGAATAATACTTAGGCCTAGGATATACAGTATACCGAATGCAACTAAAAAATAGTAGACATATTAAGATCATAAAATGTCCTTTTTTTTTTTTTTTAACTCCTTACACAATTCTGGTAACTGAATATGAGAACTCCAACAGATGTTTATGTAAGGAATGCCCTGCACAAGGGAAGCTGGCCTGTGGGGCAAGTGTGGAATGCATTCCACTCCACATCCAATTGCCCAAAAGGTATCATTATATTCAATTTACAGGGTAGGAATCTAGGTATAGGTATGTTCAGAAATCTGCTCCAGGTTATATAGTTAAAAAATGATGAGGCTAGATTGGCTAGAATTGGAAGCCAGATATGTCTGGAATGCATAATTTGAAAAAAACATAGAGGAAATTTATACACACATATACACTCATATATAATTTATTCTAGAGTAGCAGAGTAGAGGGAAATTGTCTAATTTGTTCACAAGGAACACCACAGTGACTAGGAAATGTGCATCAGTGCATATCAGAGAGTTATATACTAGTTCTATGATCCAGATATGTAAAAATAAGAATTTATAGGAGATGCTAATGTAGGAGAGGAAAATCTGAAGAGAAACTGCCATTGGAAAATAGGGTAGTGATCATTGTGAAACATAATACAGAAAGTAGTTTATTAATAATGAGTACAAGATGTGGACAGAAGGAAGGGCTTCAATTAGTTGGATCCCTCTTAGAAGGAAATCTGATTCTGCTCAAATTAATTTGGGAGGAACGGCTCTAATGGCAACTGCTTTTCTGCTAAATCTGACTTAGAGAGAAGGTAGCTGCATACACAGTGGAGACATTGGGAATGGAGGTTTTGAGAGACAGGAGAGTAAAGCAAGGTAATGATGAGCAGAGTTGGGTAAATTCTGCAGACCCAAAATAGGCAGCCCTTCAGTTTACAGGAGCAATGGGCCATTACCCAGATACTGTAAGAAAGTGCATCTGAAGAAGAAAGTAAGAAGCTAAAGATGAAATTCTGACTTTATCATTGCAAATAAAGTTATAACCAGAAAAAAAGGAAAAGACACCTAAGGAAAATAACAATTTTACAAATAACAATTTGGTATTCGGTTCTTAGAGATCTCAAAATACAGATAATGAAAGATGAATGTGAATGACCAAATCAAGTGGTAAGGACGCAGAAAATGAGTTGACATGTCTAAAGTCAAGAATGCCCTAAGATGCTGTAAATATGAAAGATCTAAAAATGTTAGCTTAAGAAGAAAAAAAAGAAAAAAAGTCCACCAGCTGAAGGAAAAAGAACTGCTAACCTTTCTTGTTTATATTTTCTTTATTAGGGAAAATTGTCATCACATTAGAATGAGTAGAACAAACAATTTCGATACAGGTTTGGGATTTACTCAGATTTCCTTAGTGACTGAAGCAAAAGGGGAATAATAAAGTTTCTCAATGATACCCTGCTGTCTGCTCTATCAGCGACCTATGAATACTTAGACAAGAAAGTGGCAATTTTCAAACGCCAGGATGTATTTACTAGAAAAAAGATTTTTATTTTTTCATTTAGATTAGATTAGACAGGAAAGACATGAATATTCAACTCACAATATATCTTAATTTGAATAATGTATCTTACATAGTCTTTTATTATAACTTTGTGAACAAGGTAGAAAAACACTGGTTTTATGATAATACAACTGAGGGGATTAATGATGGTTGATCAATCTTCTCCAAGCAAACTTTGTCCTTTCTGTTGTGGAAACTCAAAATGCTATTCTGTTATTTCATCAAGGAAGTGGAATAACACTTTACAAGTCTGGGGATAATATAAAGTTTTGAGGGAAAGCTAATAGATTATATAGTCATCAAATAACTCTTCAAAAATGTTTTGTTATGTTGAAACAGTCACTCCAGATAATATACTATGTAACAGGAATCAATGTAAAGACCCACATTTAAATTTAAAAAATATCATTTACACCAACAAGGGATAATTTGGTTTAACGATGGTTCACTTGAAAATATTTATTTTCACATAACCCATAATCTTTAGCTACTTTAGGAAAACATACTTGATTGTTTTTGCTCATTTTACTAAAATATTTCTATTCTTCCAATATATTAAATTCATTCTTAAAACAACCTCTCTATGTACTTTGAAACCTTTAGAGTAAAAATAACTAAGACTTCTAACTCCTTAGGAAACAAGACAAAGAATTACGCATTATAGGTAAGTGTAAGCACATCTTAAATAAGTTTCTTTCATAGCAGTAATACAGTGTAATTTCTATAGCATATCTAGTGATGAAGGATTTCAGAAGGCTCAAAGGATATCACTTTAGAATGTCTGCTGTCACAGCAGAAAATGCAAAAGTTAATCCAAACATTCGTAAATAATTCCAAACAATTCTGTGTAAAGCACAATTATCTTTCATATGGAAAAATATATTCTGGAATTTATGCAAAATGATTAAAAATTTAGAGGAATAAATCATAATAACAAGGTCTTCACAGAGAACCACAAAGAGAGAAAAAAAAAAGTCACTGAATAAATTTCTTTCTCACCTGCCTAATACCCAACCGGTATGCAACAATCCGATCTACTGCATCAGGATTCATTTGTGTCCACTGTAGACTGTAAGAATAAACACGGTGTCTGTTCTGCCACACAGGATTGTAGGTATCATAATAGAATTCTGGAGCATAGGCCTTTCCTAAAAATAGAAAGAGTGCTTAAATTTAATGATGACACATTAAACATGCATATTCTTTTTGACCCTCTTACCACATTCTACCATGTGTGCCATGAGTAATTCTTCTACTTGAAAAGTCATATTATTAAAATCTAATCAACTTTCTGGAGAATTCTGAGCATAGATACAGGAAGATTTCCTGGCTGATTAGATGAAGAGCGTGAGAGGAAGAGAAGAATCAAGGACAACTATAAGTTTTTTGTCCAAGAAAGAATGGAGTTTCCATCAACTGAGATGAAAGCCCATGGGAGGATCAAATTTGGGGGCAGAACTTCAGAAAGTTACTTTTGAACAGTTTAAATGATACAAATGGAGTCATCAAGTGGGATATACTAGTCTCGAATTCAGGAAGGGGCCAGGATTAGAGCTATATACTCTTGCTAACCATACGCATATAAATAGATTTTAAATTGAAAGCCATGAGATTGATGAGGTCACCAAGGGGTTGTGAATAGATAGAGAAGACGACTAAGGCCTAACCCTGAAGCAATCCAGCATTAAGAATGGTGAGAGAAGATAACCCTGACAAAGTGTGAGAAGGAATAAACCAGTCAACAGGAGGAAAATAAAAATTGTGGCATCCAAGAAGTCAAAAGTAGTATTTCAGCAAGTGAATGATCAATTCTGTAAAAACAAATTAGTAAAAATGAAAATCTGTGTTTATATTGTGTTTGGTCAGTAAATTTGAAATTGCCCAAACAACACAGTGACATAAGAACTTGGGCCAATAACAAAGAGGCTTTTATTTAGATTTTAAGAATATCTGAAGTGCATATAGTGTATATAACATATATAAACCATCTCTTTTTTTTTTTTTCCAAGTTCCAAGTTGAAAAATGTACAGACCACTTGGAATGATAGATCCAACTCCTGATATTCTGAAAAACAGATTTTTTCATACTTCATTTTTTTTACCAATAATGTATTTATTTATTACATCAACAACATTAAAGGGGAGCCTATTAAATGCCATGTAGTATACTAAGCATTAGGGACACAATGAACGAAGTATGGCCTCTGTCCTCATAGAAAATACTAACATTTTCTTAGACTTTTCAAATAACTTTGCAATTCCTACTGAATGATGAGTTAATAAGTTGTACATTTATCATCCCTCATTCAACATCTTTTCTGTTTTTTATTTTATAAAAATTAAACATTAAATGGCCTCCTGGGTTTTTCCTCCTGGGTTTCTTTCTGTGGGAACTTCTATTACCTGGTTTTTCATATTTCTTCATCACTACTCATCTATCATCTAATCGTTGCAGAAGAGCTGGCCTGTAAAAAAATTTTTTTTAATGTTTATTTATTTTTGAGAGAGAGAGATAGTGAGTGATTGGAGAAGGGGCAAAGAGAGAGAGGGAGACACAGAATATGAAGCAGGCTCCAGGCTCTGAGCTGTCAGCAACAGAGTCCGTCGCAGGGCTCAAACTCACAAACTTTGAGATCATGACCTAAGCCGAAGTTGGACGACACTTAACTGACTGAGCCACCCAGGCTCTCTGGCCCATAAACATTTCTAAAGGATAGTTAAAAAATGGGTTTTGCCCACTAAGAAGAGAAGTGATAGCTCTATTACCCAGAGATGTTCACCAGGAAAAAATAGCATCGGGTGAGCTGAATTAGATTTTTGATACTTTTACCAGCAAAATTACATGGAATCAAATATCTGAACTTTGATAACATTTGGAAAAGCCTCCCACATCAATATTCTGTGACTTAAAAAAATGTTCCGTGAATATTCATTCAGTTGAATTGGAAATGAATTAAAAAGGAGGTCTCCTGCATAGAAGGAACTCTCTAGAAAAGAGCCATCACATTCACTTTATTGCCTCTTTTATCTTTTTATGGTATTTTTACCTATTACTAAGTGATAGCACAAATTTATTGTTCGCAAGACTGAAGGGCAAAATCTAGGTGGAAAATAATGCTCTGAATGAAGAAATCAATACCCAAAATGTCACTGGCAACTTTTATTTGAGACCAAATTTCTCAAAATGTTATTGAGGACGTGCATTTAGTAGTAGCTTAAAGAGCTAGGGGTTTTGATTAAAAGTAAGCATCCAAAACGTAAAAATGAAGCAAGTGAGCTGCTTAAGTAAGTAATGCAAACCTGGAGGGTTTTCATTAGAGACTAGTGATGATTTAATTAATGAAGTAATAGTCTCAGTAGGGTTTTTTTTTGGAGGGGGGGTGCTTTTGTTTTTTAACCAAGGGGGAAATGCAGCGGTACTAAATTTAGTCCTAAGCATTACTGTTTATAAAATGAAGGACACATTCAAATGGAATGAGTACACAGAGTAGAGTCACAACCTGTGGCTGTTTAGCATAGAAAAGGACAAAAAAAAAATCTCTCAAAAAAGGGCAAATGCAGTTTTCTAAGAGTTGAAATTCTATCACAGAGAAAGAAGATCAGACAAATTTTAACAGACCTATGAAATAAGATGAATACCAGCAGGTAGCTATTAGAAGGAAACACATTTTGATGTAGAAATGTTCTCCCAATCCTTTCTGAATATGGAATGATCTACTTCATTGATTTATTTTCTCTTTGCTAGAGGTATTTAATCAATACCTACTAATCATTTAGCAGGTCTGAGATGGTGAATAGCCACAAGGTGGCCCTTAAAGTACCACTGAGTCGCAGATCTATTGGGTGCTATGAAACATGTGCCTGCTGTTTACTGTATTACTTTAACTGTAGAAATGATAGTAATTTACAGATTCCATTGCATGTTTCTATTGCCTGTAATATAATCCTGTTTTTTGTTTAGTGCCAGTAGGGTAATAGGCTGTCTGTCATAAATGCAAATAGCCATAATTCTAGAACTCATTGTTTACCTAAATAAATACTTTTAAGGTTATTGAAGCAGTTAGACCTTGAAATTAAGAAAATCCTCATGATCCTATGAATAATATGAATTAATCAAGATCTATTTTCAAGATCATCTAACACTCCAAATAGATCCAAATTTCAGTGTAAAATTCCATCATCTGTATATTTAATTGCAGAATATTATAAAGGCTTTCCAGAATATTTTCAAAAATATTTTATTTTCGTTGATATATCTGTATTATTGTGAGTAACATAATATGCAGTAATCTTTCATGGACAATCAGATTAGAAAATAATTTAGAAATGATCTGTTCCAATATCTCCTATGACAATAAAGAGATTTAGGAACAAAGAAATGGTGATGATGTGTGAAACTTGATATAAATAAAAAATCAAATAAAAAAGGCTCCATTACAAATTTGACTTTGATTTGTGAAATTAAAAAAACAGAGAAAGTTTTATTTTAATTAGAAGTTTTGTGTTTTTACTTTTTTTAATTTTAGTTGAACTGCACAACCTTAGAATTAAAGATGAAAAAGGTTTTCGGGGTGCCTGGGTGGCTCAGTTGGATGAGTGTCTGACTTAGGCTCAGGTCACGGTCTCACAGTTCGTGAGTTTGAGCCCCGCGTTGGGCTCTGTGCTGACAGCTCAGAGCCTGGAGCCTGCTTCAGATTCTGTGTCTCCCTCTCTCTCTCTGCCCCTCCCTCTCCCTCTCTCTCTCTCTTAAAAGTAAATAAACATTAAAAATGATGAAAAAGTTTTTAGATGGTGCACAATATTGAATAGTAATAAATAATTACTGACAAGAAATCTTGACGAGTTACAGTTAAATATAGATATTATGCTTATGTTTCAGAACATATTTTGTACTAAATCTCTTTTGTATAAATTTTATTGAATAAAATGCTTTCTATTTCATTTAGAGAAATAATTTTTTAAAGTGACATACACACACATTTCTTCTCTGATTTCAGAGCTAATCATATTAAATATTTATACAGTCACTTGTAAGAAGCTCACCATAATACTAAAGAAATACCCTTATAATAATCCTAGACTCTGACAACCAAACATGACATCTGCTGGTTGAACACAGAAAGAATTCATAACATATTTTTTTTTCTTTTTTATTCTGTGGGCATTTTTTTTCTCCTTCTAGCAAGCATGCCAAGAAATTTCCTTTCTCTTTTATATTCTAGTTTTATTTTTATGCAATGTTGTCCCAGTTTAAATCTTTTTAGACTAAATGACCTAGTTCATTATCTAAAATAGCAGATACTTTTTAGATATATTATGTTCATAGATCATAAATTTTAAAATATTCTTAAAATATACATAGATAAAATATTTAATTGTTCACAATTTTAAATAGAATTTGTATAAAATACATTTACTCTCTGGCAAATAACTTTTGAAAAGTGATTAAATTGGTATTTCAAAATATGATTTTATGCATAAGCTAAAAGTTGAAGATCTAGTAAGAAGCTATAACATGTCACTTTCCATAGCAGTAAAGACAGTTATCTCAGACATAGGATTACTAGAAAATAGTTTCCCTTCACCAGCAAAGGAAGATGACAAAAAAATTATGTTAAATCATCATTTAATCTTTAAATATATATATTAATTTTTAACTTTTATTTTATTATTGTGAGAGAGAGAGAGCGAGTGCACATGAGCTGGGCAGAGAGAAGAGGAGACACAGAATCTGAAGGAGGCTCCAGGCTCTGAGCCATCCGCACAGAGCCCGACACGGGGCTTGAACTCACAAACTGTGAGATCATGACCTGAGCCGAAGTCGGACGCTTAACCGACAGCCACCCAAGCGCCCCATAATCATTAAATATATATATTAAATCATCGTTGGCCAGTGATACCACTGGAGTGCTTGAGTAAATCCAATACCAAGTTATTTTTGGAAGACATATTCTCAATTTAGACTACAGAGAATTTATCCTAATTAAACCTCAATGGATATGAATTCTGAATGCAACATTACTAACAAGAAAACGTTCAACTATGAATGACTAAGAAAGCCAATAAACAGCTGAATTAGTCTATAGATAAATAGAAACACATAATAGAATTTATAAGTAAGTATGCCCAAGAGCATTGAAGAATTACAATAGAGGATGATAAACCAATACTATGGGACCTTCTATGAAAGAATAACTAATATTCCCTACTGGGAACAAAGGTAGGCTTCACAGGGGGCATATTTGACACCTTTACAGATCTTACAGAAGAAATTGTTTGGACAGACAAGGGTGGCTTATGAAGGGATAAAGAAGAGAAGAAATAAAGCATGGCCCTTGGCAACAAAAAAGGACTATATTATAGATAATATTTTAGAACTATCACAGGATCTGGTATAACGAGCATGCAATGCCCGCCTTTCCTACAAACTCTGCACTTTTGATGAATAGGGATGATATCATCAGCTGTCATATAACAGCTGACACACTCATGTACTCGAATATGACAGGAAGAATAGGTCAGTGCTAACTTATGAAGTGCCTTGTTGATATAATAAGATGTTTGATACTTACCATATAGCCCAATTATTCTCTAATTATTTTAATCAGTACTCACTTAAGTAGGAGAAAAGATTTTATATGTATCTACTGATTTTCACTTCCCAGAGTGAAAAGAACTCAGTGAAATCAATGAATTGAATGAAAACTAAATTAATAATCAAAATGATAATAATCAAGGAATTTCATAAAAGATACACTAGCAAAGTATCAAAAATAATAAAAATATTAATATGTTTTAAATGTGTATTTATTATAAGAAAAGTGGCTACAGAGATTCGTGGGAAACTTAAAACACTGATGATGTACTGATTTAAACAAACAAACAAGACTTCTAAATATCAGAAGAATCACAGCTCTGTGCCTGTATGCATTTTTAGTAGAAGCTAACAAACACAGTCAAATCACATTGTGTTCAGACTCAGGCCGGCTAAGACTGAGGCCAGTTTATTAGACAGACAGCAAAAATCTATGTAGCTCTGTCATTCCTCCACAGGATAGAAGAAAGAACATGCAATTGTTGGAACCATGTCTTGTCTTCAAATTAGTGAATCTTGAGCCATATTAAAAAGGAAAGAAAAGAAAAAAGAAAAGAAAAGAAAAAGAAATGATTCTATAGAAATGGAGATTTTTCTGGGGTGCCTGTGAGGCTCAGTCAGTTAAATGTCCAACTCTTGGTTTCTGCTCAGGTTATGATCTCATGGTGTGAGATCCAGCCTAGTGTCAGGCTCTGCACTGACAGTGTGGAACCTTCTTGGGATGCTCTCGCTCGCTCTCTCTCGCTCTCTCTCAAAATATGTAAAATAAACTTAAAAAATTAAAAAAGAAATGGAGATTTTTCTAAGTTTTAAATCAGGAATAGGATACAAATCCACTTTATAGTTTTAATTATAATTGGTAGGAAAGAAGAGAGTGGAGTAGATAAGTGAAAAGCCCTGAGTAGGAAACCAGCAAGAAGACGCTGTTAAAAAACAAACAAAAAACCCAAAAACATGATTTGAGAAATGAAGAAAGGTGGATGAAGTCAAAACTCATTACAGATAAACACCCAATTAACATTTGTCCTCTGACTGGATACTAAGGGTAAACTCCTAAATTTTCAATGTGCACTGGACTGGACTGGACACTAGAGTCTACAACTGAGATGGAAAATGACTGTATGCATCTCATCCTGGAAGAAGAGTGAAGAGATACATTACCTCTTGGTATCCTATCCTTCTGAAAGCTTATTGTTTTGATTCAAAACTATGTAAAAGTTAGTATCTTGAAAATGGAGGCATAAGAGGACCAAAAAGTTTAATTCTATGAAGTCAAAGGGAAATTTTTTTTTTTAAAGAATCAATATACTCATCTGTGTTACCTATATTTGGTAGTTATATGATATTTAATATTAGGCCTTATCTCATTAAAAGAATGTAATAAAGGAATTACTAATGAATTGATGAATCCTGCATATTCTCATTTCACTAGAAAGATGAAGAATGGAAACATGGAAAATATCTAAGTAACACTGACAAAAGAAACTTGTATCTGATAAAAAAACAATTTATCTTAGAATTACAGTGAATGTCACAGCAGCAATAAACTGAATGCCAAGAGTTTTTTCAACAGTGATAACTTGTCAATATGTGTTCAGGAAACAAAAGCATAACTAAATTATACAGCTGTGAAGTCAATGACAACATCTTTCAGTTAATGATTGTTTAGAGTGTGAAAAAAAATTACAAGACATGTAGCAATTTATTATCCAACCAAATCATTAAAGTGAAATGCCTTTGTACTTGAGACAGAGAAATGTTCATCCATACTTTGGCTTACTGTTTGAGAGAGTCAATATGTTTTCAAATGACCAGTCATTGTTATGACATTTTTTTCAATAACCTTTTTTAGACTCGAATTAATGAGTATTTTTTTTAATTGAAGCACAGCTGACACACAATGTTACATTAGTTTCTGATGTACAATGTAGTGATTCCACAAGTCTATACATTATGCTGTGCTCGCAAGTGTAGCTACCATCTGTCACCATACAAACCTATTACAATACCATTAACTGTATTTCCTATGCTGTACCTTTTCTCCCTGCAACATATCCATTACATAACAAGAAGCCTGTATCTCACACTCTGGATCACTTGTTTTGCTCACCCCCTTACCCACCTTCCCTCTGGCAATCATCAGTTCTCTGTATTTATGGGTCTGTTTCAATTTTTTTAGTTTGTTCATTTGTTTTGTTTTTCAGATTCTACATAGAAGTGAAACGGTATGGTATTTGTCTGTCTTTGACTTATTTCAAATTTAAATAAACACTGCTGGCATAATCAAGTCATCTTTGATAGATCATCAAAGAATATTACTAATATAATAAAAACTGACATAGATCAAAGGGAATAATGTGTGTGAACATCACCTAGAAGTTGACAAATCTCAACTATTAAGCATTAACTTTTCTTGCTTGATGCACATACCTGTGAAGTTGATAAGGGTTATTAGCATAATCTTAAAAGATGCACGTGGAGAAAATGCCATATAGCAGGATTCTTATGATATGCTCATGAAATGGCTTCATACAATTCATATCCTTTATCAAAATGTGTTAGCAGAAAGTATAATACTTAATTAAAAGTATTATTTCAATGCTCTTTTCTTTTTTTTTTTTTAATTTTTTTTTCAACGTTTTTTATTTATTTTTGGGACAGAGAGAGACAGAGCATGAACGGGGAGGGTCAGAGAGAGAGGGAGACACAGAATCGGAAACAGGCTCCAGGCTCCGAGCCATCAGCCCAGAGCCTGACGCAGGGCTCGAACTCACGGACCGCGAGATCGTGACCTGGCTGAAGTCGGACGCTTAACCGACTGCGCCACCCAGGCGCCCCTGCTCTTTTCTTAATTAACAAAAAGCCAATGAAAGAAAATACTCAGACTTATGTGTAAACTTTTAGTCTTTTTATAGTTTGCTTCAATAATGTAAGTTCACTTGAATATAATATCCTACCAGTTCAATTTTCTTCTACAGATAGTTTTTAGGTCAGATATTTAGAGGAAGTATGTTTACAGAAATTTCTACTTGGAAAATTATTTAACTATAATGACTTCAAATTGTCTAAATTAAAATATTTCACTTTAATGTTTGAAATGCAGAATGAACCCAAGACCAAATTATATAAATTCTTCTAAAAATCATCTTTCAGTGTTGATACTTTAGCTTTTCTCTTAATCTCTAGGAAGGACATTAAAATGATGGCCCAAGAAAACGGCCTCTAGGCCTATTTCCTAAAACAGAAAATGATGATCAGATGCAAAAGCTATTATTTACCAAGAATCCTGTGATTGATTATTAGGAAAGAAATCACTGCTACTGAAATAGGCAACCAGATAGGGTTGCAGAAGGAACATGGCTTAGAAATCACTTCTTGGAAAAAAAGGGTCTGTTTTACCAAAACACATATGTGTGCTCAAGCCACACATATCCACATCAATTGGAAGCTAATATGATATGTTTTCCACTGTAAAAATTCTCCCCCAATGTAAGACACTTTTTGGAGGAGTTCATAATTTCATTTGAGCAAGGATCTGCAATATAAAGTTAAAATTCTTTATTAATACAATAAAAATTATTAATAAAGATTGTATACTTAGCAAATATTACTAATGATAGATCCATTTAGTTACTGCTATGGACTCTTTCACTTAGGTTTTCTGGTTGTCAAAAATAATTATTTTATGAAGATAACTGGGTGAAAAACCTGTCTCTGGAGAGTCAAATGGATTAGCATATACAGTTTATTCTATTTATATTTGATAGAATCTATAAAATACCTATCATACAACTGACAAATAATATTAAATAAATATTAATCTCTTGCTGTATCACCTCTCACAAAAAAAAAAAAAAGAGGAAAGAAAAAAAGAAAGTAAACTAAAATTCTCTAGGAAGAGGTCCACACTTGGTTTCATTGTTATGGTTTAGAAGCACAGGAAATTAAAGCAATTTTAGTAGGTTTTTTTTTTTTTAAGTTTATTTATTTATTTTGAGAGAGAGAGAGAGAATAAGAGAGGGAGAGGAGCAGAGACAGAGGGAGAGAGAGAGAGAATCCCAAGCAAGCACTGCACTCTCAGCTCAGTTCAACATGGGGCTCAAACTCACCGATCCAAGAGCCAAAAATCAAGAGTCTGAGGCATAAGCGACTGAGCCACCCAGGAGCCCCTGAAGCCCCTGAAGTTTTAATACTAAACTGGACAAATTTAAATGAATGCCTGTTTATTTTATTTAAACTTTAATGAAGCAATACTTCAATACAATTGAGTCACCTCTGACCTAGAAAACAAAATATTTATACAAAGTAGTTATCGACTTGCACATCAAAAATATATTGTATTGGGTAATATAAAATACACACACTTGCTGGATAGCAAACATTTCAACTTAAATAAATAACCTCCTAACTCTAAAACTCTGAATGGACTTTGCCAGAAATGATGCATTTCTGGATATGAATAATTTGATTTTTTTTTTTCCAAAATAGGTTTAGACTAGGATCTGGTTCAAAAAATTTAAAAGATGAAACAATTTGGATTTGATGAAACAGTTAGCTTTCACATTTGGCATGTAAATAGGAAACTGCTAAGGGTTTAGAGAAAGTTTTGAAATGAAACTTATAAATCCAGTGATATTTTATAAGGAAATATCTAAGTAAATGTTATGTGCATAAAAACCACCTGTTCTAAAGAAAACTAATGTGGAGAGATCCTCCTGAAATAAAGATGACTGCTTATTGATAGAGACACGCATGAAGAAAAAGGGCAAAAGACTCTGTACTTCCATTACCCACTTTGTATGCCATAGAGCTTGCCCAAAGCCTTTGCTTACCACTACCCTGTCCAGTATTTGAGACATTATGAAAATTATACATCTGGAGCTGGCATTTTAAAGTTATTCTGTTATAATTTACCACTACAACCATGGACTCAGGGAGTAAGAAAATGTTAAGGGATAAAAACTGTATCTCAAATTTATATAGGAATTTACAGTTTACAAATTACTTTCCCAAATATTAACTTATTTTAGTCTCACAGAGGCTGAGAAGGGCCAATATGCAAAAGCATATTACTTGGGTTGAGCTGCGAATCTTGAAAATTACTAAGAACATCATAATTGCTGAACTAAGGCAGACTAGTTTCCTTGCCTGGTTTGCAAATCATCCCTCAAAAAGATCCAAATGAACATTTTCTGAGAAGGCAACGTTACACCATTCACCTAAGGATTCAAAGAAAGCTGGCTTTCAAATAGAGGATCTGATCCCCATCTTCCTCAATGTATATTATTTCCAAGAATGGTACGATAAAATGAAATTTTTAGAAATCTTTCTTTCTAGAAACATTGCAGGAAATACAAGGCAGAAAGAATACAAAACTATTTTGTTTCATTTTATATTAAAAGATATTTCATTAATATAACCTTCCAAAACGTTTCCCTTGCTTTTTCTGGAACCCCCCCAAAAGGCTTCTCACATGTAATCCAAAAGCCAGTCATTTCAGGTTTTCCTGCCCTTTCTTTCTTATTCCAACCTCTATCAAAGACACAGTCAGTTCCCTTAAGGTTGTGTACAGTGTGGGGAAATTTTATCTGAATCTGAATTATGTAACCAGAACTATGTGTAAAAAAACCCTCTAATGTACAAAATTTTCAATGGAATATGTGTAAAAGGGAAAAAAATCCTACAGACGGTGTAATATTAGAGATTCGATTTTTTTTGTTGTTCAGTCTTGTAATTTCTGACACTGAAGGATTTTGTGTTCTCTTTATATACTACAAATACATCTGGATAAACACTTCCATTGGGGTCTTCCTATTAATAACTTTGTAAACCTGCTTCTAGTGTTGTTCTTCCTGATCACAGAAAATATTCTAATTGTGGCTTCTAAAGCATTAGTAGAAAGTTTAATCTAGGGAATAAAACAGTTCTTTCTAGGCTTAAGGAAGAATTGATGCTTGATCTCTCCTAGACAAAAAAATATTTTTAAGGCACTTTTGGTGTTGTGTTTGCTATTTGTCAGGCACCATGCTAATCAACTTGCACACATTATGTTTTTTTAATATGTGCAATCCCCTGCAGGATGAGAATATTCTTATCATTTTCTTTCCACAAAAGATTAAAGTGAAGATTAGCGGTCTTAAACAGCTTGCCCTATAGTAAGCAACCATCCAGTAACAAAGCTACATTCTGAACCCACACTGTCCAAAGTCCTTTTTTGTTCTAACATCCAACATCTTTGGAAATGGTTGGTCACTACCAAGTGTGTCTGGCTGAAGGGGTGAGTTGGGCTGAAATTCAGGCTCTATTCGTCTTGCAACTGCTTCTACCCTGGTATAGGAGCCATATCTGCTTCAATAATGGGGACTTTTTCCCTAATTCACACACAAATACTGTACAGATGGATTTGCTGATAAAATGTCACTTCCACTAATCTAAAAAGTATCTCTGCTTCCCTACTTTGTCTGTTGTGAGTACAGAAACTGAAACTACAATTTACCCCTGGCACTAAACCAGATTTGCCACGTTATATTGTTATCAGAAAGTATTATCAACTCAGGACTTCATATAGATAAGGGTTGACTAAATCTCTTGAATGACACATACATGTATTTAACTAAATATTTAACTCAGGAATAATGAATATACAATAAGCTTCAGATAAGTGTATTCATTCTTTCCTAAAGTTATACATTCCCTAAAAACGTAACAACTCCAAATATCTTAATGCTTGTGTTCATTTAAAGGACCATTGGTTGAGGTGTGTGCATGGAAGGGGAACAGATGGATGTGTTGACCCAGTGGCTCTTGGGCTGAGAGAGCTGAATGTTCAATGGTGTACTTATAGACCACATTAACTTCTTGGCAAGAGCTGTTGCTGCACATGTGGGTGGTCCATTGCTGAATATGAATGCACTGAATATCATTTAGGCAGGGAGCGAGAGGTGTTCAAGTGAGCTGGAGGAAAGCCCAGAAGCTATGCTGTTTATCTTCTAGGAACATTTATTTTCTTCAAAACATATAACTTGAATTAATAAAGTGGATTTAGATATGAATAAAGGAAACTAGTTATTGAAACTGAATCACTGATACTCTCTAAGAATAACTAAAAGATCTGTGAATATGACTCCTGGCACAAGAAAAAGATTAGAGGATAAATAACTGTTCTTATCATATGGCTAAGAAGCACTGGTCTGGATCTGACCACAAAGCGGTTATCTCTCTGCAGTCAGATCCTGAGGCTTCTAGGAAGTGTCATATTGATGAGTTTTTTTGAAACTAAGTTCATTAATATGATGAAACAAGTGGATTTCTTAAGTTGTGCTTACCTAAGTAATACAAAAATTTCAGACTGTGGTTTTATCCTCTGGTCTAAAACCTCAAAAGAATTTATAAAAAGAACACCTCTCTTGACTTCTGCAATTTAACGTCCATCGCAAAACCTCCCTTAAGAAAAAACGATGGATCAGGTTTTGAGCCATCATTTGTATAATCTCTCTGCTGACCACTTTGAATCTGGTTTTTGGCATGCCTTTGGAACAAGTTTTCCACTGTTCTCATCCATTAATCATCCCTTCAGGGTGATAAACAGAAGCCAGGTGCTTAAACAGACACTTGGAAGTTTGGCAGTTGGCTAAGATGCCATTGAACTAAAAAGCCCTTTGATTCTTTCAAAGACTGGTTTTATTACCACCCAATATCTCCTGAAAATCCAACTGTACTAAGTGGTAAACAGACCCTTAAGAAAATAATAGAAATACTAAACATATAACATTCATATACATATATGTGCTTTTCTACATTTGAGTTTCTTTGTTTTATTCTTCTCTGGCTGTTAAGTGAATATGAGGATTCTTTTCTCTCAGGGGAAACTATTTGTGATTACAGGCTGTTTCTTACCATCTGTAAATTGGATCTAATGCCTGCCCAAAATAATATCAGGAAGCCATGAGAAATAGTTTTGGAATCTGACAGGCAGGCTATCTTGCTAGACTTGTATCTCTATTTTCCCTTCATTGTACCCCGTAGTGACAGT
Organism: Panthera leo; assembly: GCF_018350215.1. Taxonomy (NCBI): domain Eukaryota; kingdom Metazoa; phylum Chordata; class Mammalia; order Carnivora; family Felidae; genus Panthera; species Panthera leo. The sequence continues at coordinate 94,675,704 of NC_056684.1, forward strand.
CTTCCTTACAAAATGGTAACCCTCCAAAACCTGATTCATATCTCTCTGATTTCACTTGTATGTATAAGTTTTGTTACCAACATATTAGGTCATTCTATATTCTTAATGTAATAGTCACTATCTCTTAAAGTAAGGGATATAATTGAGGAAAGATCATAGTGGTTATCATGGTGAGGGGAAATACCATGAAGACAACCAGTTTAGTGTGTCCATCTGAAGGAAAGGAGTTTAGAGGTTAGTGGAGGAAAAAGTAACAAAGGATTTTTGAGGAACAACCAATTTTTTTGAATTACCCTGAATGTAGTAACAAAATATGCACTAGAATAAGTATATTATATGATAACATTAAATAGAACAAGCATCTTTATATTATAAAATACCTCCTATTCCCAATACTACTTTAGTTGGCAAATATCATTTATCTGGTAATACGTAATTGAGATATGATTCCCATACAGTAAAATGTACTAGTTTCTATTATTAAAGGTTAGTTTGGCCTATTCATGAAATTTGTATAAAAGGAACCATAAATAGTGCGCTTTTTGTGTGTCAGGTTGTATTCACTCAACATACTGTTTCTGAAAGCCATTCATCCATATACTGTGTCTACCAGTAATTTTTCACATTTTTTTCCATTTTTATGAGTATAATTCCATTTCATGAGTAAGCTGTTTATCCATTCACTTGTTGATGGATATTTGGAATGTTTCTCGTTAGAGGCTATTACAAATAAAGCTGCTATTAAAGTTTGTACATAATCTTTACATAGACATTGCTTTTATTTCTATAGGGTAATCATCTAGCAATTGAATTGCCAGATTACTTGGTAAGTGCATGTTTACATTTACAAGAGACAATCCATTTTCACAAAAGTAATCTCATTCTACATTCTCAGGAGCAGTGTGTGATAACTTCAGTTACTCCACACCCTCGGCAACACTTGGTATTGTGTCTTTTTAACTTTGGCCATTATAATGTGTGTGTAGTGTCATCTCATTGTGGTTTAAATTTCATTTCTACAATAACTAATGATAGTGACAGGCCTTTATACAATTATTGGTCAACAGTATGCTCTTTTCTGCAGTGTCTATTGAAGGTTTTGTCAATTTTTAATTGGACTATTTGTTTTACTATTGAGTTTTAAAAATTACTTACATACTCTGGATACAAACCTTTGCAACATATTTTCTTCTAGCCCATGTCTTGCCGTTTTATTTTTTAATGATGTATTTTGAAGAGCAAAAAGTTTTAATGACCTCTGATGCATAATTCTTTAATGAATGGGGCTTTTGTTTGTTTACTTTCTAAGAAATATTTGCCTATCCAAAATTTGCATAGATTTTCTTCTATGTTTTCTTCTAGAATTTTATAGCTTTAGTTTATTTTTTTTAATAAGTTTATTTATTTTGAGAGAGAGAAAGAGTGAGAGCACAAGCAGGGGAGGGACAGAGCGAGAGGGAGTGAGAGGATCCCAGGTAGGCTCCAAGCTGTTGGTGCTGAGCCCCGCCTGGGGCTCAATCCCATGAACCATGATAATGACCTGAGTGGAAATCAAAGAGTTGGATGCTTAACCGACTAAGCCCTCCTGGTGCCCTTACAGTTTTAGTTTCTCATATTTATATCTACAGTTGATCTTAATCTTGTGAGCAGTGTAAGGTATTGTTTAAGATTTATTTTTTTCAATATGGATGTATCCAGAACTAACACAACTTACTCAGTAAACTACGATTTCTGCAATGGATTATGCTGGTGACTTTGAAAAATTCAATTGACCATATCTTCTATATAACCATAGATGTCTTTTTCTTCATTCTCTATTTTGTCTGATTGATCCTTCCTCGTGTATAGTTTTATACAAAAACTACACTATCTTGATTACTGTGTTTTAGAGTAAGCCTTGAAATCAGGTAGTACGAGGCTTCCAACTTTATTCTTTTTCTCCAACAGAGGCCTAAATATTGTTGAACCTTAGTTTTCCAAATAAAAACTCAAACATTTCAAGACCCATCAAAATAAAAAGAAAGAAAGAAAGAAAGAAAGAAAGAACGAAAGCAAGCAAGCTGGAAATATTGTTGGGAGTGAATTGAATCTATAGATCAATTTGGAGAAAATAAGCATCAAAACAATATTCATTCTCCCAATCCATGAGTGTATACTTCTCCATTTGTTTAAGTCTTGTTTAGTTTCCTGAGCAATTTTTTTTATTGTTCAAATGTATATATTGTGCATATTTTATTAAATTTATTCATATTTTGAAATGGTAATTTAAATTGGAAATGGTATTTTTTACATTTCAATTTCAAATTTTTGTAGCTGTTATACATAAATGATTGATTTTACATGTTTTATTTTATACATAAATATGATTGATTTTGTGTCCTTTGCTATTGCTAAATTATCTTATTAATTCAAGTAGGAATATCTACATAAACAACCATATGATTTGAGAATAGAATTATTTTTACTTCTGGGGCACCTGGGTGGCTCAGTCAGTTAAGCACCTGACCCTGGATTTTGGCTCAGATCATGATCTCAAGGTTTGTGAGATCAAGTGCGGTGTTGGGCTCCACACTGACAGCACTGAGCCTGCATGGGATTCTGTCTCTCCTTCTTTCTCTGCCTCTCCCAGCTCTCTCTCTCTCTCTCTCTCTCTCTCTCAAAATAGATAAACTTAAAAAAAAAAAAAAAGGAAGAGAACTCTTTAAAAAAAAGAAGTATTTTTATTTCTTCCTTTCTTATTTTTACGCATTTTATTTACTTCCCTTGTTGTGTTAATGCAATGGTAAGGACCTGCAGTATAATATTTGTGGAGGGTACAAGTGTGTATTTTTGTCTTACTCCCAATTTTAGAAGGAAAATGTTTGGTCAGCGTATTATCTAGCTTACTGAGCATTCCCTGTGTACATGAAATAATGTATCTTTTACAACTTTGGGTATAATGATCTATAAATATCAATTAGTTTAAATTGCTTGATAATATAGCTTAGATCTTCTAAAATATCAGTGATTTTCTGGGTACATATTCTATCAATTATTCATGGATAGATGTTAAAATCTTCAGCTATAATTATGGAATAGTTTATTTCTCCTGGCACTTTTGTATTTATGAATTTTACAGCTCTATTATTAGAGACATACACATATGTAGAACTGCTATGTCTTCCCTATAAATTCTTCTTTTATTATTTTTAAATGTCCCTCTTTAACCCAAAATTGTTCTATGTCTTTAAGTCTACTGTGTCTGATAATAATAATACACCTTTGTCATGTTTCCTATGTCTGCTGTTTGCATGTTGTGTGTTCCTCCATTCTTTAACTTTCTGCCTCTGTGTCTTTGTATTTAATGTTTTGTTTTTTTTTTTTTTCCTGTAGACAGGAGGGTGTACCTTGTAAACAGCTTGCTTTTTAGAAAAAAAAATCCAGTCCCATGATTTCTGACAACTAACTAGAGTGGTCAGTTCATTTACATTTAATGTAATTATTGGTATAATTGAGCTAATGTCTACTATCCTGCTCTTTATTTTCTTTGTCCCTTCAATGATTTTATTGTTCATGTATTATTGCTCTTTTCCTGTGATAGTTCGAGGAAATTCAAGTATATTTTAATTCCTTTGATGCACCACTTTTTGAAGATGTTTTAGAAGTTTCTGTATGACTAAAACTATGCAAGTTTAACTTACTGATTCTGTTTAGAGTTAATATAAGATCACTTTATATATCACACTTCATATTTCATGATTATCTGAAGTCCCTATTTACTTCTCACTTCCCACCTTACAATTGTTATAAATTTAAAACCATATAATTCAAATTAATCCCATCCTTTATGCTACTGTGATATTTTAGTTCTAATATGTTAAATCTTAATTTAATAAAGTTAGTATTTTGTTTCAAACCAAAGATGGGCAACTTTTCCTTAAAGAACTAGACAGTAAATACTTTAGGCTTATAGGCTATATGATTGTTGTTACAACTACTCACCTCTTCTGTTGTAGCATGAAAACAGCCATAGACAGTACTTAAACAAGTGAGGCTATGTTCCAATTAACCTTTATCTACAAAAAAACAGTTGGCTGGTTCCCAAGCTATAATTTGCTGACCATTGTTTATATAGCTGTATATTATGGAAATTACAAGAAAAAAAAGAAGAAAGATAGTCTTTTATCTTTACCCACTTATTTACTGTATCTGATCCTCTTCATTTCATTTCCCCCCCAGCTTCATTGAGATATAATTGGTATACAAAATCTGCACATAATTAATGTATACAAATTGGTACATTTGGACGTGTGTATACCTTATGTTAGCATCACCACAATCCAGGTAATAAACACCCATCACCTCTAAAAGTTTCCTCGTATGAGTGTGTGTGTGTGTGTGTACATGTTAAGAGTCTGGAAATAAACTCACTCATACATGGTCACCGGATCTTTTCAAGGGTGCCACAAGTACATTATGAGAAATGGTGTTGAGAAAACTGTATATCCACATCCAAAAGAATGAAATTGAACCCTGTCTTTTACCATACATAAAAACAAACTCAAAATGGATGAAAGATTTAAATGTAAGGTCTGAAACCATAAAGAAAAGACTATTTATTTTTATAGATTTTGGTTTCCATTGATAACCTTCCCTGTAATAAGAAAAGTATCCTTTGGTATATTTTGTGGTACAGTTTTGCTGACTACTAACTCTCTAGATTTCATTGTTCAGAAACATTCATTTGATGCTATTTTTTAAATAGCATATCAAATTATAAATTGACAATACTTTAAAGAATTTTTTAAAGATTTAGAGATGCTCTATTGTCTTCTAATCCATATTGTTTCTCATGAGAAGGTAATTGTCATGCATATCATCAGAATATCATTTTTATTGTGGCTGCTTTGAAAAATTTCCCCTTCTTTGGTTTTCCACGATTATGGTGTACGTAAGTGTGGTTTTTTTCTGTACTCTTCTTGCTTTCTATACCAAGATTCATGCTTGGATCTGTGGGTTTGAATAACTTTTTTTTCTTCCAATCTCATTCTTGTCTTTTAAACCTTCAATTCTACTCATTTCAGACCATTTTGTATCATCTCCCATGTCTTAAGCCTCTTTTCTTTAGTCTCCATTTCTTTTTCTATCAGATTGTATCAGTTCTTTCAATTTGTCTTCAATTTCACTGACCGTTCTAACTTTTCCAATATACTGTTAAGCCCATCCAGGTAATTTTCCATTTCAGTTATTGCAGAGTTTTAGTTGCAGAATTTGCATTTAGTTCTTTCTTACAGTTTTTTTCCCCTTTGAATGAAATTTCTTATCCATTTGCTCATAAATACTACATTTATCTTTAAATCTTACTATGTATTCTCCTTGAATAGTTTGAAATTATTTATAATAGCTAGGTTTTGCTGTATCCAACATTTGAGCTATCGTAGGGTTCCTTTTTAATAGACCACTGTTATTCATAACTAAGAGTAACATTTTGTTGTGTTTATTCTAATAGGTAGTTCAGTTATCAGCTGACCACCTGATGCTTTTGTATGCTAGCTTTGTACATTTTATTGGAGTGAAAACAATGGAGAACTTAGGGCATTTCCCAAGCTCTTCCAACTTGGTGGGAGTCAACTTCGAAATTCTGCCTGCCCATGTTATGACGGCTTGGTGTTAGCCTTGGTTAGGAAGTATCTAGAATAGACCCTTACTCTCATACATGACCCTTATTTTCTAAGGTTTAATCATTTTGATATATTACCAGGATGTCAGAAATTTTAAGGGGAGGTATACATCATTTTGCTGAGCTAAAAATCCTAGCTTCCTTCAGCATTGCTTGAATTCTATCACTTTTTTTACTCTGAAGAGTAAATTCACACACAAGAATGAAATGAAAAAGATACAAGCAGAATCAGCTTATACACTATAGAATGGTACACATTAAGAGTTGTTAGAATATATCATGTATTTTCTACTCCATATTTTTAAATTTTTAAATTTTATTTCTTTATTTTTGAGACAGAGAGAGAGAGAGGAAGAATGTGTGGGAGGGGCAGAGAGAGGAGAGAGAGAGAATCCCAAGCAGGCTCTGCACTGTCAGCACAGAGCGCAATGTGGGGATTGGACTCATGAACCATGAGATCATGACCTGAGGTGAAATCAGGAGTCGGATGCTTAACCAACTGAGCCACCCAGGAGCACTCTTACTCCATATTTTAAAAAATAACTATAATTCATAATCTGGCTGAAACATTGGCCACTAGTTTATCTATTATGATAAATAAAATTTTAAAAAGTTTAATAGAATTCTGCCCCTGAAAAATATTTGATTTCACATAGAAGTTTCTTGCCTTTTAGAGTTATCACCAGGAAATTTTAGTAGGTATTATTTTTTCCATCATTTCATTTGTTTTACTCCTGGTAGTTGTTAATGATATATCCATAATCTTATGTTGCCTGTTTTTAGATATTCATAATAAACAAGTATTTGGCTGAATAGAACAAACATATGCATTACCGTAGAATAAAATATATTTTCCATATAGTTACTATATAGTTCAATCAGACATTAGAAAACAAGAATAAAATATTTTGATATTTTGATTTGGAGCGATTTGGTTATCATTTCTTCCTCTTTCGTATTCAAAACTAAGCAATGCTAGAGTCCTCCAACATATTGTTTTGGGTAATATTACAGCTCTTAGTCAATCTGAATTTCTTTACATTTACTGAATGATAACATGTACTCCTTTTCAAAAAACTGTCACCTTTGCCTTATTTGTCCTCTAGAATGTAATTATAGTTATGTGTCTTATCTGCTGTTGCTGGACATGGAGAAAACAGCAGTTCTAATACGTAAATCTAAATATTGTACTATATCACAGGAAAATTGTGCAGAATCCTAGCACAAATATTTCTAAACTAGAGGCAAAAGAAACAATCACAGGCAAATTTTTGCTTGGTTGAACCCTATTTGCCATGTTTACTGAAGAAGGTAAACTATGAAGGATTTTTTCAATATTGCCTTAGATACAATAGTCTCCTTCATATGTAGGCTATATTTAAAAAATATTCCTTGGGGTGCCTGGTTGGCTCAGTACTGTCGGTTGAGCATCCAGCTTTGGCTTAGGTCATGATCTCACGGTTCGTGAGTTGGAGCCCTGCATAGGGCTCTGTGTTGACAGCTTGGAGCCTGGAGCCTGCTTCAGATTCTGTGTCTCCCTTTCTCTGCCCCTCCCCCATCCCTCAAAAATAAATAAACATTAAAAAAAATTAAAAAATACTCCTTGTGGCAGGAAATGGGTATTTGTGGCAGGGAAACCCTAAGTTGACTTCCAATGATTCTTAACCCTGGTTTTCATGTCTTTGTGTATAATTCTTTCCCATTGAAAGTGGGGAGAAACTATGATGGGGTATCAGTTCAGTAATTGTTATGACATACAAGATTCCATCTTAGCTGACTAGAGCTAGGGATTCCTCTTGCTGGCTTGATGAAGTAGATAGCCATTTTGGAAAAACCCGCATGACAAAGAATTATGGGTGGTCTCTAGGATGTGCAGGCATCTTCTAGGACATGAAATTGGCCTCAGCCAACAAGGAGCAAAACACTTGGGCCTTCTATCATACAACCATTAGGAAATTAATTCTCTCAAAAACCTTAATAAGTTTGGACATGATTCAACTTCCTCTCTGAAATTAAGCATTCAGATAAGAACATTCCAGCCAACCCTCTGATTGCAGCTTTGTGAGATCCAGAACAGAGGATCTGGCTAAACCATACCTGAACTCCTAACACACGGAAGTTGTGAGATAATACACATGTGCTGTTTCAAAAGATGTTCAGTTTGTAGTAATTGGTTATGGAGCATTAAGTAACAGAGTACCCTCAATTCCATTGCTCGTCAATATAATATCTTTTTAAAATTTTTTTTTCAACGTTTTTTATTTATTTTTGGGACAGAGAGAGACAGAGCATGAAGGGGGGAGGGGCAGAGAGAGAGGGAGACACAGAATCGGAAACAGGCTCCAGGCTCCGAGCCATCAGCCCCAGAGCCTGACGCGGGGCTCGAACTCACGGACCGCGAGATCGTGACCTGGCTGAAGTCGGACACTTAACCGACTGCGCCACCCAGGCGCCCCTTTCGTCAATATAATATCTTGCAAGCTCTACGATTAAACCTATTCTTGTCTTTTTAAATTATACTAAGGGCTCAGTGGCCATGGCTCCTGAAAAGTTGACTATCAGTAACAGTGTTAAGTATTACAGAAATAAAACCTAGATTCCAGGTTTTCCTTGAAAATCTCCATTTAATTTCATTGTATTTTTTTCAATTAAGGCAATTTAATATTCCTAGATTTAATTCCTAGATTTAATCCTGTGATTTAATCTTACTAAAATAAAATCAATACCCACAGCCTTTATTGCAGATACATCAATAGAATTAAGTTGTTTCCAAAAAAATTCAAGTAGAAAGGGTATCTAAAACTACCACTTTTTAAGGAAGTATCCTTAAAAAGAGGTAACACACTGAAATGTAGAGGTAATAGCTGGGACTTCAACAGCCATTAGGGCTATAAGTGCCAATTATTGATGATGATTGAGCAATAAGATGGTAGAAACCTGAATTTCTGAAGACTTTGTGGAAAAGCCATTATGTTAGTTCCTGCAATGATACTTTAAGGTTTAACCTGAGTGTAATAATTTTCTATCTTGTTCAAATCATGGTTACTTGGGAGTTTTATGGATATTTTCAGATACTTGACAAATAGTAACATACATAATTAATTTGTGAATTGTAAAATAATACACTATTACAACCTACACATCTCTATTTGGCTGAGGAGCAAAAGTCAAAATGACCCTGGTAAAGGCTTCTACAAGGGCCGCCATTACTCTGGTAGAGGAATATACAAAGGGCAAGTATTTCAAAATAAAGTAATATGTGAACAAAGGCATAAAGTCTTGGAAATGTGTAATTATTTGGTGGGAAGCAGAATGACCTAATTTGACTAGAGTGTGGAATAATTGGTAGGACTCAAAGAGATGTATTTCTATATATTCCATTTGGTATATTAATGAATGGTTTGAAAATTCATGACATTGAATTAATGTATCACCTCTATAAGGCAATGAAGAGCACAGATACTTCCCACTAAAACTAAGATATATTTTCTAGGAAAATAAAGCCCTGCAGTATGAAAAATGGATTGAAAGGGAAAGAGGCTGAAAAGTCAGGTATCAGATAAAAGGCAACTATACTATCTCAGATAAAAGAATATATGGCTTTACAAATGTAATAGGAATAAAAATTGTTAAAATGATATATTCAAAATACCAAGCAAATATAAAACCGAGAAGACTTAGAAACTGACATGAGAGTGGAAGATTTCTTGGACAGAGTATTATTCTATTTCTGGTGTCATCTCTGATACCTGGCAAATTAGTAGGTACACAGCAAATAAGCGTTAAATATTTTCGAGATTGCAAAATTTTCATCAGTAGAGAGAATACACACTGGCTGTTTTATGCTCAATTATAACTTGTAGTTATGCAATAAAAATTCTCATAGAATAAATATCCACTGTTAGCCATTGAAAAAGACTACTCCTTTAATAGTTTTCATTTAAAAGAGTTTAAAATTGTCTCCATTGATCCAATTCTTAAGTGGTTTACAAATCTAAATTTATATAACTGTATATATATACTTCCTGGAACTTGTAAAAATTCCTTCACAGAAAAACATGATAAATGGTGTTTAGTTTCCTACCATTGTTCACAAAGCTAACTTAACCCACAAAACAAACAATAAACAACTCTATGCTTACCTTTACCATAATAATATTAGTAAATAGATGAAAATACACAGTATTTTGTGGTATTGTCATTAATATTTTCTAACATGGACAGTGCAATTCAAGCTAAGCTATTCACTGTTCCCAAAATATCTTTACTTACTTTCTCACACCCTGACTTCTCAGCAAACACAACCCCACTCATCAACCTCTATACTCCCACACACATCACACACACATGATATAACTGGGAAAAGGAGGTGTGAAATTTTTAGCTTTCCTAGGAGCTAAAGTAACTATAAATATGAGGACTGCCATTCACTATTAGTACAATTCTGTATATTTTGATGTGTAGTGAGATCAAGTTCACTTTCGGGTGACTGTATAACATTCAAAACTAGTAGAAGAGTGATCTTGAATTTGGTAAAATAGTTGTAATAACAAAATTAATTTAATTTGGCTATCAGGACGTAAACAGAATTGTCTTCAAAGATCTTTGTGGATAAAGAATATATGCAGAAAGATTATACATACCCTTGTATATTCTATTCCTGAGCTCCTTTCTGTATAGCTTCAAAGGGTTCTGAATTGTGGCAAATTCATAAGGATTACTAATTGTGATATGTTTTAATAGAAGAAACAAATGCCTTTTCATTGTTCCTTCCAGACCTCTAATTCTAAGGAATCATTGATTTCTTCATATAATTGACCATTAACAACACAGGTTTGAACTTTGTGGGTCCACTTTTACGTGGAGATTTTTAAAAAATAAATATAGTGAAGTACGGTAAATGTATTTTCTCTTATGATTTTCCTGATAACATTTTCTTTTTAAAAATTTTTAATGTTTATTTTTAAGAGAGAGAGAGAGAGAGAGCAGGGGAAGGGCAGAGATTGAGAGAGGGAGACACAGAATCCAAAGCAGGCTCCAGGCTTTGAGCTGTTAGCACAGAGTCCAACATGGGGCTCAAACTCACAAACTGAGAGATAATTACCTGAGTCGAAGTCAAACATTCAACTGACTGAATCATCCAGGCTCCCCAATAACATTTTCTTTTCTCCAGCTTACTTTAAAAATATAGTATATATATATATATATATATATATATATATATATATAGTACAAAATATGTGTCAGTAGATTATATACTCAGGCTTCTGGTCAACAGTAGGCTATAAGTAGTTAGGTTTTGGGGGAGTCAAAAACTGTATGCAAATTTTTGAGCATGTTGGGGGTTGGTGCACCTAACTCCTCTGTTGTTCAAGGGTCAAATGTATATTTTTCTGGATTATACAATATTTGGATTTCAATTATTTCCTTTTTTCTTCAAAACTATTGGAATCTTGAAACAATGAGGTTGACTTGAAGATATAAAAAATACACACTGGAAATAAATTAGTTCATGGAGCTATTCATTCGCTTGTGGGGGCAACCCATAACAGGCTTATTCCTTCCTGGAGCTATCAAAATCTATTTACTACATCCCATGGATCTTGAATGGGAAATGGTTTCTGCTAGGAAAAGTATTCCCTTCTGGTCTCAGCTTGTCTTCCAGTTCAGAAAATAGGATTTGGGTCACATGATAGAGAACAAATGAAAATCTTACAAAGGCATCATTGTCTAAACTAGCCTGAAGTGTCGAAAACAAATTAGAATGAATGTAAGTCCAAAAATTTGAAGAAAGGTATGTAGTTAATTTTATGGAGTGTTTTTATTTTGGAGAGTTAATGAAAAAAAGGTGTCCTATTTCTACCGATATGTGGAAAACAACAACCTTTGAAAGATTCTTATTGATTTAGGGTAATAATATGTAAATTAAGAGTGAAAGTACACTGTGCCACTTAAATTACTCCATAGACTAACAGACTCCATTCTCTTTCCCTTATAAATATGCCTAGGAATAAAAATTAGGAGTGAGATCATCATGTAAGTAGCATTGTCCTAGGGATTTCTGGTTTTGTTTTAATAGTTCACTTAAACAAAAAAAAAAGTTTGTTTGTTTGTTTATTTATTCATTTATTTATTTATTTAAAGTCAACACTGGGGAGGGGCAGAGGGGGAGAGAAAGAGAGAGAGGGAGTGAGAGGAAGAGAGAATCTTAAGCAGGCTCTGTGCTATTAGCACTGAGCCCAACTCAGGGCTCCATCTCACAAACTGTGAGATCATGACTTGAGCTGAAATGGAGAGTCAGATGCTTAGGTGACTGAGCCACCCAGGAGCCATGTTTTAATAGTTCACTTTAAGAAAAGTAGAAATCTTTTAAGTCTAACTGAATGTTGATAAAAGGACTGTAAAACCAAGAGTGGCAAGAGCCAGAAGAGAGGACATCTTCATATTCTTTGGTTAGTTCATTGCATTTTATCTACCTAATGTCATATTTCAGGAACCAAAAATATGTCAAGGTGATTCATGTCTAGAAAATTTTCTTATCGGTAAGAACTTATGAATAAAAATTTACATTACCAATGAACAAGATTTCACTAAGTTTGAAACATTTACAATTGATTTTCAGGTAATAAACAATTTACTGTTTCATTTTTTACTAGCATAAACATTCCAACTATTATGACTAACTTTCCCTAGAATTAAATAATACTGAAAAAGAATAAAAGGAATATATCCTTTTAATGTATGCCTAACCCATAGCTCAAAAATTATACAAATTTACTTAGTATATAGGTTATAAAATAATTTAAATATTTACATAAGATTTAATAGAGTTAATATTTCTTTTAATACATTGAAAGATAACGGCACAAAAAAGTTTTGATTGATATGTCTTTCTAAAAATTTATTAAATGCCAGATACAACTTTATTGCTTTCCCTCTGAATATCTGTGAACCAGTGGTAAGCCAAGGACAAAATTAAGATTCACCAAAATTAAGATTCAGTGTTATTAAATAAATAATAATAGGAAGAAAACACTCTACTATTAAGAAAACCAAAGCAAGTCTTGGTTAACAAGCAATTTTAGACTTGCAGAAGAAAATATGTATTAGTATTAATATTTGCAATGTGATCTAAAAAAACCTTGTTAAGATTTGTCACTTTATTACTTAAACACTCAAAATAACCAAACTCCTCACCAAATCTACTTGAATTCACATAAACTTCTAATTTTATAGGCATATAAACTGTCTTAACTACTAAAACAAACAGCTTGAAATGAGTAGCTCTAACTATGGTAGTCAAACTGCTCATAGTATGCTTCATGGATTTGAAAAATGCTTTAAATTCGTATAGTGACAAAGCCTACAATCCCTTGATCAAAAATATATGAAAGGGAAAAATATTGTGAATCTTACCTGTAACAAGAAAGCTGCATCTCCCAGCTCCAGCTTCATTAATGATGCTACAATTATAAACCCCATAGTTTTCATTGGAAAGACTCTTCACCGGGTATTCTGTATACTCTTGAGAGTCAAACTGACCCGTCCGTAATAATTTATTGCCCAAGCGCCACTCATAGGTCAGCACCCGTATTGGATAGGCTCTCAGGACCCGGCAGCTCATAGTAACACTTCGGTCTTGTCCTTGCCGAATTTCCAGGAACGCTGGTTCCACAGCAGGAGGATCTGCAGAAGAGACGTTAAAACAGATAAAACATGTGGTCTGCAATGAGCCAAAGGCTATTCTTATTCTAAGAAGCTATTTTTAAGAACACATCTAGCAACAAGTAAGGAGTAAGAGGTGGGTGGAGAGCAACACCAGGAATTTTAGCTTGGGATGGGAAATGGGAAACATCATTTACTGACTGTGGGCAGTGAATGAGATTCACTGCCTTGAAATATCATTTGCAGGTGAAAGTAGCAGAGTTCATTTTTTTTTTTTTTTTAGCTACTTCCCAGAACAAACCATCATGACTATGTTTATACTGCCAGCAACCAAATGATGTTGTAGGTGTAAAATGCAGTCTCCAAATTAGCATGAGACTTTGAAACAGACGAAGTCATTGGTTCAAGTCAGTGAATTCTAATTATTCCCAGTTTAGCTTCTGAACTACCTATTATTTAATAAAGTAGGTAACCTAAGTTTATAAATTTATGTTCTAAATTATTTGGTCTGAACACATTTGACTAAAATTCATAATATTCATGGGTAAACCTTAAGCAAACTTTGCAAATTATAACACAGGTGGATGAGGTTTCTAACTCACTGCAGTGATGCATTTATCCGCCTTAATTGTGATTTTTTCCATATAATTAAAACTTGCTACATTAGATACCTAACTTTTTTGTTTTTGATGGAAAGATTTCTGAAAAGTTTTTCATACATACATTTCTCATTATATAGAGTATGCAAATTATAATCCTTTACCTCATGACTCCTGATGGTTATAATAAATAACAATTACTTCCTAGGCACTAAGGACAGGATTCATTTAATCAAATAAACTGTGACCACTCAGGATTGCACTGCACAGCACTATCACATACTTGACTAGATGTATATGATACTCTCCTGAGTAGTATAGAGCCGTACATACTCTCTTGTGTAGTATAGAAGCCATACAACTCTTTCTGGCATCCTTTCCTTCAAGACACTAAAAGGTTTTAGGACTGCCTAAATGCACTAAGTTCACCCTCCAATATTCTTTACATGTTATTCCAATACTTTTTTGTACTTTCGCTGTCCCTTCTTGCTGCCAATCTGTTGACTCATCCTTCTTGCTTCTCTCAACAAATATATTTAAACTATCTTACTGTTCTAATTTTATTCATAAATTCAATTTTTGAGCTCTTCCTACATAAGTGCTAATTTTTTTTAATGAATGAAAAAAATTCCTGTCTGCATGAAATTTATGATTTAACACAACAGGCAGCTATTTAAATAGCTGATTTACAAAACTGAAGTACAAAAAACAATTCTAGGGTAGAAAGTAAAGAAGTGAATAACACTATGAGGATTGACCAGGCAAGGCATCTCAAGGAATGTGATACTCGAGCTGTGTCTTCCAGGATATATAGGAAATGGTGAGGTCGGTAATCAATCATCCCAGGTAAGGAGATTAATATGTGCAAAAGGTAAAGAGAAGGTAGAGAGGAGGTGGTGTTCATAGAAGTATAAATGAATTGGCATAGCTGGTGAACAAAAGGTGCATGAGTGCTTCAGAGGAAATAAAGATGGAAAGAAAGGAAGGGACTCTAGTCAAGAATTTCTGAATATCATGTTATGGAGTTTGGATTTCATCTCGTTAGTAGTGAGGCTCATTAATTTTTTTTTCTATTGTACCTGTTAATCCCTTTCATCTATTTCATCCAATCCCCACCACCTTTTCCTGTGGCAAACACCAGATTGTTTTCTGTTATCTATGAGGAGTCTGTTTCTGTTTTGTTCATTTGTTTCTTTTGTTAGATTTCACATATAACTAGAATCATATGGTATCTGCTTTTCTCTGTTTGACTTATTTCACTTAGCATAAATCCTCAAGGTCCATTTAAAATTTTTTAAATGAAGGTTTTATATGAGTAAACTGATCTTTTAGAAAGAATGTTTGGGCAGACAGGAGGAGCATACTCAAAGGAAAGAGTCTAGTTACACAGAAAATGAGAACATCATTGCTAAAAGTCTGAACTAAGGCAATGTCAGTGAAACCACAAATGATGCCTTAGACAATGAGGTGGATACGGTGTCAGTGACGAAGACAGAGAAAACAGGAGGGGTAGTTTAGGGTACGGTGGACATGTTGAACTTGTGCACCTGCTAGTCAGACAGTAGGGATACCAAGTAGGCAACTGTTTCTTCATTTCCAAATATATATGGGTTATGTTTTATTATCTCTTTGTTCTGATTTTTGCTTAATTGGATCACGGTCAGAGAAAATAGTCCATGTGTTTTCAATCTTCTGAAATTTGTTGAAGCCTGATTTATAGCCCAATATACGACTAATTTTTGTTCTGTGTTTGCCTGCAAAGAATGAATAGTCTGAAGTTTAGGAGTGTGATGTGGAACTGTTTGTTGGGTCAAGTCTGACAAATGAGTTATCCAAATCATCTACATAGTTATTGGGCTTTTACCCTATTTATTCTACTTGGATTAATTTAGAAAAGTATTAAGCTCTTCTAAAATGGCAATAGTTTAAAATTTTTTCTTATAGTTTTCTCTACATTTTCCTCTACATATTTTTTAATGTTTATTTGTTTATTCATTTATTTTTTTGGGAGACAGACAGAACATGAGGGGGGGAGGGGCAGAGAGACAGGGAGACACAGAACCTGAAGTGGACTCCAGGCTCTGAGTTGTCAGCACAGAGCCCGACTTGGGGTTTAACTCAAGAACCATGAAATCATGACCTAAGCCAAAGTTGGAGGCTCAACCGAGCTCCCCAGGCGCCCCTGCTTTACATATTTTGAGGCCACGCTATTAAGTACATACAAATTTAAAATTGCTTTATTTTATTGGTAAACTGAAGGTTTTATCATTTTGAAACAACCTCCTTTATCTCTATTAAGGTTGTATTATTTAAAACTATTTTGTCTCAATTAATACTTACTCTGACATTGCTTAGTTAGTAGTTGTAAGCTGTCTTTTCCATACTTTTAGAGTTCCATTATCCTTATATTTTACAAGTGTCTCCTTTAAACAGCATGCAGTTATATTCTATTTTTTCAAGAAACCTTGGCAATATTTAAATTTTACCCACAGCAATTAACACTTTGTTTATATTTACTGACCACTGATACATTTGAGTACAAATGTACTCAACAAATGTAACTGTTTTGTACTTCCTATTTGTTTTGTGGTCTTTTTTCTTTGTCTTATTTTAGATTTATGGACTACATGATTATTCCAACCCTTTTGCTGCTACTAATTTTAATTCTCTCTTTTTAAAAAAAAACA
This sequence comes from Panthera leo, assembly GCF_018350215.1. NCBI lineage: Eukaryota > Metazoa > Chordata > Mammalia > Carnivora > Felidae > Panthera > Panthera leo. The sequence goes on from NC_056684.1 coordinate 94,692,314, forward strand.
ATTGAACATTATAATTTTATATCTGCACTAATTTTTAGAATTATTCAGATATATGCTGGCTCATTTGCCTTTAATTCATTCTTTCACTATATACCTTAAAATTCCATGATCATTTTCCAAATTTTGCCTCAAGTACATCATTTAGAATTATCTTTAATGACCTTTCTGGTCTTGATTTTCTGAAAATATATTTTTAGCCTTATTCTTAAAAGATATTTTCCTTTTACATAATAGGATTAGAGGGTGGCATTGATTTTCTTTTAGCATATTAGGATATAGTTCTACTGTCTTCAGATGGCTTTTACTGCTATAGACAAGTAAGCTTAAAGTCTCACACTTTAAAGTTCTTGTTTTTGTTTCCTCCAGGTACATTCAAAATGTTTTTACCTTTGATATTTGATAGCTTCAATATAATGATTTTAAGTGGATATTCTTTGTACCTAAAAGTTTGGGACCTGCTGGGATTTTTAAATCTGTTGATTTCAGTTTGGTATATTTCACCTAAGAAATTTCTGGAAAATTGTCATTTCTTAAATAATACCTTTTTTTTTTTTATTTCTATCCTCACGTGAAGGTCTTTTTCATTCATTCTGTCTTCCATGTCTTTAATCCCTCTTCCAACTTTTCTATTTCTTGCTTTTTCTGCATTGCATTTTGAATAAATTCTTCTGAGCACTAATTCTTTCTTCAGTTCTACTTAATCTGCTAAACCCATCCATTATGTTTTTATTATTATTTTAATATTTGTTTGTTTATTTATTTATTTATATCCAAGTTAGTTAACATATAGTGTGATAATGATTTCAGGAGTAGAATTTATTAATTCATTACTTACATACAACACCCAGTGCTTATCCCAGCAAGTGCTTTCCCTAATGACCATTGCTCATTTAGCCCATCACCTTACCCAACACCCCACCAACAACCCTCAGTTCGTTTTCTGTATTTAAGAGTATCTTATGGTTTGTCTCTCTGTTTTTATTTTTGCTTCCTTTCCCCTATGGTCATCTGTTTTGTTTCTTAAATTCAACATATAAGGGGCGCCTGGGTGGCTCAGTTGGTTAAGCGTCTGACTTCGGCTCAGGTCACGATCTCACGGTCTGTGAGTTCGAGCCCTGCGTCGGGCTCTGGGCTGATGGCTCAGAGCCTGGAGCCTGCTTCCAATTCTGTGTCTCCCTGTCTCTCTGCCCCTCCCCCGTTCATGCCGTCTCTCTCTGTCTCAAAAATAAATAAATGTTAAAAAAAAAAAAATTAAAAAAAAAAATTCAACATATGAGTGAAATCACATGATACCTGCCTTTCTTTGAATAAATTATTCTGCTTAGCATGATACACTCTAGTTCTATCCCCATTGTTAAAATGGCAAGATTTCATTATTTTTATAGCCAAGTAATATTACATTGTTTCTATATACCATATCTTCTTTACCCATTCATCAGTCAATGGAGATTTGAGTTCTTTCCATACTTTGGCTATTGACAATACTGCTGCTATAAACAATGGGGTGCATGTGCCCCTTAGAATCAGCAGTTTTATATCTTTTGGATAAATACCTAGTAATGCAATTGCTGGGTCATAGGGTAGTTCTATTTTCAATTTTTTGAGGAACCTCCATACTGTTTTCCAGAGTGGCTGCATCAGTTTCTTTCCCACTGGCATGCTTTCTCTGCATCCTTGCCAACATCTGTTACTGCCTGAGTTGTTAATTTGTTTTTTTTTTTATTTAAAATAATGTAGCTTTCATTTATAAACGTTCTGCATAGTTTTTTTGTATACCTGTTATGCCACTACTTTTATACTTTTCCATTACTTGCAAATGTAGTAAGATTTGTCTCTTATTTCTTTAAACAAAGTAATTATTTTATACTGTCTGATATTTCTATATGGCTTTAAAGATGTTTTTTGTTTGTTTTCTCTGATGGTATTTTGTTGCTGTGTATTCTCGGTTAATTTTGACTCTGTGCTATTCAATGTCCTGTAAAAATATGGGAATTTTTAAATATCTAAGATGATGATTTCTTCCTCTAGAGAGATATGTGTCTATAGGCAACTACTGATATCAATGTCTAGGATCACATTAATCTAGGTTCATGGCTGGAGGTTTTATTTTAATCACCCAAGTGATATGAATTTTCATTAAAAATCCTCCAAAGAGGCAACTTGTGATTATAATGTGATCCCACATCACCCTTACCCTGCTCACTTCAAAGACAAGTTTCTTTGCACTCACTCGGGAATAGGAATATGTAGACTGGGTTTACACCTACTTTACTCTTACCCTATGGATATAGTCCTTCGAGTTCCAACTTCTATGGGTAGAACTTTTCTCCAGGAAATACTCTGGTTAGACTGTAATCGACTCGAAATGTCATCAAAACTGAAGCTTAAATTCTCCCACATCAGCAAATGCCCTTGGGGCAAGATTAGCCTCATTGTCCTGCTTTCTTATAAATTTGACATTGTATTTTTAAAATAAACATTTTAATACTTTCAATAATATTTTTTAGAAAATTTGCAGCGTTTTTTGATTGTTTGCATTGGAAGAATTTTTTTTTTTTTTTTTTTTTTTTTTTTTTTTTTTTTTTTTTTTTTAAGAGAGAGAGAGCAAGTGGAAGAAGGACAGAGGGAGAGGGACAGAGAAAATCTTAAGCAGACTCCACGCCCAGCACAGAACTGGATGCCGGGCTCAATCTCACAACTGTGGGAACAGGACCAGAGCCAAAATCAAGGTTGGATACTCAACCGACTGAGCTACCCAGGGGTCCCTACACTGGAAGGATTTTGAGGAATATTTTGTCTATTATATGCCCAGAATCACATGTCTCTATTAGTCAAATGGAAATACAGATCTAAAGCTCAAAATGCTGACTTGACTGAAAGCTCTGGTTTTATTGAGATAATTCAGAATAAGCTTAAACAAAGACAAATAAAAAGCCAAATTTGGATTTAATCCTGAATATAATCACTTCTGGGGTTAGAGAAAAGTAAAAGCTCCTAGAGGAGAATAAATATAAATAAGCAAAGAGATATATGGATCCAGAGAGTTGTGTTACAAAAAATTAAAGGCTTTGGACATTCAAAGAACATAAAGTAAAAAAATGTGCCATATGTTAGCAATATATGAGTTTAGATTGAAAAAATATATTGTTTTTGACAAGTCTGATGTCATAAATGATTATAGCAAAAGCATTTTCTGTGGAGTATATATAATGTGTGTTTCAGTTTTCATGGTTAAATAGTAGACATCAGGAATGACATCTGTTTGTTCAATAGTGTTGTCTATGATTAGAAAACATAATTATCTATTCATTCTACTTTCAAAATATATCCAGAGGTTATACATTTCTCCCAATCTTTACTACCACTACTATTACCTCTTACATAGACTACTGCAAATGTCCTCCAATAGCCTTCTAAAACGCCATTGTGCTTCCGATTTTGACCTTCTACTATTTCTCTGATATTGGCCAGATGTTCTTTTACAAGAGAAATCAGCTCTTGTTATTCTCCTCCTTAGAACACTTTATTGATTTGCCCCTACTTGTCAATCAGGCTTACAAAGTCCTGCAAGTTCTGGCTCTGACAATATTCTCAATCATTCTTATCTTAATCATTGTGTTCAGAAACAGGTTTCCTTCCTGTTCCTGCATGACAAGCACTTTCTGGATTCTGGGCTTTATTCTTTCTTCTGAAGATGTTCTTTCCTTCACTCTTTCTATTGCTCTCTGATGATCATTGTTTATATTTTACTTCTTTAGAAAGCCTATCCTGGGCTACCAATTAGTAAAATATTTCTCCTACTGTTACCAATACATGGTTAGCAATCATTGTATTTATTTCCTGCATAGTAACACTATTTGTTCATATCTAGTTCATATAAGTTCCATTATAATGGGACTCAAAAATCCCCATCATTGTATCTTCTCTGTATCCATCAAGTACTCAGCATTATAGCTAGTGCCAGATCATTACTGAATACATAAAAGAATGAATGAATAAATGATGTAAAAGAGTAAAGATGTTCACGAAGTCTTCAATATTTATTCAGCATGGGTTCTATGTCTACTCTGTTAAATCTGTGTAGATTCTGTGCTTACTTTGGCCAATAGAATAGAGCAAAAGTAATGCTACATCATTTTCTAGGCCTGGACCACAGGAGACTGGGAATTTCACTTTTTATCTCTTAAAATACTTATTCTGGGAGCCCTGACCCATGAAATAAGTCCAACTACCCTACTAAAGAGACCATCTCAAGAGGTCCTGAGATTATACAAAGGAGGAAAGGGTAGAATTAAGCTCAGACTTCCAGCCATCCCCACCAAGGTTCCAGATATGGGAGGTCATCTTGTACCTTCCAGACCAGCCCAGCCACCTGCAAAATACCATCAGATGACCCAGATAATACCACAATCCACATGAAACAGAGTAATAGCCCAGGCAAGCTCTCTTCAAATTCTTGACTTGCCAGATATTAAATAGATATAATAAAATATGATTATTTTGAGCTCCTAAGTATTTGCTTCACAATAACAGATAACTGATACAAAAGTCTCTGAGCCTTCAAAATTAAGCAGTTTGATATTATGAGTGGAGACCTGGTAGAGTGAGGCAAAAGGACAAGTGGACAGGGCAATGGTGAGAACACAGTTTAAGCAACAGTTCCTGGGATCCAAGTTGGTTCCAGAAGGAAATGATTCAGAAGGAAACTAATAGGGGAAGTCAATCAATAGGCTGAATTACTAGGACACTTGAAAACCTTAAAAACAAGTACACTGAGAACAATGGAATGAGGAAACGAGAAAGCTGTAGTCAATAAACAGAATTTGTTGAAAATTTGGAGTGATTAGAGGCTCAGCATTATGTTCATTGGAATGAAATGCTGAAGTGAAGTAGAGATTAATGATACTAGAGTCAAATGCAATTATGTTAAGTGAATACACATTTACTCTCATTGTATTTGTATCTAACAGTGTTTGCAACTGCTTATCTTTCTTCTTATAAATTTGTTTTTAAGTGGCAAAGGTCAAAATGTAATTAATTATACTTACCAGGCCAATATCCTAAAATATATATTTACTTTTCCTATGAATGATTTTCTGTGGGAATTCTTTGACTATATCTGACCTATTAGATTATTTCAAATAATGGATTTTTTAGACTTTCACTCTATGTGAATGAGTCATTCATCCAAACCTAGAAAATTCAGTCAACTCATTTATTAACAGCCTATAAAAACACCTGATAGTGTTGGGTTAAATCTCTTCAAACAGTGTGTTTTCATAGAGTTCAGTAGAGTCCGAGTTGGAAAGCATCCCTAAATGAAAGTAATCATTACTGCTATTTAATAGACTGCCCAAACATCTTGGGTTCCAGGGTGATTCCCTAACCTCAAAATAAGTGATAAAATGTGAAACTAAGCAAACTCATTATAAGTCACGTTTGCCTGTGGAAAACTTCTGTGATATAAGGTTCACTTTAAGCCCACTGGCTATTAATGAACTCAGCATTTCATTCCTTGGAATAACCAGTGAGAAGAACAGACCTTCACAGTTAGGATTAAATGGTGTTGTGTGAAAACTTTAAATATGATGAAAGAAAGCTTCAGGTGTCAAAAAGTTAAAGTTCACTATTCTGATAAAATCAGCATTTCATGGTGTAAGAGTTATTCAGTATGCTTTATTATGAAGTATTTAATTTTAAGAAACTGAAATAAAAAGATATTGTGAGGAAAAAAATCCACTTAAGGAAGATTCCTTAGGAGAAATAAATAGGTAATTGTGTTTTTTTTCCAACTGAACAAATGATTCTAAAATTATACCATTATAGTCTAAAAATACACTATTATATTATCTGGTTCAAAAGTTTACTTGTCAGGGGCACCTGGGTGGCTCAGTCGGTTGAGTGTCCGACTTCGGCTCAGGTCATGATCTCACAGTCCGTGAGTTCGAACTCCACATCCGGCTCTGTGCTGACAGCTTGGAGCCTGGAGCCTGCTTCAGATTCTGTGACTCCCTCTCTCTCTGCCCCTCCCCCACTCGCACTCTGTCTCTGTCTCTCTCAAAAATAAATAAAACGTTAAAAAAATTTAAAAAGTTTACTTGTAAAACCATCTCCCTACATATATACTAAAGGATGATGATAATAAAAATAATAATTATATATGTTGATATTGCATATTTACTAAATTCTAGGTACTGTGTTAATATATTCACATGGTTTATCTTTTTATAGTAGTACTCATTTTCATAGAAGACAGTGAGGTACAGAAAAGTTAAGTAAAGTCACCCAGCTAAAAATTAGCAGAATAAGTATTCAAACAAAGCACTCTGACTCCAGAGAGTAGGCTCATAACTACAACGTCTGCTTCATTCTTTCCAACTACAAATACTACCAATTTATCATGATTTGGGTCTCTCTCTCTCAGCATTTCCCTCGGAAATATTGGTTATCGAAGTTATCAATTAAAACAGACGTTGGCCTATTCACATGTACAAATTTGTGTAAGTCAAAAATGGAAACCATGTTTTGTGGAAAGCATAAAAGTATTACAACAAAACTGGTAGGTTAAAGAAAAAATGTTAATGATAGATTTCAAACCAGACTGAAATTGTAGCGTATATAACAAAGTACATCATGTAAACAAATTTCTGTACTACCCATGTATTAATAGATATGATGAGTGCAGGTAGAATATTAGCTGTCTGGAGGTAAAGGTATAACCTTTTAAAGTTATTAAGGATTTTGATTGGAATAAAGTTGTTAAAGAGAAAGTGCTCGCAATTAATTAGGTTTTTAGCATTTACTATTCTTGTACCTACTGGTTCCAGATGTCTGGGAAGTGTTCTGAGTAGGAATGGTTCTAAATATTTACATCAAAATACAAGTGTCTAACTTATTTGGAAAGAGTAACCTGTGAACCTGTGAAAACACTCAATTATAGAGAAATGTGTATTAGTATCTATTTCTTAGTAAGGGAATCAGAGATAAGTCCATGATTTCTTGCAATATTGTGTATAAATAAAACTTTGCCTCTATTTCTTAAAAAATTTCCAGGTTCTCATGAACACCAGAACTGTAAAAAAAGTAATACTTTTAATTTACAGAAATAATAAAAGACCTTTAAATATATAACAAAAAATTTCAAGCTAGTATTAAAAAATGTTGATATAGCCCTTTTTAAGTCTTTAAGGGAGTATCAGACTATGAATGTTAAATATGCATAGTTTATCTATAGTTAAAAGAGGAAAATAGTCACCTGTTTGGTGAACTTCAGTGTAGGTATGATCCTAATTATGTAACTCTTAGGTCACTACTAAACATGTACACATTAGGATCATTTCTTCTCAAGTAATTTCTTCTCAAGTCAAATATCTGTCCAATGAAACACCTGTCTGTTCTTTGCTATTCTTTGTTAAAAGAGATATGGGGAAACTGTGCTGTCAATAATAATAATAATAATAATAATAATAATAATAATAATAAATCCAATACTTAGATGGGAAAATCCAGGAGTTTGAATGTTAAGTCAGTGAAATATATTCTTCTATTGTTCAATCAAAATAGTGAAATTGCTACTTTTAGTGTACGACAAACTGTGTGTGTGTGTGTGTGTGTGTGTGTGCCTTTCTCTCAAACCTTTTCATGGTCTTGCAATTATACCCATCTTACTGGTGAGGACTTTGAAATTCAGAGATGACTGTGAGTAACCTCTTTATGCACTGAGAAACACTAAGCATATTTGAACCAAAGCCAATTTACCTTCAAAATGTCAGCCGTTTAGACATTACCATGTGATTTCTCTAAGCATTATGTTCCTATAAGGATATGTATTCAAAAGATCCCTATATTATTTGCATCAATCAAACACATAAATACTTAGAGAATTCATAGATACTGCTGGGTACAAGATGATATACTAGGGGATTAAACAAAAATGAATAAAAAATGGCTCCTGTTAACATGCAAGTTACAATCTCAGTATAAAAATAATATCTTAATATATGTAAGTAAGCACAATTTAAAATGAGCAAGTAATATATTAGTTTTTATAAGGCAATAACTTATTAATTGCTATAGTGTAATGGGAAATATAGATTTCATCTTAGTTCTTGATTCCTAGAACAGGGCTCCTAAAACTCTTGGAATTTCCTGAGTGATAAGAATGCCTTTTGTTATTTACGACAAGCCCCTTTCAACCACAGGAAACTTATGCTAATGAAGTGATTCTGGCTGGCCCCTAGAGCTTTGGGATATGATATTTCCAGAAAGATCAAGCCTTGATTTTAAGTTTGGAACATTTCATTCCACCCCCTAATCTCCAGGGAAGGAAGAGAGGATGGAGTTTAGAGATTCAGTTCAAGTACCACTGGCCAATGATTTAATCAATCATGCCTATGTAATGAAAGTTCCAATAAAAATACCTCAACAATGGGAAAACAGAAGATGGCAAAACAGCATGGAAGTTTTTTGTGTGTCTCCCATCCATGAAATACAGCCAGACCAACATTAACCATCCTACACACCTAGAAAACTGATTGGAGGATTAACACAACAATCTGCACAACCTGAACCACAGAATTCAGCAGGTACGCAGCACGGACAAGTGAACTTGGGAGCAAAAATCTGCAGGAAGGGAGGTGTTTTGCGGGCAGAGAGAGGACAGAGATGGTGGGGGGGAGGGAAGAACACGGGAAAAGCACTCGTCCCCAAAAGCAGCTGGAGAGAAAGTGGAAAATTGGAAACAGCCGCAGGGACTTAACTAAAAAGGGAGAAAGGAGAAAGGAGAGGGTTTACATTCCATTAAGACTGTAAACAAGGGGAGCGCAAAGGCTGCAACTCTGCAGCTCAATACCTGGTGGTGCTCTGGTGGGAAGGGCGAATCCCCAGGAGCAGAGTGGGGTCCGGGAGGTTCTCAGGCCACACGGAGAGAAGCGGTTCCACTGCTGGAAGGGCATTTGGTAGAGACTGTTGAAGCCACCCAGTCCCAGCAGACCGCAGAAAACGGCCACATTTGTTGGTGCTAGAACAAGGTCATTAAAAGTGAAGCCTGGTGCCAGATGTGTGTTGTGATTTTCCATAATCACTGAAAAGCTGCTGCTACACTATCTCGCGAACTTTTTGGGGGCAGGCTGGCACCTGGACGCAGTCTCAGGGCACCGGCAGCAGCAGGGTCCAGCAAGCGTTCCTGGGTGCAGCCGGCCTTCGGCCGTTGCTCATTCGGCCACTGCTCAGTGAGACTCTCCCGCAAAAGGGCAGAACGGGTCAAAGCCGCAGTCCCTCAGAAGTAAGGGGCCAGGGAAAACAGCCGCATCTGAGACAAAACTCTGGAGAGAGGTACTGCCTGGGGCCTGGTCATGGAAAGTGAAAAAGTGGGGGAATGGATGAAAGCTGAAGACAGAGGACGGGTGCGCGATTGCTGATCCGGGAGAAGAGAATTCTGAAACCAGAGGCTGAGTACCTGTGTGACGCCATTTTTCACTGCTCCCGCACATGCGCATACGCATCTTTCAGCACCACAATGCTCCACCCCAGTCGGCTAGCAGCGCCATCTAGTGGAGAACGGAGCACTTACACTGAGCCCCGCCCAGCTGGGCCAACCTGGCTCTTCAAGAACACAAGTCTCACCACCTACTTAGTTTATGGACTATAAAGCACTACATAGTCTTACTTCTAGGAGAAAACGAAGTAATTTCAGTCCTACTTCAATCTGTTAGCAGGTCCATCTATTCAATTTTATTTTTTTTTCTCTTTTACACTTCTTTTTCTTGAATACAGAAAGAGAAAAAATTAATTTTTATTTTCACTTTTTATTAAAAATATTTTTCTTTAATTTTTTACTATATTTTTTACTTTTGTGTAAATTGTTTCAAATTCTATTTTACTTCCATCATGTTTAGTCTACTTTAGTGTATTCGCCTTTTCAAATTTTCAAACGATTTCCTTTTTTTCCCCTTTTTTCTATTTTCTGTTTCTTATTCTTGAATGCAGAAAGAGAAAAACTTCATTTTTACTTTCAATTTCTATTAAAATATTTTTCTTTAATGTTTTTACTACATTTTTTGCTTTTATGTAAATTTTTTCAAATTCTATTTTACTTCAATCATTTTATTTTAGTCTACTACAGTGTATTCACTTTTTCAAAATTTCAAATGATTTCCTTTTTTTGCCTTTTTTCTCTTTTTCTCTTTTTTGTTTCTTTTCTTAATCTTGAATACAAAAAAAGAAAAAAATAATTTTTATTTTTAATTTTTATTAAAAATATTTTATTTTTTTACTATATTTTTGCTTTTATTTACACTTTTTCAAATTCTATTTTACTCCCACCATCTCATTTTAGTCTACTTCAGTGTATTCATTTTTTCAAATTCTCAAAAGATTTTTTTTTCTTCCCCCCCACCTTTTTTTTCTCTAATCTGTCAAACCACTTTCAACACCCAGACCAAAACACACCTAGGATCTAGCACCACTATTCGATTTGTGTGTGTGGGTGTGTTTTTAGTCTTTTGATTTTAATATTTTTTAATCTTAATTTTTTATTTTAATTTTTCTACCTCATTAATTCCTTTTCACCCTCAAAATGACAAAATGAAGGAATTCACTCTAAAAGAAAGAGCACGAAGAAACGACAGCCAGGGATTTAACCAACACAGATATAAGCAAGATGTCTGTACCAGAATTTAGACAATAATAAGAATACTAGCTGCAGTTGAAAATAGATTAGAATCCCTCTCTGCATAGATAAAAGAAGTAAAAAGTAGCCAGAATGAAATTAAAAATGCTATAACTGAGCTGCAATCACAGATGGATGCAGTAAGGATGGATGAGGCAGAACAGAGAATCGGCGATATAGAGGACAAACTTATACAGAATAATGAAGCAGAAAAAAAGAAGGAGACGAAGGCAAAAGAGAATTTAAGATTTAAGAATTAAAGAAATCAGTGACTCATTAAAAAGGAACAACATCAGAAGCATAGAGGTCCCAGAAGAGGAAGAGAGAGAAATAGGGGTAGAAGGGTTATGTGAGCAAATCATAGCAGAAAACTCCTAACCTGGAGAAAGACACAGACATCAAAATCCAGGCAGCACAGAGGACTTCCATTAGATTCAATAAAAAAAACGACCATCAACGAGGCATATCATAGTCAAATTCACAAAATACTCAGGCAAGGAGAGAATCATGAATGCAGCAAGTGAAAAAAAGTCCCTAACCTACAAGAGAAGACAGATCAGGTTCGCAGCAGACCTATCCACAGAAACTTGGCAGGCCAGAAAGGAGTGGCGGGATATATTCAGTGTGCTGAATCAGAAAAATATGCAGCCAAGAATTCTTTATCCAGCAAAGCTGTCATTCAAAATAGAAGGAGAGATAAAAATTTTCCTAAACAAAAGCTAAATGAGTTTGTGACCACTAAACCAGCTCTGCAATAAATTTTAAGGGGACTCTGAGGGGAGAGAAGATGAAAAAATATAAATATTTATATATTATTTATACATTTAAATATATATTTATATTTATTAAATATATATATATACATATATATATATACGTATATATATATATATATATATATATATATATATATATATATATATATACGTATATATATATATATAAATACCAAAAGTAAAAAAGATTAGAAAGGACCAGAGAACACCACCAGAAACTCCAACTCAAAAAGCATCATAATGGCAATAAATTCATATCTTTCAGTACTCACTCTAAAGGTCAATGGACCCAAAGCTCCAGTCAAAGACATAGGGTAACAGAATGGATTAGAAAACAAGATCCATCTATATGCTGTTTACAAGAGACCCACTTTAGCCCTAAAGATACCTTCATTGAAAATAAGGGGATGGAGAACCATCTATCATGCTAATGGTCAACAAAAGAAAGCTGGAGTAGCCATACTTATGTCAGACAATCTAGACTTTAAAATAAAGACTGTATCAAGAGATGCAGAAGGGTATTATATCCTAATCAAGGGGACTATAGACCAAGAAGACTTAAGGGGAGCATAAAAAAACATAAAAAAACTCATTGATAGTAATATCATAATAGTAGGAGATTTCAACACCCCACTCACAGCAATGGACACATCATCTAATCAAAAAATCAACAAGGAGACAACGGCTTTTTTTTATAATTATTTTTTTTAACGTTTATTTATTTTTGAGACAGAGAGACAGAGCATGAAGGGGGAGCAAGACTTAAGGGGAGCAAGACAGGGGGAGGGTCAGAGAGAGGGAGACACAGAATCTGAAACAGGCTCCAGGCTCTGAGCTGTCAGCACAGAGCCCGACGCGGGGCTCGAACTCACGGACCGCGAGATCATGACCCGAGGTAAAGTAGGCTGCTTAACCAACTGAGCCACCCAGGTGTCCCAGGAGACAATGGCTTTGAATGACACACTGGACCAGATGGACTTAACAGATATATTCAGAACTTTTATCCTAAAGCAGCAGAATATACATTCTTCTCCAGTGCACATGGAACATTCTCCAGAATAGACCATATACTGAGACACAAATCAGCCCTAAGTAAGTACAAAAAGATCGAGGTCATACCATGCATATTTTCAGACCACAACGCTATGAAACTCGAAATCAACCACAAGAAAGAATTTGGAAAGGTAACAAATACTTGGAGACTGAAGAATATTCTACTAAAGAATGAATGGGCTAACCAAGAAGTTAAAGAGGAAATTAAAAAGTATATGGAAGTCCATGAAAATGATAACACCACAACCCAAAACCTCTGGGAGGCAGCAAAATGGTCATAAAAGGAAAGTATATAGCAATCCAGGCCTTCCTGAAGAAGGAAGAAAGATCTCAGATACACAACCTAACCTTATGCCTCAAGGAGGTGGAAAAAGAACAGCAAATAAAACTCAAAGCCAGCTGAAGGCAGGAAATAATAAAGACTAGAGCTGAAATTAATGCAATAGAAGCCAAAAAAACAGTAGAACAGATCAATGAAACCAGAAGCTGGTTCTTTGAAAGAATTAACAAAACTGATAAACCCCTAAAAAGTTTGATCAAAAAGAAAAAAGAAAGGACCCAGAAAAAGAAAAAGAAAAATAAAATCAAGATTGAAAGAGGAGAGATCACAACCAACACAGCAAAATTAAAAAAAATAAAAAGAGAATATTATGAGAAATTATATGCCAATAAAATGGGCAATCTGGAAGAAATGGACAAATTCCTAGAAACATACACACTACCAAAACTGAAACAGGAAGAAATAGAAAATTTGTACAGACCCATAACCAGGAAGGAAATTGACTTAGTGAGCAAAAACCTGCCAAAAAACAAGAGTCCAGGGACAGATAGCTTTCCAGGGGAATTCTACCAAACATTTAAGAAAGAGTTAATACCTATTCTCTTGAAGGTGTTCCAAAAAATAGAAATGGAAAGAAAACTGCCAAACTCTTTGTAGGAAGCCTTGATTCCAAAACCAGACAGAGACCCCACTATATAGGAGAACTATAGACCAATTTCCCTGATGAACATGGATGCAAAAATAATCAAGAACATATTAGCCAACTGGATCCAACAATACATTAAAAAAATTATTCACCACGACCAAGTGGGATTTATACCCGGGATGCAGGGCTGGTTCAATATCCGCAAAACAATTAACGTGATTCATCACATCAATAAAAGAAAGGACAAGAACCATAGGATCCTCTCAAAAGATGCAGAGAAAGCATTTGGCAAAATACAACTTCCTTTCTTGATAAAAACCCTCAAGAAGGTAGGGAATGAAGGAGCATAACTCGAGTTCATAAAAGCCATATATGAATGACCCAATGATAATATAATCCTCAATGGGGAAAAACTGAGAACTTTCCCCCTAAGGTCAGGAATAAGACAGGGATGTCCACTCTCACCACTGTTATTCAACACAGTATTGGAAGTCTTAACCTCTGCAATCAGACGACACAAAGAAATAAATGGCATCCAAATCGGCCAAGGAGGAGGTCAAACTTTGACTCTTCACAGATGACATGATACTGTATATGGAAAACCCAAAAGATTCCACCAACAAACTGCTAGAACTGATTCATGAATTCAAAAAAGTTGTAGGATATAAAATCAATGCACAGAATGCATTCCTATTCACCAACAATGAAGTGACAGAAAGAGAAATCAAGGAATCGATCCAATTACAGTTGTACCAAAAATCATAAAATACCCAGGAATAAATCTCACCAAAGAGGTGAAAAATCCATACACTGAAACTATAGAAAGCTTATGAAAGGAATTGAAGAAGTCACAAAAAAATGGAAAAAGATTCCATGCTCCTGGATAGGAGGAACAAATATTGTTAAAATGTCAGTACTACCCAAAGCAATCTACATATTCAATGGAATCCTTATCAAAATAACACCATCATTCTTCACCAAGCTAGAATAAATAATCCTAAAATGTGTATGGAACCAGAAAAGACCCCAAATAGCCAAAGCGATTTTGAAAAAGAAAACCAAAGCAGGACGTATCACAATCCTAAACTTCAAGCTGTACTACAAAGCTGTAATCATCAAGACAGTATGGTACTGGCACAAGAACAGACACTCAGATCAATGGAACAGAACAGAGAACCCAGAAATGGACCCACAAACGTATGGCCAACTAATCTTTGACAAAGCAGGAAAGAATATCCAATGGAATAAAGACAGTCTCTTCAGCAAGTGGTGCTGGGAAAACTGGACAGTGACATGCAAAAGAATGAACCTGGACCACTTTCTTACACCACACACAAAAATAAACTCAAAATGCATGAAAGACCTCAATGTAAGACAGGAAGCCATCAAAGTCCTCGAGGACAAACCAGGCAAAAACCTCTTTGACCTTGGCCGCAGCAAGAAGACATGAATAGACACTTCTCCAAAGAAGACATCCAGATGGCCAACCGACACATGAAAAAAAATGCTCAACATCACTCACCATCAGGGAAACAGGAATGAAAACCACAATGAGATACCACCTCACACGTGTCAGATTGGCTAACATTAACAACTCAGGCAACAATAGATGTTGGCAAGGATGCAGAGAAAGATGATCTCTTTTGCATTGTTGGTGGGAATGGAAGCTGGTGCAACCACTCTGGAAAACAGGATGGAGGTTCCTCAAAAAACTAAAAATAGAACTACCCTACAACCCAGCAATTGTACTACTAGGCATTTATTCAAGGGATATAGGTGTGCTGTTTCAATGGGACACATGCACCCCCATGTTTATAGCAGCACTATCAACAATAGCCAAAGTATGGAAAGAGCCCAAATGTCCATCGATGGATGAATGGATAAAGAAGAAGTGGTATATATACATAATGGAGTATTACTCGGCAATCAAAAAGAATGAAATCTTGCCATTTGCAACAACGTGGATGGAACCGGAGGGTATTATGCTGAGTGAAATTAGTCAGAGAAAGACAAAAATCATATGACTTCACTCATATGAAGACTTAAGAGACAAAACAGATGAGCATAAGGGAAGGGAAACAAAATAATATAAAAACGGGAGCGGAACAAAACAGAAGAGACTCATAAATATGGAGAACAAACTGAGGTTTACCGGAGGGGTTGTGGGAGGAGGGATGAGCTAAATGGGTAAGGGGCACTAAGGAGTCTACTCCTGAAATCATTGTTGCAGTATATGCTAACTAATTTGGATATAAATTAAACAATAAAAAATAAAATTAAAAAAAAATAACAAACCTCAACAATGGTGTTTGGAGAGCTTCCAGGTAGGGAAACATATTGAAGTGCTGGGACAGTGGTGCACTTGCAGAGAGCAAGGAAACCTTTCCATTATTACCCTACACTTGCACCCCTAATCTTGCCCTATGTATCTCTTACACTTGGCTGTATCTGAGATACAGCCTTCATAATACACTGGTAAATTTAAGGAAAGCGTTTTCCTGAGTTCTATGAGTCATTATAGCAAATTATCTAAATTGGGAGGGAGGAGGTCATGGGAACTCTAAAATTTACAGCTGGTTGGTTAGAAGTACAGGTGGCAACGTGGAATTATTACTGGTGTCTGAAGTGCAGGTAATCTTGCAAGACTGAGCCCTTTGACTTGTGGTATCTTCACTAACTCCAGGCAGTTAGTGCTGGAATTGAATTCAACTTTGGACACCTAAAGGTTTTGAGGAATCAGAGAATTGGTGTTGGAAAACACACTAGTTATTTGGTGTCAGAAAGAAAAAGACAATTGCCAACCAAGTCTTAAAATAGGCCAAATGTATTCAGCAGTGAGGATACGAAAAAGGATAAACTGAGAAAAAGATATTGAGAAGTTTGTAGGTTCTGGCTAAGTGTATATTAAACGTGGGGATTGAAACACTTTTAAGATTAATCTACTCTGTATGGATGAGCAAGCACATTACACATACTTAAGACTTAATTCAATCCTTACAATAATCTTTCTTTTTTAACTTTTTTATTTTGAGAGAGAGAGAGAGAGAGAGAGAGAGAGAGAGCGCGCACAAGAGTGAACACATGTGATGTGCGGGGGGGAAGAGACAGAGGAAGAAAGAGAGAGAATCCCAAGCAGGCTCCTCACTGTTATCACAGAGCCGGATGCAGGGTGTGATCCCACAAACTGTGAGATCGTGACGTGAGCCAAAGTCAAGACCTGGATGCTTACCTGACTGAGCCACCCAGGCACCCCTCCTTATGACAATCTTTTATAGTATATATTATTGTCTCCATTTTACATATAATACATCTGGGAAGTTACATTCTCGAGCATCCCACACATTCCAGGTGACAGACATCAGATCCAAAACCACCTACTTCAAAGTCCATGTTCTTTCCAACATAGTAACTTGAGGAAGCAGTGTCAAAAGCAAATTATAAATCAGTCTCTAGCATAATGATCATCTACTTCAGAAGTTGTCAATATAGGGAA
The DNA here is from genome assembly GCF_018350215.1 of Panthera leo. Classification (NCBI taxonomy): domain Eukaryota; kingdom Metazoa; phylum Chordata; class Mammalia; order Carnivora; family Felidae; genus Panthera; species Panthera leo. Next base: position 94,709,231 of record NC_056684.1, read on the forward strand.
ATGTAATTTAAAAACTAAATTGTCTATATCATTTGTAAACAATTAGCAGCAAAGCTACACTAAAGATTGGGTGAAACACTTTATAAAATTAGTGTTCACTTTTCTCCACAAACATTTTGAGATTGTTGGTAACCATTACTTCACATCTCTACGAGTTTTGTGTGCAAGATACAATTTTGGAGTTATAGTGAATTATTAAATTGTCATACTATTGAAAATACTTGCGTATTTGTATTATTGATATAAGACACATACTGGATAATGTATAGAACCACTGCAATTCCTTTCTCATAACAAAAGTATAGTAGTCTGTACTCATAACTGTTTTATGGGAGCTTTGCCTTGTAAGATTAATAGACACTATTTATCATTTAGCCATACTGTTTCTAGACCTAAAAGAAAGTGAAGAATAAACCAACTCTGGATAATCCAAGGAACTTTTTAATAATACATTTGATTTAATCATTTGGATGTTTTCATTGATGACATCAGCCCTCAAATCTATTCTGACTTTCCTTTACAGCTTCTTCGAGCTTAATTATGTGTCCATATAACTCAACAAACTGGTTTGAAAACTAAAATACTTCCATAAAAGCTGGAAAATTGACTCATAGTAACAAAGTCAAACAATATTTGAGATAAGAAGCAGAAGAACTGTAAGACACTAAATCCTCAATACCTCAACCCTTTCTGTCCTTTGTGTTCATTAATGCAAGCAGGATTTCAGAAACATACACAGTAAGGATCATCTCAATAAAACTAACCTTTTAATTAATTCTAAGTCAACCAGGAAGTCCAATTAAGCAGAACAACCTTCTCAGAAAATGAAATTGCAATACCCACAATTTGTGCCGATGTCTGATTTACAATGCATAGTAAATGAGGAACAAGTGACTAAATTTGACGTTTCGAATCTAGACTATAGACTATGATGTCATATAACTGTCCTCATGTTTTAAAAATTGATGCATGCTATAAAAGCCCTGTTGCATAATTAATTTAGTTTAAAATAAAACTGAAAATAAGCAATCATTCCACAAAGACAATTCCCCAACATTCTGGGCAAGAGCTTATATTTTATATTTAGTTACAAGTTCAGGAGGGGATAACTTAATTTCCCAAGAGAATGCTCAGTTTCTGACGGGATTATAGGTAAATTGAGAGATCTATAAAACAATGGCTCTGACATAGAAAATGAAACTTTGAATAAATTAAAATTGAAAATTGTTAAATATTGTTGTGGATCTGGTACGAAAATATGGTACAAGAATAAGAGATGTGGATTTGTAGCTGAGGAGAATAGTGGATATGAGGAGCCTGCTTGGGATTCATTTGTAGCTATGACCTATGTGTCGCTCTGGCACATGTGTTAGTAAAGAAGATGCGGCATTGGGGATGAGAAAGTGAAGTAAGCAAAGTAAGAGCACAGCTTATGCAAACAGATTTTGGCAAAAATGAAGGAAACAAAGAAAGAGTGAAGGTACTCCAGAGTGGAAATTCTGCATTTTTAAGGAAGAAGAAATGGTTAACTCTTTACAGCCCCAATTAGGTAAAACATGAAACAAGTTAGTCTAATAAAAATATATTTAGAACATTGCATTTTCTATCTGGAAGTCCATTTTACCTAGCCATTTCATATGTTGATTGCTCTCCTTAAATCATAGGATTTTACTTAAGGAAATTGACACCTACTTTGACAAATGAACTGTGAGTTCATTCACCTTTTACAAATTAGATATTTAAGTAATATAAATCATTAACATGATAGTGAACTTAGTATATAGAGAAAACTTCAAAAATAGAGGGGGACTCAGCAAAAGAATTATCCTTGAAAATTGATATGAAATAATGAAGCCTAATCTTAGGCCAAAAGCAGATGATGTGATGCTTTAGTCTTGGTAGTAAAGAGTTATAAAAAATGGTCTCCAACACCAAAAATATTAGTGAGGAGAAGTTGCACTGTTTTTAGTTTTGCTCTTGGCTTATGATTTCCTTCAGTGTTTTTACATTTAGTAGATACTTTAGTTCTCTTACCTTCTTTGAAGGTTGAGGACATTCTTCATGTACTATGTATTTATACATAAAATATTTTCAACAAAAAACAACAAAACAAAGTAAGAAAATAAAACCAAAATGATTATAATTCCAGTGACTAAAAACTGTATCATCAAATATAGTTGTAGTTTCAATATGCGAATAAGATACACCGTTTTAATTGACTTGTCTCCTTTATCATAACAAAGATAAAACACTCTGATGAAAAAGATTGTTAAGAACCACTCATGTCCAGAATATACTTAAATTAATATATCATTCTAATTTGGGCATCAAAAATGGCTTCTTAATTTACTAGCATTTGATGAAAACATTTAGCATACAGCAGGCACCTCTTGTCTGTGGTTTTTACTTTCTACAGTTTCTGTTACTTGCAGTCAACTACCATTCTGAAGGATATGATCCTCCTTCTGACACAAAATCACACAAAAGAATGATAGTGGCCTAAGGTTAAATCACAAGGCCTGTGTCACTCACCTCACTTCATCTCACCACACTGACATTTTATTATTTCACATCATCACAAGAAGAAGGGTGAGTGCAGTATAACAAGATACTTTTTTGAGAGAAAGAAAGAGGGACAGAGAGAGAAAGAGAGGAGGGAGAGATCACATTCAGGTAGCTTTTATTTCAGTATATTGTTATGATTGTTTTATTTTATTATTAGTCACTATTTTTTTTTACATTTTATAAACTAAACTTCATCATAGGTAACTATGATGAGGAAAGAGCATCGTGGTACCATCCATGGTTTCAGGCATTCACTGGGGGTCTTGCAATGTATCCACTGTGGATAAGTGAAGACTGTTGTAGATGCCTGTCAAGAAGTACATTAAATATCATTTATGTAGCCATAGGGGCTATAGGTAGTAATTTAGACAGCCACGTGTTACAGTCCTGACATTAATTTCAGGGCTCTATAGTGGATGCTTTCAATATATACTTCAAAATAGTTAATAACAACCTAAAAAAACACATTGTTTCACTATATTTCACATAGCAGTAATGACAGAAGAAGCAGAGCACTTTTTAATATGGTGTAAATTCTTGCATATCAAGGAACTGTAAATATGAAGCTTCAACTTCTGGGATTATTGTTGGTAACAGAGGAAGAAATGCTTTCATTGCTTCTGCCAAGTCATAGTTGCTGCATTTGCAAACACAGAGAAATGTTACAGAAGCCCTATTAAAAAGTGCTAAATCTTTCCTTAAGAATGATTCAGAGCTGTAAGACAGTATTTATATCTCCATTCATACATTTTGGGATGTCTTTTGGTATTTGTACATTTATATTAAATACTGAGTTTGCAAAACAGGCCCTTTCCTAGACTTTCTGTACATAGATGCATTGACTGGAATGTAAACACATTTAACTCAGACACCATGTTTGACTTTGTAAAATGTCTGTATCTCAGATTCTGAAAAGTTCTGACCATCTCTGGTTTTAAAAGCCTTTATAGTTTTTCCTTGAAAAAAACCCACATATTTTTGTAAATAAATAAATATCTATTGAGATGAGGAATTATCGGGAGCACCATGAAAGACATTTTTTTTTTCTTTTAAGAAACTTGGAGTCTTAACTAGAAGATAAGAAATGAGAAATATAAGTATGTATGCCCTTTAAAACTGCTATATGCAAATCAGTGTGTTCGGCACTGTGGGAAATAAAACAAAGTCCCTGTCCTCCCAGAGCTTGTGATGTAGTTGGGGAAGACAAGTTATAAATATGGGAATATTTAAATATAATGGATAAGTTTACTAGAGCTTAAAAAATGTCAAGTGGTGGGTGTGAAATGAATGGCCTAAAGACTTAAGGCTCTAAGTTGTCACAGGAGAAGAGCATCGCTGGAGGATAGAGTCATTTAAGTTTTCATTAGCTGGTTTTTAAACAATCTTCTGAGTGCACAGAGAGAAAGGAGCCACAAAAATTGCAGGAAAGTATCATTTACTGTGGGAAGATGCTAAGACTGAACACCTGGGCATTGTCCCCTTCTTGAACTTTCATGTAAAGTACCTGGGCCTCCGTTAACTCAAAGATTTGGACTGACACAGAAGTGAACGATTCTGTCAACAAAATCAAAGAGGTGGCAAACCCAAAAGTATGTCGACAACAGTGATGAATAGGAGGGTATGATTTTTCAGTGCAGCCTGGTGTCAGAAATTGAGTAATATTTGATAGGTATCAAACTAGATCCATGCATTCATTCATTCAAAAGTATTTGAACATCACCTAAAAATTAAATGTCCTTTTGGACACTGTATTCCAGTTATGTCAGACTCTCAAGAACCATGCAATTAATCTTCCAAATCTTGTGCAAGAGCTCCACAATTTATTAAGTGTATACGATTTTTGGAATATTTATTTATGGGCTTACAAATTAGTTTTAATATATTGATAGAATTAAAAATTCGTTTCTTTAAAACACTAATTCAAAATGATTATTAAATTTTTTAAAAATGTTTATTTATTTTTGAGAGAGAGAGACAGAGTGTGTGTGAGGGAGGGGCAGAGAGAAAGGGAGACACAGAATCTGAAGCAGGCTCCAGGCTCTGACCTGTCAGCACAGAGCCCGATGCGGGGCTTGAACACACAAACTGTGACATCATGACCTGAGTTGAAGTTGAATACTTAACCAACTGAACCACCCAGGTGCCCCAAAACTTTTTTTAATTTTTTAACATTTATTCATTTTTTGAGAGACAAAGAGAGACAGAACATGAGTGGGAAAGGGGCAGAGAGAGGGAGACACAGAATCCAAAGCAGGCTCCAAGCTCTGAGCTGTCACCACAGAGCCTGACGCGGGGCTCAAACTCACAAACTGCGAGATCATGACCTAAGCCAAAATCAGATGCTCAACTGACTGAGCCACCCAGGCGCTCCTTCCCCAAACTATTTTTTTAAAAATACAGCACATATCCTTATACATTCATAAAGAAATATTGTAAAATTATATTAAAGGAATATTAAAATAAGTAGAATAACTATTTTGAGTATATAATCATGTACCTTATTCAATTTCTTTACAGAATATCTGTCATTAATATTTATCTAATGAATGTATTTTCCCAAATGATCATATTATTTTGAATTTTCCACGAAGTTTCCAATAATTTATTTCACAGTTGTATTTTATGATTAATAAATTTGAATTAAGGTAATATTAAATTGACTTTTTTCTATCAACAAGAATTTCTATTAAGAAAATTATTTCTTTATGGGGCACCTGGGTGGCTCAGTCAGTTAAGCTTCCAACTTTGGCTCAGGTCATGATCTCGCAATTCACAAGTTTGAGCCCTGCATGGGGCTCTGTGCTAACAGCTCATTCTCTCTCTCCGAAATAAATAAACATTAAGAAAATAATATTAATCTCTTTAAACGTGCTTCCAGGGGAGCACCATCAAAATATTCCTACCAGGGGTGCCTGGGTGGCTCAGTCAGTTGAGCATGTGACTTTGGCTCAGGTCATGATCTCTGGGTTCTTGAGTTCAAGCCTCCCCCACCCCCACCCCAGGGCTCTCTGCTATCAGTACCAAGTTCTCTTTGGTTCCTTTGTCCCCCTTTCTCTCTGCGCTTCCCCCACTTGTTTTCTCTCTCTCCCTCTCTTCCTCTCTCTCTCTCTCTCTCTCTCTCTCTCTCTCTCTCAAAATAAATTTAGAAAAATATTCCTACCAAAAGTTGAGATATCCCAAAGTGTCAGTGGAGATTTAAAAATTAAGTCATACATCTGAGTGCTCCTTTAATTTGTTCAGTCTCCCTTTGCTGTGTAGGGATGAATTTCAATATTTTCCTGGTTGCAGGCCTTATTTTCAGTAACATCAATGTGCTGAAAAGTTCAAAAGTTCAAAAATTCACAAAGTTCAAATGCTGACGTTTTTTTGGCACCCCACACATGGAAAAGAATTAGTTTCAGCTACAGCTGACACTAACATTAAATTTGTTATGCATGCCATTCAAAACAGAGAAGAGAGTATGAGAATTTTGATTAATTCTCTTCTTCAACCAGCAAAATGCTACCTTCACAATACACACTGTGATGTTCAATAAAACTAGTCTGAATTTTAATTTATTACTAGTACAAAATTATTAGTATCACTATTATTAACAAGAGTAAATATAAGGCTATAAATATATTAGTAACAATACAGGTATATTATTGTAATAAATAATCAGACACATCAAGGTATTTTTCATGATTCCACTAAACATCTCAAATCAGATTTCCAACTCATGAAAGTCCTGCTAACTAGCCTCTACATCCTCAGCCTTGCTTCTTTACTTATGTTACCAAAAACAACAAACTATACCCTGTATTTAACTTTCCTGGTATAAAAATAAGTATGTACATGCACTTCCAATTCCTCAAACTATAGTAAAGAAAGAAAAGTCACAAATGATTGTATATAGGGAAGTGTTAACAGTCGTATCTCCACTTTTAACTTGCTTTATAAATCATTTTACATGGTTTCCTCAAGATTCTTTGGTCACCTTTATCTAACAATGATCTTCCTAAAATAACTTTGGCCCAGGGTTTGGACTACACTATAAGGAAATGTCTCACTGAACCTTTTTGATGCAAGATGGAATATATCATCTGCTGTTTACGCTCCCTTTTCTACATATGTGTTCTCTCCTTTAAGATTATTGAGTAAAAATGCTCTTACATATCAAACAGATATACAAAATATAATCAAATCACCCATAATTATTTCAACATAGAAAATAAATGATTCCTGCCCACATATCCATAACCAGCATATCAATGCCATTATAAGTCCAAATCAGGACAGTGGTTTCCAGTGGACAGTTGTACCCAATGATCCCCATCACATTCTTCAAGAATCTCTACATAGTCCATCAATTCACCAGCTGAAATCTTACACAGCTGATTTATGCTACAATTTCTCCTTAACTATTGAACTAGATGAGCTCTGCAACAACATCTAAATACTGCAATAGTAAATGGTTCTGATTGCCAGCTTCCAAAAAATTAAAAATTATTTGCATGTTCCAATCTTCTGTTGACAAAAATACATCACTAACACTTAACTGAAGTTGCTATTTTGCTTTTTTCATCCCTTATACCCAAGTCACTGGCAAACTTGAGCAGATTTAATAACAGTCATTCTAAATTACAGTTAATGTTAACATCTCTAAGTAGGTATTTGCTGAACTTCCCTTCAAATTTTAAGTAGGAATTGTTCTTTAATACTCAGCAGTGTATTTTCTTTTCTTTTCTCATTCATTTCCCCTTTGAGGCCTTCGGAGGATAATTACAAAGGAATTAGGGAAGAATAGAGTAGAAATTGCTGCTGACAAGGAACCAGAATTTTTTTTCCTATTGCTGAACCTGACCGGTTAGATGACTGGGACCAAGCCACAGACCTTCCATTAGATTTGCTTTCCTAGCCTTTATTTTGTGAATTTTAAGTGTGGACCTTTCCTGTATTTATCAAGGAGTTCTCTGAACATTAAATGAATTAAGATGTGAAAGTGACTAAAAAGAAGTAACAAAAAATATAAATAATATAACGACAGGAAATTATTTATCAACATCATTTCTACTGATTATTTGATTGGTTTGAGAAATACAGTACTGTTCCTTGAATACAAGTGTTTCTTCTAGAAATTTGTTGACAAGAACTGAACTGACGCTAGAGGAGTATACATTTACATGTAATTATACATTTAAGTTTTGGGTCCCATGGAATGTTAAATTGATAAATCCGTACTTTGCATTATCTTGTGTAAGTTCCTCCTCATGTTTACTTTGTTTTAATCTTGGTAGGTATAGGTGATAGGAATTTATAGTATGGTAGGCCAGATAATTTTTTGGAGAAAGGGTGGCTTTCAGGGGGTCACACTCATCTCCCCTGACTATAGCTACCCCAAATAACATGTGCAGGCAACAAGGATACTATACACTTACAAAACAGAAACAAAAACAAAAACAAAAACAAAATAACCCAAAAAGAAAACAAAACAAAACAACCAAACAAACAAAAAATCCTCAAAATAGACCACAGTGAGTAAATCCACTCTTAATGTTAAGCAAGTGGAACATGGCATCTCTCCTGATAATTGAGCAAATCTCTAGTTGAATGGTTCACCCCGGAGCTAATAAAGAATTGGGCATCAGTAAATCTGCTTTCAATTTTTCTGTGGTGCTACCATCTACAGATCATGAAATAACACAGGATGAAGTCAAGGAACACCTCCATGAACTTTACATAATTTCAACAATCAAGTATTCAAGTGAAACGGGAGGGCTCCTATGTGGCCAGTCAGTTAAGCAGCTGACTCTTGATTTTGGCTTAGGTCATGGTCTCAAGGTTGTGAGTTCGGGCCCCACACTGGGCTCTGTGCTTACAGTATGGAGCCTGCTTCAGATCCTGTGTGTCCTTCTCTCTGCCCCTCCCCCATTCACACTTGCTCTCTCTCTCTCCCTCTATCTCAAAAATAAACATTAAAATAATTTTTTTAAAAAATGGGAGATAGTTGATATAAGAATCACAGATCTTATCAACTTATCCTACTGCATTAACACTGCTATTTACACCTTACCAAGTAACCATTAGCTACCTGCAGTTGGGACATTTTTCTAGGAAAATATATAACTTCAGGTTTTCTTGGGTTTCACAGATTGCTCCATAGATGTAATTTGTCAAGAGATAACAATATGAACACTATCTTTGCCTACTAAAAATCATCACTATATTTTGATAGCTTTGACAGCCTGAGGAAGATTGCTGGAATATCAGGTTCCCAGTGAATATTAACACACTGCAGTGCTCACAAACTATTGTTTTTACCTTATGGTGTTGGCGCTTGGCACAGACACAAAATAACAGATGGTACAGAGATATCAATTGTTTTCCATTCAAGAACAGTGTCACATACAGAACTCAATTATGCAGAAATGGATACAGAAGCCCTTTGCACAAGAAGTTTTATCAGCTACCTCTACATCTGTGTCTTTATTATTTGTATCAACAAAACCTCTTCAGGGATTCTTTCTGAGGTTAAGCAACTCCCTTTAATTATAAAGCACTGGGGTGCTTTGCTCAACACTAATGACCACATAAAATGGAAGAACAATATTGAAGGCTGACAACCTAAGCATCTGCCAACACTGATCCCAGAATATACCAACGACCTTCCCTGAAAATACTGATGTAAGATTTTCTTTCTGATTCTCATCTACAGGCTGATTAAATCCATGTTTAATTTTGCTAGATACCAGAAAGTCTTAAATACGGTACTGAGGAAATTTCCAAAAGAGAAACTTCTTAAGGAAATTAGAGTTAATGGACATCATCTAACCAAAGACACAATGAGATGTTTAGCATGCTATCTTTGTTTTCTTACTAACACACTGGCAGATGGTTCGTTCCGTATCATCAGTGGTAAGTTATATCTGATTGCCTAGGACCCATTTAATTATTGAAGTCAGTAGAAATGAGTAACTTATTTTATACTCTTCAGCATAACCTGTCAAGAGTGTCTGATTTTTCTATCAGCAATTATTTAGAAGCCTTGGTTAAGAATGCGTTCTGATCTTCTAGGAGCATTCTGGAAGAAGGGCTTTAAGAGTCTTAAAGGCAACGGCTCACATTTACTCAAACTGGACTTAGTCTGATTTCAAGCCATTACAGTGATGCTCATAATTCTGTCCTAGTTATCTATCTATCTATCTATCTATCTATCTATCTATCTATCATAGCTCATGATAGTGAAATAATAAAATACCTGACATGGGATATGCATTTACCTCAACTTATTTTAAGAAATTTATTCACAGAAAGATTATTTGCTATTCTCAAATGACAGTCCTCTCAAGTAACTAATTGAAGTATTAACATGCTGGGGTGCCTGAGCAGCTCAGTCAATTGAGCTGCCGACTCATGACATTGGCTCAGGTCATGATCCCAGGGTTGTGGGATCAAGTCCCACATCAGGTTCTGTGCTGAGCATGGAGCCTGCTTAAGATTCTCTCTCACTATCCCTCTCCCCAGCTACTCTCCCCAGCTCACATGGTCTCTCTCTCTCTCAAAATAAAATCCAATAACAAAAAAAAAGTATTAACATGCTCAGGGTGAATATTTGGTAAAGGGCTAACAAAGCAAACAAGGCTAGAATTGTCAGTGCTAAGTTATAAGTCCGTGTGATGAGTGGGAGGTACAGGATTCCAGGTACGAAATGAATAAATCATGGGGATAAAAGGTATGAATAAGGAATACAGTCAGTGGTACTTTAATAGTGTTGTGTGGTGAGATATAGTTTACACTTGTGGTGAGCATAGCATAACATAACATATATAGACTTGCTGAATCACTGTTACTTACCTGAAACTAATGTAACTTTGTGTTTCAACCATATTTCAATAAAAACATTGTGAATCAGTGATTATTGAGGAATTATTGAATTCTATAAATTAAAGGAATAGAAAATCTTAAAAAAGAGATTCTCTCCTCTATGCAGACACGCATTAAGACTTATTTCTGAGCCTTCCAGAATAAGAATGCAGCAACATGACACTCCTCACACTGATAAACTGAAAATGAACTTACTTTGATCTGAAAAAAGAAAATAATTTGAAAGAGCAACACTAGCATATGTGAAAGTTCTTGTTTAATCTCCTAAACATGCATAAAATTCACAGTTAAGACAATACGTCCTTCATAATCAAGGGAAATGAGTGCCAACGACCAAGTTTCAACCATGTACTTGGCATTTTAACGAGGACTGGATGAAGTCAAATACAGTAATATAACACCATTTGGGCCTCAAAAGAAGGTATCCTCCATATTGATATTATTGTGTCTTGCAAGGTAAGGGAAATATGTATAGCAAAGTGTGTTGAGATACAATGCTCTGGTGTGTGGTGTGTGTGTGTGTGTGATAATTTACTGTAGAAGTATGCTAGCTCTTTATGGCACAGACTACAGTATGTGGTGGTGAAAGGAAATATAAATTATAGTACTTAAATTAATATCATTAATATATTATCATGACATATATAATAATAATAGTAATAAAAAGTGGAGAATATTATTGAGAAGGGGCTAAATAAAGACCAGAGAAGACAGAAACTCAAAAGTTTTAAATGTGGTATTATGTGGGATATGAGCACAAGTCATGGAGATGCAGATGAATAGAAGAAAAAGCCTGAGAGGAAAGTCTTCACTTTAAAGGTAGAAATCAGACTGAATTAGTTCAATAAGGCACGCACTGGACTTCTTAAAGATTCTCATAACATTCCAACCAACTCTCTAGAAAAAAAATCTAAGAATATACTTCATAGCCCTTCAGAGAAAATGCTGTCAACACAGCATTATAGCCAATAGGAAGAGAATTATCAAGAGTTTAAAACAGAACAGCAGAGAGGTTGTAATAACCACAAAAACAAATCAAATTTGTCAAAACAAATTTTGAAAAAAACCCAGATTAATAAAAGTTTCAAAATAAGATTTCACTTACATGTGGCATCTAAAAAAACAATAATGAGAAAAAAAAAACAATGAATAAACTAACAAAAAGCAGAACGAGACCTATAAACACGGAGAACAAAGTAATGATTGCCAAAGGGTAGGTACCAGAGGGTGGTGAGATGAGCGAAATGGGTGTAGGGGAGTGGGAAATATAGGCTTCCAGTCATGGAATGAATGAATCATAGGAATAAAAGGCATAGCAAAAAATATAGCCAATGGTATTGTAATAGCGTTGTATGGAGACTGATGGTAGCTACATTTGTGGTGTTTACAGCATAATATATAAACTTATTGAATCACTACATTGTATACCTGAAACTAACATAACGCTGTGTATTCACAAATATAAATTTTTAGAAAAGAATTATAACATAAATTGGCATCAAAGGGATATCAAGCACTCAAGGGATGCAAGCTGGAAATCCCAATACTTCAAATCAATAAGCTCAAACACTCTCTGTCTCCTGTCTTTGTCATCACTTATTCTAAACACGTGTTCTTTCATCTCCCTTCCTCTGACCATAATCATGAAGATAGAAAGGCAGGGAGGAATATGAAAGAGAAAAACTAAAGAGCTCACTTCCAGTAAGGCATTCTGCTTTCCAGATTGACCAGCACACCCTCCCCATTCATGCCAACCTATACTCCTCCATCTGTTCACCACCTTGAATTTCTTCATACCCACTCCTCCCACTCTTACTTCCTATTCTTCTATGGGTTTCCTTCTCCTTTGCTCATTTCTTGTTGTTGTTCACAACGCCTACCTCCCAATCTCTCAATGAAATTTAGTTTGAGCATAAAGGCAGTATTAGCATAGGAGGAAAAAGTAATGTGAAGGCACAGTTTCAAATAGGCTTACAGAGAGTAAATATAATTCTTAAAAATTCCATAAGCAAGTTATTATTTCATTATAAGGCACATATATTGATTTACTGTAGCTCCAATGAACTTTCTCTTCAAGAAAGGGTACACTTCAAATTCTTATGACATATTCTCACTACTGTCGTTGTGAAGATGGCTTCTTAAGATGGCACTAGTTAGCGAAACCATATAGCAGTGTTGAAGACGGCTTGTCTTTCTGTAGAGCTGATAAATGTGTCCTCACGTTCATAGTGGGAGAGTTGTGCTGATTATCCCATAAATGATGAAAAATAGGAATGAGAAACTAGGGTCAAATAAAAAGCAACATAATTGAGGATTTATATTTACCTTACAAGACAGGAAAAAAAAAATAACTGATGGAAAAAATCAAGTAAAGTAGCATAATTCTAACCCCACAATTCAGACAGCTGTTGTCATGAAGTCTAATTTGAACATAAGCAACTTAATAGAAACTGAGACACTGGAAAAGCAAAGGTTAGATTCTGACATGTTGGCTGATAGAAAGGCTGCTGATGCTGTGTGTGCTGACAGTAGTATTTCAGCTCTCAGAAGATCCAGTGTAGCAGTTTGACACAGGAGCAGGCATACTTTGGACAGGAAACAGCTAATGAGTAGCAGAAGGACTCATAGAAAATGGAATAATAGTGAAGACAACGGGCAGGTACTGCCTTCATATGTACTAGCAAGGATATCAGACCTAAACTGGAAAGAGGGGTGGATGGAGCAGAGCTTTAAGAAATCTAGGAAGATCTGATTTACTTGTCTCCTCTCAGGTAGAACTGAAACTCATGTTCCATAATAATTTTGCTAGTAGGAGGAAGTAAGATCCATTTCAGAACAGATCCTTATAGAAGAATGATTTTCAACTGTTTCTCTACCATGACACTTGGATAAAACTCTTCGTGCACAACACAATCCCATGTAGTATCAGCTTAGGGACAAGAATTAAAAAACGCTACATAATATATGCAGTTCCTGGACTGCTCTCGCTAACACTACCCTTCATTGTAAAGAAAACGTATCCAAAGCATAACTTCAAAGTTTCTCTAATTTCTTTTACATTTAAAAATGCAATCCAAGTCACAAATTTTAGTGCCTTATACTAATAGGAAATTATTCATCACATGCACCCATAATTCTCTGCCCAGTTTTTAATTTTCTTTGTACCTGTCAATGTAGCTCTCTAATTTCCAATCTCATCACAAACTGTCTAGGTTCTGTGACTACATAGTTTGCCCTAATTGTACCACCAGCTAAATGGTACATCTTAATGGCTTGTTACATCTCTATGTGTTAGGAATATGTACATGAAAGTGATGGGAAAAACGGAACTTCCCTGAAACATAAGGACAGGAAAGTTGCAGTGAAATAAAAGCTTACTTGTGAAGAAAACAGAATAGACAGGCCTAGAAAAAAATATTTCTTACTGGAGAATAAACTAAAGGTAAATAAAAATACAAGATGGAAAGCTTATATTTTTAATCTTGGCAGTTGACAGTATGTGACTAATCTTTTTTCATCATGGCTAGAATTACATAATGTTAGTACTAATGAGAGCGACTAAATATAACATCAGCTTAAACAGTCTGTTGGCAATAGCTACTCAAAACACATCCAGTTAACTCCTGAGTGACTGTGCCAATGGGACAGTGAAAAATACAGATAATACGGATTGCTTTTTTTTTTTTTTATCATAGCTTCCATTTATGGAAGCTCCGATTTTTATCAGAGAGAGAACTATACCCAGGCACTTATACATACTCTATATGATTAGCTACCTGAGAGCAAACCAGGTAGCAGAGACCACACACAAAGTGTGACTCATCAAGTGGATCATGATTATTTCAAAAAATCACAGAATTCTCAGAGCTGGTAGAAATATTAAATGTAAGTAGTTCAACAATAGTTCACTTAGTGCCCAAATCCTGCTACTCTGTCCTCCTATTCAATGTATCCATATTATGAAACTAAAATTAGAGCTCCAAATTTTATATATATGATAAAATATTTGCCATGTCATGTCTCTTGGAGGGCAGGCTATTATAAAGGATCAGTCCTCAATAGAATACAGTGTGCTTAAGAGCTCTCAGGTTCAAATCCAGATTCTACCACTTGCTATACATATGACCTTAAAATACATGAACTGAATTTCTCTTGGGCTTCAATTTTCATGCCTGTAAAATGAGGATGATTACGGTGCTTAACTCATAGATTTGTCCTAAAAATTAAATGAGATAGCATATATGAGACATTTAATGTATTCCCTTGCCCCCTCTTTGCTAGTTTGTAAAGGTTCTATTGACCACTGGTCCTGAGAGACTAGCTTACTAGAACATAAACTGCATAAGAGTAGGAACTTGATCAGATTGGTTTACTATGGTTATTCAAATACTAATTAAATATTTCTGGAATAAATAAAAAGAAATAAAGTTTCATGGTAAGCTTTGTTTAGAAAATGCTGCAGGTTCTCTTGTCTTTTTAGGAATCTATGATATGCTTTAACAAATATAAGCTATTGAGAAGTACTATAAACAGGTATAGATAACAAAACCTGTCTATATTTGTTAAACATTTTCCAAAAATGTTAACCATTCCTTTTATTTTTGAGTTTCTGCTAACGTCTAGAGTTGCATGCAATGCACATTGGAAAATGGTGTCTATGAAAAATGTTATATAAAAAAGTAAATATATAAAAAAATCAAAGATTTAAAATAATTTCTAGTAAGGATACCAGATATAGATAGATAATGAAATATACATTTTATTTGTAGACTACATCAAGTTTTACTTTGTCATATATAGAAATATGTTTAACGATTTAAGTGCTAGAGAAGATACAGAAAATCAGGATTCTAGTTATTGACTTGTCTTCATACATGGACTCAAACACACATTAAGACAGAGGCAGAAAATACAGGAGCAAAAGGCTGTTGATCACTTCTGTAAAGGATTAGGGGATTATGACTACAAGTGTCAGAGCACACATACTGAATCAGGCTTTGTGCTCACTGATTTTTTCCGGCTATCATCTGGCCCTTCGATATAAAATAAGTAGTGTTAATATATTTAACTTGTCTTATTGGGGTCATATAGGCAGACATTTTTTTTATTATAATGAATGTACTCCCTGTTCTGTCCTTTAACATGTCTATTTAAAGTTCTGTGGAAATGTCACACACTTTAATAGAAACTTCAGGATACAGAATAGTAATAGGGAAGACATCCTCTTTAGAAAGGTCATCTCTTGAGGATTCTTTAAACCCTTAATGAAATGTAAAGAAGATCTTACAGTTTTCAGAAAGAAAAGAAGTGGTATTCTCATTTTGATAGTTAAAACACAAATTTTTTTGTTAAGTGTTGATTGTTTATACAATTTATCAAACAGAACTCGTGTCAAATGGCAACACCAGCAATTACTCAATAATTTAGGGACTTAATAGTCCCCAATACCTCTTTTTCCCCCCAATATATGTCCTAAGATTCAAGTCAGCAAAGGTTAATAATTTAAGCCTTTAATATTTAAGTTATTCAACAATTTTATATCCACTAAATGGTATAAACAAAAATAGCAATAATATTTTATCATAAAATATTTTAATGATGTTTGTGAGGGCAATTCCAAACATATAGCTTACATCAATATCTGAACAATTTTTCTCCTCAGGCTTGAATGTTTCTAACAACAACAACAACAAAAAAAACAAAAGTGAACTTCCTTTATCCACTGAAACTAAAAGTCAGTTATTTCCCCTTGTGATTGCAAGAAACACAAAATAGTTAATGCAACTCTAATTTAGAATAAACTCTTTAAAGTGAATTTTCAAATATCTTCGTTCATTCAATACATTGTAACTTTGCTAGATCACTATCCCTCATACCATAGAGTTAGTTCAGTACCAGACTCTCTTAGACTCCATCCAAAGGTTGAAATACAGAAACACCTTGTTATACACTGGCTTTTTGCCATGGACTTCAAAAAAATGCATAATTGCGTAATGTGTGATCTAAATAGGGTAATAATTGGTTCCAACTCATGACTCCATGATGTGGTGAGAAAAGCTAGTCCTAAGTATTTTTTTTTTTCTTGTGTAAAAAGTAAAACCAACGGTTGCAATTAGCAGTTGAGGTACACACTATGACAACAAAACCCAACCAGTGACAATGACTTAAAAATTCTCAGACAGTTCAAATCCCTGGGGTTAACATGAGCAGAGAAAGAAATGGAGAATGATATTCCATGGCAAATATAACTTGGAAGTTCATATTTGGAGGTGGCTTAAATTTATTTAAATTTCCACTGTGAAATTAAATATATTTTTATTCAAAAGAAATAGATAAAAGATAACAGATAAATTCTACCTAAGTTATCAGAACAAATGCATGACAATTTCCTATTTAAACAATTAGCCAAGAATTTTAAATAAAAAAAATTTAAATCTCACAATCATTTTCTTCTTGCGGGGGATAATTACTTACAAATCTATGTTTGTTACAATGAAGTGCTACAGGAAAATTTACTAATAATATATATACCATAATAGTTGGCAGCAACAACTTATTCCTTAAATTTATCACACATTCACAATCGTGCAGTATAACAATTTTAATTTGTACAATGTTTTTCACTCTTGAGGAGGATATTCTGTCATATCTTTCTGATCATTTACTGGTACATTTCTCATAGTAGCTACAGACCCAAGTTCTCCAGCAATCTTAATACTCATTAGTACTTTGCTAAAAGCTACTAGATAGCATAGCTGTGTAAATTGTGTCACTTTTATATGCCAGAGAAATTAAATTTTGAGTTCAGTTCTAAAAAAATGAATTGTGAGACACAAATAGCTTCCAGAATTGTCCTGATGATTTCTGAGCCATGCATGAAGTTTATCAATGACAGGGCAGTATGTCTTGACTAACCTAATCACTTATGTATTTAATACTGACAAGGGGAAATGAATTATATGAAAACATTTTCAACCAAATATCCTGAAATTATATGCCTCGTGCCCCAATAACTGAATTACTCAACCCTGTGTGTGTGTGTGTATACACACACACACACACACACACACACACACACGCACACACACATATATATATATATACATATATAAATTTCTTCTTATACACTAGGAAAGTCCCTTGTGATGAAAAGGATGTTAACTGGTTATTAGGAAAATATAAACATTTCTTTATTTCTCTGGTGGTATGATGATGTGATGTATACTTTTAATAAAATCACAGTGTTTATTAAGCATATTTTTCAATTTATCCCATTTATTTATAAATGAATATGAATTATTAAAAACAAAACACCTGAAAACACGTTTACTCCCTCTATCAATGTTTATTTGCAGAAGTTTCCTTCCCTACCTAGTTGGCTTCTTTTTTTTCCTAAGTTTATTTATTTATGAGACAGAGAGAAAGAGAGAGAGAGGCAGAGAGAAGGAGAAAGAGAAGCTCAAACTCTGTCAGTGCAGAGCCCAGTGCAGGGCTCGAATTCACAAACCGCAAGATCATGACCTGAGCCAAAATCAAGAGTCAGACGCTTAACCCACTGATCCACCCAGGTGTCCCTCTAGTTAGGTTCTTACCCTCAAATACTTCATATTGAATAATCAGTTCCAAATCCTATGCACTTAAATCACTGTTAATAAATAGGATTTATAAAGAATTTTACACATTTCTTACTCTTTTTCCCTAAATTGTTCTTATATGTTGGGTCCATGTTGATTATCTCTAATTAATTCAAAATTTTTATATTTCTGCTTTAAGAAGTTGTGTAGTAAAAGTGAAGAATTTATCTCTGCCCAAGGAGAGGGTTGGCCTTCATTTTCAACCTCTGGAAGGTAAGCTATGCCATATCTCACAGAAATGTCTTTGTTCACAGTGGAAGTTGGTCACATCAGACAGCATTGGGTTGGTCACACCAGAAAGTGTGTGATGTAGAATGAGGTCTTTGAGTCACGCAGTAATAGTTGACTTGGAGACTGATTTCCACCACGTGGGCAATCAATCAATCAACCAATGGTGCTGACCCAATGGAGCCTCATAAAATCTCTCAACACTGAAGCTTGGATGTTTGTTTCCCTGTTTGGCAATACCTCACGCATATCGTCACACATCAATGCTGGGAGGATAACACATACTGGTTCCTTAGGGAAGACAGTAGAAGCTTCACGTTTGGAGCCCCATGTGTCTCTTTCTCTGGCTGATTTTAATCTGTCTCTTTTCCCTTTAATAAACTGGAATTTTGAATACAGTTGCTTTCAATCATTTCTATGAATGCTTCCAGAAAAGTATCCAAATTTAAGAGTGGTTTTGGAGACCCCTTGAACCAACCATTGTAGTAGATGTCAAAAGCAAGGACAGGTTGCACAGATCTGTGTCCTCAAACTTCACAATTTGGCTAACTCCCAGGAAGAAATACTTATGATACATTAAAAGGCAAACACACACACACAGCACTAAAATATGTAACACAGAAACCCAGTCCAAACATATATATGGACATCAACAGACCAAATTATAGATCAACAAATATATTTCAGTAACTTACCATCAGTATCATATGTGCTTCTTCTCATGCCTCTTGCACTATAAATGGATTTTAATAGTTAATTCAGATGTTGGTGCAAAACAACCTTATATATAAAAGCACAATATCCTTAAATACAAAGTCTCTAGAACTGAAAGTATTAAGATGTAAATTTCATGTCTTGATACAAAAGAGATAAGCACATGGCATAGTAGGAAAATACAATTCAATATAAGTCCCTGTAGGGGCATCTGTTTGGCTCAGGTCATGATCTCATAGTTGGTGAGTTCAAGCCCCACAATGGCTCTCTGCTGTCAGTACAGAGATTGCTTCTGATCAGATCAGCTGTCACCACCCCCCCCACCGCCTCTTCCCCACTTGCTCTATCTCACAAATAAATAAACATTTAAAAATATGCATGTGTTAAGTTCCTGCACACTTTCCCATTTTTTTAAACACAAAGTGTAGTTCTTTTAATCATTTCACTTAAGATATCACTTTCAAACTGTACCTCATTACAGTATCATTCTTGTGGGTGTATCCACATTTGTTAACACCAATATTAAAAGTATTTGGAATTCCTAATTCCAAATTTAGCTTATACAGTACAGAGCAAAACAGTATTTCTGAAATTTCATCAGAGTAGAATATTTCTCTGGTCAAACAGATGGTAGACCATTATATGATAATGATAATCATTTTATGAGAAGAATCTGGGGCAGCATTGAAACAGATGAATTATGGGGGTGCCTGGGTGGCTCAGCTGGTTAAGTATTGAACTTTGGCACAGGTCATGATCTCATAGTTCATGGGTTTGAGCCCTGCATCGGGCTGTGTGCTGATGGTTCAGAGCCTGGAGCCTGCTTTGGATTCTGTGTCTCCCTCTCTCTCTGCCCCTCCCCCTCGCACTTTGTCTATCTCTCTCAAAAATAATAAAATTAAAAATTAAAAAAAAAACAGATGAATTACAATTGAAATTTTAAAGTAAAATTTAAAAAAAAATCTATTTACTCTGCTTCTATTTATATTCTACTGCATCACCAACTCCTATAGTGACTGATCCAATCAGCGTCTATCAGAATCAGTGAGGGAATTTCTTGGTACCCAGATCCTAAACTAAAATAATCTGAATTGGTAGTATCGATGGTATCTTGTGTTTCTACATTTTAACAAGCTCTCTAAATGATTCTGTTGAATACCAAAGTTGAAAAACTACTGATCAATAAATTAAAATTTTCTTGAGGGCTGGACCTAGCACATTGCTTTGAAATGTGAAGTTTAAATTAGTTGCTTTCTAGGAATTAAAATATTCAACACTATACCACTTAATTAACGATGACAGTTTAATTAATTTTTGTGATTTTTGTCAGGTAATATATGGGTTTAAATTATTTCTGTGGCAATTGTTTTGTTTGACAGCATCTTTTGCTGAATTAATTTTCAGAAATGAACTCTCTCACTAGTGGTTCTGAATGTTTCAATCTTTCATTTGATATTTTTTTATTTAAATTTTTTAAAATATTTATTTATATTTGAGAGAGAGAGAAAGAGAGACAGACAGAGCACGAGCGGGGGAGGGGCAAAGAGAGACAGAGACAGAATCAGAAGTAGGCTCCAGGCTCTGAGGTGTCAACACACAGCCTGGTGTGGGGCTCGAACTCATGAGCCGTGAGATCATGACCTGAGCCAAAGTCAGACATTTAACTGACTAAGCCACCCAGCTGCCCCTCATTTAATACTTTTAAATCAGTGTTTTTCAGCATAAACGTCTTCAACATAATTTTATGAATATGAAAATTTTATCTTAAACGAAGATATAAGGAAGCTGTCATAAAACATTTTGAATGTAACAATAAACATTTATAGTTGTTTCATTAATATAAAACTATCCCTCACATTATTCATATGTTAATACTAATTAATTTCTGAAATAAGAATTTGGGATTAGAGAGCAAGTTAAAGAGCAAGTTTCTTGAATTCTAACATGTTTCTTATTAAAGTGAAGCATTTAATTCAGTTTCCTGGAAAAAATGAATGTCATTTAATTTTTTCACGAGAAAAAACTGGTATAGGCTCCACATCTATTCACTTCAAAACCAGTAGTCAGTGTCTTAACCATATGTGCCATTAGTCAAGGGAGTGGGTAAATAGCTGGTAAAGTCCTTAAGTGGTATCGTTAAGAGTGATAGAGTGTAGTACTATTTTCATAAGTTTTAGTAAAAACTCCTTATTCTCTAAGTTCTGCCATTGCTTTCAAACTAATACCAACTATATGCTTATAGAAAATTTTATTCCATTCTCAGATTATTGTTTTCAATCGCTATGCGCTCAACACTACTCATACTTGAAATGCAAAGGGAATTCAAAATATTTGCTGTATTCACAAGTGTTACTTTGTGAAATTCATGATAATGGGAAGGAAGTAGGGTGGATTACTTCTAGGTGTGGCAAATATCAATATCATAAAAAGTCAATCCTGCTGTGAACAATCCAAATTCAAAGGTCTGTGAAAGCAAATATTTTGAGTATATCTCTTTATCAGAAAAATCATGGTTTTGTTATTTGAAGATTGTGAATAATCCCTATTGAACATCATCATAAAAAAACTAGAACCAAGAGAGAAGTTTAGACAAAGAGAAATAGAAGGCAGAGAAGAAAAAGAGCTATTTTTTTTAACGTTTATTTATTTTTGAGACAGAGAGAGAGCATGAACGGGGGAGGGTCAGAGAGAGGGAGACACAGAATCTGAAACGGGCTCCAGGCTTTGAGCTGTCAGCACAGACCCCGTCGCGGGGCTCGAACTCACGGACTGCCAGATCATGACCCGAGCTGAAGTCGGCCACTTAACCGACTGAGCCACCCAGGCGCCCCGAAAAAGAGCTATTTTAAAAGAGCTTTCGGTGGGGGTGGGGGTAGGGGGGTAATGAAGTGAAATAACATGAGGCTTAGAAGAGAATTTCTCTGTGTATAAAGAGTAAGGAATCTAAGCCACTTGTAAGAAGGGTAGAACTCATGAAGCTATCTTAGGAGACCTGGGGTTATATAAACATATGTATTAAAGAAAGGGTTAGAAATAGATTGCCCGGCAAGTTTAATAAAGCCGAGTAGCTGAGTAACCTTAAATAAAGGTTACATAAACCCTATTCACTCTTAAAACTGCAAGATCGGGCTTTTCTGCATTTCTGAATCCAATAAGAGAACCAAAGGTGGAAACCAAGAGCAGTGAATTATAAAATGAGAAAGGCTCATAGATAAGATACTCCTATAAAATTCCTCATAGTATTCTCTGCAAAATAAAAATTATTCTCTGCAAAATAAAATAAAGTCAAGTAGTGTTTCAAACTTCTGATAAGAGTCTGGAATTTATTTTATCAATTGTGAATAATAAATGGACACTAATTATCCACTAACCACCATTACTAATTAAATCTGTATATGATATTTCTATGATTTTAAACTAGTGGGCTGACTTTATATTATTTTAAGGCTTTTAAAATGGACCAACGGTTTAATACTTTCATTTATAACCTTGATCTCCCTTGTCCTGTTTTTCCCATACAGTTTTAAGTTTTTTGACTATAAATTGTTCTACCATGGGCAGAACATTTTAGGAACTTAACCTTCCCCATAGGAAACAGTCTACTGTTTACTAAATTACCTGTTAAAATAATAAGTGGAATAGAAGTATATAGTGAAATGTAATGAATGAAAAGTACTATCTCAGGCATAAGCTAATTATCACTATTTTTATTCCCTAGCTTGAATAAAACTCTTGAATTTTTTTGCCTAATTTTAAACATGGCAAATTGAAATATGATTGAAATTGAATATAAACTGCAGAATCAGAGGACCAAAATTCTATCATTACCACAGCCAGAAAAAAAAAGTATCACAGCAGTCCACCTATTACCTGATAGTACTAATAAAGGTAATAGCCAGTATTTTCAGTATAATTTTTTTTTTTGGTAACTGAAATCATAAGCATTAATGGAACATCAGTACCTATAGGTAGTTATATAACAGACTGATTTCTTAAAAAAAAAAAACATAATTATCAAGTGTTTAGAAAGGTTTTTCAAATTACAGACTTATCATTAATAGTCCAAACAGGTATAAAATTACCTGATTCTAAAGCTGGTGCAACATCTCAAAAAAAAAAAAAAAAGTATGTTTTCTGCAGTATAATTGGTCTGTATAAAAACTTTTGTTCTTGCTATCTCACTTTGTTAACTACTGATAGATGTATTTACAATGAGGTAAACCTATTCTCATAAAAATGATTTATTGATATTAAATCCAACATTATTTAAATATTTAAAATTTTGGCTCTAGGAGAAGGGAGAGGGTTTTGAAGGAAATAAAGTCATATCTTGCCTCTTCTGCCAGCTTGAAAACCACAAAAGATGGCAATCACCTTGCTCCCTCCGCTTGGATTATTGGTGGATATTAAACTCCTCTTTTGAAATGTGAACCACCATGACAGTTTAAATTGGTGAAGAGATTGCCTAGAAGGGAACGCAAATCTAACAAATTAGGACATACTATATTATCTATCTGCACACAATTCTAGGTAGTTGGGTTTCATAAGAATGATATATAGTCATTAGACACAATGTATAGGATTTAATAACAATGTGGTTTGAAGTGAAATACCTGGGTTGGAATGTTAGCATTGCCCTTTGTTAGGTGTACCCATTTTACAAGTTATTTATCCTTTGCAACTTTTAGTTTCCCCACCTAAAAACAACTGCAATTATATGTAAAAGAATAGCAAAATTATTAGAGCTAAAATGTTATACTAATATTAATGGCTGTCATTTATATGATACTGTATGTCAGACATATTTAAATCTCACAACACTGACGTAGGTATTGTGACATCTATATGCTACACAAGAAAGTTGAAGGGTAGAAAGCCTAACTTCAAAGCACGTAACTGCTCTTAAGGATAATAATGCCATTTTTGGCTACATTCTAGGCAGTTGTGAATATGTAATTTAAAAAAAAGTGTGCCGGAACTTTGCAAATTAAATAGCTAACTGTGAGGTGTTAGCTATTATAGCCTGCAATTTAAATACAAACTTTTCAAAGCAAGAGCAGTTACTGTAACCCCTAAATTCATGAAGAAGTAGTGTAGAATAATTACAGTGTTTTGAATCAGAAATAATACAGAAGTCTTCAAGATCATCTCTGTATTCCATAAGTTCAAAAATAAGACAAAAAAGTACTTAAATGAATTGACTGACTTCATGCAATGGGTAGCTGCAGATCCTGGAAGAGAAATGAAGTTCTTAGATTTCTAATTCCATGTTTTCTTAGCATCCTAAAGTAAGCTGCACTCTGAATATCTGATTTTTCATGGAAAATCTCCTTTCAAGTATCAACAGGTAGAAAAAGATCATAACACTTAAACCTTAAATAATCCTTTGATTATTAAACTAAGCATAGTTTGTTTCTAAAACTAAGCACACTACATATTATTTCCATGTGACATCTGAAGAAAATAGGTTAACTTTTCAAAGTATTTTAAGTGAGAACAAAATACCTTCTTATCCACTGTTCATAATGTGGACAGAACATTACTCAAGTTTCAAAATGCAGCCTATGGGTGGAGATAGTGTATATTTGGTCGGGAAGCCAAACACTTTATATCAGAACAAACAAACTGCCTATTCTAAAATACCAAATCAGGAACAAGATGGAAAAAAATTTAAAACTACAATCACATTAGAAGTACAAAATATAAGCAGAGGGGAGGTGGGTTGGGTAATGGGTGAGATAGGTGAAGGGGATTAAGAGCACACTTATCATGATGAGCACCAAATAATGTAGAGAATTGTTGAATCATTATGTTGTACACATGAAACTAATATAACACCTTATGTTAATTATACTGGAAATAAAAAAAAATAGATATAGCTCTTGGGCAAACCAGGAAAACTGAATAAATTTCCACTCTTGGGGGAATGTTGGCAGTGACAATGCTGGTAAATATATTCTACATATTTTCACAGTATCATCAATGAAGTAATATCTGCATATGGAAAATATATATCCAGTAGAAATGTCATGAAACTATGAAAGCAAAATATTGTCAAATATATATATCAAGTCAGGATATGTAATAACCGTTAGCTTCATATTGTAGAATGGTTCTAATTGATAGTCATTTGAGGGATGGTCCAAAATGAAGACACTGGGAATGGAGAAGCTAAGTATTTGGTGTAGCTATATTTATTATGATCTTTTCTGAGATGAATATATGCATTATTTGTTTTAACCTATCTTACCAGCTTTATGGAGGTATAACTGACAAAAATAAACTGCACATATTTAAATTATGTAACTTGATATGTGTTGACATATATTTTTGATAAACCTGTGAAACCATCACCACAGTCAAGGTAGAGAACATGTTCAACACCTGTGTGTTTCTTTGTGCTCCTTGGTAATTCCTTCTGTCCATCCTCCTCCTCCCCTATCTCATCCCCACAGAAATTATCTGCTCTCTGTTACTGTAAATTACTTTGCATTTTCTAGAGTTCAATATAAATGGAATCAAACATTATTTACTCTTTTTTGTCTGTTTTTTTCACTAAGAATAATTATGTGAGGTTCATACCTGCTGTGTGTGTGTAGTTCATTCCTTGTATGGACATACCACAATGTTTGTTCATTAACCTATACATGGGCACTCAGCTTGTTTCCAGTGTTTGGCTATTATAACCAAAGGTGCTGTATTTGTGTATAAGTCTTTGAGTAGACTTATGGCTTCTTTTCTCATTGGTTAATACCTCTAGGTGGAGTGACCTGACCATAATTATAGGTGAATGTTCAGTATTTAAAAAAGAAATCTACCAAACTGTGTGCCACAGTTGTTGTGCTCCTCTATATTCCCAGCAGGGTATGTGAGTTCTATCACCTATTCACATTTCTCCACATTTTGTAAAGTCAGTCATTTTAACATTAGCCATTAATAATAACAGTGTACTGTTACCTCATTGTGGTTTTAATTTGTATTTTGCTGATGAGTAATAATATTGAGCGAACACTTGTGTGATTATTTGCCATCCACAAAATGTTTTGGTGAGGTGTCTCTTCAAATCTTGCCCATATTTTATTGTTTTCTCTTTATTGAGTTGAGAATTTTCACATATTCTGGATTTTAAAATATTTTCTTCCAGTCTTCGGCTTGTCTTTTCATTATTTTATAAGTGTCTTTCAAAGAACACAAGTTTTCTTCTATATAATATACAATTTATTACTTCTTTTTCTTATGGACTGTGTTTCGGTCACTATATCTACGAAATCACAGAACTATAAAACTTGTAGAAGAAGACAGAAGAAAACTGTTGTAACCTTGTGTTAGGCAAGGATTTTTCAAATACAATTCCCGATACACAATCCATAAAAGAAAGAAATGATAAATTAGACATTATCAATATTAAATCAAACAAAACTTCTGTCAAAAGACATTTAATAAATGAAAATGGGGTGTCTGGGTGGCTTAGTTGGTTGAGCAGCCGACTCTTGATTTTGGTTCAGGTCAAGATTCCAGGCTTATAGGACGCAGCTGTGCATCAGGCCCTGTACTGAGTGTGGAGCCTGCGGAAGATTTTCTCTCTCTCTCTCTCCCTCTGCCCCTCTCCCTGACTCACGTGCTCTCTCTCTCTCTCTCTCTAAAATAAAATTTAAAAAAAGAATGAAAAGACAATCCAGCTGAGACAAAACATTTTAAGATCATATATTTGATAAAAGATGTATATCCAGAATATGTAAAGAATTTTCAGGAGTCAATAATGAAAACACAACTTAATAAAAAATGGACAACATATGAATAGACATTTCAGCAAAGGAGATACATGGATAGCAAATAATCATATGAAAAGAACTCAACATCATTACTCATGAAGAAAATGCAAATTAATCATAAATGTTGAGTGAATTTTTATGTCTCGAGCAAAGGGTGGAATGGAGTTTACTTTGTAGTGTACGGAAATCCAGTTGTTACATATAATTTGTTGAAAAGATTACCTTTCTCCACTAAATTGCCTTTGCACATTTGGCAGTAAGAAGGTGTCCCATATACATGGGGACTTACCTAATTTTTTCCCACTAATCTATTAGTCTATGTTCACATGAAGCCATACTCTGTCCTTATGATAAACCTTAAGATCAAGTAGGATTAGTCATCTAACTTTGTTCTTCCTTTTCACAGTTGTTCTGGCTATTCTAGTTATTTTGTATTTCCACATAAATTTTAGAATAAGCTTGTTGATTTTTACTAAAACATAAATAAACTCTAGAATTTCAAATGACCTTGTTCACATCTATAGATCAACTGGGAAAATTGAAATCTTAACAATAACGAATTTCATCATCTATGAACACCATATATCTTTCCATTTATTTAGGTCTTTGATTTCTCTCAGCAATGTTTTATAATGAAGGTCTTTCACATCTTTGTCAAATTTTCCTCCATATAATCATATAGCATCACATTTTATTTTATTTTATTATTTTTTTGTTTTGCGAGAGGGAGAGAGAGAGTGCAAATGGCGTGGGGTGAGGGGCAGACGGAGAGGGAAAGAGAGAATCCCAAGCAGGCTCCATGGAGAATGGAGCCCGACATGGGGCTCGATCTCACAACCATTAGATAATGACCTGAGCAGAAATCAAGAATTGGACA
Source organism: Panthera leo (assembly GCF_018350215.1). Lineage (NCBI taxonomy): Eukaryota > Metazoa > Chordata > Mammalia > Carnivora > Felidae > Panthera > Panthera leo. The sequence goes on from NC_056684.1 coordinate 94,736,884, forward strand.
CTTATCCGACTTCGACTCAGGTCATGATCTCACAGTTTGTGAGTTCGAGCCCCACCTCGAGCTCTGTGCTGACAGCTCAGAGCCTGAAGCATGTTTTGGATTCTGTCTCTCGCTCTCTTGCTCTCTCTCTCTCTCTCTCTCTCTCCCCACACACACACTAGTGCTCTCTCAAAAATAAATAAATGTAAAAAAAAAAAAAAATTAAAAAAAACCCCCAGAATTGGACGCTTAACAGACAGCCACTCAGGCACTCCTAGCATCACATTTTTAAATGTTACTGTGAAAAAGATTCTTTTCTAATTTCATCTTCTGCTTATTTGTTGATCTATATAGAATCACAATTAATTTGTATATTGGTATCTTATCCTACAACCTTGCTAAATTATTAATTCTTACCTTTTGTAAATTCCATCAGAGTCTTTACACAGACAATCACATCATCTGTGAAACAGACAGTTTGGTTTCTTTCTTTCCAAAATAGATGCCATTTACTTATTTTCCTAGCTTTGCTGCCTTGTACTAGCTAAAAGCTCCAGTATGATAATGAATAGACCTGGTAAGAAAGACATCTTTGTCTTTTTCCTGTCTTAGAAATGATTTAGTGTATTCCTTATAAGCATGATGCTAGCTGTAGGTTTTTCGAGTAGGCAATTTTATCAGGTTTAGAAAGTTCCCTTCCATTGTTAGTTTTTAAAGGTCTTTTGTTCATCTATTTTTTGTTTGTTTGCTTTGAAAAGTTGTTAGAATTCAACAAATGCTTTTTCTTCATTTAATGAAAGATGCATAAGAGTTTTCTTTTTTAAGTTTGTTAAGGTGGCAAATTATATTGTTTGATAATTGAGTGTTAAAGTGGCTATGCATTGGGGTGCCTGGGTGGCTCAGTCGGCTGAGCATCCAACTTCGGCTCAGGTCATGATCTCACAGTTGGTGAGTTCGAGCCCCGCGTCAGGCTCTGTGCTGACAGCTTGGAGCCTGGAGCCTGTTTCAGATTCTGTGTCTCCTTCTCTCTCTGCCCCTCCCCTGCTCATGCTCTGTCTCTCTCTGTCAAAAATAAATAAAAAATTTAAAAAAATAATAAAAATAAAAAAATAAAGTGGCTATGCATTTTTAGGATAAACCACTCATCATCATAATGTGTTATCATGTTTCATATATAGTTGTATTAAATTACTAAAATTTTGTTTATAATTTTTGTGTTCATGAGTGATATCAGTCTATAGTCTTTTTGTACTGTTATTATTATTTTTTTGTAGCAGAGTAATATTAGGATGTAAAATGAGTTGGGAATTATTCCCTACTCTTAAGTTTTTCAAAAGACCTTGTATATAATATAATGTAATTTTGATAAAAATTTCTCTTTATTCATTTATCTCTTTTTCATCTCTCAATATATATACATATATACCAATCTAATGATAATGATGCTAATTGCTGGGTATAGGGATTAGGGTGATTTGTTTACATTTTTACATATTTATGCATTGATTGTATGTTTTATAACAGTATAAGGTATTTTTAAAAACTGTAAAATTATATTCTGTAATTAATTAAATGGATCTGTCAGAACTTATGCTGATTGCTATAAGACCATGCTTTCAACATGTTTTCTGAGAATTGCTAGATTATCCAAAGTCCTATGAAGTGTTCATTAGTAAGTATGACTGTTTCTGGGAAATAGGAGCAAATCCAAATTTATCAGTTATGTTGATGAATTTTAAATAGAAGATTAGTAACTCCTCTAAAAATAGTATTTTATTAGTAATAATTATATCCTTACAGGTTGAGCTTGCACTGACAGGTCTATTCCAGTCAGTAAATCTCAGGCATATTTCAGTTATCAGGATGTAATTCATTTCAGCTCAGATTATTTTCATGATATTTGAGTATTAATGTTTATAATAGTTAAATTTGAAATAAATCCCCCATCTCCATTTCACACACACACCCACACACCACATAGAATGATGGTGTAAAAATGATTCACCACAACATACAATAAAGATTTAAAAAATGATATAAATGCTTATAAACATACAATATCATCAATAACATTAAAAGTGAACATTACTCAAATTTTGATACAAAATGTGAATTTCTGAATATTCATTCAACTGATCTATCACATCAGAGAATTTAAATGATTTAAGTATAGAAAAGGAAAATAGAAATGTTTTAATTCCCCCACTGTCAGGGAAGCTGATGCTATCTAATATTTACCTCTGTCCCAGAAATTACTTACTTAGAGTATCACCTAGTGAAGAACAGGGAATGGGAATTTTTATTTTCTGTTCTTTTTTAAACTAGAAGACAGTTATTTAAAATCTGCTATTTTTTTCCTTCTTTAAAAAGAAATATGCAAACTCATCTTTAAGCAGAGTTCCTAATCACCTGGGTGGCTCATTTTAGCTATGTACATATAAAGGAGGAAAGTATACAGTATTTTAGGAGAACAGCAAAATAATGTTATTTGGAGTGGAACAGGCTGGAGAGTTAGATAAGTTTTCGTGGGGGCAGGGGGTACAATTTAAGCAATGTCCTATAAAAATGCAACTGTCTGCCTCCACAGATCTACACTGATACGAAGAAATTTTCAGGAAGCAACATTTCTTTTAAAAAGTTCAGCATTTTGGATAACTGATGGACTGAGGTAAACATCCATTAAGGGAACAGACTGAAAGACCAGTGAGAACTTCCTATAGGATTTGTATCATGTGGGAATGGTAATTTTGGTCTTGTGAGTCCAATCCAACTCCTAAGTCAAGATTGTTACGGAAAGGATGGACTTATATATGCACAGAGGTGTCTTACGATGGAGAACAACGTATGTTGATCGAGCAGAATTATAAATGTATAACAAAAATGCTTTAAGAAAAAAAACCGAGTCAAAAATTAGTGCTGGCTCTACTATTTTTCAGGTCAATCCCTAATTAATCAGAAGTTGAGATTTTCATTATGTTGTTTTCATTTTGTTATGATGTAGTTGCTGTAGGATTTGGTTAAGTGAAGGTGGTAGGAATGAATCTAGCAGTTGGAAAGTGCTTGCCATACACCTACACATACAGGTTGTTTCAGTCAACATTAAGATTACCTGGTGTCTTATTACACATGAGAGCAATATAGATCTCTTACTAGAGATACAGTGAACAGCATCTTGCTATTCTGAGAGTAAAGAATAAAACTACATAGACAGTTCAGAATGTTACATGGATGGTTCAGAATGTTACCATCATGACTGTAGAAAGTCTATTTGTTTCCCCTCTAAGATTAGACAATGAAAGAAGATAGGGAGATAAATGGAATACAGAGTAAATGCACTGATACTTTTCAATGATTTCCACATCTTGCCAATTGCTCCTCAATTATCTTGTTGATTGGGTATAAACTTCTACTGATCTAAATATGTACCAGATTGTTTTGTCTATTGTATAAGTGATGCTGATTTTAACACTGTGAGTTGTTTTCTCTGCTGGAATGATATTATATTAAGTTTGGGTGAATCAAATTGTAAAAATATTCAATTATATTCATTTCCAATTATAATCTAAGGAAATAAAATAAGCACAGGGTGAATTGTACATGATGAAAATTATTTTGGAAAGCATCCAATTTTCAAATGTGTTTGTTTTATTTGGGACCTTTATCTGTGTCTACAATTCAAATTTCAAGTTTACTTAGCATAAAATGGCATATGTTAAACAACTACTGTATAAACATGCCTTTGAATATTCCATAATAGATAAAATGTACTGAGGTCTCATTCTAAACATACATTATAAAGGCAGGGGACCTAGGTTTTAGACATGTGTATATTAGAGGAAAAAAAATATTCAGAGGTTCTCTGGATATAGTTGAAGGACAGTGATTATAAGACATATTCATATACAAAAACACAGCATAAATATGGAGGATCAAAAGATTCCTAACAGGTAGTGTTGGAGAAATTTGCCAATGTCTAATTGTTATTTTTCTTGTGTTGGCTCATGCAAGTAGCTAAATAATAATAACTCTATATCTGGCATGTGGAAGTAAGATTTTGATATCAAGTAGACCCTGGGCCACCTTGCAAATCAGTCTCCAATTCCTAGAACTGATTTGAGTGTACTCATTTGATCATAAAATGAGTTAAAAAGCATGGTGTATTTTATATTTATGTCTAGTACAGATTTAAATATTTAAATCTTATACAGAATTTGGCAGCATGAAGTAAAAAAGGACACTAGACTAGAAATTCTGGCCCCAGTTCTGCCACTAATCAGGTGTGTGATTTAGTTAAGTCACTTAACCTCTCAAGCTACAATGTCATTATCTATAAAATATCTTCTCTGGAAGTATGGATAAAATAAAATAATATACTTGAAGGAGTTTTTAAAAATTAAAACACTCCATAACTATAATTGTATATCATTCTATTAGATCTCACAGTGCCCTCAATAAAGTGTCTTTATTCTTTTTTGCAATAATATTTATATTACTTAAAAACATCTAAGGTCCTTATTAAGAACTAATTCAAAGGTTTATTTCTCACTCAGCACATTTTAGCTCTTTAATCATTTAATCTTACTCAGCAAATTAAGCTAATATCTACTTCTATTTTTAACATAATAACATGTAATTATAAGAAAATATTCCCATATTTACCCAACCATAAATCAAATTTCCTAGCAAATATCACCAGGTTAAGTTTATTTTATCAGGTAATATAATTTAATGTAACATGCATTTAACAGATAAATAAATTAGAATAGTATAGAACTCAAATAGTCCTACAGATAAGTTTACGTCACCGTAAATAAATAAACTGAGCTGGCATTAAAACCATTTTTTTAACTTATATGTAGGATTATTCTCTTCTCTTGAATTAGTACTGGAGCAATAACATATTATGGAAATGTTCAAATAGAATGATTACATGTTGTGATAGTAGGTTACTTTAATATGCTGTGGTTTTTCTTAAGGTCACTCTTATGAGAAAAAAACATAAATACAGTTGATTTCAATTTGATCACTCTTTACACATGTGCCTTTTGGATCACATTACCTGAAACTTTTCTGCCTCCTTTGGTAATTATGGGATGTTTTGATTTGTTAACTGTCCTGGCCTGTTGCTTCTCAATCTTCAAAATCTAATCAATATATACCTTTCTCTAGCTAAGTACATATGAGCAGACATTTTAAGTTCCATCAGTAGTACCAAAGTGAGGAAAAAAGAAAAATATATGGTGACTAGGACTTCAGAATTATTTTGCTATGATATATGTGATACAATGAACAAGCATTATTTGTACAACATTAAATTGTGGGTCCATTTTTTCCTGGTAAGTTGTGCATTTACTTTTCCCTACTGGACATACTTACTAAATCCCATCAGGTGTGAGTGAGAATTCTGAATTCAGTTTCCCAGGGAAAACAGAAATAGTAAGAGACAGTCAACTCTTTAGCTGAGCCACAAGAGGGAGCATACCATGACTTGATCCCCTCATGTGTCTCCAGCCACTGCTGTGCCTTCAATTTTCACTCTGGCAATACTAAATCTACCTCTTTTCACTCATATACAGCATTGCTGGGTCTAACTCTCTGAGCCTTTGGTCATGCTGGTTTCTCTGCCCTTCACACCTTTCCCAACCAAGTCCTGAACATCCTTCAAAATCCAACTTAGACTTCACCTTAAGGAAGATTTCTGATTCCCTCCCACCCTCCACTAGGCAAGATTGAATCTCTTATTAAAGTTCTCCATTAACAACCAAGTCCCTGTAGAATCCTTCCCCTTACTAACTAGCATGCAAATGATCCATGACTATTTCTGATTACCTAGTCAGACTGGAAATTCTCAAGGTTAGGAATAGACGATGATAACCTTTGTATTCTCAGCACCTTAGTCCAATTGCTGACATGAAAATGCTCAACATATGCTTTTTGAAGAGATCTAAAGAGATAGATTAATGAAATAAGCTTTTGAAATCTTAGGAAGGAAATTAAATTAGATATTAAAAATAATATAAATTTCTAGCACATTAAAGCTGGATATATACACTCTAAGGCAGAATATTTGAAACACCTATTTAGTTAAAATCAGGGCAGAATTCACCTTTCTGACATATTCCAGCAAACAAATCAAATTTTTTCTTTAAATATGCATATTATGGAGTTAATTACCTTAATTCATAACTACACCTTGATAATCTAGTTTTGCCTCCTATAGTACTTTGACTATTAGGTGAGGATGAGTAGGGGTATATTCCTTATGGCATAAGCATAATGCAAAATTTAAATTTTTCTACTCATTGAATGTAAAGAATGATACAGAAATGTCTTCGTTAGATCACTCAGTGCTTAGATGTCTAACTTCTTTTTGTTCACCAACTAAATATTGTGTTAATTAAGCTTCATGTATTGAAATACAAGTGTTTTCTTTACAATTAAATGAATATAAGTCATGGACATGAGTTAATTTGATCAGGTTTATTTCTTACTGATATCCATTTTCACTAAGAGAGGTAGATTTTATTTTACTAATTTATAATTTACATTTTGTTTATTTCTAGAAGTTGCTGACTGGAAATTTATTTTGGAGAAAAAAGGTAGTAGATAATTTCTTAGTATCATAAGGAATAAAGGAATTTGAAGCTAGACAAAGGTAATCAGAAAGAAGATGGAAACATGTCATAAAAAAAGGAAGGAAAAAAGCTTACCTTACTACAGAATTGGTGCTCTGGGGAAACAAATAGCATTTACTTTCCACATAACATAAAGTGAGAACTATGACCTTGAACTAACACTGTCCTTGCTATGATTCATGAGCATTATGTATACCTGTAAACTTCCCTAAGAATGTAAATACCATTCATCGCATTATATCTGTGAGGACATATATTCTGAAATTTAAATAGTTGCCTTATAAATGAAATTTTAGAAGGTAACTTAATAAATCTGTGTACTTTTCTATGTTGAGGAGGGAGTAGCAATTTTCTTTGGGTGGTTCTACTGAACCTATATCTTATATCTGACTAATAGACTATTATATCAAAACATATTTCAAAGCAATGTATTGGGAGTTCTAGAGATAAATTTTTCCCAGGATTCACTAGCTACATATGTAGAGTCCATTAGTTCTACACCAGCACATTTTACAAAATTTCTTTAATGTCATGTTGACAATAATGGTCAGTTTGAAAATGCATGAAATTTAAAATAAGTTACTTCTGCTATATGCAAGTAGTGTTTTACCAGTGTATTTCTAATATTATATAACAATTATAACAATTGACATCAGAGCTGTGAAGAGGAGTAAATATCAGTATCATAAAATTATTAAGATGTTAAGATAATAATAACATTTACTAGTTTTAACAATGACAATTTAACCCTGAGGTTTATTGCAATTAATTATAATTTGCTGCTTTTATCGATGGGATATATTTTGCAGATCATTTAAAAGTAGAAGCAATGAAATAACAAACTTTTTCTCAGTTCTGTCTTTGACAACTTTCTTGGTTGACTATATGCTATTTTCATCAGCACTTTCTTGAATTATAGTATCATTAGATTTTGCATGTTTGTTTTTTACATTAAGATACTGATGTTTTCTCCAGTCTTCATGTATACATGATTGTGTTAAATTAATTGTGTAGAATGATAAGGTCAGAGAAAAAAATATAAAAGTAAAGTAGTGAAAAACCAAAGATTTGTATAGAGAACAGATTGATTAAAAAATCTCCTGAAAATCCCTTGTCCATAAGCCGTGTATAGTTGTTTGTAAGAAAAGGGAACTACGTAAATTAATTGACTTGTCATTAAAATGATCAACTGAGTCAACATTCATGATACAAATGATAAACCAGTTCAAACACACACTTCAGAGCCTGAATTCTCAGGGTGGGTATTATCCATTGATTTATTATATCATTTAATCATTTTATATAATTTTTTCAAATACCATTTTAGTGCCTATCACTGAACTGTCTAGAGCAGAAAGTACAAAGATGAATCAATCATGACTTTACCTTTAACAAGCTTTAATAAACTTACAGTCTCTAGATTAGAAAAGGAACATAATGGACTCAACCACATAACCAAATACAAAAATACATGACGTACAGTTGGAGAGTTACTTAAAGATTAAATCAAATAATGCAAAAAGATTAGTTACTACAGTGTTTAGCATAAAGTGAGTGTTCCACAAAAGCTGGTTTCTGCGCTTACTGATGTTTTCATTGTAAATTTGGGTTTAGACCCAGGAAATCATACTTCAGCATGGAGGATTGGTACAGGTATCTTAAAGCAGTTGGCATGTATTCCATCAGATATTTTATTAGGTAAAAGAGCAAAGGAGAGATATAAAGCCAACAAGGACTAACAAGAGAAAGTGGTGTAAGCATGAAGACAAGAGCCATGAAAACAGAGTAGTCCACAATGGGAAGTATCTGTAGAAAAGTAATAGCTTAGAAGCCTGAGGCAAACAAGGTGGGGCCAAAACCCCCAGGTTAAAGGGTTTGTAATTAATTTATGAGTTAAGGAGAAGTATGGGACTCCAACAATTTGGAATGCCAGAAATTGGAGGCAGGACTAATGAAAGGGTAGGCAAGAGACAAGAAGGGTCTGAACTTCAGACTTTGGAAGTGAAAAAAGAATGTAACATGTGCTTCAGAGATGAGGTGTCTGAGAAGATACTGATAAAATTAGACAGGGAAAAAAATGAATTCCCAAAATGCAGAACTGCAGAAATCTAGGGAACCAGGATTTTTATGAAAATTAAGTAGCACAGAAAAATAAGGAGAAAAGGGTCAACAACTTGGGAAGAATCTCCCAGACTAACCACTAAGGTGGCACCAGGAAAGCATTAAATTGCCCTGTGGACTTGTTTATTTGGAGAGGTATAACATTGCTAGTAGGATATCAACAGACTTCCATTTAAAACTTGTTAAAATTTTCATAACTTTAATTACATATTTTAAAAGTAGTCAGCAGGGGAAATAGTGGAAAGAGTCTGAAGATTATCCTTTGGATCCCTTGTCTTTAAATTGCTACATTCATCAATTCAGTTCAAACATTTACTTTCTCAGGGTGCTTGGGTGGCTCAGTTGGTTAAGTCTCTGATTCGTGATTTCAGCTCAGGTCATGATGTCACAGTTCATGGGTTCAAGCCCCATGTCCAGCCCTGTGCTGCCAGCAGTGCAGAACCTGCTTGGGATTCTCTCTCTCTCTCTCTCTCTCTCTCTCTCTGACTCTCTTTTGCTCTCTTTCTCCCTCATAAATAAATAAACAAACAAACATTAAAAAAAAAAGAATCAGGTGTATGTTCCTCACCAGATTTCTCTGAAAAACAATAGAAAGTCTTTTTATAAACATACAATCCAAATTATATCATTAATAATATCTCAAATATTTTCCCAAATAATACAGAATCTGTCATTATACATTATCCTTAAATCTGTCAGATTTTCAGGGCTCATGAAGCACAGTAGGTGAGTTAATTTCTCTCTCATTCAAAACTCATTCTTGACATTTCCCTTTGTACATTCAACACAGATTTATCATTTTATACAAAATAATTTCTAAATACGAAATTAAGATAAATGCACCAGGGAAGTTGTGATTATATGTATTTCAATAACTCACTCTGAATATATTTTAAATTTTCCATTGGAAAAAGAAAAAGCCTGCAACTCTTATTTTATTACTCTATCAATTTGGAGCCTGCAATGATGCAACTTGAACTAGACTTCTGGAGCTTCGAAAAATGTCTTAGCACATAAATTCACACAGACTATTACTAATATGAGGACTTTGTATTTATTCATATTTAAGTGTTTATTTATTTTGAGAGAGAGAAAGAGAGACAGCATGTGTGCATGAGTGGGGGGAGCGGCAGAGAGAGAGGGAGAGAGAGATGGGGAGGATGCCAAGTAGGCTCCTGGCTGTCAGCACAGAGCCAGATGCTGGGCTTGAATTCATGAACTTAACCATGAGATCATGACCTGAGCCCAGATCAAGAGTCGGATGCTTAACTGACTAAGCCACTCAGGTATCCCATGGACTTTTTAAATAAAGTTTAGTCATAATTAATTTTCTTGTAATTATACAGTTCTAATTGAAAAAAAAATAAAGAAGGGAAAATTAAGTGTCTAAACTTCTGACATCTTTGTTAATACACCTAGGATAGATTTGAAATTAGTAGACAATTATTGAAATTTTACATAACTCACAGATAAATGCCTTTGAAACACTTGCTTAAAGTATTTCCATTTTTCTCATTTATAGAAGTTTTTATTATTTTCTTCCACATTCTATCTTTTTTTTTAATTTGGTCTCTCCCTTTTTTAATGTTTTCTTCTTGTAAAACACCTGTATTTTCCATGTAACTGCCTTTCTTATTTAGGAAAAGTAGAATATACCACATATCTATTTATGTCTCTATTTTTTCTGTTTTCCATTTGTGTTTATCTAGTCTGATTCACTTTTACCAAGGTACTTTATCCTTGAAATTGACTTTTCAAGCTTATCAAAGGAAAACATATCCTGACTTCATGCTCTCTTGTTGCCCATAGAGACAGGTTTTATTTTAGATCTAGTTAGGGAAATGTAGTTCCATGAAAGAACTTTACCCAAAGGGTCAGAAAGAATTCATCTATTAAAAAAAGGGAATAAAATTTAGAAACAGCTATATATGTTTGTTTTTGAGTAAGAAATGTAAAATATTATAGTAATCAATATTTTAAATCAAGTAGGAAAATATATAATGAATAGTACAATAATTCTAATTCTATATTATGTCTAACTATATATGAAAGAAATACCAACACAAAGAGAAGTGAAGAAACCACAGAAAGAAATATGACATAGTCTCAGGATTTAACCAGACCCTAAAATCAGAGCCTAAACATTTATATACATACATGCAATCTTCCACATTCAGGGAAAAAAAGAAAACAGGAGAAAATATTTAAATGAGTTCTTAAGAAAACGGTTTTAAAATTCCACATAAAGTTGAAAAATAAAACTATTAAAAATCTCTTTTGTTCTTATGTATTGGAGAGGCATTCCCTGCCTGCTTATTCCGGAATGTGGGAAGTAGAGGCTCTCAAAGTTTAAGGGAAGGACTCTACATAAATGAATTAACATTACCATTTTGTTTTCCTTTAGATTTAAATATTGCCCCTAATGACCTTTAAAACATTGTATGAAATAGGACCTACAAGACGTCAAGCAGTTTAAGAGGACACCCAAGAAATGTCGCCTTTGCTTTGGTATTACCCTTTTTATTACTATGTTGAATTTTAGACTCAATATTTGTGGCATTTGTTACTCTCCGTTCCTCTCCACCCCATGCACTCTGCCTGCCTTATCTTTGATATTTACCCCTCCAGACGCGCACGCACACACACACACACTATATATATACATATATATATATATATATATATATATATATATATGTATATATATATGCAGACTAACACACAACAGTATACACAGAAACAGGTACTTACACAGCACACAGAGAAGGAAAGTAAAAAATGCAATTCTGAAGTCTTAGATTGATAGATCCTGGGAAATGTCATAAGTTTCTCCTGGGGTAATTGGCTTTTTTCCTCCTTTAAAAGAAATACTTTTACTAGTCTTTTCAATTGTGACAAGGCAGTATAAATAAGGGATATTTACCATGAAAAGAAGTAAATTACTCTCCATAGTAAGTATTATATATAGGAGTTGTGTTTTCTATTAGTGGCTGAGGGTTAGGAAGTGAAGATCTCACTTAGATGGGAATTAAGATCTAGACCTAACAGAGAGAAATGTTAATGATGGCTATCTGGGGACACTGATAATTCTTTCTAAGTATCTCCTTCTCTAATCTACCCCTTCCCCCAGTTTCTGGAAATCTTCAGTCATCTGTCTTGCCTCTCAGACTTAGATTAATACTGCTTTGGGGAAATAATGAAAAGAGAGTGTGTCCAATAAATGAAATTATGTGTGAGGAAAATTAAAACTCACTAAGGGAGGGATGCTGGTGGAGTGCATATTGAGCACACAGGAAAAATTCAGAGTGAGGGATTCACAGGAGGATCAAGGCCCCCCAGAAATATTAGGGAGACAGGCTAGAAAGTCCCCAAAGTTGTAGGGGCTCAAGCCATTTTGCAAAAATGTTTTAAGTTGAGAGAATTAAAAGGAAGTAAGAGGATTAGGGAGAATCTTTTTACACAGTCATATCCACATCTGTCAGTACTGGTGAAATCAAATGTAAAACCATGTACCAAACATATACACTGTCAGGACAAAGCATAATTAGCTACCAGCATCCTCTCTTCTGTGCTCACATAGTATGTGTTCTGTCACTAGCGTTAAAAGTTTTTGTCTGGCTCTACATCATATCTAGTATACAGATTCTCTTTCTTTCCTATTTGAATTTCCCGTATGCTAGCACAAAAATGGGTAGAAAACAGTAAGTAGTTATTGACAAAATTAATTAAAGCTTTCCCATTTGAATACAGATTAAAGTGAAAATAAGTAAATAAATGTGGCACACTACTGAGCAGCAAGAACAAAAAGCGATTGTTTAAGAAAAAAATATTTGCTACACAATATGTTAACTAACTAGACTTTAAGTGAAAGGTTGAAACTAAAAAAAAAAATTAAAAAAAGAAAAAAGAAAAAAAGTACTTGCAATGCAAAAGCCCAGAAGGTCTTATGCAGTGTAGTCAAATTTCATGAATACACCATTATCTCATCAATTATAATGCTATACCAACATTGAGTACTGCACTTTATCTTTGTCTGTGTCTTTTTGTTCAAAACAGTTTTCTAAAAACACATGCACATTTACTTTCAGCAATTTTATAGGCTTAGTAATACTGCAGAAACTAAAATATACTCACACTTGAATATAGTGCACTTGGGGGGAAAACAAAGAGAGAGAGAAAAGAAAGGTTCTGTTGGACAACTGACTTCTCATTAGTAAAAAGTGGGAAGCAAGGACAAAGGTTAATCAACCAGCATCACAAGGTGGCAACACAGGAGACCATAGCAGTGTGAGGAGCTAGGTCAAACTACGAGATCTTTTGGAGCTATGGCTTCATAACCAAGATGCTAATGCAGAAACTAGTGTGAAGCAAGGGAACAAAGCAAAGACTGGAAATGCAGAGAAATAAAAGACAGATTATAAACACTATTTTCAGGTGGAACAGCCAGATTCACATGTTAAGAGAGAGAGATGGAAAGGAGAGAGAAAGACAGGGAAACAGTTCCATTATCTTGGAAAAGAATGAAGCATTTAGTGATAAATTAAACATAATTATGTGAAGAATAAAAATAATGCCAATGTTTTGAGTCTACAATGTAGGAAAAATAGTCATTATTTTGACAAAATTAGAAAAAAATAAGGAAGTATACAAAACAACCATGGTGAGGCATAGAAGTTACACTACAAGTAGATGTTCTCTTGTAATTTGGCTTTACTTTTTAAGTCAGTCCACTGTTGTTGTTATGTTGTTAATGTTATTTTAACAATGTGGAAAGGCATTTGGAACAATCAACATTTTTATGGAAAAATTAAGTAAAATTATTATTTGCATGGTAAAAGAAATGAAACCCAATAGAAAACCAGTATGATATCTAAACTAAACTTATGTAGCATTACTATTAATAAAAGGGAAATAGTACGCATTTGCATTCCTATTAATTTAAGTATATATAGATGAATATAGAAACTTTATTGGAATTTTATGGACATTATTGAGCCCAGCTCTTCAGGACCCCATTCAAGCTGAAACATGAAATTTCAAGGCATTAGCTTGAGATCAAGTGTCAACAAAAGAATATACATATGCAGATTACCAAATTTAGTTTTTTGTTTGTGGAAACCTCTCTAACAATCATACATATAAACACAACAGTGTTAAGTAGTTCTACAAATGAATTAATGAAAATATGAAAACGTTAGATGACTGGAGCCCAGAGTTGGGGGTAATAAGGTCAGATATGAGTCTTTTTTTTTTTTTAAGATTATTTATTTTGAGAGAGGGGTGGGAGGAGGGGCAGAGAGAGAGGGAGAGCGAATCCCAAGCAGGCTCCACACTGTCAGCACAGAGCCTGGTGTGGGTTTCGATCCCACAAACTGTGAGATCATGACCTGAACCGAAATCAGAATTGGACACCCAACTGCCTGAGCCGCCCAGGTGCCCCAGGTCAGATATGAGTCTCAGGAAACACTGGTTTATTTTGTCATCAATGTAAAAAAAAAAAAAAAAAAAAAAACAATAATTACACTTAAGCTGCAATTTGGGACCAAGTGTACTACACAGCATGGGATGGCATGGAGTTCATCTTCAGGACAAGGAGGTAGGGAAAAAATCCAGAATTTCTCATGTACGTTTCTAGAGAAAACCAGTCTGGATCTGAAAACAGACAAGTGAAAAGTATGTTCCATCTTCAAAGAAGGAGCGATATACTCAAATTAAAACTCCCTAAAAGTATGTATGTATGTGTGTATGTTTGCATGTGTATATGTGTATGTGTGTATATATGTGTGTATGTATGTGTGTATGTATGGGTGTAGGTACATGTGTATGTGTGTATATATGTATGTGCATATTTTGTGTGTGTGTATGCATGTATGTGTGCATGTGTATATGTATGTGTATGTATGTGTGTGCATGCATGTATGCGTGTATGTACGTATGTATATTTGTGTATAGAGAGGGAGAGAGAAGACAAAGACGGAGGGAGGTAAAGAAAGAGAGTTTCTGAAAGTAAGAACGTTCAAAAGCTGCCTCAGAAAATAATCATGCTTTCCCAAGACCTCTGAAGGGAACCAAAACATACTCTGGACTGTCACATGGTTTATCAAATACTACTGTTATTATTATCCAAGGTCAAAATGGCCATTTCACGTAAAATCTTACTCAACTCCAGATAAATACTAATGTGTATGCTGAACAAATTAGGTTTTCTTACTCAAATGAGCTGACAAAATATGTTTAAACATTGGAAGCAGAAATTTTTAACAGATTGCTCTGAAGAAAAAGAGACTCAGAAACTTTTTGGAAAAAGCTTCTTGCTAAAGCAAACAGGCAATCTAATTTTTAAATTAGGCATGTGAGATAAAATGGTGTTTGAGAGAAAAGTACTAATTTCCAAGCTACCATATCTTTCCATTGCTTTGTACATTTTCTTTATAGATAAGCTGCAAAGGATATCTACATAGAAACAGACATACATACACACAAAAATAAAATAATTTAAGTTGCTTTAACTTTAATAATTTAAGTCGCTTTAAAAAAGTTGCTTCTTTTTTCTAAAGAAGAAACCAGACAGTAGTATCCTTAATAAGATAGCAGATCCACAGTCTTTAAAAGTAACTGCAAAATAACACATATTTGTATGCATGATATTTGTAATAGTTTATGGATTCAGTACTGTACCTAGTGATCAGTCCTACTCTACAGTGAAGTTAATCATAAACCAAACAAAGGAAAAGACTCAAGTAAAATTCACAAGGATGATATGCAATAAACTTCTGAAATTTTAATTCACAGACACTAAATTCTTGTCATTATCTATACCAAGAATGCTTTTTCCATTACTTCAAATGTATTTTCTCTAGATGCAATAGATGTAAAGAAGATATAATTAATGTTCTACTTGTCTTCAGGTTATCTTTTTTAATTTTTTTACCCGTCTTTAACACAGAACAGACATTTTAACACTGGGAACTTCTTCCAATGAAATGTTGTCATCATGCATCTTTTTTAAAAAAAAAAGTTTATGTATTTATTTTGAGAGAGACAGAGACAGCAGAAGAGGGGGAGCGGCAGAGAGAGAGAGGGAGATAGAGAATCCCAAGCAAGCTCTGCACTGTCAGCACAGAGCCTGATGTGGGGCTCAAACCCAGGAAGCCACGAGATCATGACCTGAGTGGAAACGCTTAACTGACTGAGCCACCCAGATGCCCCTCATCATGCATCTTTTTGATTCAAACATAGAGTTTCTAGGAGATTCCTGAAATGGCTACTAAAATATGGGTTCGCTGTGATACATGCATAAATTATACATCAGACACTTACTGGCAACAATTTCAAACTTGACCATGACTTAGAGATCATACTACTAAATTCTTCATTTGCATAAGGAAATTGGTTGTAGAGACAGAGTTAGTCACACATTAAAAACAGTTAGAATTAGGGGTGCCTGGGTGGCTCAGTTGGTAAAGCGTCTGACTTTGTCCCGGGTCATGATCTCATGGTTCGTGGGTTCCAGCCCCGTGCTGGGCTCCGTGCTGACAGCTCAGAGCCTGTAGACTGCTTCAGATTCTGTGTCTCCTCTCTTTCTGTTGTCTCCCACTTGCACTCTGTCTCTCTCTCAAAAATTAATAAACAATAAAAAATAATTTAAAAAATCTAGGATTAGAATCAGTGCCAGAATTGGAACCCATCCTACAATTTATAACCTATTTCTCCCCTAGAAATGTACTCATATCCATAGTTATAGTAAAAACTGTACATGTAATGTTATATCTTCATTAACAAAACAGGAGCTGAAAAACATGACCAAAGCCAGAAGTACCTATTTTAAATAATTTATTAGTTTATGCATTTTCTGATCTAGGTCCTTTTGGAAGACACAATCATGATTCATGAAAAAAAGAACTTATGTTCTTATGAGAGAGAAAAAAAGAGAGAAAAGAAGATCTATATCTTTATCTATTATATATATATCATATATATAATTTAGGAATAGAATGTTGAAATTGGTAAGTCCAGAAAAAAAAGTGTCAATTTAGAGAATAAAAAGATTAGATACAGCTGGAGGTTTCAGAGAGAAATTTTATGCGACAAATGACATTCAACTGTTGCTTTAAAAATGGTAAAGAGTAGGTTCAGGAGAGGTGACTTTAAGCATATTCATTAGGAAAAAAAATGAAATTATAAAAAGCACCAAATTCAAAAGTGCACCGGATAATGAAATGTTCACCTTGACTGGAATATGGCATATGATCTCACAGAACGGTGGAGGATACTGTTTGCCAAGTCTAGCAGTCTGAACTTTGAATCATGGGTAGTGAGCAGCAATACAGAATTTCTAAAGAGGGAATAACGAACGCTTGCAGCCATGCCTTTGCTATACAGAATGGCTACCTAAGCCAAGGGAATCAGATCCCACTGGAGTTAATCCTTGGAGGAGAGGCAAAAAAAAAAAAAAAAAAAAAAAAAAAAAAAAAAAAAAAGAGGATTTAGATAAGAATTTTCTGTTATTTGCAACCGAAAGTGTTCCTGCTCATAAAGGAATGTTCATCTGACACTGATGTTCTGAGGGGGAAAGAGAAGATCAGAGGTGGGGAAAAATAGGAATTTCTTGCAGGAGATAAAGGGCCTAGCTTTGAAAATGACAGTAGGACTGGAGAGGACTGAATAGATACTGAGAAGGTTTTGAGAACTAAGAGCTAATGATTAGGAAGTACTATCTATGTGCCAAACATTAGATAAACACTGTTCTGGCATCGTTTAATTTGGTCCTCAGAGATGACAGATATGGAGAATGAACACTGAGAGAAATTACAGTTAAAGTAGCAAAGCTGGAATTTAAACCATATCTCAAATTTCAGAATCCAATATCCTGATTTTCAGTTGCATATTGGGAAAGAAGGAAGATAGAATGATGACTTTCATAACAGAGAGGAGCGAGATCTTTTTAGGTGGAGCAGGGAACTCAAGAGGAGAAAAAATAATTAAGGAATCACTGTAAGTTTAATTATAGTCATATTAGATTTTAGAATAAATCAGGAAACTAAGTTGAAATTCACAGAAGCTGCCTGACTGTCCCAGATACAAATGCAGGGAAGATCTACATAGTCATAGTTTAAGTCCTTAAATTGCCAAGCAAGGGAGTGTAGAGTAAAAGAAAAATAGAAACAAAACCTGATTTGGAGAAAGGAAGAATAAACAGAAATAAAGACGTAAGTGGAAAGTTAAAACAAAACTAGCACATATGGAATTATAAAAGGCAAAGAAGAAAAATGTATTAATAAGAATGAGTGTTCACTCAGTAAAGATGCAAAATGCATGAAGCTAATAACATTGAGAGAGGCAGATGGATTGATGGCTGGATAGATGGAAAGGTAGATAGATGGGCAGACAGACATCTATCATACACATTTATATCTCTCTAAATATTTGCATACATTTGTAGCTTCAGGTTTTAAGTCAGTAATTACAGTGAAAACTTCACATACTCAGATTACTTGTGTCTTTTAACTCAGCAATAAAATATTATATTTATCATTCTATGTTGTACACAAAGCAGTGCTTTGAACATATGTGCTTAAGAACATATATCTTCAAATAGTAGAACCACTGGAAAAAATGTTGATGCTGACAGACAGAGTGAAACTGAGAATAACTGAAGGAACATCAGATTAATTCTGCCATTTCATACAGTTCAATGCAAATAGTTAACATACTAAGAAAATATATGTCACTTTTCTTAAAGATTTTTTAATTTCTGCTTAATTTTTAGTATTATCCAGCATTGATTATTTTTTTAAAGTTAAACCCCTCTTTAATTGAAAAAAGAAAAAAAAATGCTACCCAAGCTACATAACAATCTGAAGGAAAACATTTTATTTCATTCACTGAGAAACAATATTAAAGAACAAAATCCACACATTCACTAATTTTCCAAAAAGTATTTCACTTCTTTCTCTTTGAAAATAGTTTGGAATTAAGAAGAAAAAAGTAATTTCCACGTTTAAAATAAATCTAATATGTGTGAAATCAAGGGAGAATTTCTTTCAGTTTCACAATGCATGGTCAGCTTAAGTCTCAAAGTTTCCTTTTGAAGAATTTTTGCTTTTTTCCTACTAGAATCTTTAAGGCTTCAAGGAAATACTCATTTGCCAGAAGAAAGGAATTCATAAGAGATCAAATGATCCGATGGAACAGCATGAAATACAGCTACTCCCTCCCAAACCCAGATACAAAGCCAAAAGTCTTACAAAGAAAGAATACAGGCACAGCAGTTTACAGAAGAGGAGTCCAAAAAAAAAAAAAAAAAAAAAAAAAAATAAGTGAAGTATGTTGGAAACATACTTGCTTGATATCCACAACTGTAATTATTATGACCAAACAAAGAATACTAACGCAAAAGAATTACTAAGAAAGTTTAGCATGGCAGATGAAGAGTAGATACATTTGAAGCGATGACAAAAGCCTTTTCCCTGCTGCATGAGAATCTGACCTTCTTTTAAAGTTCTGCTCTGCTGCCCTGGTAACTTGACAAGGGAAGAATGTCAACTTTGATTTTAGGTAACATTTTTGTATTAAATTGCTTCTAGAATGAGAGGAATAGAAATAGAGGAATAATAGTTAATAGGATGCTATAGCTTTGAGCTACTGGTGTAGTGACTGTAACTTCAGGGATTTTCGCAGTTGTACGTATAGGTTTGGTATAAGAAACATTGGTTCCTGTGGGGCAGAAGCTTCTGCCAGAGTTCCCATCCCCAAATTATGTAGCTCTTCTCTTGTACATATGAGCCATTCTATAGGTCGTGGGCCTTAACCTGGGTAAGTTTGACCATCAGGGGATATATGGCAATGTTTGAAGACATTTTTTTTTTTTTTTTGTCATGACGTGAGGAGAGGCTTGCTACTGACATCTCAAGATTAGAGGCCAAGAATGCCTCTAAATTCCCTTAAATTAATAGGACAACCCCCACATAAAACAAATTATTACATTTTACGCAGAATAATTCTTTCTCTGGAGTTTGGCCTATGCATTTGGGACATCTAACAGCATTCCTGTCCGCTGAGCCCTAGACGCCAGTAGCATAACTCCTTTTTCAGTCCTGACAGGCAAACGTGCTTCCAGAATTCTCAAGTGTCCCCAGGAGTGGGGAGTGAGAGGGCATGCCAGCAAGCTGTGCTTCCAACCTTATATCTATAAACTGAATTTGATGCCATATGTGTCTATGGTAGTCCCATGGGTTTGGAAATAATTGCACCTAAGAAGACCCTCCTGTAGCTTACACAGTAAAGGAGTTTACTACTAGTTTAAAAATTATTAACAAAACAGAATATAATATAACCCAAAACAATATAATACATGCAAAGACAAAAAAATATGGGGCTAGTATTAAATATCAAACTAAGATAATCAAACAATTGATAATAAATAAAGACAAAATTACTAACAAAACATAAGCTAAAATTCTTTATGAATTCTATTTGCTTGCAGGTGGATTAAACACTGATTAAATGTGTGTCTTCTGCTTAGAGGGATAGTATAAGTCATGCCTTTCTCTCACAACACTGGCCTATGATTTCTCACTTCCTGATTGCTTTTATGTATATGACTAACTGCTTTTTTGATATTCAATTTCTTACATTGTTACCTAACTTCTGAAATGATTATGGATTTTTTTCTTAACGACAGAGCCATGTCTTCTGCCTACTTTATATTTTCCCATACACAAAGCATTTTATTGGTGGTATATTATTTAAAATAAATTGATAAAGTCACAGGCATGTCCATGGAGTATATTATTATAAAATTCTATGTATGATTTATTTTAATGGATTAGGATTATTCTATTTTTATTTTCATGGGGGAAGAACATGGTATTTAGAAGATGTCTAAATTCTATATTTGGGAAGAATACATTTATTTTTCGATGAGAGGCAAATCCCTTTTTAACTACAATGAAAAAAGTTACAAAAATTTTATAGTCACACATTTATTGATATATGTGTTTATTTCACCTCTCTTAGAGAATATACTTCCATAAAATGAGGATGGGAGGAGGTGAGGAAAAGACACTGGGAAAGGAGACAGTATAAACTTTCCTCATTCAAAGCACATTTAATTTAATCACAGATCTATTTCAGGGAAAATATCTTTTCAGTATTATGGAAATGCTGTTATTTACACTTAATTTTTTTTCTGCACTACCGGGGTGGGCCTAAGTACTTAACTTGACAATATCAATAAACACAAGACTTGACTGTTTAAATTGGACTACTTTTAATCATCCTTCTAAAACTGGCTGCCCCCCGCCCATTCCACCTCTTTATATGGACACTGAAAACAAAACTTTTAATGTTTAAGGCTTTCTAAATATCAAACCATGCTTGTATCTACATTAAAATAGCAACAATGAAATAAATTATGGATATAGTTTCTTTACATGATCTTTATTCTGAATAAACCTATCCTCTTTCCAGATAATCTGTACTTGACTGTTCAATAAAGACAGCACATCTGTATTCTACATTGAGAAGCTCTTTAGAAAGAGAGTTTTAGGGCCCCTGGGTGGCTCAGTGAGTTGGGCATCCTACTTCAGCTCAGGTCATGATCTCATGGCTTATGGGTTTGAGCCCCGCGTCAGGCTCTCTGCTCTCAGTACAGAGCCTGCTTCATATCCTCTGTCACCCTCTCTCTGCTCCTCCCCTGCTTGTGCTCTCTCTCTCTCTTTCAAAAAAAAAACATTAAAAAAAATTTAAAAAAGAGAGAGATTTTCTGTTGTCTCTGATAACTCCCTTAGATGGTTATCTACCATGCTATCCTCTCTGGAAGAGGGAGGAAACAGGGAGCAAAGAGACTGATTACCTGGGAGGGCAAGAACAGCTCAGCTCAAGTAAATTCATCCTAAATACTTTCTGCAGAAAAACATATCCACTTGGGAAGTTCAATTTTCAAATGTTCAGGAGTAATACAAAAATAAAATGTTTAAACACACCTGTTTTCTTTTTTTTTTTAATTTTTTTTAACGTTTTTATTCATTTTTGAGACAGAGAGAGACAGAGCATGAATGGGGGAGGGTCAGAGAGAGGGAGACACAGAATCTGAAACAGGCTCCTGGCTCTGAGCTGTCAGCACAGGGGCCCAATGCGGGGCTCGAACTCACGGACCGCGAGATAGTGACCTGAGCCGAAGTCGGCGCTCAACCGACTGAGCCACCCAGGCGCCCCAAAACACATCTGTTTTCAAGGCAGCTCCATTATAATTCCTCATTAAATCCACTGGGAAATGAGGTAAGATATATTTATATGACATATTGACTTGAAGTAGAAATTCGAGAGTTTTATTTTATACAGTTTAAATTGTACACCAACTTATAAGAGTATTGCTTCTTCTTTCCAAAGAGAAGATCTTAACTATCTGGGGGACAGGAAAGGTAGGATCAGAGAAAATAGCATAAATATTGTTTTTATAATATTAACATTACCTTAGGGTTCAGTTGATTAATGTTTATAATAACTGCTGCAAACAACAACATAGCCATTTAATTCAAATAAAAGAACTCTGTATAATAAATGTTAAATTCTATGCAATAATCCTTAAACATAAAATATGAAAAATGAATGCTTAAAATATCATATTGTTAGTAAACTTAAAAGCTTTTCCCAACCTACATTCTAGTGGGTTAATGAAGTTAATAATGAAGTTAATAATTTCTTACCAGGCAGACTTTTAAAAAGTGATGAACTTTTCCTAAGTATTGAGACTCTAGAAATGGGTCACAATCAGTACCCTTCTCCAGTACCAAGAGGCTTTCTAAAGGGAGGGGATTTAGCCAGGACTTGAATAATGAAAAGCAGTTGACAAATTGGTGGAAACAGGAGAAGGGAATAAAGGAGCCTAGCTAATGAGTCAACACCAAATAATCTTGTCTAGAAGGTTGAGAAGGGATAGACTGAATTAATATGGAAAATAGGAAAAGCATCTGGGTAAGTAGGCTACTGAGCTGGAAGCCCTTTTATTGTTCTGCTAATAAGTTAAAATTCTTGTCCATTTAATTATAAATTCCTTTGGATAGCTTTAACATCTTCCTGTGTGAAGGCAAATTGCTTGCATCCTCTTTTATCAATAGTTACTTTGTCTCTTGTATTAACTTTAGATTAATCTCTAGCCCCACTATTATTTTCAGGGCAATTTTGCTGTTTAAAAAAATCCAAAAAGTAGTTCTATTCACGCAATAGTAATTCTATACATCTCAACGTTACACAAAATTACTCAATAACGTGTCTTAACAATAGTGAGCATTACATTCTAATCTGTATTTAAGTTTCTTTTCCTGTATAAGTTCCATGATCTTCTTGTAGGGACCAAGGGTAGGCCACCCCAAGATGGGCCACTTTGGCAGGAAGATTATTTTGAGTTAAAAAGCAATCTAGGCCCAGCAGATTCAGGAAAACCTCTTTACTTCCCCCCCTCAACTGCCTACAGAGAATTTAGAAAGAGAACCTGTTCCAGAAAGAGAGCTATCACCATAGATAATTACATTATGCTATAAACTAGGGTATGATAGACTGGGAGGAACCTAGCAAGGCCTGTTTGATCAAAATCTTCTGTGTCCCACTGTTTCCCAATAACGCAACAAATATTTGCTTACCAAACATTTACTCTTTTTGATTTTCCTGTGAATTGCATTCTTTCCCTTTGAAGTCCCAGACTACTACCTGCCTCTGCCTTCATTCCAAATGATAAGGGACCTCACTTTGCCAGACTGTCTTTGGAATTTCCAAGTCTGAGTAGATTCCCTGTATATGAAATTAAATTTGATTTTCTCCTATTTGTATGGTAGGTGCAACAAATGTGCATATATATAATGAAGCTTTGATAATAAAAGTAACATTCAATGTAGTATATATCTTCTCCAACTGATTTTCAAGAAAATTGTATTTCAAAATATACTCACTTAACTGAAAGATATTACCAGTGCTCTGAGATGAAACTATTTAAAGGATAGCTTTTATTAAAATAAAATGTTACAGTTTATGAAATTAAATTCAGAGTACATAATGTTCAGAGTACGTAAGTACATAAGTATACATCATATAAGTATACTTATATAATACATATATAAGAAAACCAACAATTTCCTTTAGGGGGACAATAGGCATATCTTAGTTCCTTCTTTCAAATATATTTGAATTTATTCATCCAATGGGACTTTTATTTAATCAAGATTCAAACAATCACTACTCTAATGGGTCAATTAAATCATTTAATTTTTATCATTTTATTACTATAACTTTGTTAGGAAATTGTTCTAGTTTTGTTCAATAAGCTCTATACACACTATGATTTTTAAATGATATGGATCAGTTAACACATATAACTCTTTTCAAAGATTCTATTGTAGGAGAATAAATCAGTTTCAAATAAAAATGAGCTGGAAACTTAACAAAAGAATTATACAGTTCCAAATACCCGGAGATGAAATTATGTAATGGCCAAAAATTTGAAGATTATTAAAACTTCATATTGCACTTTGTAGTTTTACCTAGCAAATTTTTAAAAGTTTAGATTAACTTTAAATCATTATTTTTCAAACTTTTATAATTATATTTGCAGCTACTTATTCTGGCCCATATCATGTATGATAATTGGCAAATGTAAAAGTTAAAAATATTATGATAAAATAGTTTTGTTTGTTTGTTTTCCAGGATCAAGCAATGTACACAAGAATTTAGTAATTTAAACTATTTCATTTTGGTGATGTAGCTTCTCGTAACAGGCTATAGAATGGTATAAAATACCTTGAGGCTTCTGTCACTTGTTAAATCGTTCTTTAAGAGTATGCAAATTAACTTGAGATAGCAAATAATTCAAAAGGTTTTAATAAGATGATTGCTTCATAATTTTAATTCAACATTAGCTAAAATTAAATCTCATTTGGCAATTTAGAACATTAAACCCACAAAGTAGTCCATTATCTATATAATATGGATATATACTATTTATATTTTGGCACGTACAATCTCAACAATTACTTCTGTGCTCCTTTAGTCCTTTTGACTGGTGACTGTTTAATTGGACACAGTAAAAGTAAACAAGGGGAAAAATGTGCCTTAGAGATACTAGATTTTTGTTGGTT
Source organism: Panthera leo (assembly GCF_018350215.1). NCBI lineage: Eukaryota > Metazoa > Chordata > Mammalia > Carnivora > Felidae > Panthera > Panthera leo. The sequence continues at coordinate 94,761,749 of NC_056684.1, forward strand.
TCCCATTTACTATGACAATCTCTTTTTCATTCTTTTACACTTCAGACATAAAATTATATATAAATGTGTATATTATGTGTGCATGTGTGTGAAAAACAGATTTGCCCCAGAAGTTTCCAATGTAATAAATATTCTAAGAAAAGAAATCATAAACTAAAGTGTAGAGTTCAAGTCCTGAAAGAGGTGTTTTATTAGTGTTAGAATAATTTGGCATCTTCTTCGTATACTTGAACACTTTCAGGTCTCAAACTCTATGCAACAAGTTCTCAGATACTCCTGAAACCTAAATAATAAAAACCAGTCATGTAGGAAGCAAGGAGTATGAGCTTTATATATATATATACACACACATTAGTTTTGCAGGAATAAGCCTTAGGTAGGCATGCAGGTTGGACTTGCTAGCAGGTATTATGTGCCTGGAAGATCAACGTTTGATTCACTCAGGAATAATCTGGAGTTGTTACCAGTTACTTGTACTTGGCAAATGCTCAGACACAGAATTAGATTCTTCACAAGAAGTGGGAATACATGAAAGGAAGCTTCTTGAAAGACATGATGGCATCCTCACCTGGAACTGGAAAGACTTCCCCAGTAGGCCAGGGAAGCTTGCCTCCAAGAGGAAGTGCTGTTAGATGCTATCCCCTGCTCTGGGAAGTCACCTTGGGATGTAGATCTTTTTATTTACATTAAATGAACTAGACTCTGCCTATGTCTATCTGTGTCTTTTAGTCAATTACATCCTGTGACACTAGAGAGAACCGTGCCAGTATTTATTTTCATTCACTATTATGAGATTGAATTTTTAAACCTTGTGCTGAACTTGATGTTTCCTATGGGACTTTTTAAGAAGCAAAGAAAAAAAAAAGCTCGCCAATAGAATTCTGAAGGTTAGTATATTCTATGGAGATTAGAGATCCTGGTTCTTAAAACTTTATTTCAAAATTCCTTATAATCAATGGGTTCTATGGCTTTTATTTGTATCACAGATTCCCCAGAGAGGTGTGAGCAGCATGACACTAGTTTCCCTGAAACTAGCCTTTACGAACACAGGCTTTGTGCCTAACTCTAGAGGAAGCACAGAATTCTGGGATTACCAACAAAATGAAGTATTCCAAACTGCAGTTTCCTCTATGGTCACTTGAAAGTATCTTTTTTTTTTTTTCCTCTTTTTTTTATTCTTTTCTCTTTTTCTTTCTGGAACCTATTTTCACATGAACCTCCTACCCATGAGCTTGTCATGAGTACAAAGACCAGTAAGGAAAAAGCAATACTAAACTGTTGAAGAGAACTTGCTATCTAAATGCTTTATTATTGGGGAAAAAGAAACCCAGACAAAGTAATAATCAACTGGAAATCAGCCAAGGTATTTGACTAAATATTTTATCCTATGCAAATATCAGTTTGCATATTTTTAGGACAAACAGCACACTAGAATCTGAGTTTCTACAGAATGGAGAGAGGGAATCGATAAACAGCACCCAGAACCTTGTTCCTCCCAACCTCACTCACACACCTCAGACATAAATGAACTTTTTATTAGTCCCAAACATAATCTTTCCATATCTCAACTATTCTTTCAAATTTAAAGTCAGTTAATCCAATTTGCTGACATCCTTAAATCTAATATAAAAAGAGACATTTTTGGACTAAATTCTGTTTTCCATTTTCTGAGTTACAGAACCATAGAAAGAAAACAACATCATTTCTTATTGAAGTGTGTACTTTCATCTAATTCATTCATATTCTTAAAGACTTTGCCAACATGTATTTAACAAAATCCACATCAATTAAAATTTACAGCAGCGTTACCAGAGTTTGAAAAGATTGTGTTTAGTTTGCTTCTTCTCTTTTGGCCCTATCTGTACCACCTGCCATCCAATTTACCAGGGCATCCTCTAATATCCCAACATCAGGACATCATTAAATTTTTTCTTACCTTTATGAATTTAGGTACTTTTAATATTAAAAGCAAATTCAAAGCACACAATGTCTCCAGTTTTTTGTTAGAAGTGTAACAGTGATTTCAATAAAAATAGTTAAAAATCTATTATATTTAACTCTCACAGTGAAACAATTATCTGTTACCAAAATCAAGCAAAAATTCAGTACCTAATATGTGAATTATCTCAATATGACTAGAAAATTGTGTAATCTACTCTTACAGCTTCAGATATGCAAACATAGCAGTTTAATGATGAGGTTTCCACAATTTAAGCAGAGGGGTGCACTGGAGTAGGTGGATAATTTGGGCAAAGGGCAAGCAATAGCCTGAAGTAGAAACAAGAATTGTGAAGACAAGAGTATTGTAATCTGAATTAGCAATTACTTGCCGTCTCCACTCTGCTTCATTGCACATAGCCAGTTTTTCACCATTAGATTTGTTGACGCTTTGGCATTAACCAACCACATAATACCATCATAATCAAAACACACACACACACACACACACACACCACTGATACTGTTCTTTTCTATTACTTCTAACTCAAGCAATAAGCAGATTTAAGGGAAAACTATAATTTAAATCGGGTAGTGACGATATAGAAATATTTTACCCTAATCCAACACCAAAATTCACCTCATTTTACTAGCTGAATTATCACATCTTTTCTTTCCTTTTGTCCCCAGTAGAAACAGACAAAAACATTACTTACATTGCACGATGAGCTGCACCAAGGCTTCTCTTGGTTTCACGTTAAATCCATTGTATTGGCTGGTCTGACACCTGTACATTCCTGACATTTCTCTAGATACATTCACAATCCTCAGTGTTCCATCATAACTCTCCATTTGCATTGACCCATCAGGCATTGCAACTTCTTTATCCGCTCTAGACCAGAGGATGATGGGTTTAGGTTTTCCAGTTACTTGACACTGCAGTTCTATTGTGTCCCCTTCTCTGGTGACCAGAGGTGATTTTTCCTGTGGAACAGTCAGATTGGGTGGAACTTGAAATGGGAAAAAGAAAATTTTTCAAGGTTAGTATAAACTGGTAAAGCATATCCAAACACAGAAAATCATAAGGAAACAATTTCTGCTGGTTGAAGAAGTGTGACAATTCAGATGACAAAAATAATAGAGACCTTGGGAGTAAGTGGCACATACTCTCACTTAAAAGAATTCTGAATTGTTTTCCTATGACTCTCACAGATGAGGTATTTAAACAACATTAGCAAAATAAAGAAAGCATTAAATTGGAACATGAAAGGTCAACATAAGAACAATCTACTCAATGACTTGTCATGATCAGTCATTAGCTGGGTTTTTAACATCTGCATTTCATAGAAGAGTGATCCTGCTTGCTGAGGGTAGGATCCAGCTTTTCAGTCTTGTTTCCTATGTTGTTATCTCTTACCCAAAGATGCTCTAAGAAAGGGATAAGAGACATTTTCGACTTAGCAGGCACAGTAAACGCAAGTAATAGGAAAAGGAAAACAAAGGACCTCTGATAGAAAATCAGAAGTTTTGACTCTGGTGTACAAAATGTTGCCAAATTGCTAACATTTAGGGTTTGTTTTCTCCCTGATGGAAATGGAATGCAACAACAGACTTAGAATGCCACACTCTGACAATCCACTATATTCTTCTCTTTTGGACTTTTAATATTTTTAACATTTTAATTTCACATAATTTCCTTTTAAGACATTTTGAGATAAGTATAAGTAGTTTGTCACAATTTGCCCCTATTTCTGTGGAATTAATTTTAAGTGAATTTTCGAGAACATATTACAAAAATAAAATAATTGTAATTTTTTCAAGTAAAGCTAATTTTTTAGTTTACTGAAGACATTTATGAGACATTCATTTTACATGAAATTTACTGTGCTGGAATATATTTATGTTAGGGTTTAGTGAAAAGTATCAACCAGTAAGAGGCAAATACTGTTCAGTGTGTTGTTTCAGAAACATTACCTATTCCGCTGAAGACTTTTATTTCTTACACAAATATATATGAAATCCATTGTATTTGGGCAATTAAAATGTCTATCAAAAAACAAAGGCTAACTTAGAATGCCAGAATAGGAATAACCAGAAATATAGGAATAATTCTACCCTTCTGGGAAACATCATATGCTTCCTTTAGAGGTATCACTGCATATATGGATAAAAAGGCAAAGATTTTATTCTTCCTTTTGGCATTACTGTGTTCCAGTGCCCGAGAACAAAACAAACATAGTTTTTAAATTATTTTTCAACTTAACGTTGAACTGTTACCGCTCTTGTTACACATAGAGGAAAATAAATTTGAGTCCAAAGTGATAGGGAAGTTAATTATCTTGCTATTTAAGTATCTTCAGGTTTTTTTTCCTTTCATTTAATTCCTTCATTTGCTTCTTATTTTTAAAAAAGTTACTTAAATAATGCATACATCTTAGAAATTAGAAAAAAATATGAAATATTAACCGCCACTTCCTTGCATTTAATTTTTTTTTTAATTTTATTTTTATTTTTTTTTTTTTTAATTTACATCCAAATTGGTTAGTATATAGTGCAACAATGATTTCAGGAGTAGATTCCTTAGTGCCCCTTACTCGTTTAGCCCATCCCCCCTCCCACAACCCCTCCTGTAACCCTCAGTTTGTTCTCCATATTTATGAGGCTCTTCTGTTTTGTCCCCCTCACTGTTTTTATATTATTTTTGTGTCCCTTCCCTTATGTTCATCTGTTTTGTCTCTTAAAGTCCTCATATGAATTAATGGATGAATGGATAAAGAAGATGGAGTATTACTCAGCAATCAAAAAGAATGAAATCTTGCTATTTGCAACTATGTGGACGGAACTAGAGGGTATTATGCTAAGTGAAATTAGTCAGTCAGAGAAAGACAAAAATCATATGACTTCATTAACCACCACTTTCTTGAAGTAGATATATACATTCTAGAATTTGGCAATAAAATATATTTTAAAATGCCTACATTTTTAAAACTTACATGATCAATTATTTGATTAACTTCTGTAAATATTAAAAAATTAAATTACTTAGTTAAATAATTAGTTTTTTAAATTTTTTTTAACGTTCATTCATTTTTGAGAGACAGAGACAGAGCATAAGCGGGGGAGGGGCAGAGAGAGAGGGAGACACAGAATCCAAAGCAGGCTCCAGGCTCCGAGCTATCAGCACAGAGCCTGACAGGGGGCTCGAACTCACCAACTGCGAGATCATGACCTGAGCAGGAGTCAGACGCTCAACTGACTGAGCCACCCAGGCGCCCCAATAATTTGTTCTTTTTGAAATGAACCACAAGGGAATGATGCAATTCTAAGCGGCATCTTACAAAAGGATTGGGAAGATGTAATATTTATTCACCCTCCATGAGAAAGCATACGGAATAACAGCAACAATATCTGCACTTAACATTAATTGTGCTCCTACTATGTGCCAGGCATAATTAGAGGTTTGACATTTTACTTCCTTGATAATCCTAAGGATTAAATATTTAATATTAAAATTTAACAAATGAGAACATTGAGAATAAGAGAGGAAAAACACTTTGATTTGATCAAAATTCAAATTGAGGCTAATTTAGAGCAGTTGGCCAATGTTGAGCCTCCAGTAAACTATGGTGTCTGGAATGAATAACTTGAGCTAACACCGGACCCCACTCCTCCTGCTCATGGCCTCTGTGCTCCTAGGGACAAAATGGACCAATTTTCCCTGCCCATCTCTTGGTCACTGTCTCAGGGACAATAAAAAGAGCCAAGGTAGAATTTAAAATGGTAAATTACACACCCTTTGCAAATGACCTTATCTATCTTATATCTTACAGATCTATAGTTGTCTTCAAAATCTCTGTCTATATTGGAATACTTCATACGTATAAGTCAAAACTGCTTATAAAATATAGCTATCCAAACATATCTCCAAATTCTGATAAATCTACATGAAATAAAAGAAAATAAATTATAAATTAAAAGATTATTCAATGGAGTATTAGTTTTTGAAATATTCCTCCCATCTCTTCCAAAAATAAGTCACATGACCTTGGCCAACCTTAATCACTCTGAGTATTAATTTCTTCATTTTTGAAAATAAGAATTTGTACTTTATAAGCTCCAAGGTTATTAATGTTATGACCCTAAAAACCAATAGTAAAACGTTAAGGAAAGAAGTGGTGCTAAATGAAAGTGTATTTCCTGAATTAGTAAGAAGAATATTCAGAGACTTTATTACATTAGGCCATTCTAATACAAAATACATAATGGACTAGCTATATAACTTTTTGTTGTTGTTTATCATGCTACATAGTTCAAAAACTCCCTTTATAAATTTATTTATGTTATTTATTTAGGTAAACTTTCCTCCCTACAAAATCAAATTACATAAATGCAAGACTCAATTTTAATCCAGATGACTTAAAAATAGATTTTTAAAATAAATTAGCCCAATTTTTGCTAAACAGCAACACTCAACTAAAATATTGTTTCCATCTCTTCCATGAGGCTTTTAAATCTTGAAATCAGAGTGAATCTTTCTTTGCAACTTTCTTGGCCAGGAAGACCTTACAACTTCCCACAGTTTTCATAGGCTTGTCTTCTCTCTCCACATTAAATTTTCCATTCTTTAGAATTCTTCAGTCAACTCTCTTATTATTACTATACATTTTCTTGTTACGAGATCTCATTTTTTCTCATGAATTTCTCTCTTTTATATGTTGATAACACAAATTCTAACTTTATCCCAAGGCTCTTTCAGTCTATGATTATAGCCCACTTCTATATCCCCAAAGTCTTTCAAATCCCCAAACCAAAGCACTGTTTATTTCTTGACTTAGTTGGTAGTTATCAACACACCTCATCTGCTAACTGAAAGCTACAGAATTTTGTTTTACCATTTCCTCTTGCTCACCACTTCTAATCAGCTGCGTTGTTTCCTCTATCAAAAATGTCTCTCATATCTGCCTATTTCTTTTCTTGGCTAGAGGCAGACTTCTCAGTAGAATTCATCATTTTCTCTTCTTGTGACACTACAATAAGTGGTCTCTGTCACCAGTCTAATTCTTCCAGGCTTCCTACTACCCTGCTATAAGCTTTATCATTTTAAATACAATTTTGTTCATGTCACTATGAAAACTACAGTACTTATTGAGAGTGCTCATAATACTGTTTTAATTTTTTAAAAAAAGATTGAAAACAGCCTGACGGATCCATTAAATAAATGGTGGTACAGTCACATTATAAAATATGATGCAGCCTTTTAGATGATGATGTAATACACCTACATTTATTGATAAAGATGCTGAAATTGCTAAGAAAAAGCATTCTAGTGAATAGTATGAATAGCTATTATCACTATGATTGAGTAAAAGATGTTACTGAGCACTATAAACAGCAGTATCAAAATTTTATATCAAAAAGACATATGCTGGCGAATGTTAGCAAGGAGCTTCTTGAAAGGAAGAAAATATATCTTTACATTGTTAGTATACAGCACTCTATTTCACACATAGTAAGAACTCAGTAAAACATGTTAGACTGAATGTACAAATTAAGAAAGGGAGGCAATTTTGCACTGATTTAGAGGAGAATAGGAGGCTTATACAGGAAAAATCTAGAGGAAAAGAAAATCCAGAAGGAACTATACCAAAACACTAACAGTGGTTCCCTCTGAGTGTGGGATTATTGATGAATTTTACTTTCTTTGTATATTTCCTGTCATCTTTCATTCTTCTACAATATGGACAATGCATATTAGTACATCATAGGTTCCAAGAAGCTCAGAGAAATCTAAAATGTTAATGCAACCAATTTTCCAAAGCTCATTTGATAAAAACTCCATTTTTTAATAACACAAATGTATCACCTGGACATAGCATTCTGTTCAACACAGTCTGAGAAACGCTTACTCCTTTAACACTCATTCTCTTGCAGTTTCACTGACTGGTGAACTTCAGTGCCCTTGAACAAGCCCTTCTTTTCTATGTTCAGCATGTCTGGCCCTTGCTGAATTCCAGTGGCTCCTGCTTGCCTCATGTGTTGAGATTCAGTTCAAATATTATCATTTTTGTGATAACTGCCTACCACTAAGGCTGGGTTGATTGCTCACTCTTCCTGAACACATATTACACTGTATATTTGTTTGACCTGTACTTGTGGCTTTGCCTTACATTTTCTCCCACTTCTATGCTCCTGAAAAGACAAGCTCCTCAAAGACAGAGTATCTTATTCTATCTCTAAAGTGCCCTGCTTTCCTGCTTGGCAGAGACCAGGAAGTCATGACATTGAAGAAGGAAGGGAGGGAGAGAGGGCAAAAAGGGTAAAAGATAAGAAGATAAAAGGCTATGAGTATAATAGACATAAACATAATAGAGACAAATCATGAACATTATAAAAGTGATAAATCATGAAATGTAGTATTACTTCTATAACTAGTAGCCCATACAAGTAGCAGAATCTTCTGCAAAATATATTGTTAGCATGGATTTCAGATGCGGTATATCTTGAGAAGTGTGTGGGTGTGTGAGAAAGTTGAGAGTCAAAAAAAGGACCCACCAGTTTATCTTTTCTTTCACCTTTCATTTAAAAATTCAAATAGATAAGCTGTAAATTAAAACAAAACAAAACGAAACAAAACAAATACAACAGAAAGAGCTAGCTTGAGGACATGCCATTTAATTATGTCATGATGTTTTTTCCATCCTTTTGCTAATCAACTGAATTATTTTTTCTTGAAACATTGTCTCCAGTGAAAGCATCAAACTAAGTAGAAAAAATGGAAATGTCTGCCCCTCTGAGATCCACATTTATCCATAAAGTACTCAGTAGAAAAAAATTTCCTCCTGGTAAAAACACAAAGCTACCTTCTATGACATATAGGTTATACATGCCCCAATTTTGATTTGTGCTGTCTGAAATGCTACCGTGGAAGATGCTATAATCAGAGAAACTTGAAAAGCATGATATGACACCAAAGTTTCTCATTCTAAACAATAAATATGTGACAAGTAATTCAAACTAGTTTTCTGTCAACATTTCCATAGTATCACAGACCATAAAATAAAACAAATATCGAAAATTCAAATGATTTTATTTCTTCAGTAGGAAGGAAGCTGACGAAATTTAATCTTTAGTCATTACTCAGAAAATGACTGGCCTATTTTCTCACTCACAAGAATGCAGGGGAAGGTTAGTTCATCTGAACTGTATGAGAAAATATCATGTGATCTGAAACAAAGACATCAGAATATGCTAACTACAGACAATGGTTTAAAACACATAACTATTTATAGTGTGTTTTAATAAGAGATATTAAAAGAAAATATATATTTCTTTTAACATAAAAAACATAATAAACTAAGTAGTAAGTAGAGTTTTCTCCAGAAGGACAACCAGACTCCCATTTTTCAAGAATCCTAAAATAGGTATGTCATTATTTAATTATACTTGAATTTTAGGGAGAAATCGTTTATAACACCTATGTATGTTTTAAAGTAATATGTATAATCTGTATTTGAAACATTAAAAAAAAAATCAGAAAAATGTGTGTTTATAAAAATGACCCCTAGAGGTCACACTTCAGGAATTCTCAAGTTGACTGGATGTATATAAAGGAATATAAGAAAGACTCAAGTAAATACTGAATTTGTAGATATAACTAATTCAAATGAATCAACTCTGTTTTGTTTGTTTTTTGTTTTTGTTTTGGTAACCTTCAAAAACAACATGTGAATTTTAAAAATTTACTATAAACTGGATGTGAGTTTCATCCTTGGTGATCTACTGATTGAGACGCCAAGGTTAGTAACATCCTTATTTCAGACCACATAATTTTAAAGTAAAGATATTCTATCACACTACAGTGCTTTCTCAGCGTTCACATCAGCAGTCCTCAATCTCATTTTTGCTAACATATTACAGATTAGCTTTATAAGTATGAGACGGGCACATAGATATATTCAAAATGTGAAGTTATGAGAAATCACAAAATAATTTTACATGGACATACAGAACTAAATAGCTTGCAATTGCAACACTTACTGACGGCACATCAGTAATGACTTCTCACAATGGACTAAGGAAAAGCAAGATAAACTATTAGTTAAGTGAAATTGTCAGCATGTCTCATTTCTCTTCCACTCAAAAAAGTATACCCAATATAAGTGAGAATAATATAATTATTGTAATCTATATTTAAAACTTCCATACCCTAATATTGGAAATTTTCTAATCTAATGTAATATAAACCTCACAGCTGATATGAACACACAACTGAAAGTAGGAGTAACTGCTTTAATACATGAAACATATAAGAAAGTGAGGTCTATGGCCATTGGGGAATATTCATATGACTATATAAGGGAATTTCGAGAATTCTATTCACTTAAAAGTAATTCCAATCCAAGCCACCAAAATACTTTTAAACTAATAAGCTTAATTAATATGTGTCAATTACTAAATATTTAGTAAGATGTGCTTAAAAGATTTTCAAGGTGATAAAGAAATCCATCATTCTAAAGACTTCTCACTTATGAATGAACCTGCTGATACTGGCCTCCTTTAAGAGACCATGACCGGGAACATAATTTTTGATGAAAGACAGCAACATTCTATAGTTCATTTCCCATGAAAGGAATAGAAATCACCAATGGATACTTATTGGAAACAACTCCTGTTTTGTTAAATCACAGAGATAGACAATATGTGAATTATAGGATATGTAGCACATAGAATGTTTTTGTAGTTTGTTTTAAAATATGCAGAACTTCTCTGAGCAACATTTTAATATAATTTAATGCAATGTCATATAATACAAATATACTGAATGCTGCACTTCCTTCTGGATTTTTTCCCCCTTACAAATGAATTACTAAAATCTCATTGATTAATGTTTCCCCTCCTTAAAAGTTCTTACCATTTCTGAATAGTCTTTAGTAAAACGTGTCATTCCACCATTCAAATATCTTCAGTAGTTACTTGTTTTCTAGGATAGAGGTCTAAATCCCATTGCTTGTTTTGCCCCTTACCTGCCAAACTTTATTAAGCTGCAATTTTTCTGTGAAAAGTCCTCTATTCAATTTAGCCAGGTCTTTGGGTTCTTTTAATATACTTGGCTCATTCTCTTCCTTCCTTCTCTACAGAAATGATGTTACCCTCATAATACCCGTCCAATCATCCCCCATTGTATTAAGGCCCAATTTAAGTTTCTTGTTCCCTTAAGTCTTTTTGAATTCTGTGTCTTTTATTCATTCTCCATGTCTCCGAATTACAGCATATCCAATTCATTCTACATATGCCAGAAAAAAATGCCTCTCTCCCTTACAAAGTAGCTCAGATGTCCTGGGGTCAGCACCAGGTTTTATCTACTTCCTCAGGAGCTCCCACACCATGTGACATTTTAAAGTATTTCAGAGGAAAAAAAATAAGTATTTCAGAGGTGCTTGATAAATTCTTAAGTGATTCATAGAGCACCAATGACAGTTACTAAGTAACCAAAGTAAGAAAACTATTGATGAATAATTACCTCTTGATGATCCAAGGCTTAATTATAAAGTGTATGAATTTCAAGATCATTTTTCACACATGAACTAACAATTTCAATTTTTAATTAAAAAAAACCAAAACAATCTAATTGGTTTTTATAAAGTTAGCAATTCTACTAGATTTTAATTTGATCACAGTAATTATATAGGGAGGTAAAATATCAGAAGCATTTGAATAGTATTGAGTAATTTGTCCATGCTATGGCTTTCTTCTATTAGCAGTAAAGAAGAGGCTATTTGGCTCTACAATAGAATGTCCACGGGGACCCATATTCTAAGACTTGTATTACTTATAGCCTCGTGGGTAAATCATATATGAAACACGCACTTATTTTTAAACGTTTCCTTATGCCAGATGGTAAGCCTACTGTTTTTGTCCATGATATGAATACACATAAATACTTGTCTTATCACACTCTGTAAATAAAAGATTGCCTTTTTAAAAAATTTTGCACTGACACACATTTTTTTTTTTACTGACTCACCTACAATAAGTTATGAGATGCAAACAAAACAGAATTGACAAGATTTTGCAAGTCTAGCAATAAAACCAGAAGAAAGAACGTGTGAAAAACAAACATGAGGTTGCAGTACCCCGGCATTTGCATTTGGAAATTCTAAGGGGAAATGTACCTGCAAGCACACATACATATACACTGCTTACTTCTGAAAGACTTTTAGAAAATCTTATTACAATGGTATTGTTAGTTATTTGGAATATATGGGGAGAGGCAGGATCTTGGAGGGTAGCAACTCTGGAGGGTTTAGTATTGGAAGATGGAGGACATGCCGTGCCATTCAATCAGGAAAACAACTTTGGCAGGCAACAGTGTGGCTGTTCGAACTTCACTCTCCCAGCAGGTGTTGCTATGGCACAAGAATAGTCTCTGAGGGATTCAATAGAACACAAAGTGTAAGATGAAAGAACAAAATAGAAAATCATTCTCTAAGTGGCATTCATATTTTCCCTGCTACACAAGCTACAAGTCCAGTTGCAAAGAAACATGGGTTCCGTTCTTGCTGCCTCATAAATACATAAGTGAATGGGAACTTAACCTAAGGTTGCTCATGTAGCATTTGGTTAAATGTAGTTTTCGAGTATCTTGCATTGTTCTGATCTTCATGCAATTTGGTTTTCTAACCTGATTCTAATCTTCTAAGAATCATTAAGATAAATCTGTATCAAAAAGAGAATTTTCTACTCACCTCTTTGGAAAAAGATATGAAAGTTTCCCTTGTTTCTGTGTTTAACTTCCCTTCCCCTGACTTACTGTATGTGTTACTCAGGCAGTGAAATATAGAAATAGCTGATGGTCACTGATTAAGTATGTAAAGTCTCACATGTAAAAAACTTAAAAAAAAAAACTAAAAAACTAGGAGCAAGATAGTTCTGCTTCCTAGTGACTCAAATTATGATAAAATTTCAACAAGGTAGGAATCTGGGCTAGATTTGAGAATATTGGAAGAAATAAGGACTGCAAAAGAAGCACTTTCTTTTTTGCTATAATAAGAAAGAATTACAAGAGTCAAACCATCAAATAAAGTACTAAGATCTTTACTAAAATATGACTAGGTTATTTGATAAAAAATAATAATCTATAACATCATTTCTGGGAAACGGGATCAATTCTTTAACTTAACTCTATGTTATTATGTAAATTCCATTTCATTTTTGTATGTCTTTTTAAAAATAATGTAGAGTAAAACTGGAAAACGGTTATTTGGGCATAAGAAATCAATTTAGATTTTTACCTTTAAAAGTTGAATATTGCACTCTAAACATTTGTTACAGAAACTAAAAATAACAAGCAGGAGAGAGAGAGTGTTATAGTTTAAAGTTAACTCAGAGATTCCCAAATTCCTGAAATTCTTCTGTTCTGTAACATATTTGTGTCCTTGCCTACTCGCTCTTAAAACAGTTTATCCAAATACATTTATATGTGTGCATAAATGCACTATCCCTTAAATCAACAGCAAAACATCCTGGGAATAACAAAAGCAGAACAGCATGTATGAAAACTTATGTGTTATTTTAGAGCTAACACCAATTCATTTTAACACACATTTTAGAGCTCCTTCAAAAGATAAATATGCTTAAAACTGAGGGCAAGAGAGATAAATTAGGCCATTCCCTACCTTCAAAAATGCACTATGCATTACAGAAAATGATAAATAGAGAGGATTCTTTGTAACTGGTAATTGCTCATAATTATTTTTAAATCTGATGGCTTTTTTTAGTAGATGTGCAGAGTTTGGGAGAGATTTAAGGTACAAAATTAGAAATGTGACTTGGGCTTAACCCAGCCCACTTTCCAGCTGTCCAATTTTAGGTCATTTTGAGAATTTAATGATAATTTAAAGATACAATGGCACAATGCACACTGGAGTATCCCTGAACTGTGAAGTACTTTGAGTTGTACACTTGTGAAGAGCAAGGCTCAGGGCTGGCAGCCTAATTTCAGATCCTTACTCTACCACCTACTAGGTGCATGACCTTGGGAAAGTCCTCCAACCACTGTCTCGTTTACTCTAAATAAAGTAGCATAATAGTACCAACTACATTTTTTTTAGGACTAAACAATATAATACATACAAAATCTTGAGCACAACGTCCAGCATATAGTAAACACTCCATGTATGTTTATATGTTATTATGTTTTCTTATCAGTGCCTTTTACTGGTGTGGTATCAATGACTGTATTTTATTGTTATACATATATTTCTATATTGAGGGCAAAGATCTTGCTTTATTCATACCCATGATGTCTCAAGTATTGAACATGGGTACACACAGAATCAAAGAAATATTTTTAAAACCATATATATATATATATATATATATATATACACATATATATATACGTGTGTATATATATATATATATACACACGTATATATATATATACATTGTCATTGTCAGTTCTATTGGAGATACATATGCATTTCAGATGAAAACACTGTTTGAAGAAGATAACATTTTGGAAATGGACAGCAATAAACTTTTTAAAAATCCGAACAGAGGCATCCCCCACTGCCAACCAAGGAAAGAAGGTTGCAGATTTCTTTCATTAGACACAATAATTTGATCAATGAGTTTGGATATTATCCTAAAATGGCACATAATACAGATATCCCAGCTCTCATTCTGTTTCTATGAAGTAAAGGGGCTTGGACATTCCTAATACATCTGTTCCTCCCTTATGAGGATGACAAAATGTCAGTGCTGTCCATTTTCACAAAGGTCAGGGTGTTGCCATGAAAACCAGGGACCAGTAAGTAAAAAGGAGCTGTCTGATCATGTTAATTATGTGATTGCTTTTCTGTGGATGAAGGAATTCTAAATTAAAAGGATGATAACTATAAATTATATATCAAATGCATCTTATGAAAGCATAGCAAAAGAAAGATGCTTTAAAGCAATCCACAATTTATTTTATTTTGTAGAGCAACTGTTGCTCACAGTGGTAAACTCTTCAACGTGGAATGGCTAGAAAAATCAATTTGCTTCTATAATAAAAAGGCCATTTGTCTACTTGTAGAATCCATGTGACATTGTTAGGCCCCTTGTAAATGACCACACTGCACAATGCCTGTGGTTTACAAATTCCCTAATTACACCACTGATTGTGTATCATTGAATATGCCTTATCCTGTGGAAATAGACACTACTACCATTTTAATAAACATTTTGACATAAAATGAAGCTGGCTCTTTCACGCTTTGTCAAGAGCAAGATGAAACAACCAGTGAACACAATGTTCCATCAACAGATCAAGGCCACATGTTCTTTACAGCAAATGAGGCTTAATTAACAGATCTGTTAGTAGGTAACTAACTGGTCAATTAAAAAATAGGTTTCTTTTTTATTACACATGAACACTTTATTAACAAATATTCTCCCAATGAATGATTGCACTTTATGGTCCCTTCTGCCAGTCTGCAGAAGTGTAGAATGATACAATAAAAATATGAGCCCAATTTTAAAACCAAATAAAAACTCATATAATGCCATTGATTGGAATGAGACATAACTCATTCTGAGCTCATATGTGAGTGTGAATAGAGTACCATTTTATTAATATGGTTTTACATTGCATTTTATTCCTAAGCAAGGATATTTCTGCTTAAATGTCAACTAAATACATTTTGTTTACAAGTATTGTTTAGACAGACTCGGTAAAAGTGGACTACTTATGTTTCATTTATAGTGGACTGTAATTCACACGAAATCCATTTTAGATGCAGACATTTGAACTGCCTGTCATTCTATTTTTTCTACTTCACATATTTAAATTACCAGTATATTTCATATTGTGCACAACAGTCTTTCTTTAAAGTGCAATGATATGCTTCACATTTCACATCTTTTTAATCTAGTCATCACTGATGGAAGATCTCTAAACTTGGGGAAATTCTGACTTATTTACCTGTCATATACTTGAGGGGAGTCCAGCATTCTCAATTCTTCAGTTTCCCTGCAAATCACTGCCATGTCCCCTTTTCTAAAGCTTTCAGTCCTGGTTCTAAACGGCCTCTTAGGTTGACTTTCGCCAACAGGTCTTCTTAGGCTCCAATTGTTTAGTCAAAGATGTATGAAAGGCAAACACATTATGATTTGAGAATTCTGAAATGAATTCACTCATTGAAAATACGTTTCTCACAGTTTATCTCTGAGTCTGAAATCTCATTTCGTGAGCTCATTCAATTCAGAGGGTATGTGTTTTATATAAAAGGCAGCCATAAGTGACCTCTGTTCAACACCTTACTGTGCTACTTAGAAACTCTGAGGCCTAGTAAAGTTACTTATGCTTTCTAAAGCTCAAGTTTCTCATCTGTAAAATGGATATAATCACAGCAGTACGTACTTCAAGGGGTTTTCCAAGGATTCAATGAAGTACTCATTTTAAATTATTTAGCCCAGCAACTAGAATATAATAAAAGCTCCAAACTTCATAGATTATCACTTCTTGTAAGTAGGTATTCTATGTTATGTGGTCTATAATTTACTTTTAATCTTCCACATATGGTAATGTTTTGTTTATTTTGTGTAGTTATATATATGTGTTCAGTCTCTAAGCTGCATGCTTGCATTTCATGCATTTTTCTGTTTTTATTAAGCTGCGATATAATTTTTTAAAAAAAATACTTCACTGTAAACAATGTGATCTATGTTTATATGCTGTAACTTTTAATGTATATTCTAGGGTTATGGTTATTTAAACTATGCCACTCAGACCCCAGGTGTGGTTAAAGTAGTATTTTAAATACCCAAACCCTGGGTTCACTCTTCTCAGGAAGCTAGGATAAGTATAACGATGTTGAGCTGCACTAGAGGATTTTTAACCTAGCATAACATTGAAAGTGGTCTTCTTTGGTGACATGAATACTGTTCAAGCTGTGTACCTTGGTTAGAATAAGGTAAGGCCTTACTCTGCTTTTGTGAGTGGAATATAAGACTGGTAAATGGAACCTAACATCCTACCACTCTTTGGAGTGGTGTTCTCAGAGCAGGAGAGAAAGGTGTGTTCCATCATCAACAGAGGGCATGGCATATGATCCAACCAGGTTACCTGAATCTCTTTTGGAATATTTTAAGACCTCCTTTAGTGACCCTTTCATGCAAGGCCCTTGTCAAATTCAGAATCACTGAGATGGTGAAGGGAAATAGCCATTTAATGTAAGGTGATGTGACATTTTATAGCATGCTGCAAACTCTTATACTGGACTTATACAATCTGAGATTGTAAGCTTAATTCATAATGTGGCTATAGGAACTAAGAAAGTACCTAAGCTTTGGGGTCCATTTCCCTCTCTATAAAATAAAACGTATTAGGTAATCTATAAACGGCCTCAATATTTAAAAACTATGCCAATAAATGAGACATTTAGAAATCTTTTAAAAATGTTTTACAAAGTAGGTGTCTGAAGACCTGCCCCAATCATCTTTTATTTTAAAACTAGATATTCAAAATTTATAAATTTTCCAAAATCATATCACCAAAATTCCAGTTGTAGTGATTTTCTAAATGTATTTAATCTCTTTCCTAACCTCACTGATATGCCACAATGAAGGATGAAAAATTAAGACGGAAAATTAATAAGGTCCTTTTACTAAAAAAATGTATTCATTTGTAAGCATATTCTTTGGGGAAAGTTCTTTGCATTAATGGTAGCTCTAATTTCTATTTTGGAGCTCTTAAAAGAAATAGCTTTGATTTAAGACATTCTAATATGTAAAATGAAACCTACATGCT